>NC_056576.1:16623904-17832904 GCF_018340385.1 Cyprinus carpio
TAATCTCCACTAAAGTAATTTCTCTGGACTACAACAACTTCTACTTTTTATTTCTAGCTCTGCCGGATATTTCAGTCTCTGAGCTGGAAAAGGTTATTAATCTACGAGATATAGAAAGGTGGAGGAATATGGTCTGGAACAGATTAAAACTTTTTTATACTTGAATATCTCTTTAAGGTCAATATTTAATTTCCATTTTTAGTTATACCCAATCAGAACTCTTTGTTTTTGTCTTGCAGACTGGTTGACATTTCTCTAAAAACATCATATTCCCTTAGCGATATTTTGACGGGAATGCACCTGACATGTTCACGGGAATTCCAGAAGAAAAGATGTTCATGTTAAAGGTAAAAAAATTACCTTTACTAATTAAAATAAAAAGTGAATTCTTAAAGGGATAGTTCACCCAAAAATGAAAATTCTGTGAAAATGAATGTGAAAATCATAGAGCATATTCTATACACATTCACTTTGATTTGAAATGGACTCTGTGATTTTCTTTCAGGTTAAACATCAAGCCGCTTTTGATGTAGATGAGGAAGGAATAGAAAGACCAGACTTTGGGATAGATTTCTCCAGGAGAAAACTTCCAGTTTAAAGATTTAATCGTCCATTCATGATTGTTATTGTAGACCCGATAAATGACAACATCCTTTTCATGGGAAAAATAGCCAATTCAGTGGAACAACAGTGATGTGACATTCAAGAAGTCATACTGTAACTGACATTAAGCTGCCATGATTTTGTACATAATAATAATGACGGAGTGTTGTAACAAGTACAGCTATTGCTTTAAACATTTTAGCATGTTACTGTCCACAAACGCATAGTCAGCATGTTATTAAATCATTTAATAAAGTCTCATGTGTCAGTGTGTACAGGCTGAACCTTATACTTAGGAAAAGGCACATAAAAAGGCTCATTTTTATGTTTTTTAATGTAAGCTTCTCATGTAAATGTCTTCACACAAAACACCTGATAGGTTTTATATCAATGAAAACAGGACACTGTTATCTGAGCTGATATAAATATTTATTTCCTCTTTATATATTCCATCTTTACATGCATGTCAGGCAATCTCAGTAGCTGAAAAAGGTTTATTAACTAAAAACCATCATGACTTATTTTGAAAAGTGTAGTTAACGTCCCCACAATGACTGTTTCATAAAACAATTAGAGGATGTTAAAGGAGGCACATTTCTAATTTTAAGGGCTTTGCTTTGCCCCAATGCAACATTGAAAGAATGACGACACTTCCACAGATTTTGACTAGAAGATTCAAAGGAATAAGGTCCAGAGGAACCTGAACAGCTCCCCTGTAGGAATTACAGAAAATGCTGCACAGAAACTGGCTACTGTTGGCAGATTTCCTGAGAAACAGCAGCGGGCGACACACGCTCCAGAATCAAACTATATCACGCCACCGTTAGTGATCTAGCACAGAGGTTACCGCACACAGATCGGAGAATCCTGGCCTGTACACAATAGCAGCTATATACAATGTGTTACACTGCAAATCAGATCTTTTTGTTTTTGCTGGGTTTGTTAAAAAAATTCAATTTCATATGTGTTTTTGTTCTAACCAGAAATGCACACTGACTATCATGCATAGTAGGACTGTTCTGATTATACAGAGGCTACATAATATCATTAAGGGTTATTTTTTGTGAGCACAATTATAAAAAAATATTAAAATCACCATTGGTATTTTAAAAAATACAGTCACAGACGAATTTGGTAGATATGCTAATTGTATCATTTACGTTGCTCCTCAAGGTCCATCAACTTCCACGTCCGTTCTAAATATGACTAGTGTTTGCAGGCAAGATATGTTCAAACAATTAATTCTATAAATATGTTTCCTTTCAATTGCACAGTATTCACAATATACTACAGAAGACGTCATAACAGAACTGATATTAAATGAGTCTTGAGCTGGTATCAAGAGCAGAGCATGTTCAAGCTTTTTGAGAGCACTGAGGTTGCACAGGCTCTTACGTACAGTATGTTTATAGTGGACGTAACTATCAAACAGGTCCAGAAGACTTAAAGAAAGTGACACGACCTGTGCATGATTATACAGGATGGGTGCGACTCTTGATCAGAAATCCATGCAATGCTTTTACACATTTGCCGTTAAACAGAAAGCTACTACAGCGCAGGGTCCTGGTCCTTAGAAAGGGTGCTTGTGTATGTGTGAATCAACATGTTGACAAAGTGAATTATTTCTGTCAGTGTTGCAATGCATTCTGTTTTCTGTTCATGGGTGGAAGCTGCATTTAACAGCACAAAAGAAAAATGCTCTCAAATGTCCACGCGAACCATGCTGCAAGTGCAGATGACTTTTGTGACCTCGCATTAATGGATCAGATGAGGAAAGCACACCATTGGGATTTCATGCGTGAAGTGATGCGTCCTCTGAGTACTCGTGTTTAGTTGTAACTTCTCTGCAGGTGAAGATGAAAGGTGGAGTCATCGAACAGTGGATTCTTCACTTCCATTTCCCCGGTCTGGAAAGAGAAAGATACTTTCAAACACCACGGCACTATAGGAGACAGCTGTAGCCAATAGAAGTGATCCACCACACTCAGAATAATGAAAAGTATTGCTCTTACTGGGGCAAGTCCTGGGCACTCATACACAGTGAAGTCTCCGTCTTCATTTTCCTCATCTGAAGTGGCTCCTGACTCAGGAATCTTGGAATCACTTCGTTGCCTGCATTATAACAAAACACAGAAGACATGCCACTGAGTTTTAAATAATTATGTAAATAATACATGAGTCAGAAAATAGGCTGATGTATTTAACCTGATCAATTATAGCCAAATGTTCATGGGACCTCACATTATTTCTTTTTGACCTACCTATTTTAAAATATACACAATAAAATAACAATAATAAAATAAGACTCAGAGCTTTTTAGATTGTTTTATTAATGGTGCGCATACATTTTTGTTTCTTTATTATCTACCAAGTTATTTTTCCATTTCACTTATTTAAAAGAAAGTTGGACATGTATAATTTCTAATATTCCAGTGTTCCAATAATCATAATAGGCCTACATGTGTTAAATTGATTAATGACTGTGGGATAAGAAATATTGTTATCTGAGTAGATGACAAACACAATAATGTTTCAAGAGTTTGGGATCTTTTTTTTTTTTGAAAGTCTCTTGCTAAGGCAGCAATTATTGGTTCAAAAATACAGTAAACAGTAATAATGTAAAATATTATTACTATTTAATTTAAAGTATTAATTTCTTTAAAAAAATATATATTTATATATAAATAAAATCGTACTGACCCAAAATTGTTGAACAGAAGTATATCTAATATACTCTTAATTATTCCAAAGCTAGGCAGGGAGGATAAGGATTGCTGGGAAATGTGTTTTATCCATGAAAGGCAGTTGATTAAATATATTTGCTGATTACTCACTTCAGTGACATCATTTGCTGCTTCTGAAGCTGAAAGTGGTACATCTGGGCACTCTGGGCAAGTGTTTTATCTCCAGTCTGATGAAAGAATAAAAGATGAGTGTATGAACATACAAGCACCATGACACATGCAAGAATTATGCTTTGTTTTTGTATGTATCTCACCATGCCACTGTCAGAATTGGGACCTATTAACCCAAAAGCAGGATAATCAACCTTCTGGGCCAGACGATTTCCTCTCTGCATCCTGAGAAGAAAATGACACAGCATCAGTATCATCCATGTCTACTTATTCACGCAGGTATTTGATCCAACAAATGTTTCCTACAACATCTAATTTTTTGTTTTTGGTTTACTCATGTTTTTGTGGTGTTCTTTGAGGTAACCCACACAACCATTCAAAAGTTTGGGGTAATTTTTTGTTTTTGAAAGAAGTATTTTATATGCTCACCAAGGTTCCATTTATTTAATTAAAAGTACAGTAAAAATTTTAATATTTTAAAATATTATTACATTTATTTAAAACATTATTGTCATTTAAAACAATTATATTTTTATATAATTGTAATTTATTCCAGTGATAAAGCTGAATTTTCAGCAGCCATTACTCCAATCTTCATTGTCACTGTCATTTAAAACAATTATATTTTTATATAATTGTAATTATTGTTCTTATTTGTAAAGTCTTTCTAAGTTGGTTTGTTACAGAGAAAGTACAAAATAAAAGCTAAACTGGCTTGCAAATCATATGAAATCTCACCTGACCCAACACACACCGGTCAAGACCATGGCAACTGAGCCCACCATGAGAAACACACCCAAAAATACTAAAGGAAAAAATACAAAGATGGTCAGGAAAAGCTCTGCAGTGACAGTCCACAAACTCATATATCTTTATAAACATCAGCAAACAATATACAGTATAACGCACTGATGAAAGAGTGGTCCTCTGAGGGGTACGGGATGATAAAGGGGGCACTGTGCACAGCAGAGATAAAGGGAGTGTGTGAGGCTGGTCTGGTGGTAGAGGCGGCGGTGGTCAGGGCACTTGTCAGAGGCTGTTCTGATGTAGCAGCAGTAGGAGAAGCCTCTGCTCTGTGCTGACCGCTCTGCCACGATCCATCCTCAGGGGCTTTGGATGCAGCTGGAGAGGGGGCTAAAGAACATGAGAGATTAAAATAAAGAGACATTGCATTTAGCAGATTTATTTGATTCATTTAGCAGATTAAAAAACAGAGAGGGAGAGAGACTGTCACTCTGAATGGAAAACACTGGATTTAAAATGATTATTTATTTATTACAATTTTTTTTTTTTTTTTAAAGATGTGCTGTGGGTGGCAAATTATGGTAGACCTCTTAAAGGGACAAATCAACCAAAAAAAAAAAAGAAAAGAAAAAAGAAAGAAATATTGTGAAATATTATGCACCTTTTTTTCCATTCAACTTTTTAATTTCATTGTGTCCAAAGCTATTGATTGCTTTTTGAAGGAACACAGCAAAACTGAAGTCATTATCTACTCATAATCTTCCCCTGCCAGTTCCCAAATCACATTCTCGCTCATGTTCAATCCAAATAGGGCCTTTAGATGAGTCGTACAAGCCCAGACATCATCAGCAACAGACATTTCTCACATTAACAATGTGTCAGTTTAAATATAAATATTGAAGTCGGCTTCTCACAGAAAGCTGTGGTATGGCTTCAGAAATCCTGAATAGACTGCAGTGCACAATTAGTATGTACCTGACATGATCACTGTCATTGTATGGAAAATAGGAGCACATAAGGAATTTCTCCTTTTATGTCTTATGGAAGAAAGAAAGTCATACAGGCTTGGAACGAGAGTAAAAGATGGCAATTTCATTTTTGGGTGAACTATCCCTTTAATGGCAGGATTCCCATGCTACCTTACCTGAGTGTTTCATCTCTGATTCTCTGTGTTTGCTGATGATGGAGGAGAGAATGTCTATCTCTTCATCCAGCTCTGGGAGATGGCTGACCTTGACTGCTTGGGCAAGAAAGAGAGAGAAATAACATGAATGTTAGGAGAAAGACAGAGGAAGGATTAAGAGAGAGAATAAGTGAAAATGTGCAGTACTTATATTACTGTTCAAAAGTCTGGGGTCAGTAATTTTTTACTATATTTGAAAGAAGTCTCTTATGCTCACCAAGGCTGTATTTATTTAATAAAAAAATACAGTAAAAAAAGTGAAATTACTGTGAAATATTTTTGCATTTACTGTGAAATATTTTTTTATTTTTATTTTTTTTTATATTTTATTTTTTAATTTGATTTATTAGTTTGATTTCATGTGTTAATTTTCTGTTTTTAGTTTTATTTTTTTTTTTTTTTTTTTTTTTTTATTTGTTTCAGGATTTTTTTCAGTGTATTTGCAAATCATACTATATATGCATGTGTAACCGCAACCATATAGCCTTTTATCTTAGAGTTATAGCTGTCGCTCTGAGCTAGAAAACTTACAGGTCAGTTATAGAAAACAAAGGCATTGTTTGTATTGCATTGGCTGGATGTGCATGCCATACTGCTATACATATTTATGAACATTTAAAATTATTCATCATGACACATCAAAAATTTGCATGTTGAAAGGTTATGAGCTTGTGTAATAGTGCATATGCACTGACGAATCTGTGTGTGTGTGTATGTGTACTGCAGTGAGCGTAGGTGGATTTGGTCAGTCGGTCTGTTGTGTGGTGCTGCTATGCGTATGTGGGCAATGGGGCGTACAGGCACACAGGGAGAGAACAGGGGAGGGGCCACTTCAGATTCATGAATGAAACCCATCACCACGGCAACCACTGAGAAAGCGCCAAGAGCAAAAACTTCATAAGCGGGAAAAGAAAAAAGATTGAGCGTTTGAGAGATAGACAGAGAGAGGGTGTGTGTATGTGTATGTGTGAGAGAGACAAAGAAGATGCTTCGGCCATTAAGCCATTGAAAATTCTATTTTTAACAGATTGAGCTAAATTTATTTGGTTATTTATTTATTGTCAGATTATTTATTTTCCACTCCAAATAATGTGAAAAACAGCTTTTGTTTGCTGTGGACTACAGATTTAAGGGATACATTTTTGTCTAGTGACCTTACGAGCTTCATTAATATCCGGACTAGATAATCGGCATTGCAATTTGCATGTTTTATATTTGTATACTTGCATAATTAAATACATACATTTAAAAAACCCGCAATTGAACTCAAGTAACTCAAATGAACTTTTATTGATTAATTAATAATCATGGGTCTCATTTTCTTGAAACTACATAAAAAACCCTTGTCAGACCAACAGAATTATCCCAAATGTTGTCCGAACTAGTCACAGTCACAGTTGTCTGAACAAAGACTCTCAGCGGTTTCTGACATACTGATATTGCAGTTGCTACTGTACTTCCAGCGGACTGATGCAGGAGCCAGCTCCAGCCGTGCTCTCCCTCTCAGCGCTTTGTACAGTAGCTGTTATTGTGAATATCTGATGTTTAGTGAATGTTTGAGATATGTAATCACTGATAGACGCTAATCTCATTAGGCAGTGCATACACTGTGTTATTTCTGTCAATGTACCAACTCACACTGTACGAGTAGATCACATGTGATGTAAAGCCAAAGCTCATGTTTTATGTGCTCACACTAACTTATAGCTTATATTGAAATTTTTGTTCAGTTTCTAATAAATAATAATAATATTTCTAAAAATATATTTAAGTATATAAAACAGTTTAACACATTGTTTTTAAATACTTCTGCATGTGGTTTGAGACGGTTTTAAGTAATAAATTTAGAATTTAATATGTTTATTAAGATGCAAACTTATGTGAAACCATAGGTAATAGTAAAAATACATGTGGCCAAAATAGGTGCACAGTTAGTAATAGATCTGGCATAAGCCAGAGAGCAACAAAATAGCAGGCAGGTCAAAGAAGCCAGCATAAATACACACATGTGCAACTTTACATCAGTGTAAAAAACAGAAATATGTATCTATATACAAAAGCAGCTATGTCTGTCACAAGGAAAATAAATAATACAAGCTGTGTGAAAAATGTGTGAGGACTCTAAGGTCTTCTAAATGAACAGTACAAAAGAAAGCGAGAGAAGAAAAGGGCGCTGTTCATACTCCTGCCTGTTGAATGGTATCGATTAGGTGTCAACAGCACTGCCCTCCTAAGGCAGCACTGGAAAATTACTGATCAATAATAGGTTTTAGTCAAGATGAACATTTTTTTTTTTTTTTTTTTGGCTACAAACTGAAAGCTGAAAACGAAATGCTTGAAGATATTTACATCTAACTGCTGCTTGTTGGTATGGCTAAGCTATTTACACCAGCATTTGTCAATCCCTTTCACTGCAGTATAGAAAGAGACCGCCTGAATGATTTCATTAACCTCCCTCCCTCCTGTTGCATCTGCAGCAATGTGTGGGTGGAAGAGGGGGAGAGGGAAGCCAGACTGGAAGGTTGCAAGGAGTAATAGGTCTTCCACTGCAGTCCAATGTATATGATGGGGAACCCTGAAAATGCTTCCATACATTTTGAAATGGTATGTATCAGATCAACGTGTCAAACTGCCTGACAAACTGTTTTCAATGCTGCTACAAAGATATTTGCCAACACAAACCTGTGAAACGTGTGTTCGACCAAAGACAATATATACCAAGATGGTTTACTAATATTACAATGAATGGGGAAAAGTGCAACACGCAATATTGCAGGAAAAAAAGTCACACTTTTGTAATTAAAAAAGAGCTAATCACGACTTGGTAAAGCCATTGCGTCACTGCATTAGAAGCTCCTGTTCCAATAGAAAGTCAGTGTACTGAGACGCGTGCTTGGGATTATGCATGCACATGGCCCAACTTGAATTATTAGGCTATTTTATTGTTAGAAACAAAATTTATGGGACAGTTAATGTCAGATCTTAAATATTACATTAAAACATGATTTGAAATTAGGGCTAGGCGATATGGCAAAAAAAATGATTTGAAATTAGGGCTAGGTGATATGGTTTTTCATATCAGTTGATATCAATCATAATTTATAATAACTGTTTGAACTTTGAGCCAAGTGGATTAATGCACCGCATGGCGCGGTTCAAATGAGAAATGCTGTTTCGTTCCACTTATGGCGCATACATAGATCATTTATTGAAATCTTATTATCATTTTATCGAGGAAAATTATATCACGATAATTGTCATTAGCCCTATTTGAAATCATGTAAGTTTGGAAAACAGATTTTCAGATTTCAGTTTTGCTCCATTCACGAAGATAGAGGTTGGTCTTGCATGTCTGAAATAGCTTCCCAGAGCCACTGAAAATATGGCCACCAAGTGAACTGACTTTTCCAACTCGGTCTGAAGTTGACAGTACTCACCAGGTTGATATTGTCTCCTGATCACACACTTCCCTCGTTTGTTCTCCACAAATGGGTCTAGGCATGGGCCGCAGTGTGAAGAGCCGGGCTGGCAGAAGTGCCGTCGCTCCCGGGCACAGTCCAGACTCCGAGGACAATGTCCCACAACTATAACAGAAACGACAAAGACACTGATAAATGACCCACTTTACACTGACATTGCCTTACATTAATGACCAATATTTTTCCAATTGTCAAAATGGTCTGACTGAATCTGTAAATGAAGCTGCAGTAAATGAAGCTGTAGCTGCAGCTTGAGTGATCCTCACATATTATTGTTTAGCTTCCACGGATACAACAAAACATGTCAGGCTATTTGTCATACAGAATAATTGCATAAACAGCTAACAGTAATCAGCCTGTTTATGTTAGAATAGCTCTCTCTGATCTATGGTATTGTGTTGGTGCTGGATGATGGAGAGCTCAGGAATGACAGTGCATCAATAAAACAGCAGTGCTAATGTACGTGGGCACTGCTGCTGAGGGCAGAACTGGGGCAGCAGGTCGAAGTGCAGAGAAGATCCAACACCCGCAAGTATCAAGTTATGTCAGAGAACAACAAAGTAGTCGTGTGTCTCCCACTGAATGTTCTTCGTAACACCACAAGTGCAAGAATCATTCTAATTAACAACATTTTTGGTATTCAATAGGGAGATCTGGATAATAAATAATTATTAAATACATCTTTACAAGATAAATGTATTTTTATTTGAGTGCCTTGAGGCTGTTTTATGCTTGAGGCAAAAGATGCGAGATGGCAAAATTAACAGTGGAATGCAAAAATGTGTTCTATGTAAAAACAGGTTCCATGCAAAATAGAAAACTGGTTGAAAATATAAACAGAAAACTGCAAAGATCTGACACTTAAAAACAGCAGAGTGCAGAACATTTCAAGCCAAGGCTTAATCATGTTGAATATAAACATGGTGAATGGTGATATCCAACTTGATCTCACAAAGAAAGATATCTATTTTCACAATTTCGTATGAATTCATTCGATGTGAATCATACAAAAATTACAGATTTTTAGACAACCGTAAATATGAAGCTTCCCCCACCCAAAACATAATTGTCACTGGGGTTTGAGCATGTTGTAGGAAAATGTGCAAAAGATATCGTACAAAGTTTCTTTGATCTTATTCGTGTTCTTACCATTTTATAAATGCAATAATCCATTTAAAGCGAGCGACGACCTTCCGGTCTCTCTCGTGAAACCAACACGGAAGTGACTAAAACGTGCAATTCATCGACTGGCCACTAGAGGCTGGCTCCAAAGGGGCATCAGTCCCATAGACTTCCCATCTTAAAAAGCCCAACTTCACAGCAGAAAAATATTGTTTACAGCCTGGTACAAAAAGTGGTTTTGGTCCATATAGCTAATTTTGCCTTTCTTGACAACTGTGAGGGGGGTGAATTTTTTCATAACTTATAAATTAAATTATATTAAGCCTTAAAGTTCTGCATAATTAAGGGTGTGGCCACTTGAGTGACAGGTGGATTGCCACTGCTGTCACCACCGTCGAGTTAGGTGGACATGGTTTCAGCAACCAGCTCCCGCCTCTTTGCCCATTTTAGATTGAAAATCAAAACGCGCTGCCAAGATGGTGACGGCCTGCTCCGCCCACTTTGAACTTCAAAAATTATTTTCGGAAATCTACGGGTGAAGTCACGGACACTATGTCCAAGTTTTTATACAGTCTATGATTCAAAGCCATGTGCTACAGTAATTTTGACATGTCTAAAGTGGTTTTGGGCACCTCATTGCACATTATGCCTATAAGAACACCTCTTATGTATGGCAAAATCATCGTAATGCACGGCCTTGAGTTCTAGATCTGAAAGACTCAGCCACTGAAACCTTGGCTCCTGTTTCCATAACAACTGCTATGGCAACTGAGTAAATGTGACATCATCAGGTGTGAGTCACTGCCAATGCAGTAGCTGAAGGGGGGGGGGGGTGAACTCTTTTGAACCAGAGCGAGTCAAGGGAGACAGTGAAGGAAATAAAACACAACAATTGAAAATATGTTATAGAAATTGTATTATTTAAAAACAATTCAGTGCAAAATGAGTAAATGCTGTGCAATATAAAAGAACTGTGCATCATGCTTATACTGCATCTATTCATCCCATATGTACCACATCGCTTTCAGTCATGTACAGTTCTGTCACCTTATTAATTGCTATTGATTTCAATGCTCAAACCAACAATCATTGCCTTGCAATTTGCTTTTTACTGGAACTGCCCATTAAGTGAACAAATGTGAAGAAGTGACTCATTAAACCTGCAATACATCAGCAGTGATGGTTTTTACCAGAAACCCTTGTTGTCACTGTGCTGGAGGTGATGCAGAGATGCACATGTTCTCTGTTGTCTATCTGTTTCAGACCTTAATCTCTCTGAGAGGAAATCAGCTTTTTTAATTTGACAGCCTATCAATCAAACATACAGGCACAATTATGTACGCTGCTGCACAAACACACACATTCATTTCCTGCTCTTTATCACTCTAAAAACACAACAACCCATTTGTCTAAAAATGTCTTTCTCCAGGTATCAATTCAACATGATAAGATATCAATTTCTCACATGATATGGAGATGACGATCACACTTGCATCTGCATGTGACCATCTTAATCAAACCATGTGAATGGACTAAGTGACTGAAGGATACTAGGTTCAAAGATAATGTCAAGATGCATAAAGGTGTGTCAAGATAAATATAGTTAATCTTTTTCCATTCTGTTGCACTTCATCCAGTTGTGTTTGAACACACACAAAAAAGTGCTTTAAACCAGACTACTCTAATTATACAGGGATTTTGTAAGAACGATTAGCCGACTAGTCGTTCAGACATCTAGATGACTAGGCTAGTTGATATTTTAAAATATGTAGATTTGCATATACTTAACCCAGACAAGACGTTCTGTTGCAGTTTTGTTAGACTTTGTAGTTAGAAGTGAAGGGAAATAGATCCGCCATAATCCGTGCTACATAGCAAATCTAATACCTACTTCAAAGCACATCACACACACATATTGCTGCTATGTAGCACCACTATCATCTCTCACTCCGTCCCGCTCCTGCCAACAAAGGCCAGAGTGGCTCTGCTGAGGGTGGAAAGTGTCGCCGTCTGGCCATGGTTCAGACATGCCTCAAGGTGACCCAGTCCTGCTGGTCCTGCTGTGCAGTGTGAAGATGACACTCATCCAGGATAGACTGAAACAGACCTCAAAACATCGCTGACAGAAGGACAATTTCTAGATTTGGCTAAAGGCAGAGCTGTTTTTGCCATATTGTATTCTAAAGGTTTTTTTATTCTTTTTATTTACCATCACTCTAAAATAGGGATTCCCAAACGTTTTTTTTTTTTTTGGTCAGCTGAAACCATTTGACCTGAAGTATTTAAATAAAAGTTTGTGATTTTAAGTTAATATATCAATAATTTAACAGCACATTTACATCATCACAGTTCACTGATGATGTTAATGGTCACATTACATGAAGGGAAAATATTTTATTCATAAAATATATATTACTGTTGTGATGACAGGGGTGGGGCCGAGAGCCATGGGAATGGAGCAAGGCCGGTGGAGTAAATGCTAATGTGCGACACCTGCGCTACTTGCCGGTCTCGAGTCCCACGGAGGAGCTCCGGAAGGATAAAAGGAGGAGTGACGACAGTGTTGGACGAGAGAGGACCAGGCCTGGATTTTGTTTTGTGTTTTGTTTCTGTTAATGCTCGACAGTCGTCCGCGAGGGGCTGTCACGCTCTTTTGTGTTTAGTTTATTATTAAAGTTTTTATTTGAATGTTCGCCGGTTGCCGCCTACTTCTTCCCATGACTACGAACTTTGTTACATTGTTGCCGAAACCCGGGAGGAAGGAGGGACATGCTGCCAGAGAGCCGCTGCTGAGGGGGGTAGCGGTGCTGAGGAGATCGGGCAGCAGGAAGAAGCAGAGAGACCGGCGGTGGCTGCCCGAGGCGGTGGTGCTGGAACGATGGAAGTCGAAGTGGGGCGGAGGGCTCGCTGCCGTGTTCCTGGGTCAAGGAGGGGTGGCTGCCCTCCAAGATGGAGCGGAGGAGTCGGCGACGTTCACCAGGAAGCCAGAGCCTGCTGCCATCCGCTATGATTGGGGAGGAGCAGGGAACGGGGGACTCGCTGCTGGCTGCCCTCGACAGGAGGAGCCATTGCCGTCCGTCAGGAGGCGGAGGAGCATTGGGCTGTCCACCAAAGATGTCCAGTACCATCGCATGGCACCGCAAGTGAGAGACTCTCAGCTGGTTGAGGACCAAGCGGCAGTGTGTCTGGGAACTGGAATTATTTTTTTTTTCTCTCCACTCTCTGGTCTTTGTCTCTCCTCATCCTTCTGTCTCCTTTTCTCTTGCCTCATCTGTCTGTCCTTACCCCCAGGTACGCTGCGGCCGCTGTGATCAGCTCCCCCGGAGGGGGAAGGGGTGGGGGGGGGTAAAGTGCAGTCTCGTGGGTACCCCCAGCCTGTGTGGGGCGATGTGGGTATGTGACGAGAGGGGCGAGGATGAGAGCTATGGGAACGGAGCAAGGCCGGTGGAGTAAATGCTAATGCGTGACACCTGAGCTACTTGCCGATCTCGAGTCCCACAGAGGAGTTCCGGAAGGATAAAAGGAGGAGTGATGACAGTGTTGGACAAGAGAGGACCAGGCCTGGATTTTATTTTGTGTTTTGTTTCTGTTGATGCACGACAGTCGTCTGCGAGGGGCTGTCACACTCTTTTGTGTTTATTTTATTATTAAAATTTTTATTTGAATGTTGTGTTTATCCCTTGATACGAACTTATATATATATATATATATATATATATATAATGAAAAAAATATATATATATATATAAAACTATATATAAATATTACAATTAGGGCTTCACCATAAATACTATTTTAATTGCGATCATGTTTCATTTTCATTTGGTATTTGCATTACCTTGCATTAGTAACAAGCCTTCACAAGCTTTCATGGTTGCAGTTGCCATATGTATATATATCAGAACTTTTCTGTTCAGTGATTAACATAATCTTCCTAACCTGGCAACCACTCGATCTCTCTGCATTATGGAAAAGTGCTGCTGATCATAGGAAAACACTGGTAAATACGTAAGTTGGAGTTTAGCGATCTCCACTGCAATATTTTGCAAGTTAATATAACCAGTCGGTTTTCTTTCACATGGTCATTTGTGACTAAATCTGCAAGCAAACCATGCAAGTTGATGTTTTCTTGATGTGTTGATGTTAAAGTGCAATAATTCTGATGAAATGTAAAAAAAAAAAAAAAATGAAATAACAAAAATCATGGTTATATTTATCATGACAATATTTTTGTAACCCTAAAGAGGATAAATGGTTTGGAGAATGGAAAATAAAATAAATAAAATAAAATACAATAACATAATGAATGATAGCAGAGTGTCTTCTTAGCCTCTGCGAGTCACTTGTTATTTATAGAACTCTCTCTCTCTGGCTCCACAGAATAAATGGACATGCTGACGAATGAAGTTGCTGTCCTCCGCGCAGTGTTTTAAGGTTACCTCAGGTTCTTTTGTCTATTTAGGGTGGACCAACAAAGCCATGAATGCTTTATACAGGTGAAACATCTCTTTTATATTGCCACTGTGTTTCCCATGTACTTCAATTGGTGTTCTTGTGAATCATTACTATTCTCCTAGCAACACCATTCAGTGAACGCAACAGAAAAAGGAATGATTGTTATTCTTCACTCCAGACTATGCCAGTCTTTCACATCCCTGCACACTTTGCCTGAAAAACATGTTAAAGTAGTGTGCACTGCATGCTGTCACTCTCGAGAACTTTGTGTTCTATGTGACATGACAGGCTGACTGACTGAGGAAGGCACAGGGCAGAGAACAGAGCTGAGGGTTTTTCTTGCCACTTTGAATTCTCTCATTGTGAAATTTCAAAAACGATTATTTTTGAAATGTTAAAAATAACATTACAGCAAGTCAATACACATCCCCATTTAAATTTGACTCATACCGTAAGAGCACAGGGCAAAATAAATTGTTACAATCCTGTCACTTCTCATCATTTAAGCATTTACCCTGTTTTCAGGGGTTTTATGCTAATGTTAATCCTTTCCCCTGTAAACTGTTAAAAAATGTTATCGCATATTCTGCAACTATGAATAAAGTACTCACAGAAAAGTGAAAAAAAAAAAAAAAACAATTCAAAGACATAAATGTAGAAAATAAGGGTTGGATGTTAAAATTTTGGGGTTGGTAAGATTTTTTAAATGTTTCTGAGAGGCGTCTCTTATGCTCACCAAGGTCAGGAACATGCTGATTTGGAGCTCAAGACACATTTCTTATTATCAATGTTGAAATCTTTGCTGCTTAGAATTTTTGTGGAAATTGTGAGGCTTTTTTCAGGATTCTTTGATGAATAGAAAGTTTGAAACGGAAATCTTTTGTAACATTAAAATGTCTTTACTATCACTTTTAATCAGTTTAATGCATCATTGTTGAATAGACATTCATTTAAAAAACATACTGACTCCAAACTATTGAACTGTAGTGTATGACCTCACAAAATCTGAAAGTTGATTAAATGACAGCAACAGAATTGCAAAACTAACAACTCATTCAAATACATTTCAATGGTTCCAAAATAGGTAGCAATGCCCAGATTCACGTCACTAGTTGATTCAGTGTTCTTAAGTCTAGTTTAACTGCTTTTTATATTTTAAGGACTAAATTTAATTTCAAAAGATAACCTGTGAAAGCAGTCACTTTACAATCTCACTATCTTCCTGAAACATCACAGTTTGGTCAATACACATGTGGACAGAGAAACACAACAGCTGCTATAAATAAATAACAGTGTTGCGATTAACATTATTATTGACCGACACTGAACATAATGAAACAGCCCATTTAGTGAGAGTGGAGTCCAGAAATAGTATTCTTTCATCAGCTGCTGTCACGGTGAACTGTGAATAATATAAAAAATGAAACATCTTCCTTTTTTAGCCACCTCACACTCTTACATCACTGTCTGCTTACTGACCTCATACTGGTGCTCATGTGTGAATACATTTGTCTTATTCAGGGCAGACATTAGGTGGCCAGTCTTCTTTCTAAATTAGTCATGAGCTGAAATCCATTGTGTCGCTTAGAGGGGAAATGTAATTATCCAGTTAATCAACAATGTGCAGTAAAAACATGACATGCATCTATTATTGTCTCAATCGGACAATAAGATCACCAATATGACATTTAGGAAAAATTGAAATTTATGTGCAATGCAAAACAACTTCCTCTCTGACTCTCTGTCCTTAACTACACTTATCATTGAAAATGCCATTTCAGGATAACAACTCTTTGTCTAGATCTAAATGCAGTATGGACTGCAGAGAGATTGCTGGGCCACCATGGTTCAAACCAGGAGACTCATGGGTTTTCTCAGGTGAGCATGACCTTATCTGACACATGTGCAGCACTCCAGCCACTCTACAGACACTGTATTGATCCTTCAAAAAGGAGCTAGAGAGGTTTCACACATGCACTACATCAATGTCAGGTTATAACATGAGGGTGTCAGGTGGGTCTCATGCCACTGAGAACTTCTGAATTAAGCACAGAGAGAAAGATGATTTTAATTTAAAAAAAGATGCATTTTACTTTTACAAATCATTATTTATTTATTTTTTGTAAAAAGCAAAATAGCTGATATCTCATATTCTCTGACATTTCATGATCCTGGGATCATTCCCAAACCTTGCTGACTTCCCTTTAAATTACCTCAGAATCCATAGAGGTCTATAGCACAGGTGTTCTGAGCTGTATCTCGACAGCAACCCTAATACATTCTCTAAATTTCATTAGGCTTTGTTGAAAATGATTTGGAATATTTATCTTTGATTAAATAAATGGGCTCTGTTGCCACTTTTGCAGTTTTCTCTTATTTAGTATTTTTGTAATGTTGCAATTTTTCTACAACTAAACATTTTTTAATAACAAAACAAATCATTCAAATTTTTTAAATTTTATTCATTGGTGTCATTGTTGTGTTGTGTGACTTTGGCATGCTGGGAGACACCAACTGTAAATATGTTTCTGCCAAACATATTGCTATAATACATGTCAGTGTGTGAGCTGCTGTTAACCCATAATTAGCAAAGAACATGTATTTAATTACTGTAACAATTTTCCTGCAGTGGGTCTCTAAGGGTTAATAGAGGAAAACAGCAAGAATAAAAATAAAAATACAAAAAGCAGAATGCAGAGAATTAAGACAAGTAAGAGAAGGAAGAACGCAGAAAGATAAAAAGAGAATAATAGCTTAGAGTGAAAGAAACAGCTAGAGAATATTCATGATGGATGATTTCTGGTGCAAATCTTGAGTGGCAGCTGTAACCTTTTGTGTTTCAATAACACATTTCTCTATTATGTCCCATTCTTACATCTAAAGAAAGCAGCAAAACTGAAACAATAAAGAGTGACAGAACAACTGAATTATACATATTATACCAGAAATCTCTCCTGTTGGTAAAATATACACAAAGATTACAGAGCACGAGAAAAAGACACTCAACTTGACGGCAGATCTCTTCACTCAGAGCATATTTTAGATTTAGGCTTCCACTTTGAAGTGAGCTTAAAACGAGGATTACAGTCAATCCGACAGGCTGCTTAAAACATCTAACCCTCTTTCATGGCAGCTCAAGTCTGACATGCCTGCACACACACACACGTACTGTATGCATACACAGTTCATCATGCGAGATCACAACAGGAACTCAGACACACAGGAAGCAGTTAAACACAGAGAGAAGCTGATAAAAAGAGAGAGACTTCCTGCAATCGAGGCATTAAATCAGAGTATCTTGTTGGATGCAACATCAGCAGAAGGTAAGCACCAGAAAGACAGATTCAGATAGATATTAACTGCATTTAATCTCTTTAGAGGCATGGCTTCTAAATGCTTAAATAAAGGACTTGAGCCATGTGCCATAATTCTATACATCATTCACTGCAAAAATCAATATGAATCAGTATTTTTGTTAATTTGTTCTAATAATATAACTATCTAAATTGTGAATTATAATTGTTAATTACCGTAATTAGTGATGTTTATGATTAAGAAAAATAAACATGGACTGTACATACAGTATATGCTAGTGGACTAGGGAAAATAAACTTTAAGGGGTCATATGATGTTGCTAAAAAGATCATTATTTTGTGTATTTGGTGTAATGAAATGTGTTTTTATGCGATTTAAGGTTCAAAAACCATTATTTTCCACATAATGTACATTACTGTTTCTCCTCTATGCCCTGCCTTTCTGAAACGCGTTCCGAAACGAGTTTTTTACAAAGCTCATCGGTCTGAAAAGCGAGGTGTGCTCTGATTGGTGTTGGGTTGTGATTGGCCGACTGCCTCAAGTGTGTGACGGAAATGTTACGCCCCTTAACATACTGTGATGCGTGTCCCGGTCAGAAAACCGACGCGACAAGACAAAAACAACAAAACCCATTACAAACGAGGCATTTGTTGTATCCAGTGGGGAAATAATTACGGATTATAATGACTTGTACTGTCTTTTTACGTGTTGCGTTGCATCGCGCCGCGTAAACATAAAACCATGTCTGCATTTGTGATCAGAGAAATGACAAACAACAAGCTCTACTCTACATTGCGAAAAACTTGCATTGAATCATCAGTGGCAAATCCTTTAAATATGTAAACATACTTACAGACTGTGAGTCTGAACAGCCAGCAGATCAGGAAACAGTCCTCCATAAAATGTGCTGCACACATCTGAATATTTGAGTTGAACAGTTCTTGTTCAGTGTTGTTAATACAACTTAACCACTGATTTCTAGTTGTGTCCTCTTTTGGAAGGCCAAACAAAGTATTTTCGCTTCCAAAACGAAATAGCCTCTCCACAACATGGCACCAGCGGCAACAGCGAGAATCAAAGGTTACACCTTCTTTCTTTGCGTGAACATTTGGGTGTTGTTATGCAAATCTTCCCACATTGTGACATAGACATGTGGGGGCGTGTTAGAATGAGGAGTTTTAGGAGAGCGTGGACGAGTCTAAACTTTTATTAAGAATATCTCTTTGGGTTTGAAACTTTAGTCTTTGCAACTTTAGGGATCTTATCTATTCACAAACAGCTTGTAACACTCCAAAGAGAAAGGAAAACTTGAAATCGCATCATATGACCCCTTAATGCAATTAATTCTCTACAACAGGTCTATCTTATGCAGTTTTGCTTTTTATGTACCTTGTTTTTAAATAATAATTCACCCAAAATAGTTGTGCTCTCACATCAAAATCCACTGACATATTTGTTTGGAACTGTTTTGGATGTTTTTACTTTTAAATTGAGTTTGACCTGAGCATATTTTTCTTCTTATTTAGATGAGATGACTTTTTCACTGGACAAAGCAGTATTATGGAGAGAGGACTTGTATTTTAGCCAGAAGAAAAAACATTATAAAGTAAATGTTAATAATGGATTTGATTCTGTAAATTAATGGACTGGAATCGTGTGGAATATTTGCGGATTATTGTGATGTTTTTATCAACTGTTTGAACTCATTCTGACGGCACACTCATTCTGACAGGATCCAGTGGTGAGCAAGTGATGTATTGTTACATTTCTCCAAATCTGCTCTGATGAACAAACAAACTCATCTACATTTTGGATGGCCTAAGGGTTAGTAAATTTTCAGCAATTTTTCATTTTTGGCTTAACTATTCTTTTAAGGAGGTTTAACTTAAATATTTATACTGGGAAACAAGATAAACTTACTGATTAAGACCTTTTATCCAGTGTAATATTCAGCTTATAGTACTCTTTGGCCTAGACCTTGAAATCCTCATCCAGAACTGCCATTCACTTATTTCTCTCGTGGTTTCTTCTTTTACATCTTCTTTTCATCCCTCTCTTTGGCAATAACAACTACACCTACCTCTTCCCTCTGCATCTAAATGACCTATATTATATCATTGTGGTTGCATAATTGCTTCAATACAAGTTCTCGGCAAGAAGAACCATTCAGAGTGCTGATTTTTGAAGGTTACTTAAATTGTCTTCATTCTCATTAGATGGTTAATTATCGACTTCACAGCTCCTCTACAGTGTGAGCAAAGCCCTGGCAACTCATAAAAGCCCCAATAAAATGTCTTTGCTTCTGGTTAAGTATCATCCACCATGGCCACAGACACTTTACGCAGTTTAAACTCTCTTCATTGGTTTTTTAAACTACTACACCACAAAAATTGACATGCTGATGATATAGGATAGTAAATAGGAATGTACTAATGTTATGGCTGATAACTGATAAATGGCAAGTAATAAAATTCTATACTATTTTGTCTAAATAAATTTAAAAATAAGTTTGATGATTTTAAACATGTTGTTACAATGCTGATAGTATAAATACATGAACAATGTGAACAAGTGTTTATTTGTCAGCAAGTTTTGACAGCTTTTGTGAAAACTACAGATATTACTTCTGGATTTTTGTATTCCCACTCACGGATAGTCTAATCGAACCTAGTGCATTATGGGTGTTGAAGTTTCTTGTCTTTTTCGCCCAACCCTTTTTCTCTAGTTGTGTAGTACCGATAAAAACAAGAAGAAGAAAAAAAAAGGAAATTGTGTTAATACTGTTTAGACAGTCAACTTTTATTAAAACCCCACCTTATCTGTGGTGAAGTACCTCTTTAAAAAAACACTAAAAACTAAAACTAATAATTTCAAACTGCTACAATTTTAAAAGGCATCACAACATTATAATGTACAATATGAACTGATATTAATTTTGATATTAGCTAGATAAAGATTACTTTTAACAATGTCATTAATATATTTAGTTAATTACATATAAAAAGAGGAGAAATGTGCATGTACTGTACAATTAAACATCCAATGTCAGTCGATGTATATTCAACCTCAATCATTACAGATCATTTTTAAAAAGTCTATTATCAGACGAAAACCATTATGTAAGTTTTATATAATGTATTCCTCATAGTACTACTGAATGATTATCATTTCATTCAAGTTCATTCCTTAAAAGAATATACCAATATTAGTTTAAAACATCTTAGTAATAGCCATGGCGGTCTATTCTATAATATATTATCTTATCAGCTCCTGCAGAGAATATACAGCAAGAACTACATATATATCCCAGCAAGTATCTGATTTACAGTTGGTACAGAAAAGAATCACACCCTTTAAAATAATCACATTTTGTTACTTTACAGCCTGAAATGAAGACGGACACAGTTTTTGTTTTATCCAGCTGTATTTACTAGTGCAACTTATAACATCCAAGTGAAAGATGTCAGAAAAAAAATAAAAAACAGAATCACTGAATTGGAAAAAGGATCACCCCCCTCTTAAAAATAACTTGTAAACTCAATCTAATTACCTTCTCAGTGGCACACAAAGCCATTTGACTTTCAACTGTGATCAGCTGTGGTCATTTTGAGTAGCTCAGCATGAAAAGAGCTTTCCTGGAGCATTTCAGTTCTTGGTAGTGCAACTGAAACAAACAATCAACTATAGGTGGCAAGACACTGTCAAAAGATCTCCGGGATAAAGTTGTGGACAGGCACAAGTCAGGAGATGGTTGCAATTGTTTTTCAAAAGCTTTATCAATGCCTAGAAGCACAGTAAATTCTATTAAGATGTGGAAGGTATTTGGTACAACACAGACCCTCTCTGGATCAGGACGTCACTCCAAACTGGATGAAAGAGCAGGAGGAAACTGGTCAGAGAGGCTACCAAGAGGCCTACAGCAACTCTGAAGCAGATGCAGGAATTTATGACAGAGTAGTCATTGTGTGCATGTGACAACAATTCTCCACAACTGTGGCTTGTATGGGAGGGTTGCAAGAAAAAAGTCACTCCTCAAGAAAGGCCACATGCAGTCACGACCAGAGCATGTGAGCGGAGCGCGGAGTGGAGTGGTTTGATTTTGATTGGAGCGAGGAGCGGATTTTTTAAAGTCGGAGCGTTGTGGTTTTCACTCGCTCCAAGAGCGCTCCACCACCACTCCATCATGAGTTCAATTCATGCCAACAGCCCATAATATAACTGCATATTTAGCAAGAATTCACATGTTAAACATATTTAGCTATAGCTTGATACAGATGGATCTCTCAAATCAGAAGGTTATAATGACAGCAATAGCCGAGAGGGAAGTTATAGGCTAGTTCTCAAGGAGTTGGTCTTCCTTTTACTGAATATTTTCTGGTTAAAGCATGATTTAAACAGGTGCAGCACATTCACATGCAATCGCTTTCACAATAATGCATTCAAACAAATGTAATCTTACAGTGCTACTTAATTTGTATCTGATTTTGAATGAGCAGAAATCTGTAAGAAATGCATTGATCTGTAGATAAAATAACTGACGAAAATGTACTGTTATTTTTATCACAAACAAAATTTGCACAGCAGAAAGCAGCAATTATACCTTTTAATGCTGACAACCATGTTATTAGTTTGGCATGCGGTAGGAAAAAAAGTTTGCACACAATAGCCTAAGCCACTTTGAAGCTCTCCTGTTATTTAATTTATTTTTTAATTTAATATAGGCTACATTATGAACATAACATTTCAAAAATACTGAATTACTTTCGCCACAGAGCGAAGGCAGAGCAGTGTTTCTGGTTATCAGTGAGCGGGGAGTGGAGCGGGATCGGGAAATTGTGAACACGGAGTGGAGTTATTATTAAATGCTCGGAGCCCGGAGGGGAAATTTGTTGCCACACCACTCCGCTCACATACTCTGGTCACAACTGAGCTTTGCCAAAATGCACCTTGAAGATTCTAAGGCAGACGAGAGTAAAATTTAATTATTTGGCCTCAACACCAAACAATATGTCTGGTGGAAATCAAATACAGCTCACCGTCCAAATAACAGCATTCATACAGAAAAGCATGGAGGTGGTGATATCCTGTGGAACACTTGCTAGGATAGAAAGAAACATGGATGGAGCAAAATACTGTCAAATTCATAAGGAAAATCTGCTGCCCTCTTTCAGAAAGTTGTCATTGGGAAGAAGGTTTACCTTCCAACTTGACAATGACCCAAAGCACACAGCAAGACTGAGCACACAGTGGTTGAAGGAAGAAAGATCAATGTCCTTGCATGGCCTAGTCAGAGCCCAGACTTAAACCCCACTGAAAATCTGTGGAATGACTTGAAGACTGCAGTCCACAAATGCTCACCATCAAAGTCTAGATGTGCAAAGTTAGTAGAGACATATCCCAAAAGACTAAATTCTGTAATTAAAGAAAAAGGTGGTTTGACAAAATGCTGACACAAAAGGGGGTGATAATTTTTCCAACTCAGTGAGTCTGTTTTTTGTTTTTTCTTACATGTTGGTGTTATATCTTTCACTTGAAAGTTATAAGCTGCACTGAGTAAATAATACAGCTGGATAAAACAAAAACTGTGTCTGTCTTCATTTCAGACATTTAAAGGGGGGTGATTCTTTTCTATACCCACTGTATGCGAGTACAATGTCTTGCACACACACACACACAAGTCCTTTGTGGTTCAGTTTTTCCTTGAGCTTCCAGACTGTCTTTGGTCTTGTGGTTTGAGGGACTCTAGTGGCCATCATGTTGTACTCTCATTGTTCTTATTTATAGCCCAGACCTGAGTGGCAGGAGGAATGTGTCAGGGACTGGAGTTCTCATTCCTGACTGCTGATTGCCTGTTTCCATTACACAAAGCTGAGGGGTTAGGGAATAGCCCCTGGGGTGTGTGTGTCAATAAATTATGTTATCAGGACATTAATGCCTAATCTTAAGTGCAGAGTGGGACACTCGGAGTATTAACTGTCATACAGTCATGATGACAACAAAACAGTGTGAATGTACCCATGAGTACACACATTTTCCAAAATGGACACATATGTGGATAAGGGGGTCCACGTCTCTCCCACCTACGTCACAGAGCAGATTAACTCCTGGTATCATTTTATTACATCTCATACTGAGATCAAGTTTACTTTGTTTTTTCTAACAGCAGAATAATTCATTTAAATCAAAGACAATTCAAACAGAATCTAAGTCTGAATTCATTTAAAAGAAGGGACCTTCAATCACTGAATGTAAGCAAAAACATTCTATTATTATTAATCTTTCAAAATAATTCTGATTTAAAAATACTTGAAGGGTCTAATACAACACTTGCAGTGCACATGTGCACAGAACAAGCAAAATATACGAAACACATCCCCACTATGTGGCTGCACAAGCTGTTTTGGCTATTTAAATAACCAGATAATGCTTATTTAATCCAAGACACCTGTCCGGCATCACGATACCCATAAATGCTATGAATTAAACGTGTCTTACCTGCCATTGCGGCGCTGACGGCGACTGTTGTGATGAGGAAAGCCTCGGTGAGTAGCGAGGCCCAGGGTGGGCTCAGAGATCGCATCCTTACGAACTGTACAACGGCCCGGGGGATCCGGGGTTTATCATTCCCCCGTCCCACAACGGTGGAAAACCTTTGCCTGTAATCTCTGAGCAATGACACTCAAGTGTGTAGTCAGTAAAATGTGTTTACGGTGCGTGGGATCATTCAGTGCTGCGCGTCGCGTCCGCAGCCGATGCTGATGCTGGTGCCTGTGTGCTGCGTGAGATGCTCTCTCTCTGAGGGGGGAAAATACCAGAGCTGCGCGCTCAGGCTACGCAAACCGATGTCGTCAGCACGTCGGGATATTTTTTTTTTTCGGTCTCTTAAATAAAGAAATATTATTTTAACAGGTGCGTGTTGGGGGTAATAACGCTGTGGGAGGACAACGCCGAATGCGGGTGTTGGAGTTCATACGTGTCTAATAATTAAAGAGCAAATTGTTAAAACGTCACGTATATTGTATATATGTAACTCGTATAACTAATTGCTGAAATAATATATAAAATAATATATTGATTTATAATAAGACAATAATATTAAGTCTTATTAATAATAATAATATGATAAATATAAATGTATCAAATAAATGTCATCACTTTTATAGTTTTCCATCCAAAATACATTTTTAATAAATAAACACTCAAATGGCTGCCATTAACGTTTCTTTCGTGAACAAATTGGTATTTAAAAAATAAATAAGTGAACGAATAATTCTCGTGACTATTTTTCGTTCACTTAAATTTCTCTCTTGTGAAGGTGATTGCTTTCCTGCCTTCAAAGGCTTACTATTATGGAGCAGTAATTCGAATACTGGCAGAGATGGAGCATTTTTGAACCCATCTAACGAACATGACCTCTTCACTGAACCTATACAGAATGAATTAATCCTTTTTGGTGAACGAATTCAAAAGAATCGACTCACTGGGGTGAATCGAAATCATCACTGCTGAATGTTCGTCGCACGAGCGTGACAAACGTTTGCACTGCCGTCTGCTGGTGTGACAGATACACTAAGCCACATTTTCACATTAAAGGGGTCATGAACTGCATTTTATTATTATTATTATTAATTTGGCTCAAATATAAGCTGACTAACGAAAAAGTTTTGAGTTCTGAAACTTACAGGATGCGTTTATAGTACAACGACCTCTTAAATGTCAAAACATGAAGGGAGTTTTGATTTCTCAGTTCATGACCCCTTTAAGTCATGTAAATATATCAAATACTATCAAGCAAACAACTCCTTAAAGACAAAAATATGCAGACTCTCAGTGATATTGATTTATTTTTCCAAAATATAACAATACAATAAAAATGCAAAACGATTTGAGCAGGATACAATTAAAAAGGTTAGGATAACATATAGTACCAAGTGCTGTAACTAATAAATAAAAATATTCAATTACGTTAATTAAAAGTGGAAGTCATTGTCATTTCACAGATAAAACTACTTTTAAAAAAAGTCTTAAACAGAATTGAAGAAGTTAGGAAGCTGTTGTGGCCAGATACATGAGTCAGACCATATTAATAACATTTTGCACATCAATAACTTGCTTGTAACTTTAATTTGAAAAACAAATATCAAACATAACTTTCTGGTTCCCTAATAGTGGTGCTGTACAAATATGAATACCAGTTGGATGGCTCTAATCTTCTGGATTCCCCTTTACAAAAAAAGTCACCTGTACTTAAATCAAAGCATCCTAACATGACACATATCTCCACTAGGACCCACAACCCAGTGAGCACTATTCTCTACATGAACTAAAACTATACAGTGTATGTGTGACCCAGAAGATACTGAGATCATAATGCAATTACCAAATGCAATTTTTTTTAAAATCCACAGATTGAACAATGAAAAAGGAGGTGGAAAGCACCGTATGGCAAATGTTTTACAGTCAGTTATACTAATTTGGCTTGGTTAACGAAAAATATATGCAGTCACTTCTCTAATTACAACAAATGACGGCAGTGTTTAAGAAAATAATGCTTACTTTACCAGCTGCAGCAATGCAAGCAACACTCCAGTCTTAAACAAACTTACACGAGATGCAGCTTGTTTGGCATTGCAGCAGTTATTTGTTCACAAGCTAAATGTCTCCTGTGCAGGCAACACAACAAACATTTCACTGATTAAGCAAGCATAAAACAAACCTCTATTATAAAGTGAATGAAAAATAAAATTCAGTGCCTTTAGTGTGAATTCTGGCAAGGCAGTACTGTATCACTAGCAATAAGCATCAGATACAAGATGCAGATTTCAATAAGGCACCATATACTATCATCACGAGGCATAATGTGGCTGGTTTCCACTGCAAATTCATCATTCTTCTGCAGTCTGTTATTCTGCACCACACACAAATGAAATGACACTAAACTAGGAATGGAGATCTCTAATAAAAGTGAATACTGTACTTGTGAACAGAAAGGTGAAGACATTTTGACCCAAGATGTGTTCATATTCGAGCCCAGCTCTAAGTAAGAGTGACTGTTTTTTTTTAAGTGCAAAAAAATGTGAGTGTGCACATGCAAAAAGATATAGACAACAATGCCTATACAGTCAGAGTAGTGAGACAAAAGTGTTTTACGGGCAAAAAAAAAACCCCAACAAAAAATCTCCTGTCACTCAGTCAAAAGTCATTTTAGAGCAGTGGGTAATGCATTTACAAGCATAAACATAATAAATGAACAGAGTTCATGAGATATTTCACTGGTGATCCATATGTGCACTTTCTCCCTTCCCAGTGTCCTCTCCAGTTTCAGAGTCATTACATTCCTCCTTTCCCGCCTGATGCTTCTCTTCTGCTGCTTCATTAGTGGGTGAATGGAATCCGCTGTCGTCGCACTGAGACGAGTCATGAGTGCTCGCCGTAATGTGATTTTCCTGTTGGTCTGATGGTGTCACTGCTTCCCCTTCCCTTTCCGGCGAATCCAAAGGCTCCTCCTCTGTGCTTGAAGGTGAATCTTTGTTCGTGTCTGCTGGGTTTAGCCGTGCCCCTTCTTCACAATTTGAGGTGGGTCTTACCTCCTCGGCTGCAGTTTCCTCTTTCAAGGATGATGACTCTTCAGTTTTCTGTGTCCTGAGTTCATGTTCCTCTTCCTGTACTGCGTTCTCGATTTCCTGTATGGCACAGTCTATGGCCGACTTGCTCTCTGTGCCCTGCAGTGACATTTCTGTTGTGCTTTCTTCCTCTTTTATTGCACTTCCGTTTGTTGGTGGTTTCTCATCAATTGCGTTTTTGTTCACATCCTTTTTGGTTCCATTGGGAACTTGCTTCTCTGACTGCTGGGATAATGAGGTGTCTGAACGTACCTCGGCCTCCTCCTCTGGAATATTGTCTACAGCGGGCACTTCCAGGCATGATTCATTGGGCAGCACAAAGACATTGTCTTCAACCTGGATCATGGAGACCACCTGCTTCATCCTGCGTCTTTTTTGAGCCTCTGGATCTCCGGCATTCTCTCCATCCTCCTCCTCTTGACCTCCTCCATATTCCTCAGCCCAGTCAATGGGAGGATTCTCCCCCAACAGGTGAAGGTTAGGGTCGCTGTTGGTCAAAACGATGCTGTCTCGGTACAGGTTGTGTCTCCTCTGGACGGCTGCTTCCTTCACAGCTGGAACACAGAAGGAATGTTGATAAGAGCATAGTAGGATGGCATTTTTTTTCCCAATAATCTGTTTGTACATCGCAATACATTACAGAAGAAAACATTTGGTTCTAAAACATCACAACTTTAAATGTTTCAAACCTTCTTGGTTTGAAAAGGTCTCATTCTTGGAAAGCAGTCTTACCCATCATTATGTCTTTCATTACTGTGTGCAGCACCGCTTCCTCAAATATGTTTTCCACCAGAATGAAACGAGAGAAATCCTCAAAAATGAGCTCCTGGAAACGAGGGAGTTCCTGCAAAAACAACATAATAACGTGAAATATTTTCAGAGTAGTTTTAGATTGGATAGTGAATTGTTGCTCTACCAGAGCCAAGACGTACAGCAGAGCATGATGGGGAGAGCTGTTTCAGCATGTAGGGGATGAATATCTGCAGAAGAGCCTCTCTGAAGAACTTCTTACGAACTGTGCTGCTGTCGTAGTCAAATTTCTGGACATCAAATTTTGAAAAACGGTGCAAATTATAAATCTTAAACAAGAACCTATTGGACAAAAAGATATGACAGGGCAGATGGACGTTCTGTTTCACCTTGATGACACGATCCTGGCAGCGCTGGCTGGTTTTACAGAGATCCTCCGCTTCCTGGTCCTCCAAACTCTGGTGCAGGAGCTGCTCAAATGTGTATACTGCGTCATCCATTTGCTGCACAAAACAGATGGATATATCCTTAAGGCTACAATACACTACACAACTGTTGCCCAGATTTTCAACCCTCAATTTGCAGTCTGGAGGAGTCAAGTTTCCAAAAGCCATTGCCAGTCTGTGGATTTTGGCCAGTTGGAGTTGACAGATTTCACAGAAAATTACGTAGTGTACAATGAGCACATACTACGTTTTATTTTTTATTTTAATGTTTTTTTTTTTTGCTTCAAATCATGATTTCATCCATTCGGAGAATATGTTTGATATTTTGAGCTGATTTTAAAGCACATATTTTTTTTTTATTGTCTTCTAACAACAAGGCACATGTCTCAAGTTTTTTTTGTGTTTGTGGAACAATTTGAAAGTCTGGTAGTGTGTGATCCTTAGTCGAGTAGTGTATGATGCCATGGTTTAAAATCTTTTGAAATTTACGTAGTGTATTCCAGCCTCTAGTCAAGTGTGACAGGATTAATGTCTTAAATAGGAAATAGACACTAGACTGTTTCCACATATTTTAATCAGTTTTGCCACAAGGGGGCATTTAACCACACAAAAAGGGTGGGAATAAGTTGATAATTCACAACTCAAGTTCAATCTTGTTTCTCCACTCCCTGTGCAAATCTGTCTCTGTTGTAAAAATTTATTTTATATGAAGTGCTAAAACATGATTAGCACTTTATAAAAAAAAAAAAAAACACCTTTTTTCTTGTGCTCACAATCATCAGTCGTATGCTAGTCTTTAAAACTGCAGCTATGTAATTTAGTGACCAAAATGAGGTTTAACATCTCAACCACAACAGCACACACCTCCTCAGGGCATACAGTTTCATACACAACAAAACCACAAACCAAATCCTAAGTGGCACATAGACAAACACAAACGGCTCATTTTGCCCACAAAAGTACAATACCCCCCTAACAGAGATATTTATATAATTCTTCAAACCAGCTGCAGTTTAACAAACCATCTTGATCACATAAACATAATAAAAATAGCTCAGATGTGTGGTACATATTCGTACTTTGTTGTTAGTACCACTGTTTTATACTACTTGCCAGTATTGGTGGCTATTTGTTTATAAAAGAAAGCTCCTGGTTCAAAGTTGACTGACCTCTCGCATTAGGATCTGGGCTCTCTGGACAAACACAGAGGGGCTGGAAACGTCAAAGCGCTGCTGAAGTCCCTCTAAACTCAAGCTCTCCATCTTCTCATAGCAGCTCTGCATCTTCACAGGATGGAAGGCTAGCATGGAGATCTTCTCCATGTGCTGGACACCAAAGGTAAGAGAGTTTTAAGTCTACTTAAGTCATG
Organism: Cyprinus carpio; assembly: GCF_018340385.1. Taxonomy (NCBI): domain Eukaryota; kingdom Metazoa; phylum Chordata; class Actinopteri; order Cypriniformes; family Cyprinidae; genus Cyprinus; species Cyprinus carpio. The sequence continues at coordinate 16,653,849 of NC_056576.1, forward strand.
GCTCAAGCAACCTATTAGCAAAGAAAGTGTAACCAGATGTCATGGAGGGGACTTTGGGTTACCTCCCCGAGCTTTTCCTTGTTGCCGTCATTGAGGAGGTTCTTGCTCATGTCTACCAGCTCTCTGAAGAACAAGTCTCGCACCTCAAAGAAGCCTCTGCTGGTGGGCTCCATCAGCGCGTCAAGGATTGAGCTGATGTAGGGCTGGATACTCACCTTCAGAAGCTTCTCTGCCTTGGGCAGCACAAGTGCTACAGACAGACAGAAAAATTCATTCAACTGCATAATGATGAAATGATATTAAAAGTCTGGCCAATACAATTAGCGCTAATTACTTTCATGTTATGGATGATACAATATTCTAAATACTGTAAATTGTAAAACTACTTTGTTAAAAAAAAAACACCATGTATTGATAGATTAAAGGAAAAATATGTTAAATCAACTTTAGGGTTCATAGCATTATAGTGTGAAGTACCGTATGAAAGATAATAAATGTTATATTACAGTATGCACAGCCACTAACATTCTGCTCTTAAAGGGTTAAATATGTCATAACATGCAAGTACTAGATGATAATCCAAATATTAAAATTAGCAGAAACTATTAAAGGGTTAGTTCACCCAAATATTAAAATTATGTCATTAATGACTCACCCTCATGTCGTTCCAAACCCGTAAGACCTCCGTTCATCTTCGGAACACAGTATAAGATATTTTAGATTTAGTCCGAGAGCTTTCATCCCTCCATTGAGAAGTATGTACGGTATACTGTCCACGTCCAGAAAGGTAATAAAAACATCTTCAAAGTAGTCCATGTGACATCAGAGGGTCCGTTAGAATTTTTTGAAGCATCGAAATACATTTTGGTCCAAGAATATCAAAAACTACTACTTTATTCAGCATTGACTTCTCTCCCGGGGTCTGTTATGAGCGCGTTCACCTCACATCCGGTTCGCGAACGAATCACTCGATGTAACCGGATCTTCTTGAACCAGTTCACCAAATCAAACTGAATCCTTTTGAAACGGTTCGCGTCAACAATAAGCATTAATCCACAAATGACTTAAGCTGTTAACTTTTTTAACATGGCTGACACTCCCTCTGAGTTCAAATAAACCAATATCCCGGAGTAATTCATTTACTCAAACAGTACACTGACCGAGCCAGATAACGAACGAAACATTGACTCGTTCTCGAGTCAACCGTTTCTGTCGGACGCGTCCGATTCGAGAACCGAGGAGCTGATGATACTGCGCAGGGGGTGATTCAGACTGACACACAGCACGTCTGAACCGAGCTGGTTCTTTTGGTGATTGATTCTGAACCGATTCTGTGCTAATGTTATGAGCGCGGGTAAACCGAAGGCTTGAATCAAGGGCAATCATCGCCAATGAAGTCATTACTTCGAGCGCAAAAGAAACTTCTGAACTGATTCTGTGCTAATGTTATGTGAATCAAACTGTCCGAAAGAGAACGGGTTCGCGGAGAAGAACAGAACTTCCCATCACTACCGGTGATCCGAAAAACCGATGCAACCGGTTTCTTGACTCGAGAACGAGTCAATGTTTCGTTCGTTATCTGGCTCGGTCATCAGTTTCAGTCAGTGTACTGTTTTGAGTAAATGAATTACTCCGGGATATTGGTTTATTTGAACTCAGAGGGAGTGTCAGCCATGTTAAAAAAGTTAACAGCTTAAGTCATTGGTGGATTAATGCTTATTGTTGACGCGAACCGTTTCAAACGATTCAGTTCGATTTGTTGAACTGGTTCAAGAAGATCCGGTTACATCGAGTGATTCGTTCGCGGAACCGGATGTGAGGTGAACGCGCTCATAAACAGACCCGGGAGAGAAGTCAATGCTAAATAAAGTCGTAGTTTTTGATATTTTTGGACCAAAATGTATTTTCGATGCTTCAAAAAATTCTAACGGACACTCTGATGTCACATGGACTACTTTGAAGATGTATTTATTACCCTTTTGGACGTGGACATTATACCGTACATACATTCTCAATGGAGGGACTGAAAGCTCTCGGACTAAATCTAAATATCTTAAAACTGTGTTTCCGAAGATGAACGGAGGTCTTACGGGTTTGGAACGACATGAGGGTGAGTCATTAATGACATAATTTTAATATTTGGGTGAACTAACCCTTTGAATATCAGGAAGTGTCGGTGATTTCAGAAGAACACTTTCTGTCATGTACTGTACATCATCCTCATTCATCAATAACACTTAAGGTAAGCTGTCAGAATGTGACATTTGTCGGCCGCCTTCTTTCACAATCCCTTTTAGATAAGCTTCACTAGAAACCTGATATGATCCGACGTCAGTTTTCCTCAGGTAAATGTTTGGCAGTTTTGATTCCAGGTAAGTTACTTGACATCTGTGTGACTTGATAAAGATAAATGATGGAATAAATTACCAGTTAAAGCTACCTTTTATTTTGCTGCTCACATGTTCTTTGGAAGTGATGATCTGGTCCATGTCTGTGCGGATGGTGGTTTCCAGCGGGGGGCGACCTGCTTCACAGCTCTGCACTACTGCTTCATACTGCGCCCGAGTCTGGCTCTGAACCAGCCCGTACACTGCATCTGATATCTGGCCAAAAATGAAACAGAATCCACTGTAATACATCCAAGTTGTTTTAAAAATGCTTTTGGGCTGTAGCCACATTGTACAGTAAAGCTCTGACCCACATATTATACTCTGTTGTAAAATAAAATAATAATAAAAAAACACTTCCATGCAGGACTAGTAAATATAAGATGTGTGAAGTACCAGCATCCAATTCCTCTGTCTCTCATGCATCTTGCCCTTCAGTTTGGGGGTGATGAGGTCTCTCATCTCAGGGAGGAGGGTCTCCATGACAAGGTTGGCGAGGATCTGGGAAGACAATCATAAAACTGAATGGGTGTGATGAAAGAACAACACTTTAACATGTCCCTTTATTAAAATCAACATTAATTCTAAAAAAATCATAAAGTTTTAATACACTGCGTGTGTTTGAGTGACATACTGTATCCGGATCATATAGGCCTGGACTGGAGGGTACGTTAACTGAGATATAACAGATATAACAGGAAACCTGGCTTGCCTGAAGCATATTACAATTTTACTATTGCCAGACTGGTCTCTGGACGCCGATCATTTATCATTAAACTAGTTAATGTGACATCCTTCCAAAGCCTACAAGGACTTTTGTTACTGTACTATAAAATAAACCTATGTAAGCTTAACCTCTATTATTCAACTAGAAATATTGTCAACATGGTTTTAGAGTCACAAGTTACTAGAGGACACACTCCTATCACTTTCACATGATGTCTCTCTGTTTATCTGTTTCACTCGTTCCAGAGAGAAAAGAAAGAACTCAACTAAGAAGGAAAATAATACTACTGTGACATGTTGTATTTCTTAGCTTTATACCTCCACCTTATAACCAAAGTATAAATTACCAAATTGTTACAATGTTCCAATTCACAATGACAAAAGATTTCCCCGTAAATCAAGGTCAGATTCCATAAATAAGATCTATATTTTAGTTCTTCACTTATTGTGCTGTTTGTATAAATGTTAATCTAGCATTTTATTTGCAATGACTACGCTACCCCAAACCTACCAGGAATACCATCTTCTCTTTTTCTGACGCCACAAAACTTTTCTACAGGGACACCATGATTTGAAACGGGTCACTTCCTTTGAATCAATTTAGCTCTGACCTTCATCTGTATTCGATTATAACCCAAACAATTACTGCGTGACTTCCTTTAACCTCCCTACACAACACCAAAAAAATAATTTACTTTAGATTTATCATACTGTTCTTGATGTAGGGTCACTAGAGATGCAATCAGGTATCACAGGAGACTTCAATAAAAGGAATTTTTTTTTGAGCATTGTTTAACATATCTCCTAAAATTCTTGGTAAAAATTTGCATTTATTGGAGAAGAAAAGAAAATCTTTAAAAATGTTTAATCTATTTTTCAATAAAAGGAATTTATATATATATATATATATATATATATATATATATATATATATATACACATTATATACACACACACACGTCATATATTTCATTTTAATAAATAAATATCTTCTAAGAATGTTACTTTTAACCTCAAAAGTGCTTAAGAACCCCATAAAAAGAACCAGATTGAGAACTCCTAGTCTTAAAAAAAAAAAAGATTCTAACAAGAGCTGCCCAAGATACATAAAAGTATATGTGTGTGTTTTACCTGTGGAGGCGTCCCACACATCATGTCCCAGGTTCCATAGTGACCATGGGCCTGCCGAAAGAGTCGCACTGCATCTGTGAACGCCGGGGTCTGTACTTTACATTCCTCAGGCAGTCCTGAGCAAGAGAACAAGACTTCATCATCATTATATTCAACATATGCAAGCAAGTAACAACTTTTGCTATTTTTAACAAATAATCAAGACTCAAAAAACATTAGACATTAATTTCTAATGTTATCATAACATGACACAGTTCCTTTCCATTTAGAGAAGTGAAAAGACCAGGTGACAAAAAATGAAAGAAGGGTCATCTTTATATAAACACCCACAGGCACGTCTCACAATCAGATTATTCAATCAAACCAAAAACAGACTTCAAGCTGCTTTGGTCACCATGGCAAACAGGAAGCATTGCCTCATCGGTCACCATGGTAATTCCCTAAACAATGCCATAGTTACCACAGTATACTGATGAGTCATAGGGGAATGATCTAGCTGATGTGTGAATCTAACACAATTTGAAGACAAGTTGTCTCGAGTTCAGTACTCTGACAACCTGCTTCACATCGGTATGTCAGTTATGACGACATTCTAAAAGCCCACATATTGTAAGAGCCTCCTGTACATACAGCACGCACGCATGAGTGCCTGAACCCTCACAAAGAGAGGAAGTTCAAGCAGGCTGGGTGTGGGGGGCTGAAGGAGAACAGGCAGGAAGTCCAGCACTCCACATCAGCACAGCTTGACGCTTTTGTGAGTGCATGCACACATGGGCAAATGTATTTATGAAAACGTGTGGAGAGAACCAGAGAGTGTAAGGAGAAAACAAGAGTTATGGGTCGTTCATTCTGGCGACCCATTCATTATTATTCTAGTAAAATAATCAAATAAATGCACATAGATAAGTATATTCATAAACACATGGGAAGAGCTGTTACGCAAAAACAAGACAACATGTGTTTTGGGTCACTTATTCTGACAGAATAGAATAGAATCGAATAACAAAACAAAACAAAACATAATTTATTAACATATATCTGAACATCTGGGGAGAGCCCAAGTGTTATGCAAAAACTAGAGAACAAGCTTAACGGGTCGCTTATTCTGGCGCAGTCACCAAAAAAACAACTGTTCTCAATTCAGTCCAAAAACACCAGATGATCAAAGTACAATGAGAAAAAAATTAGGATCTTTGGTGAAGAAAAAAGAAAAAGAAAATCCTCGCTTCACACCATGCCCTAATAACCCTATGACACCAATGAGCCGATTATTACATTGCACAACATTATGAGACATGGTCAGATATCACCAGGGCTAAATTTTGAGGTTTCACATTTTTATCCCTTTCAGTCATAATGTAACTGTGCATAAATACTTGTTTTTAAGTGTACAGGAATTCAAATTATTCTGACGATTTCTACAAATTTGTGTAGTTTCTGTCAGATTGTCAATCTAAGGCCTTTACAATGACATTCAATAGGCTTTCAAAGAGCAACTCTCAGTGTCTGGACACTGAAGAGGTTTTAAACCACCTGGACTAAATTCATTAACATGCCTGTAAACCTGTTCAGTTGCCTTATAAAACGTTCTCCAAAGACTGACATGAACCATACACATTATAAAGCTCTGTGAGACTTGAGAAACAGTCTAGCAACTTTGTGTAGGCTATTTCATGACCATAAATAACAGAATTTTCACCAAAGTAAGATTTGTGACCTGCGCAGAAGCCGTTTTGCTCCTCTTTAGACATTAAAAGAATAAGAGTTCAGAATGAGAGTTCAAACAGCTGAAAAAAAAAAAACATCACAATAATCCACAAATAATCCACATGACTTCAGTCCATCAGTTAACGTCTTTGTGAAGTGAAAAGATGTGTGTTTGTAAGAAACCAAATCCTTCATTAAGGAGTTTAGCTTTAAACCGTCACTTATGGCCAAAAAGTCTATAATCTATAACACTTCCTCCAGTGAAAAAGTCCCTCCCCTGTCGTGCTCTCACATCCAACCCACAGACATATTTGTTCAGAACTCTTTTGGTGCTTGATCTGTAATGATTTCAGATTAGATAACCTTTTCACTATAGGAAGCAATGTCATGGATGTATTTTAGTCAGAATCAATGGTTTGAAGTTAAAAACATCTTAATGATGGACTTGCTTTTTACAAACACACAGCTTTCCCTCCACAAGACATTTATTGATGGAGTAGTTTTTTTTTTTTTAAATCAGCACCCATTCACTGCAGAGGTCTGGAGGATCCAATGATGAACAAGTGATATAGTGCCAAATTTCTCCAAATCTGTTTTGATGAAGAAACAAACTCATCTAGATTTTGGATGGCCCGAGGATAAGTACATTTCAGCAAATTTTCATTTTAGGGGGAACTATTCCTTTAAAGCCTCTCTCACTCAAGCCAAAAATCACATAGGGAAGATCAGACAAACAAAACATGGACTCTGGGGTTAAATGAATTGCTGTTGCATTCCAGACTTTACTGGGCCACCAGTATCGCTCATGACAGCACGGGGCTACAGAACTCAACAAGCCAGGATACTTCCAGCAAAGTCTAGTATAGTACAGTAGAAATGCCAACAGCCTTATGATTAAGTGATCTTAAACATTCTACATGTAAATGATGCACTTCCAAAAACATGCTGTGACTTGTCAGGATCCAGTCCTGATTTAACTCTGTTCATGCACGCTTGGGTTTACTCCCCTGGGCGTCCAGTCACAGAATAACACCATCCTATTGGATCACTGCATGTTCCTAGATCCTAGTGTCCAGACACATTTTAGGACACAGATGAGTGGTTTTAAGCAATTTATTATATTAAGTTACACATCACATTTAGCTCTTTATGCAGAAGTGCAATTTGAACCAACACAGTTCTGACACAATGCTCACCACAACCATATCGAAGACATGTGTCTGGCTCATGTTTTCAGTTTAGATGCTTTAATTCTTAGCAGATGCAGTGACAAATAAATTCACAGTCCCCTATGAAATAAAGGACTTCTGTTAGAGTCATCTAATATCAACTAAAGAAAGAGTCATTAGTCTTCTTAACTACATTTTTTTAATATATATATATATATATATATATATATATATATATATATATATATATATATATATATATATATATATATATATATATATATAAACTCAAAGACAAGATTTCTTTTCATCTTGTCACATTTAATTTGAACTGGAAACTCACATACACAACTCGCATTAAATAAGATTATTTTTGGTGTGGCAAAGTAGATTTAACAGCAGAAATGCTCAAAGTGTTGCAGGAAACAATGTTATCCACAAGCTCACAAAATAATGGCACCTTACCAGGACAGTACTTAACATAATTACAGTACTTACATAATGAATGTGTGATTTTGACAGGTAAAAGGGAAGGGCAATTATATCAGTGGTCAAATTATGAATAACAGCCTATTACGAATCACTCAAACCTACACTCCTTCTGCAGGGTTTGCCTTAAACTGCCATGGTGACCAGGTACATACTCACAGAAACAACATCTATTCAACCGATGAATCAGACCAAAGTTACATAACCCTACAAAGAGTGTTTGTTCTGCTGTTAAAAGCAATCAATACAGATAATGAACTGTTTAAGTATAGCATTTAGATAAATTCCAGAAATTAAGCACTACATTTTACTGCATGCTTCATTTTAAACCAAAGAAGAAAAACACTTATCCACTCCTATTAGTGTCTGTGACAAACAGAGAGAGAGAGAAAACAGATCTCTTGTTATTATATTATGTCAAAATGGTCACTGTCACCTCTCTAGAAGTGCAGTCTCCACTAACAGCTAAGCTTCTTATTAAACTGCGAGAACAGAAAATGTCAGGGAATATCTTAAACAGACTAATGAATAGCAAAGAACTTAACCAGAACTGAGCCATTGCTTATTTGGGGAAAAAAAAGGCACTGCAAATGTGCTTGCATTCAGAACATACTACACACAGCAGGGATTTGGCTTACTCTAGCACACACACACACTTTTAGATGGCCGCCTTAATACCCCAGGGGACATTACTGCCCTAACCGCAAGTGTGAATTCCCTCTCGGCAGCTTCTCATCCAAACTGAATTATGGGTTGACAGCCCCAGCTGTGACCACTCTGGAATCTGAACTACAGCGGAGAGAAAACAGCTCCAATAACTAGAATACCTTATGTATAATTAGACTGAATTTCAATCAAATCAATTAATGTCAAGACCATCAGACTTCTCTCCCATGCCCATTGAGTAGGCAAAAAAAAATCACCATGAATTTAACGGTAAAAGACTGTAAAAATGCTACAGTAAAAACCTGTTAAATGGTTAACGGGAAATTCCCTTACTATATACGGTGAATAACCATAAATTGGCATTCCCAGAATTCCCTGCATTATATTTAAAATTGTATGTTTGTTTGTTTTTTGCTGAAATAACTTTGTTTCTTAGTTTTTTTCTTATCAGTTTTGTAGGGTTGTGTGTTACACCTAATGTTGTTAAATGAATGTATATTGCATTATTTCAGTTTCGTGTGTTACCATGATGGTGTTTAGTGTTTGTGTGATTGACACTGTGCACCTTCTATACATGTTATTATTTAAAAACTAATCGGCTCTGGTTCATTATGTGAATTTCTCATCACCACCTGCATTTGGTGGTTATCTGTGTATTACAAAGGTACAAAACAGATTTCAGTACTTCAATAGGTTGGTATATTAACATTATATATATATTTTTTTTTATTTGTATTTACTATATGTATTTTTTTTTGTGTATATATTATAAGAGGGTCATTTTAGGACCACACTACACTCCAAAAAAAGTTTTTATTTTTGCATACCGCAAACTGTAAATTACTTTACCATATTCAGCGAAAAACTCTAAATGGTTTAACAGTCACATTACATGTACTTTTACTGTAAACTACTGTTTAATTTCTTGTTTCTGGAAGTAAAAACCATGAATTAACATTTTTTTAAAGGTGAAAACTGAATTAACATATTTTAGAGGTTCCTGTGTGACATCAAATATGATTATATTTTGTATAAATAATTTAGGTTGTTCTTATTTTTGTTGTTAGTAATGTACATTATAGTGTTTAGTGTTACATTTTCCATTATTTAGATGGTGGCCAATGTAAAATGTCATGTTTTATGGACAGACCATTTACGACCACTTCGCATCAGGTGGCTTTGTACCACTTGTATTATCATGGTGGTTACTGGTACGTTTTAAAGAGAAAAAGCTGATTTCAGTAGTTCGAGCTGTTTTTTATTTAAATTTTATATTTCTTAATTAAATTTAAATTGGGGTGTTCAATATTTATTTTTTTAAATAATATTATAAGTATTTTAAGATGAATGGTGATAATTAAGGTGGTTTTGCACAGCTTGTCAGTAAAACAACGGCTCTGTGTAGTAACAGCTGCTCTGCTTGAAATCACGCACCTGATGGTAGATAACCGGCTTTATTGACGAGATGCGCATTAATTATCGGCCGATATTTATCGTGCACCCCTGATGTATATGGTTACAAGTTGTAATATACAGGCACCAATGCCATCCCACAATAGCGAAAACATTGGCACAGTATTGTATTTATTTATTTGGTTAATTTCTAATACTCACAGCTGCCTTTTTTTTTTTTTTTACCATAAATTTAACAGGATAATTTCCAAGAGAGTACAGTATCAAGAACCATATGAAAGGCCCACCAAGCAGGTGACATAACCATAATAAGTTGGGACAATCTTAACATAAGCTTCAATAGACAAGTATACTCTTGTTTGAGTGTCCCGACAAACAACACATCAAGTAAACTAACAGTGACATCACTGTGAAGAGCGAAACTCTCAGTAACAATGAACTTTCTGATAGCCCTAGGCATGGTGTAACTATATTTACATCAGCAAATACTTGCATATGATTTGTAAACTTAAAAAATTGAAGCATATAGTCAAGAAATATGGCAGCTGAAATCACATTTTATTTAATTGGCATATTAAACACAGAAAGTGACATTTATAGAGAAATGCTATAATTTCTGCTAATTGTATAAATTTAAAGAAGCTCTACAAAATAAGCAGTCATAGAGCTCACACACAGAGAATGAATAACAGCACATCTCCAGTTTTCCATATGATCTCATCGGACTCTTTTTACAGCCTTGAGAAGTAAAATTCTTTCTATTATCAAACAAGCCAAATGAATGCCATCAACCGAGCCAAGCGTTCCGCTCGAGTTTCCTTTTTGATAAAGTGATGTCCAAAAGAGCTGATTTATGAAATAACACATCAGTTATTCTAGCAAGTCTGAAACCAGCTTATCCTCACAAACAACAGAATAAAAATAACCGTAATGAAAGCCGATTACCTGAAGTAATGAGTCATGCCTTAAATATGAGTCTGGGTTTTAAAGAGACAGAGGGGAAAGTGGACACGAGGACGGCTGTTTTAAACAACAGGGTTAAGAAGACTTACCATTGTTGGTGTGCCGGACGCAGTCTTGAAAGACAGCGTTCCACTTTTGCTGCTCCTTCTCAGTCACCATGCAGAAATAGTAGTGGCGAGCATAAGGATGCCAGAGAATGAGGGGAAACTGCGTTGCAAATTTCAGGAATGGAGAACTGCCAACTTTAGCTTTTACACCTGCAAAACGCATGTTGCATGATTCCATATTCTATTAAAAGTGGCCTTATGAGAAGATCTCCATAGTCATCATAACTACAGCTGCACAACATACAAAGATCACAGCCCATTACTTTACACTCCATTTCATAATTTCCTATCTAGACTCTGACTCAACTCTACTCTACATTTATTTCAGTGAAAGGCTGCAAGTTTAATAAAAAAAAAAAAAAAAACGGTTTTAGTTACAGCAAAGCATAGGTAATAAATACATATGGTTTTAAATGTCATAACAACATGACTTACACATTATACATGTTCACATGAGTCTTGTGTGATTGAATCCTTTACTGACCTTAACTGTAATCTATTCTTGCAACTTCGCTGCCATGATGACATGACCTTAGTAAAACCAATAAGCCAGTAACTTTTGCTTTGGGAAAATTCCTTAAGAATTTGCTTCCTCCCTGAGCTTTTCCCAGCTTTCTTTTTCATTTTCCTCTCACTGCTTTAGACTGACCTGGCAGGCTGGTGTTAAGGCGTTCAAGATATTCCTCCATAGAGGTCAGGACCCTGTAGCCAGCACAGTTAATGGTGCCTTTAGGATGCAGCCCTCTGTCATGGGCCTAAATTAGAAACAGATAGAGTATAAAGAAAGCATTTTATTTGCAAATGAATTAATGACTAAATAAGTAAATAAGAATAAGTAAAGGCATTTATTTATTTAAACTTCTGAAATCATTAAACAGTTCATGGTGACTTTAAGATAAAGGATTATCAGCCAATTCCGATTTTTTAATTTGACTACTACTGAAGAGCGATTCATTTTATTGTAATACACTCATTACCTGTTTGTTTTCATAATAGTTGATGTTGTAGGAGTCAGGAATAAAGAGAAAACGATTCCTCCATTTTTTGTTCTCTTCTAGATACTGGAATAAATCCCCTGAGAAGATGGACTTATTCTTAAGAGGCACCTAAGAAACACAAGAATTGAAGGGTGGTTCAAATAAGGTCCGGTTTAAGCAAAGAGAGAGAGACAGTTGTCCGTCTATTTTCAGTAAGGACCCAGCACCTAATTATACATCACATAAAGAGATGTTAGGACTGGAAGTGCTTAATTTGTGTTTACTTTGCCCACCCAGTGTGTCTGTCTATAGACACACCCCACCCCCACGGATGAATGAAAGCTGTACAAACTGCTCATCTTTAAAGGGTCATACTGTGATGATAATACTACATATTTCAAATAAACAAATGTACATGTGTTCAAACATAGCAATTATCCCCAAATCTAATCTGCCGTCTGACATCACAGACCATCAGTCCTATGAGAAATGACCCTGATTTCATCTGTTTCACGTGCACCTTTAAAAAATACAAGCAGAGCTGAAAAAGAGGAATAGAAAGGGGCTTTACCTTCCTGTGCAGGAGCTGATTCTGAGGGCCTCCTCCACCCTCAATGTCATAGCGCATCTTGTTAAAAAGAGCGACCGCATACTGCTGTTCATATAGCCGACCAAACTCTCCCATCAGCTCCCCTGTCCGTGCTAAGAAACAAACACACACACACACACACACACACACACACACACACACACACACACACACACACACACACAGTTAATGAATATACATAGAACTCATACAACCAGCATGATTATTATATACAGTATTACATTACAGGTAAGTTAGACTTAATGTCTAATGTATATAGAATGTTTTCATTTTCTAAACAATAATGTCATTGTCGACCGGTCCATTACTTAGCAAAAATACACTTTAATGGGCATTAAACATTAACAGCAATTCACACCGAGCTCAGTGTTTCTGATCCGAAAAGGAGATTACAATGTTTGAGCTTCACTGCTTTGTCCTTCACATGCATGTTAAAGCAGATCAACACTGCAGTTGGCACAAGAACAAAGGCAGCTTCATTACTGACTGCTTTCTGGCAGGATGTTTTCCAAATGACTATGTAGGGCTTGTTGTAAACTTTTGGAGGCATTCAGTCTCTTGGAAAGTTTTAGGGCAAGAGAATAAAAAAAAAAAAAACAACATTCCTGTCCGTTTGCTTACAATATGAAGATGCCATTAAATTAGAAAGGGGCATGGAAAATAAAGCATTTAGTGATGGTCAAAGAAAGACGTAAATCTTAGTTATCTAATTGCACTTGAATGTCCATTGTGGTTAGACTTAAGGTCAGTGAATCACCTGCACATTAAAAATAACTCCAGTTTATTCAATAAACATACAATTGGAATAACACTGTGGTATATTTCAAGGTTATATATGATTGTTATGACTGATAAAAAATAAGTTTCATACAGGGTGAGACTCAAACAAATCAGATCCATACAGCTAAATGCTCAAGTTCAATAGGATTATTAACATAAAGGTTACAAGGGTTACATAGCAAGTTTTTTTATTATTATTTTGTATTATTATATAATAAATAATAAGATAACAGATAGAATAGAGCAAGTCCCCCCCCCCCCAATCAAAGCAAATTATAAACCAACCTGACGCATAGCATTTACATACTTCAGTCTGCCAAGTCAAATGCTCACAGGAATTCCCTAAAAATGTTCCCTCCCTACATGTGTATGGTCTTCACTGCAAAAATGAAAAGTCTGGAGCTCTGCTTATGATTTCTCCTGACCAACTCTCAATCCATCATATTTGCCGCATAAAGCCAGAATATGTAATTAAATGAACTGCTAAAGCCATTAGGCAGTTGTGCAGGCAGTGCTTAACACAGGGGAATGTGAAAAAGGAGACAAGGAGGCTGAGAATAAGGTCACCCTGATCATCTGCATTGTTTTAAAAAAGTACCATATTAGAGGCGATGGAAATTAAATGACAATCTTACTTGCCAAGAAAGCTATGAAATGTCCTACTATGAAATGATTTACTTTTATATAATATTTTATTGTTATTTAATTAAAATAAATTTCATGAGATGATGTAATAATTTATAAAATTGTTATGGGTATTTAAAGATATTTGAATGAATAACATAGTAGACCATAAATAACATAGCAATATCTATTTGCATTATATGTGTGGTCTGACTCTGATGGTAACTGAAAACACACTCACAAACTAGAACAGAACACAATTTGCATGACTCAAGACAGTCCAAAAGTGTTCGTCCGCTCATTCTACAGTCTTGATTCTGGAAGTATTTTGCCCAATTCATTTTCTCCATAGGCATTTTATTAAGAAATCCTCAATTAAGCCATAAACAAATCTCCAGGAAAAATCACAAAACTACAACAATGTTTGATGAATGATTCTCCTTTCTATAATAACTTGTCTGATTATTAAAGACCCTGCCCATTTCAGGATTATGGGTAATGTACAGAGAGTGATGGTGGGAACAGAGCTGATTGTAAGGGCTGGGCAGGACTGTTTGCACACATCAATCTTTTATAAACATCCTTAGGCAGATACCAAATGATCCGCTGCCATGCCAAATCATTCACACACACACAAAATTTCACAATCCATGTTACAAACGAAGCTTGCTTTTCTCAGTAACTGATTTCGACACAAAAACAAACATCTCAGTAATGTGCATGAAGCTGGTGGTGGGAATTAAATCTTGCCAAGCTCTGCATTGGTAATGTGGAGGTTTGCAGACAGACACTTAAAGAGTGGTTTCACTAGTGAGGATGATTACAATACAATCATGCCGGCCACACAGGGGGCAGTTGGCCTTCAGGGGGGTGGGGAAAGAGGAAAAGGAAGTTTCTTTGGAATGTGTCCATGTCAGAGCAGATGGAGTGAAAGCTCTTGAGAGGGAAATCTGGGAGCTCAGATCATGGTACTGACAATGGGAATACGCTCCGAAAGTACTGGGAAGGAGAAAGTTAATATGACCAATGAATCTCTCCAGGCCTGGAAATTCCAAGTTGTCCATGACCATGGGAAACCTGCAGCTCATACTCTCCTATATGAACAATGAAAAAAAAAAATTCTAACAGAGGACATTTCTTTAAAAGGTTTGATGAAAGAAACTGGAAGTCTGGAAGAAACCACAAGATACGTATGTTCATGTGAATCTCTAAGGCTGAGAGCGTTTGTGTATGTGTGTGTGCTGTTTGTTTATGAGTCACTCACTGAATGAGTCTCATGTGATACTTGGTGCCACTCCTTGTTCCTTTTTAATTTCATTACAAGCTCATAAGCAAATCAAATTAGCATTACTGTATAGCAGCCACTTCAAAGAGAGACTCCGAAGCCTCACTCTGAAGATACTGCTTGCAATTCATTAGCCAATGAAACAATAAACTAGAACACAGAGCCACTAAATTACACTTATACAGTGCAATCAGAAATGTCTTTGTAAGCATTAAGACTGCATCTTACTTTTGTTGCATTCATACAAACATAGCAAACGTGTCTGCTGGAGTCATTCAGGCTTAGTTGAGCACACAGCAGGAAATCCCAAAACACTTTGATCATGGTTCTGTTTGATTCTTTGAAGAAGAGCATGATCATGGATCATCCCGTGTAATACCGGAATTCTTGATTTTGATTGGCTAAAATACTTACTAAGGGTAATTTTTTATAACTGCACAGAAATGAGTAGTTTCAGGTTAGTTGAAAGCATTCTACTTGCATATCGCTATGTTCTTTAATGAACACTTCTGAAGTAGTAACGGTGGTTTGGGCAATTGGGCTGTGCCTAAGCCAGACGGACCAACAATTCCACTGGCCATTTTATTTTGTATTTTTATCAAAACTTGGGGTCGGATTTTTTTATTTTTGAAAGAAGTCTTTTAAGCTCACCGAGGCTGCATTTATTTGATCAAAAATACAGTAAACACTGTAACATTTTGAAATATTATTACAATTGAAAAAGTTCATTTATTCCTGTAATGCAAAGCTGAATTTTCAGCGGCCATTATTCCAGTAGTCAATGTCACATGATTCTTCAGAAATCATTCTGATATACTGATTTTGGTAACACTGAAAATTTTTTATCACTATGAAATTCATACCAGAAATACCAAAGAATTCTTAAAAAAAAAAAAAAAAAACCTTTTCCCAAAACTTTGAACAGCACACCTGCATGAAAAGCATGTATTTGAAATTTTGTAACAAGACCTTACGGTCACTTTTAATCAATTTAATGCATACTTGTTGGAAAACGTATTGATTTTCAAAAATGTACTGACCCCAAACTTTTGATTTGCGCTATATATTATAATATTTTTCACTCTACTGTACATTTTCTTTGTTAGATGTGGAATGGCTATCGGCAGAACCCTGAATTATTGAAAGTTTAATGCACATAACTCTTCATGTCATGGATAAATGACCATCTTGGGTGCATTCAATTTCTAAAACAGTCTGAAGTCAATTATTTCAACAAGATGTGCTCCTCATCTAATTTATAAAACATGCAAGTAACAATTCTAACAAATGGGTTTTGAATTTGAATTTGACAGCACAAACAGTTTTGATAAATGATATTGTTTGATTAACAGTACTGGTCAAGAAGAGAACTTTTGAATTCCTGGAATTTATGGGAATACTGTCAGGGATTAAGTACAGCTGATATAAAAACTGACAAAGGGGGAATTTGGAAATTGTTAGACGGCAGGCTAGAGAACGCAGCAGCAATGCCATAAAGTGTCTTAGTTTAAAAATTAAAATTAATTATAGCACAGTACTTATATGATGAAAAGTTGGTATACATTATGATCAGATTGCAGTGTTTTTTGGTGAACTGTGTTGTTACAGTAAGTGAAGCATGCCAGGGTGTGATTTACAAACATGCTGTGCTCATCATTTGTTTTAATTGTCCTGAGAGCCTCATTGGTGCTGAGTCCAACATTGAGCAAGCTTGATGTTTATCATGGAAAATTCCTATTTAAACACTGGCTGATGGAGTCACATAAACCAAAAATCTAATTCTGAATAATAAGAATACAACAACATAAGAAGCAAAATCTGTGTTTCTTGTTTTCCCACACTGACACTGACATTCCAGCTAGATGATTTTTCAGACTAACCCCAGACTCACTCCCATTTTTGCCTCAATTCCAGTCAGTTCAGTGGATGACTAAAAACTGTTAACTTGAGAAAAGGATGAGTTAGCATTAACAATATGAGAGGGGCTAAAAACACACACACACTATAGGAAGCTGAATGGATTGTGTACTGACTTCACTATAAAGCTCTGTAACAAACATACTGTTTTAGAACATTTCCACACTATTACTGTCCTACGGCTTCCCCAGTAACACCCTTCCATGAATATTCTATAAAAGCATTTCCTACAGGAACCCCCTCGTCCCCCCCAGCTATTAAAAACAGTGGTGTGGGGGTGTCATTTTACTTCCCAAACTCAAACGTCACCATCTCGTCAACATGGAAGATTTGACCCAAAAACATGCTTCAACAAACGTAAAAATAACAAAATACTAGAAGATGCAAAGTGAAATAAATATTTGCAGCTACTAAAGTGGTCAACACATTAGAAGATATGAAAGAGGAAGTAATGAGGTCATTTTATTCTCCACACACTATTTTGAGAAGATGACTTCATTCATTATAAACTGCAGGAAGGAAAAGTGTGGAGAAAAAAAAAAAAAAAAAGAAAAGAGTGGCTTTCAGACTTGGACACTTTTCAGAGTGGGGGACTCCCTCTTTACTGACAAGAAAAAGGCGAGGTCATACAGTCAACAACAAACAACAGCCTACTGTAGAGGTTTCATATTGTCTGCCAAGCAGATTCTCCTACAGTCCCACACATTGTATGAATTAGCTATGAGAGCATACATGGCCTCCTGAACAAAGGTTATCAAAATGTTGAGTATGACAGATCATCCAGACAGCCTCCTTACTGCTGTTAGCATGCATTCCTGAGATTCCACACCTGAGATATGTGCTTTCTCTTAAAATGCGCAAAAGGAGAGTTGGGTATGAACGTTATCAAATGAGACTGAAAGGGGTAATCTTTAGGTAAAATATTATTTACATCATTCTTACAAAGTTTCAAAAATATAAGAAGCAAAAACTGTGCTTTCTGTTTTCCCGCAGTGACACTCCAGACAGATCATTTCTCCAGACTAACTAAATCGACAAATAAAAGATTATTAATATTATTTTTTAAGTTTAGTTTGAAATGCTTTTTTTTTTCTTTCAGTAGTTACGAGTAAAATGTTAGTTAGAAGTTAATCAGGGCTCGTGCAAAATGTCCAAAAAATAAATAAAATAAAATATTTTATTCTATATGGATTCTATTCTAGGATTGGATTATTTGGGTTTAGTGTCTCTACAGACACCACAGGGACCTGTAGTTGCCAAATATCTGTATTTACTGCCTTAGAAATCAATGTTGCAAAAATGAAATTGTTTTTGATTGACAACAACAAATCAGATGAAATCATGTACAACTACATTTGTATTTGATGCTGATATGACTTCATAGGTAATACCCATAAATATTCATATTTATCATTCATGTCAGTTAAATGATTTGTTTGTTGAAAAATGTACTATATGCTATGTTTTCTAAAGCGGGGGTGCCCTTCATATTCAATTCCAAATTCTACTTCTACTAGTAACCCATTTCAAATGTCAGCATTTTCTCAAACCTGTTCCACCCAAGCCACACCTGAGCACAAAGTTCTGAAGAGATGCAGGCCGCCTGCATAAGAATTTATTTACACTTAATTTTATTTTTTCATGATCTATTCAAGATATAAACAATAGTTCGACTGTGCAGCTCAAATTTATGTTGTCCTTCTCCTAATTGAGAAGCATTGAGTGTAATCCTTTTATTTTATTTTATTTATTTTTTATTTTCAATCATACAGTGATTATTTTATGCAGTGTTTTATGCAGTTTAAAACTTAAAAGCAACAGGAAATAATGTGCCACGTCGCAGCAAAGTGCCTCTTTAGTGCAGGAATTGCACAAAGTTTATTATCCCAAGTTTACTTTTTGGGGTGGAATGTAAACCCTTTCACCCAAAACCCCAGCGCTGTCCTTAACTGAAATTGCATTACAACCCTTTCGCAACACTATATTTTACATACCAAGACTGATTCTTGCAAACTAGTAAAGCATCGCGGTTAGCAGACACGTCCATCAGCGCGCTTACCTGTTATAACCTCCCGTTTGCCTTCATCCAGATGAGTTGAGATCAAATCCCCCATCACGCCGCTGTTGGTTGGCGAATTCAACTAGATCAAGCGTCGCCTCAGTGGATCAGCTGTGTAGTAGCAGCAGGGCGCTGGTTTCCTATGATAAGATATGAACTGAAGTTGATTTCAGCGGCTCCTCCCTCTTTTTCCTCAAGTAGTTTGAACGCAGGAAAAGTGGCTGGAATTAGAGTTGACAAGCACCGTGTGGGATTAAGGAAGGCTCAGTTTTCCATAACTCTTGATTCAACGCTTCTTTAGTCCCGAGTGAAGTACAGACCCCGTGCTCGGTTTCTGCGTCAAAACACACGTTTCTTTACGAGACACATGAGCGTGCTGAAGGCGGGGTTACAGGACTCTAAATTCACCTCCAATTAGAGGCGGGGCTGTGCGTTCATTCTAAGAGCGAATCGCGGGGTTTGAACAAATCTTTGAATGAATCGTTCCCATCAACTCTATACAGATTTAAGTTGTTCACTTTTGGAAGGGCATTTTTTTGCTTGGCTACAAAGACTGGTTATATAGTACGAGAAAAGTATATGAAGTTTATTTTTTTGTTGGGTGGCAAATTTTTGCTTTGCATTAAGTGAATGTGATGTGGTTAGAGCAGGTGACGTAACTGAAATTCCCAGTTATCAAGTCTATTGCTATGGTATTTTGTCCAATATCTTAAAGTCAATCACAAAATCTTTCGAAAGATTCAAAAGAATCGAATCACTTGGAAGAATCAAATAAGACATAACTTAAAAGGAAAGTGTCTAATGCAGTTGCCGACACAATCCAAACCATGTAAAATCCGATATAATTTAACTTAATCAAACAAAATAACAGTTTTTAATAAACTCTTTAATTTTACTGACTGATTTTTTATTATTATTATTGGCAGTGATCACTTTTGCTGAAGCATAGGAAAGATAAATGCAAAACAACCCCGATTTATGTTCTTTTCATGTATGAAATAATAAGCTAAAAACAATTTTTTAATAATTTTATAGGGATATTTAAAGACATTCATTTAGTGAAGCATTTCTCTGAAGCGGCCACTTGTATTGGGCAGACTAAAAAGACGATGTCGCCCTCTAGTGGTCTTCTGGTATTCTTACAGAAGCACAGCTACAGTAAGCAGTGTCACGTAATAATTGTGCAAAAACGTAAGTTTTAAAGGCATTAATTTTAAATCACTTGCTTTTATAGCAGTTCACTGTATGCAAAACCCAAAAACATGATTTAAAAAATTGCTTACATAACCAGTCAATGCAAATTAAAAATGATAGAAGCTGCTGGAAGGCTATGATTAATATGCACAAATGTGTGTGTAGTTTACAAGACATGGAGCATATGTCAACAGTGGAGCTGCGGAGGCGGGTGGTGGGATTAGGCATCGACGCACGCGCCACATCCCATTTACACCAGCTGTGCTCGAAGCACGCGCGCACTCTGAGTCCAGCAGGCAGAGAGACAACAGGAGACAGGATGGCATCTCTGGGGCTCAAGGCGATTGTCGGAGAAAGTAAGAAATGTTTCGTTAAAGTTGATTTAGGGCTAAATTATTGATGTATTTGAAAGTGAAATTGCAGCTATTTCTAATTCGTTGTATAATTTATATTTTGTACCAGTTTGTACATGTGTGTTATGTATTTTCATGGTGAGTGAAATGCTATTATACTTTTCACCAATAATATAATCCTCATACAGTGACACTGCTCTTCTTGAATCTTTTACATTTAACATTTTATTCTATTATATTGCACTATGCAAATGATTGATGTAGGCTAGCTAAAAGCACATTGGAGATACACAGTAATCTGTGTAGTCCTGTGGGATTAAGGATCTAGATATGAGGGGAGGTGCTGTTGTGCTGTTGGGTGGAAGCACAGAAAAGTGGGAAATCTATCTATACACCATCCCTTACAGACAGTTCTGACATGCCAGTGTCAAAAATCGACTTTTTTTGCAGCCCAGGTTATTTTCTGGCTCTATGCCACCGTAAGGTTTTCCAGTGTTCATAATGCACTATCGGATTCTTTCTTTCATAACATCCAGACTTCACACTTTTCACCATGTGCCCTGTGTCATTCTTTCTTGTTATTTTTGTTGCCATATATAGTGCTGGTGTTGATTAAATCCTAGAGATTCTGAGGAAAAACATCAAATATTAAGTGTGAATTTTTGTTATACTTGTACAAATGTGAAGATCAAGCACTTCATTTTCATCACTGCATCAGCATTAGGAAATATTGACACATTATAGCATAATAGGCCTATGTCAAAAATCCTGCTGGAGGGTAGTCTATACGTATTTTTGGACATATCGGTTTGTACTGTTAATCTGATTTTTAATCAATAGGTATAGTTTTTAGTCTGCAAGCATCTAAAAGCTTTCAATCCAGTTTCCACCCTTTAAATATTAATCACACATCTCACCAGCAACTTTTTAATAAACAGAAATTTTGCCAGACTGGATGTTGATTTGTTGTTCGGCATTTTCAGCAGCCTGTGAGGTTCATCACAAGTTTATTTTCATGCAACAACACCTCTGGGTGTTAGAACTGACAGATCCAGCGTCAAAAGCTGTGAAATGTGTTATATGACTGCAGGAAGCTGTTGTGTTTGGGATCTCGCCATTCAGTGGAGCTTTTAAAAGGGCAGTAAAAAATGATTCAGGTCCACTGTGCTCACATCCAGTGGTAGAGATATAAAGAGAGAAAGAGAGTGAGAAAAGGAAAAAAAAGGAGTGACAAAGAGCAGGAGAAAGAGACAGAGGAGGAGCAAAAATAGATAGGCTGGAGGTGTAAGAGGATTGAGAAGAGATTAGGCCTGCGATTGCTGCGTCTCTCTCAACACATACAATATATATATCATTTAAACAAATAAAGTGAATCATTTCCTTTTCTGCTGCCATAAAAGACCTGAACAGTTTTGATTTATTTTTTACTGTATGATTTCATACAGTTTTCTTAACACCAAAACACATTGGACAACTGACAAAAAGCATCCTTATATCATTCAACAATGTGATGCTAAGCAGCAAACCATAATGTTATAATAGTAAATTCAGCCCAACAGTTGTGTTAGTCCATACATGACCCAAAGCTGGGTTGAAACAACCTAGCATTTTTTAGAAGTGTTCTTTAGTGTCTGCAGAGGGTATGATGCTGTTTTAAACGTATTTTTTTAAAAAAGGAGAGAACTTCTACCTGATGCTTTTGGCAAATTCTGCATAGTTGTCTCATGCCTGGCTCACACTACAGGAGTTTTAAAATCTTAACTGATTGTGAAATCTGGTTGCAGCACACACACATATGGAGAATCTTCACAGATTTTCTTCACACACACTACAATATCTGAAATTCATGGCGCATCATCACACACTATAAGATTTTATGAAGATTATCATGCCAGAGGAAGCACCTCACTTGATCTCACGCAGCAGATCGTCATGGACATTTCAGCAAGTGCTACGTTTTCAACAGATAGCCGCTTTATTGCAAAACTTCCACAAGCAGTTTCTCCATCTCCTCTGCCCAACGGAACCCTACAGCAGCTTGTGTTGCGGTCGCGTATTGGCTGTTGTGAAAGTACTGACGTAATCATAGCCGACATCATCCCAATTTAAAATCCTAGATATCAAACATGCTATGATATAGGGCGGCCCCGATATTTTGAGAGCGGATCGAGAGGTGCAAGATTCGATCTGTGAACGCCTC
Organism: Cyprinus carpio; assembly: GCF_018340385.1. Taxonomy (NCBI): domain Eukaryota; kingdom Metazoa; phylum Chordata; class Actinopteri; order Cypriniformes; family Cyprinidae; genus Cyprinus; species Cyprinus carpio. The sequence continues at coordinate 16,676,606 of NC_056576.1, forward strand.
ACATTGCCAGATAATCTGCGCTGAACACAGGACCTGATCCAGGTCCTCGACACGAGTTTTTCTCTGATTCTTGGGAGAGGAAAATCGAGCATACATCGTCCTAAAACTCCTGTAGTGTGAGCCAGGCATCAGTAGACTGTGTGTGCGTGTAAAAGTCATTCATATTTAAAGTGAAATATTCTCTCAGATATATTTACAGTGTGGCAGATATGCTCCGATTATCAAACACCTGTATATTTCTTACTCAAACATTTTAAGTGACTATATATTTCTTTCTCAATATTTTTACTTTATATTGAGAATGAAATAGAGTAATTTAAGATCTTTGTCTGGATAACTGTCTCAGTCATTGGTATCATTATTTCAGATTAATTTTATAGCCTATATCTCGCTGTGTAGCAATATTACACAGTCACACTGGAAGGAACCAAGGTGCAAGTTTCTTTTCTTCTTTAATAAGGTCTTTTCTTGAATTTTTGTGATACTGGCAGCATTAACATTTTAGAAGTTTCCTGTAATCTTGATTTAAACTTTGACTCAGATTTGCTTTATCTGTTGCATGTAAAATATTGATATTTTCCCTGAACATTGTCTTTTTTATTTTTATTTTGCAGAAATCACTTTGTTTTTCATGTTTTTGTTTTTTTTGTACTACAGAGATTATGAATGATGTCATTAAGAAGTTGAAGAAGAGGGGAGAATGGAAGGTACACATCAATCTCACCGTCATTTCATCTAAAGAATATATCAATCATTATGAAAAAGATTATTGTTTGACGTGAAGTAATGTGCAGTATTTGTTTGTGCAATCAAAACACAATCTTTATTGAGTGTGTACAGTAAGATAAAAAAGAATCTTGAAATAAATTTAAAGATAAAATTAAAGATGACTCTGTTGTCATATTAGGCCTCCTTGCTTAAAAGTCCATCCTAACCCAGCATTAAATAGACCCTACAGCATCCAAACATGTTATGTTTGTCTTTGATTTGTTACGTGTTGTTCTACATATATCATGCATGCTGTTCTCCCTCAGGTTTTGGTGGTGGACAAGCTTAGCATGAGGATGATCTCATCATGCTGTAAAATGACAGACATTATGTCTGAGGGAATCACAAGTGAGTTTTACAGATACACATTCACTTAGCAGTATATATTTCTGTATATAGCCATTTGGCTCAAATGTACTTTTTTCCATTTTACTCCAGTTGTTGAGGATATAACCAAGCGGCGTGAGCCTCTTCCTACCATGGAAGCTATATATCTCATCACTCCATCTGATGAGGTATGGTGTCTCATTTATTTTTATATATAAATTTGAGCTTATATGGGAGTTTGTATCATATCCCAACATTCACAAGATGACAGTTACTGATTTACAACACAACAGTGAAATGTTATCAGTTGAAAAGCAATTTCAATAAAATCTTCAACAATCAGTCTTCTGTTAAAAATTTGGGCTCAGTAAGAAAGGAATTAATACTTTAGTTCAACTAGGACCCATTCATTTGATGAAGAGACAATATTGACATTCATAGTGTTACAAAAGATTTCTATTTCAAATAAATGTAGTTCTTTTGAACTTTCTATTTTATCAAAGAATCCTGAAAAAATTAATAGTAGAAAAATTTTTTTAAAATTTTTTAAAAGGAGGAATTTTTTTTTGGGAACAAATTAGGATTTTGTTATTGGACGCTGAAGACTGGAATAATGCAGCTAAAAATTGATTTTCATTCAATTTGCCGTCACAGAAATAAATTACATTTTAAAATATATTAAGTTCATTTAAATTGCAATAAAATTTCACAATATTAATGTTTTTACTTCATTTTTGAATAATAATATATGATAATATAATATGAATAAAAACACACAATGTTTTCAACAGTCCGTCGAGGGACTCATCAATGACTTCAGAGATCCCCGTAATCCAATATACAGAGGGGCACATGTGTTCTTCACAGACAGTGAGTGTGTTTTTTTTTAATTTTTTACATCAGCAACTCATTTCTACACATTTACTAGATATTTATCTAGTATATATATATATATATCTCACTCAATCTCTTTTTAATTTTTATTTTTTTATTTTATTTTAGCAATCCCAGACTCTTTGTTCAACTTGATAAGTAAATCCCGTGCCTCTAAAGTCATGAAGACACTGACTGAGATTAACATCGCCTTCCTGCCCTATGAATCACAGGTGAGTAGCCTCTGTATTAGACCCTGAGACTTCCTAGGACCCAAGAAAGAAGGGATGATGCTTAGGAAGATGTATGGAGATGTAGAGGGAAGTATGGTGAATGCATGAGCCCTGGTTGTATCATGCCGGAACATTCGAGAGCAGCTTTGGTCAGTCCGTCTCTATGCCTCCAATCCTCTGTTGTTGCCCTCTATAACTAATCCTGAGGAGTGGCTGAATCAGCCCTCCCTATCCCAACCCTAATCCTGCTCCCCACTGGTTAATACCCCATCAATGAGTCACCAGGCAGCCAATGAGAGCGAGCGTGAAATTTGGTTGGATGTCAGTAGGGTTATGTTCATGTGACAGATGGGGGAGTGTGTTGAGGCTAGTGTGTTAGGATAGGAATAGAGAGACACAGAACTATGGATTAAAGGTCAAGCTGAGGGAAGAAAAGAGGATAGTGCAGTTATTATGTAGCTGTAGATTAATCTTGAATACCATGTTTTTGGCCAAACATACAGAATGTACAACACACACATATACAGGGAGAGGGAAGGCAGGTGACGTGTCAGTGAGTTACTACTGTTGTGAAAGAGGATCATGGGAAACAGTAACAGCCATTAACATTCATCCTTGCTAAAGACTTTTAGCTGATTCTCATGGGCAGATGGACAGCAGTGAGATGTGAGTTGCCTGTGGCACTTTATAAAACACACTAACTTAAAACTAACTAACTTAAAACTGCTGTGAACCACCACTGCTTTCAGTAATACTTTAAAAAATAATATCACATGACTGACAACATCCTGTGTAGATCTGGTCATAAGGGCCGCTTATAGTTTTATTTCAGATTAATTTTAAGGAGAGGGATCCACTAAGGGGCCTCAGCAAACTTCCAAGGGGGATGCAAGATGGCTTAAATGTAGCAGGTATGTTAAATATATTACAATTATTTAAAATATGACAAAATAAGCATTCAAATAAGGTAAAACACTTAAAAATCTAGATTTAAACTGACATCATATTTCAGATTTTTAAATATTTTTCTTCAACAACTGCCTTTTTCAGTTAAGAATGAGGGTTCCCATGGTCTTGGAAAATTTTAAATGTGTAATTTCTAGACCTGGAAAAGTCATGTAAATAAAATCGTAAAGTAATAGGAATTTCTATAATGTGGATACATTTTTTCTAGTTATGTCAGGCTCTAAAATTTGCTATTTGTTAGTCAAAAATATATAATTATAATAATAATAGACCATTTTATCCTGTAACGACTGAAAAGCAAATTCATAAAGAGTGTGAACTCTGAAGAGCGTTCAATCTATGAAACTTCTAGAATTACAGAAATGATATTTTTTTTAGTTATTTTATATAAAATGAATTATTGATTCAACTATTTTTGGCACTCCTAGTTTCTGTTAATAAAAACGTAAGATGTTTTGTTGTTATAGCAGTAACACCAGATATATCTTCAAATACAGTCTTGGACACCCTTGGATTCACAAAGGTTGAGAAGCACTGATTTAAAGGGACAGAGCCTGTAACCTGAAGAACATATTTTTTACAGTTATGTGAAGCAGTTATTTGGACCAGTGGGATTATACTGTGGGCGGGGCCAATAGAAACCAAGCGAGTGAGAAAACGTTCAGTCATTTCTGTTGGAATTGGGGCTAGTCAGGCCAAAAACTAATCTGGAAGATTAAAAAGAAACAGTTAGTAGTCACCTTATCTCACCACACCTGGTTAGGACACACTATTAGTGTTCTACATCTCTATTATTGAGTCCATGTTTTAGCAAAAATACATTTTTAACCATGTTTTTAGAGAAAGACTCGGTCTGTGTTGGAATATGCCTACTTCCCTATTATATAGTAGGAGAAAAACAGTATGTGAGACAAGTATTGTCTGAAAACTGTAGGTGAAAGCTACCGGAATGACCTACTACTTACAGCAATATTCTGAAGTGCGTATCTGATGAACACTTTACTTCTGAACATGGGTAGTATGTATTTCATTCATACTGAATCTTAATATTTTTTAACAGTCACAATTATGCTTCTAAGCAAATATTGTACCTATTAGATAGTATGCGATTTCAGTGATGCAGCTCCTAAATGCATTTGCGCTGATAACCCCATATGAATCCATCTGAATCCCTTTGAACATCTGAGATATTGAGAATAAATGCACAAATTCGATGTCATAGTGAGACATTTATCTATTGCTGCTACTTTGTTCTCAGGTGTTCTCAATGGACAGACCAGATGCCTTCCAGGATTTCTACAGCCCGTTTAAAGCTGATGTAAAGAACCAGGTGTTGGAGCGTTTAGCCGAGCAAATAGCCACCTTGTGCGCCACACTGAAAGAGTACCCAGCTGTAAGATACAGAGGGTGAGAGAGGAAGAAGAAACACATGCATAAACGTCTTACCATTAAACTCACATCCTCATAAACACCATCTGCTGACACATATCTGTAATGTAACTCCAAGCATCATCAGCCATCTGCAAAGAAAATATATATATAAAACAAGCACACAACTGTTATTTAAAAAATCAGATATAACAGATTATAGTGATTTAAATCTAATCGATTTAATCTAGAATGAGCATTAAAGGTCAGTGGCGGTCCGCATCATGATGGATTATGTGTTGCTGTGTTTTGAAGAGAGTACAAAGACAATGCAGTCCTGGCCCAAATGCTTCAGGATAAACTGGACGGTTACAAAGCGGATGACCCCACTTTGGGAGAGGTGAGTTTTAAAGCTTGTAGCACAATATTTTGTCTCGGATGCTAAAAATAAACTGCTTCTGTCTGGCACAAGTGACCTTAATTTCTCACTGTCCAACTTTAATTCCTTCCTCTACTGTTTTGTGCTCCATCTTGATCTCTTTCTTTTTTCCCTCTCTTTACAGGGACCTGATAAAGCACGTTCGCAGCTATTGATTCTGGATCGAGGTTTTGACCCTGTCTCTCCACTTCTACACGAGCTCACATTTCAGGCCATGGCATATGACCTGCTGCCCATTGAGAATGATGTCTACAAGTAATAACTCCAACAGTTTGTAATTCATCTATATACTGTTCTGAGGTCCCTCAGATCATTTTAACTGACTTTCGGTCAAGTCCAAGTGTTTTAACTTTCATGATGTTAATATCGCCATCCATCATTGCACTGTATACAATGCTGATGCTGATTTACTTATGGTGATGGTGCATATGTGTGTGTGTGTGTGTGTGTGTGTGTGTGTGTGTGTGTGTGTGTGTGTGTGTGTGTGTGTGTGTGTGTGTGTGCATGTGTGTTTGTGTGTATGTGTGTGCGTGGAATGGGTGACACTCGTATGAAAGAGGTGCTGTTGGATGAAGATGATGACCTGTGGATGACTCTGAGACATAAACACATAGCAGAGGTGTCCACGTAAGTCTGTTCATTCCTACACAGGTTTACTAACATTCAAAAGATTTATAAAAGTCTTTCTCACCAAGGTTGCATTTATTTGATCACAAATACAGTATACACAGTAACACAGTGAAACATTTTTACAATTTCAAACAAATGTTTCCTATTTTCATGTATTTTAAGATATCATTTATTGCTGTGATGGCAAAGCCCAGTTTTCAGCAATCATTACTCCAGACTTCAGTGTCACATGATCCTTCAGAAATCATTCTAATATACAATATGAAACTGAAACCAGTTGAGTTGCTCAAGTTTAAAATAAGTAGCATTTATTTGAAATGGAAATCTTTTGAAACATTATAAATGTATTTACTGTTACTTATATATAAACGTTATACTGTGTAATAAACAATAACATAAAATTCATTCATTTTTAAAGAATACATTTTTGAACAATTATAACTAACATAAGCCAGAATTAATAATAATAATAATGTATTAAATATAATAGTTTGTCTCTTTTAGGGCTGTGACTAAATCGCTTAAGGACTTCTCTGCAAGCAAAAAGATGAACACAGGAGAGAAGGTGTGTTATTCATCACTGAGCAAACATTAACTGCAATTTCTTGATTGTTGCTGATAACTGACTGTTTTTGCATCTTCCAGACCACCATGAAAGAGCTCGCCCAAATGCTTAAAAAGATGCCACAGTACCAGAAAGAGTTAAGCAAGGTGCTGAGATCATTTTCTTGTTTTATATCAACTGATTCAAGGGGATAATTAGGTCAACATTGCTGATAGAAGTTTTGTAATCTTGCAGTATTCAACTCATCTGCACTTAGCAGAAGACTGTATGAAGCATTACCAGGGTACAGTGGACAAACTGTGCCGTGTCGAACAGGTACAGTATATCTTTGTTTGGCCTGTTTGCTCAAAGCATCATATTAATTAATGTTAATAGTGTCTGTGTGCTCCATCTTAGGATCTAGCTATGGGCACAGATGCAGAGGGTGAGAAGATCAAAGATCCCATGAGAGCCATCGTACCCGTCCTACTGGATGCCAACATTACCATCATGGACAAAATCCGTATCATCCTGCTCTATATCTTTCTCAAGAATGGTGAGAGAGCTTCAAAATGGCCAATGCTTTGTATTTTCTATCTGTTTTGCTGTGTGTGGGTGAGATGGGGGTGGTACGTTTGACACTGTGTGTACAGTTTGTACACACAGCCATTACTAATATCACACAACAGTGAGCAAAACTGTCATAATGCTGGGATGCAAGGAATTAGAGCCAGTTCAAACTCTATAATTATGCGTGGAATTATGTATAATTATCCCTGGCTGACTGTGTGTTTGTCTCATAGGTGTGTCAGAGGAGAATCTCTGTAAGCTGCTCCAGCATGCTCAGATCCCTCCAGAGGACAGTGACATCATCTCTAATATGGCCCATATGGGGGTTCCCATCATTTCAGAGGTCAGCTGATCCTCACAAACATGTTCAACCAAAAATGTCAAAATTCTGTCATCATTTACTGTTTCTAATATGGCCTTTAATTGGTTTTTCTTTTTTTTTTTTGTTTAGTGTCTATTTTATTTTTTTTATGTAGATGTATAAATTTTTATTTTTTAATTTTGCAGAATTTATGTGTTAGTTTTATTTGCATACCTCTTTAAATATGTATCCACAGCAAGTAACCACACGTAAAGGGAAGAAACCTGACCGTAAGGAAAGAATCAGTGAGCAAACGTACCAGCTCTCCCGATGGACTCCTTTGGTCAAAGACATCATGGAGGTGAGCTGAACCAACAGGACTTGCCTCACTTTGGATATGTCAACATTCTTTTACTTGAATTTCTCTTAATTATATTATGATAGGACGCCATTGAAGACAAACTCGACCCAAAACAGTACCCTTACATCTCCACACGCACAGCATCCTCAAAGACAACCACGGCTACCAGGTTGGATTACCTGCACAAACACATGAATTCAGTACAAATAATCTTCTCATTAATCTAGTGAAATATCTAGTGATAATAGCACTGCTGGCCATTTTCAGTGCACGTTATGGGAACTGGCATAAGAACAAGAGTCCAGGAGAGATCCGTAATGGCCCACGCATCATTGTCTTCATCATTGGGGGTGTGACCTACAGCGAAATGCGCTGCGTCTATGAGGTCACGCAGGCCAACGGCAAATGGGAAGCTCTCATCGGTAGGTTGCAGTGCTCAAGGGCCCTTTCTGACACCTCGAAACTATCAATGACTCACCGTTTCAGAAATAACCATTACAACAGACAGAACTACACGCTTCTGCCTTTCTTTTTATAGCTGTGCCTTTAAAAATTCCAAGCGATATATTAATTAGACTTCTTTGTATTATGCACTACCATTCAAAAGTTTGGGGTCATTAAGTTTTATTTACAGCCTTGGTGAGCATAAAAGTCTTCTTTCAAAAACATAAAAAATCTTACCAACCCCAAACATTTGAATAGTAGTGTATATTTTTTGCTGACCTAATATAACAGTTATTGAGCATCAAAAGCATTCTGCTGTGGAATACAGTGGTTATTGTTGTAAATGATGTAATTTGCCTTGACAGTGAATATAAGCAGTAAGTGACAGAAAAGATGTTTACTGGTCACTTTATAACTGTTATTAGTAACAGACCCCTGCAATGTGGTTTTAATTAGTGTTTTCTGACCATGTTTCTGACCTCCCTCACAGGCTCCACCCACACCATCACTCCCATTAAATACCTAAAGCATCTCCAGCACCAAGACTTTCTGGACCCCAATGCAGCCCCCGAGGACCAGCTTCCTGCAGAAGATGAGTGATGAAAGACATGAAAAAGGTCAGACCTTTTTAATTGCAAATTGATTAAATTGACATTTTAAAAAAAAAAGGCGTTTTAATGCTTTAATATAAAAAAATCTACTGACCTTTTTATCATCATATATAACACATTTAATAAAGAGACGTGTAGATATTTTCATTCACTGTAACATCAATCAAATTTGTCTCACTTTCTCCTTTGATTGCCCTGCCTCACTATTCTGATGTCATCAATGACATGATCCAACTAGACGACTGTTAAAACAGAATCTTTCTGCTATCACACACCCATACAAAGTTTCCTCAGCTAATTTTAGGCAGTCTGTCTCCCTTCAGCACTTCCCTTCTCAGCAATAGGCTATAGTGAAGTGTATTATTACTATTACATATATAACCTCTGTTACATTCAGTATCAATATTAGCCTCAGATTATACACAAAAGATCATTAACAAAAAACAAGGAATTATTTAGTTGTCAGTGTCATTCAGCATTGTTGGTAATATGGAACCAATTGACTTGAGTGTAATTCATACTGTAGATAAATAAAACAAAAATAGCAGATTATTTGAATACTCTCAATGTCTAGCATAGCAGAACAAAAGAAACTCCAGTTTCCTCTTCTGTAAAGTTATTTTGAATTCAATCAGTAGTTTGGCCTGCTATGCAGCGTCTGCCAAGCATGATTGTGTCTGTTGTGTGCTAATGTCACTACTGGACATCCCTTTGTGAATATCAGCTGCTTTGTGTTGTTTTAATCCTGTGGTTTGGAAATAAGAGTTAGTCTTTTATATAGACTTTGTTAATATAGTAAAGCCTCATTTGTTGACTTTCTATTTTTGTTTTACATCTTCAGCACTGAATGACCGTTCCCTTGTGTAGTAATGTGGTATGATTGCTTCTTATGTTGTAATCTTTTATTTATTTACACTAAGAACACAATTTCATGCAGTGTAAATATACAATCTATATGCCATATTTAAATATATGTAACATGTTATCATATCAGAGGTTATGAAGTGCAAACTATTGTCTTGTGCATATAGTAAAATAAACTGGCTTCTGTTAAACATCTTGTGATTATGACATTTGAGAGTTTTCATGCCATGTACATCACGCATTATGGTATTTCTCATAACATGATAGAAAATATATAGATTAGTTATATTTCAGTTCAGTTATATTATTCATTTGGTTTTGAGGGAGATGCATTTGAATATTTAGAAACATGTATAACAGGTGAATATGATGATATAAGAATAAAATAAAAAATAAAAACTTTCAAATCGGAAGAAAAAAATCAACTCTACCTTAACTCAGTCTCGTCGTCATTTTACTATTAAAGTAAAGACATTTTCAAACTGTTCAAATGGAATAACGTTCAAAATAAATACAATATATGACAAGACAAGACTTTGAATGGTGTGACATTATTGCAAAAAGAGCCAAATTAATTGCAAAAAGTTGAACAAAAATATATGGTAAAATAGGTGGAAATAATATATTTAACAGGTATAATACAGTTAATTTAAATATAGCACTGCCTTGTAAGCACCGCAAACCTCAGATATTAAAACAATATTCTTCATTTGAACACATGAGGGCACCAAAACACTACTTCATCAGAGAAAAGAGTCAGATGAACACATTTTGGGCTGATAAACAGTATGATTTTACCAAGAAAATAAAAATATCAATAAATTACAGACATTTAGTTCAGTCTTTAAATATTTATTTAAGTCTCTTTTCCAGTTTGGCATAAATCATAAATATTTCAGGCATAATATTGATACCCTCGGATTGTGCGCTGTCTTTATAAGGTGTTGCTCTGCAATCAGCCTACAATAATTTAGTTCCTGTAAAGTTACAATATTATGTGTTTTACATTGCAAAGTACAACAAAGGACAAGCAACAAATAAACAAAAATTATTTATAAAATTAAAGACAAACTATCTGCATAATGGTATGTGGTGGAAGAATAAAACATCTGAAGGGAACAGAACATCCTTCGGGGTTGAAAAACTTATATGTGTATGTATGTTATTATTCGAAGTGGTGATGTTTAGTTTCATATTTAAGGGTTTTAAGCTTTTTGATATAGTCATTGAAAACATTGTATCAACAGTATGTGCAAAAAAATGTATATTACATAAATAAAATATATACAGCTTTACATTATTTTACCTATGTACAATAACTCTCTCTGTATGTTGCATAATCAGGAGCCATGCATTTACAGCACATATAACTGAAACACTGCACATCTGATCTCTTAAATAAAATACTGCTATACACTTCTTCATTATACCTCTCTATTACCTGTCTTTGAAGTATGTACAGATATAAGATAAAAAAAAAAAAACAGGCTGATTTTTGTATGTACAGTATGTGTGTGTGTGTGTGTGAGAGAGAGAGAGAGAGAAATCAAATAAATGCTGTTCATTCATCAAAGAAAATATTTAGCAGCACAACTGTTTTCAACATTGATGATAATAAGAAATAATATGAAAATGTTTTCTTGAGCACCAAATCAGCATATTAGAATGATTTCTAAAAAATCATTTGACAATAAAGACTCAATAAAGAGTAATGGCTGTATGGAGTAAAAAAACATAAAGACTTTAAATGTGTGTGTGTGTGTGTGTGTGTGTGTGTGTGGTGTGTGTGTGTGTGTGTGTGTGTGGTGTGTGTGTGTTAATGTGTAGTGTGTGTGTGTGTGGTAATGGCTGTATGGAGTAAAAAAAACATACAGACCCCAAACTTTAATGGTAGTGGTAATGTGTGTGTGTGTGTGTGTGCGTATACTTGGCTCTGCAGATCATCCACTGGAACATACCAGGAATGTGTTCAGTGAACGTGTGTGGCAGCTGCTCGTTGTTATAGCGAGAACACAGACGTAAGGTGGGTGTGTTGCAGCTTTTGAACTCTAAGCTAACTGTGACTCAGATATGACAAGCATGACTCATTCAGCCCCTTGTGTGGACTTGACATAAAGTGCAACGTCTTTGCAGTGGCAACTAGTGAAACTCTCAAGGGACGACTTCTACAGAGCAGAGTTGAACTCGGCAATCAAAAAGTCAACATAGTCTTTGTCTTTAGTCTTAAAGGCCTCTGCAATGACCCGAGTCGCGTCCCGGTGCTCCATGCCGTGAAGTGACACGCCGTTCACCTCCAGAATCACCTGACCCACCCGTAACTGTCCGGAGATATGCACAGAGCCCCCCTTCTGGGAGGCAAAAAGAGAAAGAGAGAAATAAGCAAAGGAAGTACTGCAGCTGTCTCAAACTTTCCGAAAAAGAGATCATCTATAAAAAGCGTGAGAGATGAGACAAGTGGGAAATGGGGGAGAAAATGACCGCTCGCTCTCTCAGATATGGCACTTCATTCTGAGAGGTTATTAGCTGAACTCCTGTCAAAGTATGGAGATAAAGTGCCTGAGGACAGGTAGAAAGAGATAACCAAGATGAGCGTTCTGGTTGTCATGTTTTGTTGAGCTGGAGGGAAGCCAGTCTAATAGTGCTGCTATTAGGCCAACAAACTCCTCTCCGGTCCACAATCAGGTTACCCCATGAAAGTGCGACTGTCATACAATCCTGCTGGAGTCTGATCTAATTTGTCAACATTTATTACAATTGAACTCTCAACATGACACCCGAGCTGTACATGTCTCATAAAGACTGAATAGTGAATGCTCACATAATGAACATTTGATTAAAAACCAAAGTGGATCTTAAGAAGTCTGGAAGTGCGGTAGCTATGGTTACGAATTATGGATGTGCTGTTTGTGTGGTTATTTTGTTTAAGTTTGGGTTAAATTGATTGTGATGTTGGATGTGGTCTGAGATCTCACTCTAACTTCACATACTGTGTGATGCTTTAAAAATACTGCTTTAAAAAAACCATAAACTATAGCCATTATGTCTGGTTTAGCTTTGAAATATGATCCACAGCACATTCTTTTTTAAAACAAACAATTCACTCTAGGAATGTGGCATTTTACTAAATGGAGAAATATTAGTATTACCCTGGTATAAGGTATCAAGGACAATCAAGCACAAGCCTATTTACTATTCATTAGCTTAAAGCTAGAAAATAAATCTGTTTTTCTAATAATTTTTCCTTCCTATGAAGGTCAGCATTTTCAGGAAAATCAAAAAAGCAGAGGAATAATATGATGGTATGAAACAGCACTATAAAAAGCTTTTCTCTTCACAGTTGCTGTTTCTAATAGACCAACAGATTCTGGTATGCTCAGGTCCTGCTGGGAAGTTCATTTTTAGGAATTGAAAGTGGCAATTTCGGCTTCAGGTGCAGTCATATCACTTTGTTTGGAGCAAGATACCAATGTACCTTACCCCAAAATACTGCAATAAATAAAAGTTGTGTTTTTTCTTTTTATATATATTTTAATTCATTTATGAAGTTGCCGTAAACTTAATCATTATATATTGCATCATAATTGCACAATACCATTGCTTTTTTACATGCAACTTAGCTAGTTTTATTGCAAATTAAATAATATATAACATTTCCTACATTTTGCAATTTCATAATATATAATATTTTTTAATTTTTGTTGTTTCCACAAACAAATATATGGTATATTTGTTTGTGGAAATTGTACCCCATTTCTCACTCACTCACTCAATTGTGGTGGCATTCATGTGCATTCAACTTATAAATATGAATTTAATTTAATTATGAAACATGTCCAGATGGGTCTGTGACAGGCTTTGTTCCTCCTGTGACCTTTCCAATGGTGAGATTTACAAATCCTGGTTCTGTAAATTGACAGTCTATGCAAATTTCAAGGATCCTCTACCAATCAACAAAGAATACAAATACAGCAACACCGCTACAGCACTTTGTCTTTGGTCAGCAGTATCAGACATCTCTTTAAGCGCTATTACCCTAAAGCTATAGTCATATCACTAGCTGCTTTATCCCAATGTGTTTTAAATATGCAAGCAAACATATTTCCGTGCAAAGCCACTTTGCGCTAAAGGGAAAATCTCTGACCTTCTTGCTGAGTGAACACAACAATGAGAGAAGCAAGCACACAGACACATGCACATAAACTGGTCCTGAATATGCTAATGTGCTGCATTAGCTAACAGATGCTGGGCTAAATGTCATAAAAGAAATGAGGAAAACAAACGGGCTCATTTATATTTAAAACTTCCTGTAAAGTTATGACTAAAGATAAATCTAATCTTAATACTGTTAGATACTCAGATAAGGGGTCTATCTAATGGCGAAAGTATTAACCATGTAAATAAACATACCGTATAGCCCTGCTCCAAAACCTAATGAGCTGCCTAGCTTTTCAATTTCTTTCTTTTTTTTGGAAGCTCATAGGTGACTGATCAAAATAATGCATCACGGCTGAAGAGAAGCATTTGTTTAAAAAAAATCTTATTGACGCTAATGGTAGTGTATTTATTTATACAATATTTTAAATGAGCTTGCTGATGCACATTTCTCAGCTGTAACTTTGAACTTTAACCTATGTCTAGACCAGAGCGTTCTGACCCACCTGTATGGTCGCAATGCGTGGTAGAGGCTGTCTGGTGTTGGCACCCCCTTCTACAGCAATACCCAGTGTACTGGCACATTTGGGCACCCGTACAAGTGTAGGCTCCATCATTCCCATCTAAAACAATGACAAACAGGGATGCCACTTTAGACGTCACACCTCATACATACTACTGTATAATGGTTATTTATATGATGAAATGACACTAACTCATATTTAAAAAAACAGAAGAGAACTCGTCGCTGCTCTCTCACCTGTTTTGCGGAGGTCTGTGCGAGTCCTTCCGCTCTGCGTGTGCCACCTGTGACCTGGAGGAATGGAGCTTTACCTGGTCGAGGGCTGCTGTCCTTACTCAACCCCCCAGCCTCTGCGATATCCACTCCACTGTCCTCACTCAGAGTCTGTCCGCTGTCTGACAGCTGGGACAGCGTGGCTCCTGGGAATACAGACAAATGAGCACACAAAGCCATAAATAACCACACAATTTAGCTTTCACAGATTAGAGATCTGCATTCAGAATTTATGTGGACCTCACATAAACTATGTGAATTGGACTGCATGTACAATTTGTAAAAAGGTATCCTGCCATCTGAGAAAATTAAAGCCTTGAGTACCTATTTTATCTTAAACCACTCTTTTTAATGTGTTTTCAATAGGGCTGTTATCAATACAGATTCCCCTAATTCAATTTGATTGTGATTCATGTTGTCATATTTCCATTTTTTTCTCTCAGCAAGTGCAGTAAATTATACAGAAAACTTCATAACAACTATTTATTTGCTATTTATTATACTATTTATTTGCTATTTATTATACTATTTATTTGCTATTATATTATACTATTACTGTAGTTTGTATGTAAAATAGTTTGTTCAAAAAAATTTGAATCCTGTCATTATTTGTCCGTGAATCACATTACATATGTTTTTGATTCACTAAAAAGATTTGTTTTTAAATGATTCATTTGTCTGTGTCAACACCGGGTACACTGTACATTTTTTAATGGTTATAAGCATTTATTTAAAGATTTGTACAAGAGTCAAATCTTTGGTTTTAGGATTCTAATCATCCACTTGAGATCATTCAAATAAAATCTAAGATTTTGAAATATTGATATATGGGATTTAACCAACATACCACATAATTAATTCAATTAAAAACTAATCCAGCCCTAATATCCATTCAAAAAATGCTCCTAACTAGATTTAAGTACTAGTTTGTTTGTATGTAAAATAGTTTGTTCAAAAAAATTTGAATCCTGTCATTATTTACGTGTTGCTTGTTATTCCACAACTGTATGAATTTTTTTTCCATTGTACATAAAAATATCTAAAGAATATTTTTAATAAATGTCTCAGTGTTTTTGTTTATACAGTGAAAATCAATGGTAACAAAAATTTTTGTGTTCCACAGAAGAAAGTCATACAGGTTTGGAATGACGTGAGGGTGAGTAAATGATGACAGAATTTTCATGTTTGGCTGAACTATCTCTTTAAGACATGATCTGAGAGTGTCTTCACCTCGTATTTGGGGCTGAGGCCTTTCCTCTGTCGTCTCTGGCTCAGGGTGTAGTGGGCTGGTCTGGGTGGCACCGCAGCTGTGTGAAGAGGGGGAGCCCTCCAGCTTCTCAGGGCTACAGGGGGGCGGCGCAGGCATTAGCAGTGAAGGTGAAAGGGATGGAGAGGAGCGTGGAGAGATCATGGGGGTGCCCTCTCTAGAGCGATTTGGAGACTCTAGGTGTGGGGAAAGCACTGCCGCCTGCCTGCTCATCAGAAACTGAACCAAATCTCTACACGGTGGTCCAGAGGAAGGGCTAGCGTGATGGGATGATGATCGTGGAGAGCTGTGATGGTGAGAGCAGGGTGGAGGAGTGTGATGGACAGAGCAGCTGGAAGCAGTGTGGTGGATAGTACATGGGGAGGTGTGAGCAGAGCAGGGCGAGTGTGAGTGATTGTGGGTATGGTTTTCCTGATGCCGCCTACAGGGGGCGGTAAAGAGCAGGTTGGTCTGGGACAGCTTGGACGAAGGTCGTTTGGTCTGATTTTTAGGGCTGGCATGTCGAACAGGTGGAGGTGGAGGTTTGAACGAGGGGGGTGACTCGGATGACGGCTGCATCTTGTCCTGAAATAAAACATAAATGTAATGTCTATATTTATCGCCTCACTGCCACTTTCAAAGACTAAGACAGGCAATTAAACGATACATTATCATTGAGTGAGATTATAATAACACTGAAAAAAGAAAGAAAAAGACATCCTGACATTTATACACTTTTAAAAGGTGATATTTCCTTCTAAAATGCCAGCACATTATGAAATTAACAGATGATATAGAGTTGTCTCTATGTATAAGCACACGTTTATGGCAAGATGGTCAATTAGGGATTCATCCAAGATAATTATTTATGATTACAAGAGTTAATGTTGGGCTGCTGATGCTTAATTAAGTGAGAACAAGAAAGGAAAGGATAAAAATCCATTGCATTTAACACAATATTCAGCAGATTGACTAGATAAAAAGAAAATCTGTCACATGGCTGTGTTCTGAATTAGAACCTAACAGCGTGTATTTTATGTTACAAATATTTTATGATGTCACCATGCAACTTCTGCAAAATCAAAATGACTCGCATCAGGTGAGTAACAAGCTCTTTTGTCTGGTATATGCTACTCAATGTTTTTGGGTAGTGTACAGTAAAATTACACTGGATACAGTATGAAGGTTTGCAATGTTGGATCAACTACTCAAACTAAAAGCATATTTTAATTATATATTAAATTAATTGCACCACTATTCAGAAGTTTGAGCTCAGCAAGATTTAAAGAAAAAATGTATTCATCAAATAATCCTGAAAAAAAGAAAAGAAAAATGTTTTCCACAAAAAAGCAAAAAAGCAAAAAAAAAAAAAAAAGTTTTCACCATTAATAATAACAATAAATGTTTCTTGAGCATTAAATCAGCCTTTTAGAATGATTTCTGAAGGATCATGTGACACTAAAGACTGGATTAAGGGCTGCTGAAAATTCAGCTTTGCCATCACAGAAATAAATCACACTTTAAAACATATTAAAATATATAACAAACAGTTAGTTAAAATTGTAATAAAATTCCAAAATATAATTTAATAATATAGTATTTACTGTATTTTGACTTCTTTCAAAAATATAAAAAAAAAAAAATCTTATACCAAACCCAAACTTTTGAACAATATACAGTAGATTGATTTTAGTGTTATTACTTATTAATGAATTTTGTGCCTTTTTTACATTTTATTTTTCAGATTTAATTTCTCTTTGGGGGCTGACTATTGGAAACAGGCCCGTATTCAACACATACTCTGCACATGCTGTATATTCTTACAAAGAGGTCAAGTAGATGTATATTGTGTATATACACTGCCTCTACTACATTTCAGATTACTGATCTCTCAATCTTTGAGACTGCAAAAATACAGGTGCATGTATTCTAAAATCTTGTGCAATTTTCTTAGGTTTACAGGGGATGTGACAGTCTTTGTATTTTAGGGATAAGTGTTTTGCTTTCCTAGTCCTAAATCATGTCCTTTTCTTTTCTTGTTACATTCAGGCATAAACATACAAAGGCCATTTTAATGCTGCCTGCTTTTACTCCACAAAACGTAACAGTGTGCAGACAAATGTAAACAACTCACCAGAGCAACATTAGGAAGAGAATTTAGACTCTCAACTGGCATCAAACTCCCATCCAACCTGCACTCACTCTATTAAGGCAAAGCAAAAAAAACAAAACAAAACCAAAAAAAAGCATAAACAATCACTGAAATGACTCGGGTGTAAGTAAAAGCTGATTAAAGTTAGATATTACAAATACAAAAAAATTCCTCTCTCATCAAATATGGGAATAGAGCACTGAAAGCTATGAATAAAATGATAAAAAATAACTACATCAATATTTTATACATCAATATTTTTTATGCATACACTAAAACTTTTGGGGTCCAATGTTTTTAAAGAAATAAAAAAAAAAGAAGCTTTTACTGTATTATGACTTTTTTCAAAAACATTTGAATGGTAGTGTGTATGTCGGCTTTAATGTTACTCCTTTTAGTTTTGTGTCCTTTTCCAATTTAATTTTATTAGATTTTTTCAAGAAATTAATAGTTGTAAACCGTTCAAATAAATGCTGTTCTTTTGAATTTTCTAGTCATTGAAGAATCCTGAAAAAAAATACAGTTATTGTAATACTATTTCTTAATATTACTGTTTCATTCAGGGTTTGTACTCTTACCAAAGTGGAAATTTAAAAGTAGCACAGTAATATTTAAACAGGGAATCTGTACTTTAATTCTGTCCACCTGTGCATGCTAATTTTCACAGCACTGCACCAAATGATGCTCGCAAAGCCACGTGCCTTGTTGTAGCTGGGGACTGCAGTGGTCAGCTGGCAGGCAGCAGGAATGTGGCACTCTGGACGGGGGACGCAGATAGAGTCAGGGTGCAGGAGGCCCGAGGCTCCGTGCCGAGCTCTCCACGCTTCCATCTCGCGATGTAACACTTGCCCGTCGAATCGTTCCAGATCCTGCGGCGCGATCAGAGTCCGCACCTCAGCCAGCAAGGACAGCTGGGGAGCGGGAACAGCCAAGAGATCATTAAATGAAACACCTGAAATCATTCCAAATATGACACATTTTTCATTTAAATACAATGCTAACAATAAAACTAAGAGTTTTCAGTGACAATGTGCATTAAATTACAAAGATGCTGGCATAGACCATGGCTTTATGGGTTGTTAGCAATTCTTCAGAGTTTTTTTTGCTGTCAGTGTCACCTTGGCATGTGTGTTGAAGAGTTCAAACAGGGCCATGGCCAGAGGCTCTACCCCGATGTGTGCACGCTGGTACTCTTGAATGTAATAGCTCATGGTCTGTCTCTCTGTCTCTGTCAGAAGCATGTATGCCTGCTCCTCCAGTGAGCTCCAGGCTCCTGCGTGAACCGCTCCAACTGCTGGTACAACAACTTTACAACAGATTGACTGCAAAAGAGAGAAGATAAAACTATAGAGGGTGTGTCTTCCCGCACAATGTTGCAATGAAAATGAGAAATGTCTAACTAAAATAATATGTTTACTTTTTTATTTATTTTATTTTAGTTCATTTTAATTTTATTTCAAGCAACAAATATGTTTTAAGTTTTTTTTGTTTTTTTTTTTACTTTTGTTCTTTTTAATGTATATAATAATGTATATTATGGTAAAATATTATTTTATTAACATCTTTTTTTCATTGTAGTTAAAAAGTTTTAGTAATTTAGTTGTGTGCGTTTGTCATTTCACTGGTTATTGTTTTTTTAATGTTTTAGTTTTCATTCATTTTGATTCCATTTTATTTTAGTTTTCAAGTTACGAAATGAAAATAAGAAATGTTGCTTTGCATTTCTAACTGAAATATGTTTTTTATACTTAATTTCAAGAAACTACCTATTATATTATTTAAGCTTTAGTTAAGTATAATAACCCTGAAAAAATCTCATATTGTTATTTATGCTGTTGTAATTTTTAATTTCTTCTCACAAATTAACTTTTTAATCACTAAATGTCTGCTTGTTAAGCTCACACAATTTTTTTTTTATCATTTTGCAAGATGTTTTGATGTCTTCGAAGCCTGTCCGACACCCTTAGGAGATACTTCGTATTAAAACGCTTTCTTTGAAGTCTGGGAAAGCAGCTAGCTTCGGTTTCGGATACAGCTAAGGTTACTAATTTATTTTCATAACTGAAAATAAACAAATAGTGGCATGTAGCGCTACAGTGGTATAAAACAGTTGTGCAAACATTAGTCACACCGTGTAGTTGATATGAACTGATGTAATGTGCATGTTCAGGTCAGTGTGTGGGCAGCAGGCACTCATGGGAAAGAGAGAATAGCAGCTGCAGGACTGCATCACTGAGACCTCACCAGTCAGCCATGTCTAATATGTAATGCTACATACCCTAGAGTGACAAACTCTCTCTCTCTCTCTCTCTCTCTCTCTCTCTCGCTCTCTCTCTCTCTCGCTCTCTCTCATTCAGCTAGTCATGCACCTTCACTTTGAAAACATGTCCCTTCTCTGCTTACTACTTTAAGACGTTCTCCTTAATCTTACCTACATCACAATAACTCCAGTCTTTGTCAACAAGCTTTTTAAAAGACATTTGTAAAACAAACCTTCAAAATTTCAGCGTGAGAGAAAATAGGGACATATATGTTCTACAACGTAGAGTAGTGGTTCTCAACTGCTGGGTCATAACCTTAAAAAGGGTCTGATATGGTCTCAGACAGCACTACAAAACAATGCTAAATGCATCTAATCTTATAATCACACGGTTATTAACTTTTTACAGGAAGGTGAAAACACTATGACTTTCGAATACCTGTCTTTTGTTGCTGACATCAAAGTTTGTGCATCTAAATTAACCTTGACCCAGACTACATTAAATACAGTTTTACTTGCAAGGAGGTTGAACATAGCTGTGTTCATCACAGATTATTTTGTGCAGTGAACTATTGGCTTCCAGGAATTATCATGACTTGTAAAACTATGATAATTCAATCATTTTGAAACCATTTTAAAACCAAATACTAAAACTATTAAAAATTTACAAATAATCTGAACTTGTTAGTCAAGTTCATGGTGATACTACATTTTAATGTTACGAAAGGTAAGAGTAATTTTGTTTACTTACACTGAATAATTTTGGTTTGTATTCAGTTGCCATCTAATGTCCAATGTAAAGTCGTGAAGGAAACCCATTTAAGAACCACTTACATATGTCAGTATTTGTGAGAGGAATGCTGTCTATGATAGATGAATACACACTTGAGTTTGAAAGTTTGATTTTTTTCAAATAGATTAATACTTTTATTCAACAAGGGTCCATTAAATTGATTGAAGGTGACAGAAAATACTTTTACATTGTTATGAAAAAAAAAAAAAAATTCTAATAAATGCAGTTCTTTTGAACTTTCTATTCATCAGAGAATTCTGAAAAATGTATCACAGTTTCCACAAAAGTCACAATGATTCCTAATAATAGTAATATTACAATGATTTCTGAAGGATCATATGACACTGAAGACAGCTGAAAATTTAGCTTTGCTATCCATCACAGGAAAACAATTACATTTTTAAATGTATTTAAAAAAGTAAAAAATCATCTTAAATTGCAATAATACATCATAATAATATTACTGTTTCTATTGTACTGAATTTTTAATCAAATACATGAAGCCATGGCAAGCATAAGAGACTTCTTTCAAAAACATAAAATAAAAAATAAAATTAAATAAAATTACTAACCCTAACATTTTAGAAAAGTACCGTATGTGCTACAGCTTGATTAAAGTGCAATAGATATGAAACAGGAAGAGTTCAGGGAATGAGAATGAGACAGATAGAGAAGAGACAGGTTTGCTCTGACAAGCAAGTGGTATGCTTGTAAAATCAATACTTTTTTCTAGTCAGTCTCATCTGTCCTTGAACGCTCTCATTTGAAGAATAACAAAGAAATCCCTTTCTCAAGGTTTTCCGATTCTCTTTCTCTACTCACACACGGTCAATGGTACAGACTTCTACATTGGTTCTTCATTACCAGCTCATGATCAAACTCAAAATATTCAGTATGAAATGTGTATGACTGTAACACAGACAGCCTAATTCATCAAATTGTTGTGTCTCTTTTCAGTGTTTTACACAGAACTAAAGCATGTTTTCAGCCTGCTGCCATCAGAAAGTACATGTCCTTCTTTCTCACCTCACACCGTGGTTAACCTCATAATCAGTGTGATTGCTGTATAAATAACTGAGAAGAGTTGGCTATTAGTTGCAAGGTAGAAGTGCTTATGTTAACAGCTTATTAGAGTACCTGACACCTGGGCCTCATTTATAAAATGCATATGTAATCAGATTTGATCCCAAATTTCAAGGTTTTTACATTACACTACATTACAGTGAAGAACAAATAGGAATTTATAAAGAAAGAAACTGGCATGACAATATGTTTAAGAATGCTGTGTATGCTAACCGAAAAGCATGCAAGCAAATGTTTTTGAAGAAGAGAAGTGGGAAAAGAATGTGCATGTTTATTCAACACATGCTGATTACTATACAGAAATATTTCAATAGCTGTACACCCTAAGCAGCCAAAAATGTAAAAATATTTTATACAGTAAAAATATATTTGTAATGTTACAAAGGATTTCTATTTTCTATTCTTAAAAATGAGTTAAAAAAATCACACTTTTCACACTTCATTAAGCTGCACGACCGTTTTCAACTACTATTAATCATAAGAATAAAAGCTTCTTGAACGCAAAATCAATTAGAATGATTTCTAGAGGATCACGTGACACTGAAGACTGCAACAACTACTGAAAATTTAGCTTTGCCATCTCAGAAATAAATTACATTTTAAAATGCATTAAAATTGAAAACAGTTATTTTACTTTGTAATAATATTTAAAACTGTCTGTTTTACTGTATGTTTTGATCAAATAAATGCAGCCTTGGTGAAAAACACAAAAAAATCTTTCAGACTCCAAACTTTTGAATGATAGTGGAGATATACTTTACAGACTTTTGATAAATCGTTCAAAGGAACATTTGGGGAGATTATCAAACATTCACATTTAGGGTGATTTACTTTCATCTTATGAGGCTCTGAGTCCAGAAGTTTGAATTGTGCCCAGGAGAAAAGATGTAATTTGCAATAAAATCTTGATAGCTTGTACAAATAGATTATCATACAGCAGATTTAAAACATTCATATCAACCGAAAAATCTCATTTCACTTGAAGGACAGTAGCAGGTTTCATTTGGCAAGCTGGTTTGCACTTTATCTCAAAGATCCTAGACTCCTGATGCCAGGAGTCTGGAAAGGACCATCCATCCCTCATTACTACCCTTTTTCCTGGATATTGCTGATCCACAGCCCTGATCACTAAAACTGTCCCTTGCGTTAATCAATAACCCGAGATAAGAGTGTCTCTGCCAATTTAACTCTCAAGTTTAAATGCACATACACAAGCACCCTAATGACAGACTCATCTCCCACATACATACATTACCAGTCACAGTTCCACCATGGGCTATTGCTAAACTGGGAAATTTCTAGCTGTTCTTCAAATACGAAGAGTCATAGTGATTTATATGAAGTACTGGACATTGCAAAGGCAGTGACTATGGATGCTGATGACACCAGGTCTGACTTTGTTTTCTGACATTAGTTATGACCTATTACGGATGCAGGACTAAGGGAGTTATGTCAAGAACAGGAAGATGAGACAGACCCTCTCTGTTCATGATAATTTGATGAATCACATTAGACAATCAAACAATCTATAAAAATATGTGTAAGTGACACAGACAAAGAGAGAGATGCTGTTCTCTGTAAAAACAATGTATTAATTCTTAAAGTGTTAGTTCACCCCGAGGCATCCTAGGTGTATATGACTTTCTTCTTTCAGATAAATCCAGTCGTTATAATATATCCAGAGATATATTAAAAATTGTGTTTGATCTTTCAAGCTCTATCATTGCAGTCATTTTATCATTTGCATTGCTTCAGTCCAAAAGAAGTGAAATAAAAAGCGCCCTTCCACAAAAAAGTGTCTCACGGCATGAAGCAAGGCCTCCTGAACTCCAATTTACACCAATTTTACAGTCTTAGCACTGGCTACCTATTAAGTTCCGTATCAGTTACAAAATATTATTACTTACTTATAAGGCCCTTAATGGTTTAGCTCCTGCATACCTAACTAGTCTTCTACCACGCTACAATCCATCATGCTCCCTAAGGTCACAAATCGCTGGACATTTGGTAGTACCTAGGATAGCAAAGTCCACTAAAGGAGGTCGAGCTTTTTCGCATTTGGCACCCAGACTCTGGAATAGCCTCCCTGATAATGTTCGGGGTTCAGACACACTTTCTGTTCTGTTCTTTCACAACAGTGAGCACAAGCTAGATACAAGTGATTATTACGTTTTGAATATGGATATTTTTCTTACAAAATTGCATTGATTCACTACAGGAGGCCTTAGTTCACCCCCCGGAGCCGTGTGACACACTTTTTTTTAATGGAAGATTGCTAATAAATTTCACAAATAATTAAGAAATGCAAGTAACACATTGAATTAACTTTAAAATTGAAATTTTGGGGTAGAATATTTTCTTGGGAAATAATCCTTATTTTATTTACAACCTTGAAAAAATATTTTACATTTTACAGTGTAGTTAACAGTAAACATTCTGATGTCAGAGAGGGGAAACTGGCACTCTGGGCACACAATAGTGTTCAGCAAGGTGTAATTTGAGGGGACAGGATGTGAGCTACTGTATGTTAGCTCTGAAACTCCATAGATTATAGATGCCACCATTTGCCTTTTTAGCACAAGGATTGACCATATATTAGCAAATAAATTATTGCTTAATTTATGTTTCAGCATTGATCGCTGCATCCAGTTTACTGTCGCCATTCAAATGTAATTATGTAAGCCTAAAGCAGTTCTGACTGTAATCGTCTGTAACAATGAATTAGTATGCCTTGTCTCCAATCCACAAACTAAACAAAATCCACAAACTAGCTGATTACTGTGAGAGGAAACAGTGGCTGCTCTGGATAAATCAATGGCTTAATTTCAGAAAAGCTTTTAATCTACATTTATCCGAAAAACATCATAGGTTTAACATTGTTTGCCATGCAACATTAGAATTTATTTTTTTACAGTATATAGTTAACATGGGGTATATGAGTCAGAGCAGTGGTTTTGTGGTCCGTGCAGGTGCTCTGACAAAATGAGCCATGCTGCTTTAGATGAATGTTCAAATTTGGTTCTCTTTTGTTGTCCTGCCAACACAACACTGCACATTTTGATGTGATACACTAATAACTCTGGCTTAATAATGAATTGCAGGTTTAAAATGAATAGAGTAAAACAGTTTGACCTACAAAAGCACATATTAAAAAAAAAAAAAACACATGACTTCCTTTCTTCAAAAATATCTCAAGAGCTATACCTGCTACAAACACCTTGGGTGTTTTGACCCTGAACCCTAACACCCTCCTGTTGGTGGGTTGGCAGTGGTGGCCAAATTACTGCCCATCTTCTGCTCCAGGATTCCAGCTTTGGCTCTCTCTCCTGTTTTAAAACCAACAAGGGGCTCTTTCTGCTGTCTCCCCCATCCTGCAGACTGCTATCTTCCTCTCCTTTCCTGTTAGTCCAATAGCTGTGAACATTCTCCATACTGACTTGGCTGGGAATCCTCTACAGCCAACCTCAACTGGGAACAGCCATGCTTGCCACCCTTTCTCATGAAAGTCTTGCAAAAGATCCTGACATTTTGCACTCTTCCTTTCGAAGGCTTGGTGGCATCCTTATTTTCATGGGACTGGTTCAATAAAGACAATCTTCTTTGCCTTGTCAGACCATAGCAACACATCTGGCCTTAGGTCTGCCTGGGCTACTTGGGGGAACTGCATTATTCCTTCCAGATCTACTCTCATCTCCTAAGCCTGGGCCTTTTGTAATACATTGTTTGTTGTTGCTATAGTTGGTGGCTTTTCACCTCCTCTCACAAACTTAATCATTGATGTTGGTTTCTTGTATGTTTGCCATTTCTTGCATCTTTCCTGCTCCAGGGAATTAGCTAATGTTATGAGCATGATGGTGACATGGCACCATCCGTATCTTTCTTGGTAAGTGCTGTTCTACACCCTGACAATATGTGTGCCATGGTGCCCTGCTCTCCACAAAGCTTGCATAGTGGGTCCTCCCTCAGACCCCACTTGTGCAAATTTGTTGGGGTTGGTAGTGTGTCATACACTGACTGTAGCAGGAAAGAAATGCGGAAAGGTTCCAGCCTCCATAGATCTGCCCATGTGATTTTCCTTTTTGGAAGATCCCATTTGGTAAAGGCTCCCTGTGATGCCAGCTCCACAGCTCTTGAATGCAGCACTTCCTCTTCCAGGTTCCATACTTCCTCCTGGATCATGGCCCTCTTCTCCTTACTGTTTGCCTTCCCCCACTGCTGGAAATGGGACATTCCTAGGTCCTGTCTCCCTGTGCATGGCATTCCAATTTTCAACCCTCCTCAGCCATTCCTATGTGCGCTTTTCAGTGCGGGTGATGTTATTACTGTCAGATTTATTTATTTTATTAATTTACGAATAACTTGGCATTTTTTAATAAGGCGTAGGTAGTTTTCACAGATATTTTCCAGATATTTCATGCATGACCACAAGAACCCTAAAAAAGGCAACAATGTTTGAGAAATAACCTTCCTCCACAGCATAATGTAATATGCACAACCATAAGCATAATACGACTGTGAAAAGCTTATTATCTCTGTTTAACATCACTACTGTGTGAGTGAGGCTGCATTTCCAGGTCTCTTGAGTGACACCTCTATTTCTCTGCTACAGATAATGGCTCATCCCTCTATATATTTATAATACTACTTCAGTGAAGATCCTTGCCAATCCTGAAGGCCACTTTGAACAAATGGGTCACAGAAATCCTGCACTTGTGCCAAAGTCCTCTGACAGTACTTGGAATGTGTGGAATGGGAAATGGAATAGAAGAGTGTTACAAGAAGAGGTAAGGACACACAAGCACCTGCCATCAAACTCCATAATCATTCCCAGTAAACAAAGCAATTCATTTTAAAAGCTCATTTTTAGGTTGGAAGATTAAACTAAATAAGTGACAATCATATGCAGCAATTTCCCTGTCGCCTTCTCTTCCACAGGGTACTCTAACAATTCTTTAGTAACCCTGGATAAACTGTAACTCCAACCATGTGGATAAACATCATGTGTGCTCCACAGCTCAGAAAAGGCCACTCAAGCCCTAAGAGAGCTTTGATTTGCCCAGCAGGATGCAAGTGTTCCTCCCTGTCTTCAGCAGATGAGACAGACACGTCACACAATCAGAGCAGCTTGACGTCTCTCGGCACAGAGCTGTCTTTTGCACTCAGTAATTGAGTGATGTGTTAGAGTTAGGCAGAGATCACAGCCTTACAGCTGTGCAAAGACAATCCTTTAACAACTATCAGATAAAACCTCCAAACACAATAGGCTGTGCAATGTGTGGTAATGGGCACACACAAACGGTTAGCAGCCATAGACACAATACAAACATATTGTTTTTTTTTTGCTATTACAGTGTGTTTACTCTGAGATAGCAGTGTTTACTCAATTTGCACACTAAAAAGCTTGAGTGATTTAATCTGTGGGTAGACAGCAAAAGAATATGATGTGGAGCCAATAAATTCCTATTTTCAATATCACACTGACCTTAATATCAGCTTTTTGTATTCTTATTTCTTAGACTCATTACTTGGAAAGAAAACCATAAAATGGCATTTGGTTAGACATATTAAAGAGAACTTTAACCCTGGAAGCTTGAATGAAATCTAAACAATTCAAACACATTTGTATATGTAAATTGCATTTTGTACCTTACCTTTCCTGAACTTCCTGCTCCTACATCAACAGACAGAACACTGTAAGGAGAGAAAGAAAGAAATGTTGTTAAGTAAAATGGAATTAATAAAATGAGTAGTACATAAACTGACAACTTTTATTATGAAAAGACCCTCTGCAATACTTGTTTCTAAAAGGGTCAATCTCAATGAGTCATTAAGTAGTGAGATGTTTAACTGTTGTCCATTAAGTAGTGAGTCATTAAGTAGTGAGATATTTAACTGTTGTCCATGGCACCATACTTTCGCATCTCTTATCACTCCATGGTTCCTCTTTTCATATCAACAAAAGAATAGCTAATTGGCCACATATTGATTCAAAATGGTTAATCAACAGGGAAAAAAAGTAACTCAGAGTGGAGATTAATAATTAATATTGTAATACTAGTACAGTGTCATCTCATTGCTAAGCAAATTGGTTTTCTATATTATTATAGACTATTTTTCGTAGGAGAAACTTTATGAGCAGTAACATTTCAAATCAATATTTCATGTACAAGTAGCAGTTTATTTGGCAAGTACCTAATAATAAGTTTTACGCTTCATATTAGGGTCTTGATCACCCTGAATAAGCCAACTGGCTATACATTGTACCTTACCTAATATTTGATTTTCATATCATTCAGTGCCCTTGTCATGAGACAGGTACTTGTAGTGGATACAAAAGAAAATCAAAATGCACCTTAGAAGACAATACTAATGAAGCGTGGAACTAAAAGTCACCTTGCTGGATTTCCAGGGGAGCACTTTAGAAATGAGCACACCCTCCAGAGATCCTAATCAGCCCATTTCCATTTGGACCATTGAGAGAGCAAGCGAGACGAGGTCCCTGCTGTGAGTCATAGTGCTACTGTCATCCCACTAGCATGTCATACATACATTTCAACCATCACTGCCTAAGGCACATCATCCAACAACAGCATCTGCATTAGGTTTAAAATCATCTCACTGCTATATTTAGAAGCTCTCTTTCAAACCCACTATTTATATGACTGGATTTACTGACCTGAGAATAATTTAATAAAAGAGCGAGACCACAGCTGAATTTCAGAGGAATACTGAAATATTGCATAAAGTGAAGCTATTACGGTAATGGAAAGAAACAAATTAATTTTCCACATAATTGTCTAAATTACATTAGGTAAGGGGTCATTAAACAGTGTTAGCTCAAATGATTTTATTTCATAATAACCTATTAAAATGAGTGACTCTTAAAGTAGATTTCAACATGTAGAAGGAAATAGTCACATTGATTGTTATTTCACCTCCTAATATTGCAATCACAAATTGCAACCTTTTCCCCACCAAGTATCACTATATTACAGTGCCTTTTTTTCAGGTTTAACAAAATGAAAGTGAATGCAAGAGAAGAAAGCAACTCAAATCTAAGGGAATCAGCATATATTGGATATAGGTTATAGGTTTCAGAATATAATTATACATATATATATTATAGGAAAGAAAAATCACATTCTTTTGGATATCTACATTGTTCTACCTAGAAATGTCTCTTTTAATTTCAACAATCTCAAACACTCTGAGACTTCATTCAAAAATCAAAGACAATATGAATCAAACATTTTTATTAAAATTCAACCAAAACCATTATCTGGTCTATGCCGTCAACATTAATTTTATGGCTGTATACTCTCATTGTCTGTCAACAATTGTCTGTCTTTATGTAATTTATTTCTCCTAAGGAATTTAGGGGAAACATTCATACTATCGCTTTATCAAACATGGCATTTTTTTCAGCCAAAACAGCCCAACAAATCAACGTTGCCCAATAGTGTAATAGTTTGCAATTGGTGATACAGTTCCATTTTCAAGTGAGAACCCAGACTGAGCTCAAATTTCACCTTTTGGAAAAAGTGTAATGAATCTTCACCTCTGGGTGTTGCTATTGGCCGAGCTCTCAGCGATCTGTGCACTGGGAATCCATTTGGTCTCATCCACCACAGTGCGCGCATGAGGCAGCCGCCCCACATCCTTTATGGTCATCAGCATGTGGCGGGAATTCTTCAGGATCTGCACTGCCTCATCATGAGAAATGCTCCGGAAACTACGTCCATTGACCTCCAGAATCTGATCCCCTACCTACAAATATGGAGACAGAGAGAGACTTCAGAGATCTGACACTCCAAATGAGACAAAATGAAATGCAACAATGCATGGCACAACAGCACAACAGCACAGAGCCCACGCAGCACAGGAACCTGTTTGAAAGAGCTGACAGCAAATTCACACGTAGAGATTTAAATTAAGCCTGATAACTGATAAATAAACTGTCCCTTTAGCATGATTTGTACATGAAATAATTTTATCTGTATTGCCAGAGCATTTGTTGTTGCAAACTGTGGCAGATAGACAGTTATGAATATCATCTGTCCCGTTTCCAAATTCCCTCAGTAACAGACTGACAGAGGAAGTGAGGGAGTAGACATTGAAGAGAAAGAGGAGCATTCACTGGAAATTATTCAGTTACAAGCTACAAATAAAAGAGCTCAATCTGTTCTCATTAAACCTACTCAGCCATAGCAGAATATTGGTGTGTTCTGCAAATCAATGTAATGAACATAATTCATGAAAAACTCTCTGAACTGTTCAGCACAGTGGCACAACAATCAATGACTATAACACTATTGTTTTACTGTGTCTAAATAATCTCACATCTCAATATTATCACTTCATAAATGCATTAGTTTACCCAAAAGTTGAATTTCTATCATTATTTACTCACCCTAATGTTGTTCCAAATGTGTACATTGCTATTTTTGTAACAACTGACAGATGTGGTCACTATAAACGGCTGCTAAAAAAACTCAAGAAACATTCTTGAAAAATTCTCCTTTTCTGTTCCATGGGAATATTGACAAAATTTTCATGGCTGAACTATTATTTAAAAAATACCACATACAGATGAGACCGGAATACTGTATATGGAGTAATGATTACATTTCAGGGACAAAGCCAGCACTAAATACAGCATTTCTGTAACTATTTAGTGTTCATTTGTTTTTCCAGAGTCTTTTGTATGACAGTGTATTATTTAATGTATTTCAAGGCTGTGATGCATTAAAACTCCTGAAAACCTGAACACAGACTTTTTCATCAGATCTATATAAAAAAATACCATGCCAGCTTTTGTCTGAGCAAGACAAGTTCTAAATGATGGATGGATGTTCTGTGAAATGAATAAGAGATTCCAGGACTTTTACGGTGTGGAGGAAGGAATTGTCCTCTTCAGTTTGAAGATTGTCCCCATTGACAGTTTAGGGACCCTCCATAAAAAAGGTCCCATTCCTTACACTGGAGAAAACAAAATTAACGTATTGACATAACATGATTTTTGTTTGCCCAACATTTCTTTGATCACTGGTGCAAATCTAAACTTCCATTCCCTCTTTTTGTTCTCCTCAGCAAAGGAGAAATAATAAAGAGAGATAAGTTATCGATGTGTGTCTGTTTCTTCCTCTATGTGCAAATGTTCTTCATGCAGTGGAGTCAGCAGCCAGAACGCACTATAACTCACTGGAGTAGAGAGAGGGATAGTGAAAGAGAGAGAGAGAGAGAGAGAGAGAGAGAGAGAGAGAGAGAGAGAGAGAGAGAGAGGGTGATTTATAAGCTGCAGGAACTCAAGGATCTTTCATTTACTAACAGAAGGAAAACCACTGGCATTCTTCTACCAACATTTCTTCCCCTTTATCACACTCTTCAACGCACTGCTGCGCTCTGCATCCCTTTATTCTTTCCTGACTATTCCTCCACCCTCTGCACCATTACACCACTTTCTCCACCACTCTGCCATCCCTCCATCCCACTCTCCTCTAATAGCCCTCTACATGACTTTATACTTTATTAATCCTTTGGGGATGATCAACACTAACATTATATATGTAGCACACACATGTACAAGAGCATATGCAGTATTGTTAACAGCTGACAGGACAAAACATTAAAATAAACACAACAAGACATGCATAACGTGTTCAAATGCATTTAAATAATACGATAAGTAATGCAAAACATCACCAAACAAAGAAACAAACAGAAACAAAAACAAAAAAGTATTTTCAAGCAAAAGCCTGAAAAAAATATATGTTTTAAGAGATGATTTAAAAGAAGATAACGTAGGGGATGATCTGATGGATAAAGGCAAAGAGTTTCAGAGTGTAGGACCAAGAACTGAAAAAGCTCTGTTCCCTTTAGATTTTTAAATGAGATTTTGGGACAATGAATAACTTTTGAGAAGATTATCTAAGTGTTCTCACAGGAGAATAGAAATGGAGAAGATCTGAAATTTAAAGTGGGGCAAGTCCATGAAGTGCTTTAAATACAAAAACTAAAACCTTAAAATCAACTCTGAATTTAACAGGTAATCAGTGAAGTGAAACTAACGCAGGGGTAATATGCTCCCTCTATTGTGTCCATGTCAAAAAGCGAGCAGCAGCATTCTGTACCAATTGTAAATGGTTAAATCCAGGATAAAGAGCGTTACAGTAATCCAGCCTGGTTGAAATTAATGCATGAATAACAACCTCTAAATCATTAAAACTGAGAAAACTTTTCAGCTTGCGAAGCCCCTTAAGCTGCAAAAAAATGGCTCTGACTACAGAGTTAATTTGTTTGTCAAATTTCAATTCAGGATCAAAAATAACTCCCAGCATTTTAACCTTTTCACGGATGTTTTCTTCAAAAGGGCCCAGAGTAGGTCTTAAATTATGTAAAAGGTAAGAAGGGCCAAACAATATAACTTCAGTCTTTTTTTGATTCAACTGTAGGAAATTATTTTCCATCCAATTCTTGATGTAAACAGGCCAGCAAGGAGGACACTGAATCAGAACATGATTTTAGAGGAAATTCAAGCTGAGTGTCATCTGTGTAAATGTGGTATGAAACTTTATGAGACTCAAATATAAAACGAAGATGGAGCAAATAAAGGGAGAATAAAATTAGATCCAAAATTAAGCCCTAGGGTACTCCACAAGTGATGGGAACTGAGCTTGATGAAAATTTACCAATTTCCACCGATAAGCTGCCTTTTGTGAGATACGATGCAAACCAGTTTAATGCAGTACCACAAATGCCAACCTCATGATTTAATCTTTTGAACAGGATGCGGTGATCTACTGTATCGAAAAGCCACGCTCAGGTCCAGTAATAAGAGAATAGTACAGTTACTAGTGTCTGCAGATAACAAGAGATCATTTACTACTCTTAAAAGAGCTGACTCAGTACTACAGTATGTTTTGCTCTAAAACCAGACTGAAAAGAATCCAGAATATCATAAATTTTAAATGGCAGTTTTGACATAGGCCTATAATAAATTCAGTGGGATCAAGATTTGTTTGTCTAGTTCTAAAATGTTAGTGTCCATTGTAAAATGGTATGACTAAAACTCTGGTAGATCACTTAATGTTTGTGAAATTGAGGGGACTTCATACATCCACTAAAAATGACCTTTAGACAAGTTGGATAAAATTAATTGTAAAAATGTAGACATAGACATTTTGGGGCTGGTCTATGTGTTATACAGTATATAAAGCAACTGCCTCCATTAAAAGAAAGCAAGTTATATCTTGCTTCGTTTTGCTTTATGCACTCAACTGTGCTGGACTTTAATAGACATGACCCATATAAGTTCTTGTGAGGCTTCTCATTAGGTCATTTTGTAGCTCTATTTCCATCCTCAGATGCCTCTGGCTGTCTTTTTGTGTTCTCCAGGTGGGTCTAAATGAAACAATCATAAAAGACTCAGACAAAGTTATTATACCACAGGCAGGATTCAGGCCACTCCTTAAATATACAAACACACTGCGCGGGCCTCACACATCCACCTGTCATCTACAGCTGCGCCGGACACCAGCAGTGGTGAGGCACAGGTAAATGTGTCTGATGGATGTCTGACACAGATCCAGGTGAGCCCAGCTCATCTCCAAGAGGAACGGACATTAATTAGGCCCAGTGCTGAGCTACACAGATGGGACAGATGCCGAGCCATCAGTCAGTTTTACCTCCAGCGCAGATGAAGTTTAATCGACATGACTTGGAGTTCAGCAGACAGAGAAGGGGTTTTCAGAAAGGGTGGGGCGGCTGCTTGAAGGGCAATGTGGTTCAGAAAAAAGGAATTATGGAATGAGTTCAAAGGCCAGGAGTTTTGCCAGAAGCCCTATCTGCAAAAGAGCTAGGTAGGTAGGAGGATCCAAAACTTTGTGGAAAATGTGGTCTTCACTGAGGAATACTGCTTTGTACTTTACACACGCACACAATTTATATATAATTAGACATTTTCGCTAAATTTAATATATCAAAAATGTCAAAAATGACAGTCAAGACAATTATAATGTTACAAACAAACTAAAATATTCTATTTCAAACAAATGCTGTTCTTAAATTTCTATTAATCAAAGAATCCTTTAAAAAAAAATTATCACGGTTTCCACTAAAATATTAACACTAAAAACTCTTTTCAGCATTGTTGATAATAATACATTTTACTTGAGCACCTAATCAGCAAATCACCCATTACATGAATATATTAAATTTCATTTTAAAGTATATTAAAATGTAAAACAGTTATTTTTAATTGTAATCATATTTCAAAATCTTACTATTTTTGCTGTATCAAATAAATAGCTATAACATATCGCCAAAAGTGGGTAGGAAAAATATGTGCTGTCAACTTAATAAAAAGTTATTTTTGCTTCAGGACAGTGTTAAAACACAACACAAACCAAATGTTCTCTTACCTCACTGTCTGTTGCCTGACAAATGCAAAAATGTAACATAAATGTAACGTAAATAAATACCAATATATTTAATATATAGCCATTTATAGAGTGTACAAATGCTAAAATAGACAATTAAATTAATAAAAAAAAATCTACTTTTATACTGCACTGATAATGAAAGAATGAAAATGTAATGATAACAGTAAGAAATATATACTACTACTACTACTGCTGATGCTGCTGCTAATAATAATAATAATAATAATAATAATAATAATAACCTTCCTGGGGGTCCACAGACCTGATTTTAAAAACTCTTCTCTTGAGAAAAAGCAACTTACAGTGAGAAAAATATCATCATCAGTTAATGGTACCACAAAAACACAGTCCAAACCACTTGCAACTATCCTGAGCTGTGACGTCTGAGACAGCAGACAAGGAACAACATCTCCAAAAATCCATTATCAGCTATTAAGAGCGCTCCAAAAGAAACTGGCCACTGGTAAAACATTTACTAGGACTATGATACAATGAAATATCAGCATATATGTAATTTTTGAATAGTTGTTATTGGAGAAAGATGCTCTCTACAGTCAGATGGTGTAGTTGCAGCATCTATACCACCAAACAGCCATGCTAACCAACTAAATCTTGACCCTGTTGGTCTATAGATGTTTTCCTAATCATGTTTCCTCCCTGTCCAAAATCTTCACATTTATGTCTTCAGATGAGTGATCCTAGTCATTTCAGTCCAGATATACAAAATCTTCTCTCACCGCTATTCTGAATAAAGTCTACAAAACTCAGTGTCATGTCATCTCACTATCCTGCCAAATTATGATAAGAAATGTCTGACTTTTTATCACCAGCACAAGTAAACACCAGCCCTGACATGAGACAATTACAAATCAACCATTTTGTTAATATTTTTGCAATGCAACAAAGTGACAAGAATACAAATGTATGGTTGTGGACATGCAGAAGCACGGAGCTGCATTACCAAAAATGTGATGTAAAATATTTATCTTTCTCTGTGGGGCATAGGTAGTTGCTGAAGCCCAACCACTGAATAACCCAAGCACAAAAGGTTACAAAGAGAGACAGAGACTGAGGGGGAAGACTAGTCT
Organism: Cyprinus carpio; assembly: GCF_018340385.1. NCBI lineage: Eukaryota > Metazoa > Chordata > Actinopteri > Cypriniformes > Cyprinidae > Cyprinus > Cyprinus carpio. The sequence goes on from NC_056576.1 coordinate 16,711,915, forward strand.
AATAATGTCATGTGAAATAAAATAAATAAATATTTCAAAAATCAAACACAAAGGGTTGATTATTTCAAACAATTCAACTCAACAGATTAAAGCAGACTGATGCTATGATGAAGACACAGGCTTGTGATATTTTCCAGAAAGCCTACCCGGCCTGTTCTCCAGCTGACTGGAGAAAGAGGAAATATCTTTCATCTTTCTGTCCATGGATTGATGCCAAAATGTTAAGAGCTCACTCAATCTTTTATGAGGCCAGCTTTGGATTTAGCGCTGCTTTGTTTCTACATCTTTTTGTTTGGCAGAGGGAACCTCAACCAATATACTCACACCATAAATTTAATTAGACACACTAAATGCAGTCAAGCCGAACCCCAGCAACACTTTTGGCCACTTGTGGCTTTTCAAAAAAATAAAATCAGATGCCATACTGTCTGAAACCATTTGTGTTCGTTTTAAGCAAACAGGTGAAGTATATTTCCAGTCAAAACACAATGACTTGCAGTTTCAAGCATGATTAACTTTCCTGTCAGGTGTCAGGTGGCATGTAAATTTTGCACCCAGTAAATGAGCTGTGTTCAGCGACATCATTGATGAATCACTGACTGACTGAATCACTGATTGACTGATGACTTCTAGCAACCTTATTAACAAATTGCTGCACACTGCTCCCATCCATAAAAGACACTAGGGTGTAATTTAGATAGAAATAAGGACTTGTCTCAAACAATTGGGTCACATGTGAGTTGAGGCACCAATAATTGTAATAAAGTTACAGTAGGCTCTCAAGTTCTCAAATTGTGACTCAAGATATTTTACCTTTAGTCCGCTGTACTCTGCAGCAGACCCTCGGTCCACTCCGGTGATATAGATGCCCAGAGCATACTCAGCACCTCCACGGATCATCAAACCCAGAGATCGCCCATCATCCAGTGAGATATTCACCTGGGGAGAGAACACACACATTTGTTACACACATCAGTTAATTCTCAGCACATAGAGACTCCTTCATATCATACTATAGAGACTGTGTCTGTAAATAAATTGTCTAGCAAATACAAAAAACAATTTAAAGGTGTCAATTTAATTGATGTTCAAAAAATAAAAAACAGATATAGTACAGATAAACAAATTATAAAGCTTGGCTTAATGAATATTAGGTCGCTTTTTGTGATCACAGATCATAACCTAGATGTGTTAAGTTTGACAGAAACCTGGCTAAAACCAGCGGATTAAATTACTTTGAAGGGGAGGGGTCTAATGCTATTTTATGCTTTCTGAGTTATTTACACTTTTAAAGAGTAGGATTCTCATGCTAAACATGGCCAAAGTAAAAAAAAAATCGTATTACCTATATGAGTTGTACGTATTACGGAGTATTTCTATGCCAAATACACTCCTTCCGGTTTCGAATAATGACATCATGAAGGGCAGAATTCTTTGTATGGGCACTTCTCCCGGAAGAGCGTGTGCACACATCAACTACAGCGAGAGATTCAATGTGTGGGTTATGGGTTATGGAAGTTGTCTGCAGCGCTGCACAGGAGTTCTGAATGCGCTGACATAAGACGTCCACACTGGGCCAATCATAACATTGTGTCGCAGATGATGCATTTACTCTGCGCTGTTTACTGATGTCAAGGAAATGTCTAAAGTCATCTAATACGATGTCTAAAGTAAAACATCAACAAAAACATTGACCACACACCCCTTCATGTTTACAAAAACACCAGGAGGTGCAGCCGTTTAGAGGCCATTTCTGGTTAATGATGTCACAGAATTTACTGGTATTTTGAAACTGATATGTGAATGGTGCTTATAGCCACACTGCTGCACATTTTACAGGTACACCTTCAAAGCAGCAGGTATATAGAACTTTATGACACAGTCAATTATTGGTTAGTGGTGGGATATTTAACCACCTAGTTGAGACTGTGGCTACACACTTCATTTCGTTCATCAGTTATGGACGCCCCATTACTAAAGGAAAATGGTGAGGCAATGAAGGAGGAGGTGACTATAAATTGACTCACCCACCCATCAGGATTCTAGTGTGTTCAACCTGAATAAAATACCAATAAATGTGGCACCACTGCGGCATCTGATATAAACCCTGATGAACAATTACCAACAAATAAAATAAAGCTGTGTTTATTACCTCTTTATGGGCTTGACTGTGGGTTTGATCTTTGATGTGATTATGTTTCATCAGTTCTCATTTGTCTTGCATTGTTTTGCAACAAAACAATGAATAGATTCCCTGAATCCAGATATGATTCCCCTCAGCATTATTCAGATTAACTATGAGGGTAGATTCGGCGTCTATCTGTAGCGTAACGAAGCAGCCACTTTCTGACATCTGACAGAGTCATGCACATTTCACAAGCCCTTAAAATTTTGTCTGATTGGTTAAACTGATGTGATACATGCTATTCTAGTCAGAATTCATAGGTGTCTCATGACATTAAAGGTCAGCTCTGCAGACAGCACTAAAATACCTATATTATTAAACATACACGTACATGTATAGACATATTTTAGTAAACAAACACCCTTATTCATTCCTCATGCATTACACGTTGTGTGATAAATGTGTAATATGGATTTTGCTAGTTCAAACTTAGATAATAGTTCAAATGGGTCATATCAATCACACTGACATAGAGAGCATTTCAGGTGAGCCAGGCTCAAAGCGTGCCTGAAATACTCTTTTCAGCAACTCCAGATGCAAGCCAAAACAGCACAGACCCTCTCTGCAGCTAACATGCTCCACTGCCTCCATCCAAAACATATAGATCACTGTCAGTGCTTGTAATTCGGGCTACCTTGAGTCATCCATAATCAAATTTCAAGAAACAAATAGTTTTTGTTGTTGAATTAACCATTGTCTGGAGTTTAGACAGTTATTACGAGTGAAAATCTCTGTGTTCGAGTTTATGGCTTTATTTAGGTTTTGCAGGTGATTTTATAGGCAGTTAAGATGAACTTTTGCCACTTCTGCCAGTTGTGAGTGAATTGAGAAACTTATTTTGCATTATCTGCCACAAATATTAAAATTTTATATTATTATTAAACATACATACATATATATATATATATATATATATATATATATATATATATATAAATAAATTTGTCCTCTACATACATGTCTCTCTAACAATATGATTATTTAGCTGTTTTTAATATAAGAAAAATCTGAACAGTTGTGATTTTTCTTCTCCTATTTTCACTTTTCTGGCTCATTGCAGGGAGTATTGCAAATATGTGATGATGCCACATGGCCAAAAAAACTCTGATGATACATTTTGAACTGAGATAAAATTTGAGAGTGACTAGTCATGACAGATGTTGTATTTAGTACATTTAGTGGCAAATATTTTGGACCTTTCAGACCTTGTTGACAGTGTTGTGATTGGTGTCCCTTTGGGTGTTTTTAGCTGAAGAGGCAGAATATGGGATGAAGGTGTGAGAGGGCATAGTTTGGAAAGTTGATGAATGTATGTGTGTGTGTGTGTGTGTGTGTGTGTGTGTGTGTGTGTGTGTGTGTGTGTGTGTTAATGCACCTAAAGAGCTGGTTTGCAGTTAGCAGAGAGGAATCACTTCACATTACGATAATTTCTACACTCGTTAGAACTGTCATTTTCAATATGAAAGTGAAAGTGAAAGTGAAAGTGACGTGACATTCAGCCAAGTATGGTGACCCATACTCAGAATTCGTGCTCTGCATTTAACCCATCCGAAGTGCACACACACAGAGCAGTGAACACACACACACTGTGAACACACACCCGGAGCAGTGGGCAGCCATTTTATGCTGCTGCGCCCGGGGAGCAGTTGGGGGTTCGATGCCTTGCTCAAGGGCACCTAAGTCATGGTATTGAAGGTGGAGAGAGAACTGTACATGCACCCCCCCCACCCACAATTCCTTCCGGCTCGAGACTCGAACTCACAACCCTTCGATTGGGAGTCCGACTCTCTAACCATTAGGCCACGACTTCCCTAAAGTGAGTGACATAACACATAGAGGGAAAAGCCACAGATGTTTAACAACATCACTCTGAATTTTAAATTGCTTAATTTCCAATCAATCTGTCATCATGAACACTCGTTTGCAGTCACCTTCTTCTCAGCACCCTCTTGCTGAATGTGTGTGTGGCCATGTTGCTGGATGTCCGAGTGTCTTCCTCCTGAGCCATGCTGCTCCACCAAGTCTGGAGGCGGGGACACACTGCGACCCTGAGGGTCCAACCATGTGTACACATGATTGCTTACGTAACCACCTGGGATCCAACCCATAGAACAGACTGACATGGAGAGCTTCTTAGAACCTTTCAATACCTGTGAAGGGAAAACAGATAGATGAGGACAAGAAAGGAGGGAACAAAAAAGGAGTGAAGAGGACATGATTAAATAAACAATTGTCTCTCTCTCAAAGTTATTTCTGTTTCTTCATATGCACATAGAAATCTTAAATCTTGTCTCCAAATCAGTCATTATAGGAATGCAATATACTGTATATCAATAATTTATCAGTTATTAGTTAATATTTAAGATTTGTATTTAATTTTTTTTGGATTACATTTGTTGTCATAACATTTACTTAAAGTTAATCTTGAAGAAACATTAAAAATGTAATAACACTGTTGAATTTAATATTTAGCAAATCTCAAAATTTAAATCCATTGTACATACTGTACATTATAATGAATTTAATAAAATGTATTTAAATTTATTTATAATCTACTTATTTAGATAAAACTGTATACAATTTTAACATAAGTCATAACTGAAAAAAGCTAAAATAAAGAAAATGAATAATACTAATTAATAATTAATAATAAAACGACTAAATTAAATCAATGAAAATTCAAAGACCCATGAAATGTTAACATTAGTGAGCAGAAATTACACACTGGAGCTTTAAAATGAAAGCTGAGTTGTATCTTAGGTCCTAATATTCTTCTCCTGAAGACTGCACGGTCTCTTCTGAATTGCCTCAAGTCATGTATATCAGTCCCACCACCTGCCTGAACTGCTCTCATCTCTAGAAATGTCCACAGACATCCATCTCTGACATTAATATGCTTTATAGGGACAGAGCTGGACGTCTCAGTGGGGATGGGAGTTATTTTTTTTCAGTGCGACTGCAGATACAGACACCACCTGCAACTCTGTGTTTGGGCTTCTTCAAAGCAAACAGAGGAGGACAGAAATAAAAAGAATAAAGAGAAAGATGGGTATAGAAAGGCAGGGTTTCCTGAGTCAGTGCTACAGACAGAATATGAACAATAACCACAGATTCTCCTTGGAGAAGCTCACTGACACTGACTTCAAAGACAAAGAGGAAGTACTACAAAAATAAGAGACATATACGGAACATGCTGATCCTCATCAAGCTTCTCACAAAATAAAAAGCATTCAGAGCCATGCAAGTGAATGAAATAACTCTGGCTCGCTCACAGAGAAGCACCCATGTTGGTCATTTACTCGGATCTACATAGATTAACATAAATGTTGATATGGAGCGGAACAACACATTCAATGTTGCTTTTTCTGTTGATGCATGAATTATAAACAATGGCATGTGTGTCCCAGTTTAAAACCGCTCACACAGACACTTTTGAGCAAAGGTAGGCAGGGAGCTAAAAATACGAGCACCAACCTGTAAAACTGTGTGGAGAGTTTCAGCTGCAGCCTCTGAATGGAGCACTTGACCAAATGTGGTCAGCTACATAATAACACCTCAGTGTGCAAAAACAACAGCACGGACAGCTAGCAGAGCTACTCAGCAGATCTCTTACATAACAGACAGTATGTGGGGAGTTTATAGCCATTGAGTAAAATAGATAGAATAAGAGAGACTCAGTGCTGTGTGGATGTACAACAGATGAGTCACATTATTCTATCTTTAGAAAAAGTAAGAGGGTTCAAAATATATTTTCTAAAATATTTGCCTGATGTCCCACAGATTCGTCATTTCGCCAAACCTCATACATCACACTAGTTAACCTTACTAGAGACATTATAAGGAGAGGAGACTTACTACTCGAATATATTTGAAAGAGAAAAAAGTAGCACTGAGTATGACAGCTGTAGTTCGACTTACAGGTAAAAAAAGCTAAGCAATGCTCAATATGGTGACTGTAGGAATGAAAATACTGTCTAAAAGTGCCAATCACCTGTTTGTTTACTCTAAAAATGCTTCTTTTTTTGAGTAATTTGAACTAAAGCAGCACAATATACAATATGAAACGATATCAAATTGTGTCTGATTGTACTCCCGATTTATGGAACTGGAGCAATTTTGGATATTTAAGTAATTCCCCATTCAAGTGGATTAGAGTATTTGCATGACTGGATATAGTTACCAAGAGAGCCATGTAGCGGACTTTTAAAAAACCTTTTTCATGAAAGGATGCAGGGGGGAAAAAAGGTTTCCAGAAAAATATTAAGTAGCACAACTACTTTTAACATTGATAATTCGAAGAAATTTCTTGAGAACCAAACCGGCATATTAGAATGATTTCTAAAGGATCACGTGACACCGAAGACTGGAGTAATGGCTGCTGAAAATTCACCTTTGCCATCATTGGAATAAATTACATTTTAAATATATTTAAATTTATAACAGTTATTTTAAATTGTAATAATATTGAAAATAATATAAAAAATAATATTGAAATAATTTTTTGATCAAATAAATGCATCCTTTATGACCATAAGAGACTTCTTTCAAAAACATAAAAAAATGCATACCAACATTGAACAGTAGTTTATAGACACAATATGACATCATTATTGAAAGATTTTATTACTGAAGGTTATTATGAAGATTTCACCATTCAAGTAAGTAGAGGCTGCTTGAAAATACCTGGAGGCGTTACCAAAAAAAGGGATGCATTCATAGCCTCAAAGAACTAAAACACTAGTTTTAGAAAGTAACACTCCAAAAGCAAAAAACATGGAGATGTAGGCAGATAGGAGAGAGAATGAGAGTGAAAATGAGGGCGTCTGACAGGGCTTTAGTGAATAAACCATAAGCCAGTGTCTCTTCATCATAGAGACAAAGGACACACCTGACATTTCTGTGCTGAGCCTTAGCAGACATAGCCTCCTCTTCGGATAAGAACATGTAACAATCCTATTCCACACTCCTACCTGACCAGACGCCAACTGAGACCTGTGCTGACCTGGATATAATGAGTGGTGACACAGTCGGCGATGACTAAACAATGACCTCACAGCCTTTAACATGTACGGGTCTGCTTATTCATTCTAAGCAATGCAAATCTGCCACCACAGTCACAAACACTAACAGCTGACAGTAAAAGAATTTTAAAATGAAAATTGTGGAAAGATTATAACCAAAAGGGTTAAGGTTTAGCTAGTTAGCATAAGCATGTTTGCCCCTGTTGGTAGATGCTGTAACGACACCATTATGGTGCTAAAAGTTATTTTTCTTCATTGAAATCCATTCACAATTTTTACCTGTACTGTAGCTCCAGAGTTATTATGCTACCTTCAAGTGCATCAGGGAAACTTGTCGCAATAATACCCAACTCATAGGTACATGTCACACATTCAAGTCAAAAAAATAACACAGAAGTAACAAAACAAAGGAATATTATATATTGTGAACAATAAACCCAGAAATAACTACAACTGAATTCAAAATGATTTAAAATGATTAATTTCTATTATTTATTTACACATGGTATCAAACGAGTTTGTGAAACATGAAGTAAACCATGAATGATGAGTATGTAACTTTACATCAGGTGTTTTGTACATCACATCTTTTGAAAAACTTAAAACAAAATCATTATAATTCACTACAGAGTTGATTTCTGCTCACTGACACTATATTGTATATACTGTATATTATAGATATATTATTTAATATCATCTACATTATAGATCACTGTTTCTGCAATGTTTAAATAGTTTTTTTTTATCATTCATGTATTCATGTACAGGTCCTTCTCAAAAAATTAGCATATTGTGAAAAAGTTCATTATTTTCCATAATGTAATGATAAAAATTAAACTTTCATATATTTTAGATTCATTTGCACACCAACTGAAATATTTCAGGTCTTTTATTGTTTTAATACTGATGATTTTGGCATACAGCTCATGAAAACCCAAAATTCCTATCTCAAAAAATTAGCATATTTCATCCGACCAATAAAAGAAAAGTGTTTTTAATACAAAAAAAGTCAACCTTCAAATAATTATGTTCAGTTATGCACTCAATACTTGGTCGGGAATCCTTTTGCAGAAATGACTGCTTCAATGCGGCGTGGCATGGAGGCAATCAGCCTGTGGCACTGCTGAGGTGTTATGGAGGCCCAGGATGCTTCGATAGCGGCCTTAAGCTCATCCAGAGTGTTGGGTCTTGCGTCTCTCAACTTTCTCCTCACAATATCCCACAGATTCTCTATGAGGTTCAGGTCAGTAGAGTTGGCAGGCCAATTGAGCACAGTAATACCATGGTCAGTAATACCATTTACCAGTGGTTTTGGCACTGTGAGCAGGTGCCAGGTCGTGCTGAAAAAACGAAATCTTCATCTCCATAAAGCTTTTCAGCAGATGGAAGCATGAAGTGCTCCAAAATCTCCTGATATCTAGCTGCATTGACCCTGCCCTTGATAAAACACAGTGGACCAACACCAGCAGCTGACATGGCACCCCAGACCATCACTGACTGTGGGTACTTGACACTGGGCTTCAGGCATTTTGGCATTTCCTTCTCCCCAGTCTTCCTCCAGACTCTGGCACCTTGATTTCCGAATGACATGCAAAATTTGCTTTCATCCGAAAAAAGTACTTTGGACCACTGAGCAACAGTCCAGTGCTGCTTCTCTGTAGCCCAGGTCAGGCGCTTCTGCCGCTGTTTCTGGTTCAAAAGCACACGCCTGTGCACGGTGGCTCTGGATGTTTCTTCTCCAGACTCAGTCCACTGCTTCCGCAGGTCCCCCAAGGTCTGGAATCGGTCCTTCTCCACAATCTTCCTCAGGGTCCGGTCACCTCTTCTCGTTGTGCAGCGTTTTTTTTTGCCACACTTTTTCCTTCCCACAGACTTCCCACTGAGGTGCCTTGATACAGCACTCTGGGAACAGCCTATTTGTTCAGAAATTTCTTTCTGTGTCTTACCCTCTCGCTTGAGGGTGTCAATGATGGCCTTGTGGACAGTAGTCAGGTCGGCAGTCTTACCCATGATTGCAGTTTTGAGTAATGAACCAGGCTGGGAGTTTTTAAAAGCCTCAGGAATCTTTTTGCAGGTGTTTAGAGTTAATTAGTTGATTCAGATGATTAGGTTAATAGCTCGTTTTAGAGAACCTTTTCATGATATGCTAATTTTTTGAGATAGGAATTTTGGGTTTCTCATGAGCTGTATGCCAAAATCATCAGTATTAAAACAATAAAAGACCTGAAATATTTCAGTTGGTGTGCAATGAATCTAAAATATATGAAAGTTTAATTTTTATCATTACATTATGGAAAATAATGAACTTTTTCACAATATGCTAATTTTTTGAGAAGGACCTGTATTCTGAACTTACAATATTTTACTTGACTTGAAGGGCAAATTAGTCACAAGGAATTTATGGCTCAGAAAGTTCTGTGGTCTCACGAGCAAGGACGGCAGATTTCAAGTCGAGTAGTTCCAGTGGGTGTTCCTAAAAAAAGACTATAAAGCTATAAAATTAATACAAAATGTGGATAGCTCAGAACATTTTTGTTCATTTTTGTTCATATCTTTGTAACAATATAGTAAGAAATGTTCATATTTAAATTTCTTGCTATTGATCACAGACATGGTATCTAGAAGAGACACATGTGAGACTTCTGAGAAATCTGAGATAAAGGAGACAATTACTACTAAATTAAAGTACTAATTAAAATAGTAAAAATAACTAAAATATAGAAAATATCTAATTTGTGATACTAAATTTTCAAAAAATGATGATACCCCAGAGATTTGACTACAGATGTGTCCCGTCCTCTCTTCTTATCTGAGCTTATTCTGCTCTCAGTCTGTCTCGTTTTTGGATGTAAAACATCACAACTGCAAATTAATGGAATCTGCAAACCAGCTGTTAATATGGCACAACTGTACAGGTAACCCATAATACTTTACATACTACAATCAAAAAACACTTTGAATTTTATAGGTGACTTTTCAGGTTAAAGTGAAAAGAGATACCATAAAAAAAATTTTAATTCATTTTTACGAGGATTAATAATCGAACACAATGTTTATCTGTCACAGTTTCAACGTACTAAATCACAGGGGTCTGTGGACAGTTTCGGAACAGCCCGTAAAAACTTTGCAATATGTGCACTACCCCCTGGAGACTTTAGACCTAGAAACACCATTAAACAGTAAAAAGAAAAAGTAGGTCTGAAGCACACCATTAAAAAAATGTCAAGAAAAGACAATCTTCACTCTTTAACATGAGAAAACTTTGGAACATACGTCTCAGCCTTCCCTCTGTCAGATTATCTTATCGCTAAAATACACTGATGATACTAAATATCTTACATAAAGATCTTTAGGGACATCAGAGCACTAAACCTGCCATAAAAGAGCAAAACTTAAAACATTCTGCCTCTTGTGATAAATCAAGCTCATGCTCAGTTTCATTTCTGTACCTCAGCACATTTGTCAAACCCTCATTGCTTTATATGTTCCCTTTTAAACTGTCTCTCCCATTGCGTTGACACAGTTATGGGGAAACTCCTGTTTACTCTGATACTGAAGTCTGGTTTGTTCATGTTTGTGTAGCTGCAAGAAGCAATGGAACTTCAACCCGCCAAAAGGGGAGGAGCTGACCTCTATATAAGTAGGCTGTGTGCACCATTTCATCAGAATTTTTCTCCTTCAGTGACGAAGATCACTCGCAGGTCATGCACCAATTCCTGCCTAAGCATAATGAGGTTATTTACGAAGTGCACAGACGTGGCTTTTCCCCCTCTGAGACAGATGGGAATCTACAATATGAATTTCCTAAATGATTGGCTGGTCTTAGCCAGATCGGAACAGGAACTCGTCGCTCACAGGTCACTGCTGCTCAGCGGCTTGGGCTAAAAATCAATTTAGTCAAGAGCTCTGTGCGGGCATGGATTACACCAGAACGCGCCATGATAATTCAGCGGCTAGTGGCGTTATTCAGACTCTGGACTTCACGTCCCCTCAGGGCTTTTCAGAGGATGCTCGGCCTCATGTCAGCCACTTCCTCTGTGATTCCTCTGGGCCTGCTTCACATCCTCCAGTATTGGCTCAAAGCTGATGTCCCGTCCTATGCTTGGTGCCCGGGACATTTTCATCAGGATAACCCCCTGCTGCATCAGAGCTGTGAAATGAAAAGCCCATTGGAAAACCCCTCACCTGTTTCAATCTGGCGTCCTGTTGGGACTGACTTCCAGAAGGAAGGTAATCATGACAGATGCCTCCAACAGGTTGGGGAGCTCTGTACAAGGGCAGACCACCGTTCGGCTCCTGGTCAAACCTGGAGCAATGCTTGCACATCAACTGCCTTGAGATGATGACATTTTTTTCTAGCCCGAAAAAATTCTTTCTGTTGACCTTAAATGGGCACTATGTCCTGGTCCATTTGGACAACATAATGTCCAATGTCAGGGAAGTCAGATGTTCGGTTCGCCTGGGAGAAAATATTGTTTATTTTGAGGTTAGTTGGGTGTTATGTTCTCCTCCGGCAGTGGCCCCACCATTGAGGATGGACCTCCTCTCGCAAATGAAGGGCATGATTTGGCATCCCTGGCTAGAGCAATGGAGTTTTCATGTCTGGCCTCTCGACAGGAGTCTTTTCAGCTCCTTGTGAGTGTAACTAATACCATTTTGGAGGCTAGGGCTCCGTCTACAAGATGTCTCTACGCCCTTAAATTTTCAGTCTTCTCTGTATGGTGTGCAGTACAGAACGAGGACCTGTCCTGTTGTGATGTGTCCTACGTGCTAACCTTTCTAGAAGAGCTGCTGGACAAGGGGCACATCCCTTACATGCTCAAAGTATATGTGGCAGCCATCGCAGTGAATCATTCTCTCGTGGCTGGCCAGTCAATCTGCAAAAATGGTCTGGTCGTTAAGGTTTCTGAGGGGAGCTCGGAGATTCAGTCAGCCTCGACCTCATACTGTGCTGACTTGGGACTTATCTATAGTACTCAGAGCCCTACAGGGCCCTCCTTTCGAGCTGCCCCAGTCGGCCCCTGCCACTTAAGACCGCCCTCCTTCTGGCTCTGGCATTGGTTAAGTGAGTGGTTGACCTGCAAGCACTGTCAGTCAGTGCTTCATGTCTTAAAGGTGCCATAGACTGCAAAAATCACTTTTATAAGGTGATTGAACACAGTTGCGTGGCCGTAGTGTGTGTAAACAACCAGCCTATAATGGTAAAAATCCACTCACTCATTGTTTAATAATCCCAAAAAATCATAAACAGTCTCTCCACACAAGCAGTTCTATTACATCATACTCTGAGAAAGTCCCGCCCATTTGTGACGCTCTCTGCCCTATACACAGCCCTGAGGGAGAAGCAGCGGTCCGCCAAGTATGTTTTCTTGCTGTAGCTGCTGGAGGTACAATGTCAGCGCCAAAGAGCCATTAAAAGTATTGTGTGTTGGGATGTACCAACGAGCATAAGAATCTCCATAGACAGCTAAGAACATGGTGGTTACATTTCATTTTCAAAGGACAAAAAAAACAGAAAAGTCCTATACGCTTTTGCTAACATTTTACACCGGACTGCCTCACAAACGAGGGTCAGTTCAGCACTGGAGTTGTGCAAAGATTGCTTCTGAAAGAGGGATCGATACCAATGCTTCATGCGCAAACGTCCAGATTCCAGACAAAGTAAGCTTCACACATCATATTTTGTTTTCCAAAAGAGCTTATTGGCTCTCTGTAAGGCTAATGTTGCTAAAGCTACCATTGTCTCTGCCTGTTTTCACTAATGCTGCCTTCACGTGCTACCAGTATGATTGTGAATAGGAATGTGTTAAAAATTGCATTTGGAAGCAATGTGAGGATCAGTAACACAGTCACCACCATTACCATAACATAACCATAACACTGGTATGCCCGCGAGCATGAACTCTTGAAGCTCCGCACTCTTCTGAGAAGGAAGCTCATTTTCATTTAAAGGAGACATACACATAAACAGCGCGTTTTGGCTCATACCCTAAAAGTGGCAATTTCAACAAGCTATAAAAAGTTATCTGTGGGGTATTTTGAGATAAAACTTCACATACACATTCTGAGGACATCAGAGAACAATTTTAAATATTGTATCAGTGCATTCTAGGGCACCTTTAAAATTTGTAGCATTTTTACTTTTAGTGTGTATGTGTATAACTATTTGAATCCTATAATTTAAGCTTTTATTTTCTCTATCCTTATTTACGTTTAATTTACATAAGTTATCATATGTTCTATGTTCTATTTTCTTTTTCTACATTTCCATTGTTGCCATTACTGTTATCATAGCTATTTTTTCCCCAAATATTTTACTATTAATTTGCATTCATTCATTTATTAACCCTCTGGAGTCTAAGGGTATTTTTGGGGCCTGGAGAAGTTTTGTCATGCCCTGACATTTGTGCTTTTTTCAGTTTCTTATAAATATCTAAATGGCTAAAGTCTAATTCTCTGTAATCAGCACAAACTAGGCTATAATAATATGTGAGCAGCATGTATGTACATGATTGTGTTTTTTGAGAAAAAAAATGTTATGCGTGGTTAGTGAAAAACTAAAAATGTTTAAATCACTTGAATAAGCAATAAAAACACATACAGAAAATTGGTTCCCAGATATTTGGAGAACTGGAGCTTGTACTAAATGATGTGAAAATCATCTTGTTTACTCACTTACAGAAACAATATATTGATTTAAATTTTCTAAAGACACTTTTTGTTGGTAAAAGTCATATGCGAGTAGGCGTCAACTATCATGAATTCACACCTGAGAAGACAAAGACCTGCATAATGAGCTGCATAATGAGCCATTCAGTCAGCTGTGTCACTGAGAGGGATGAGTTACAAGAAAGAATGTGAGGACAAAATAAATCTATATAATTTTATGTTTGTAGTTTATTTAGAATATATTTAATTATCCCACAACATAATTTAATATTCACTTGTGAGTGCAGTTAAAACAGTTTATAGGAACAAGCTGACTTTCAAACTGAATTTTTTTGCATCATTACTCCAGTGACACAATCCTTCAGAAAATCCTTTTTAACAATCTGATTTTCTACAAAAAAACATTTATTGCATCATCATCATTATTATTATTATTATTATTATTATAATGTTTGAAAAGAGCTGAGAATTTTTTTTTTAGGTTTTTTTAGGGGGGATAAATTGAAAGAACAGCAATGATTGTTACATTTGTTACAGTTACATTTATTGGTACATTTATATTATTTACATCAAGCTTTTGAGTGGTATAGTAGTTATAGTATAGTATATTGTTATTGAAACTTCATAATATTTCACTTGATTATACATTTAGTCAGGAATTATAGTTCGGAAAAAGTCTTTGGAAAAAGTCTAACTAGTAAAATGTTTACACGTTATGTGAAAACTAGTACAAGTATATAAATCAATAAAAAGAGACTTACTCATGTTTATGATCTCTGCGAATAAATTCTTTTTTCTGAGGAATCCAAATCTCAAATCCTCAACCACATCACATCTTTTTGGGGTGAATTATGTCTTATTCCTCTCATCTCATCGCGAAGCAAACAGTAAAATAATAAAACTTGAAGAACAGTCTCGCTGCGTTGTCTTCTGTTGTGTGGGCGTATTCAAAAGCCGCGCGCTTCAGTGAAACATTTGAATCTCAAAAGCGCGCTCGGCGCGGGGGGCGTGGTCGCATTACAAGATAATGAAGGGAGACGTGAAAAACGTACATCGCGTTGTTTTCCATATGGATTACTTTATCACAGAATATTTTTTTTTTCGGCAGCACTTGTTTAGATTAGACATGAGGCTTTCAAATCTCTCATCTCTTCGTTGAGTATTCACTATAGATCTCTCCATGAGTTACAGTTCATTTTAATGACGCATTGTATCTGAAGATCAGCGCAGCCAAAGGCTGCAGACAGCACTCCTTGTTTGTTATCTTATTTTTATAAGTGCCAAAGTTTTGTTGTTATTATGTCTACAAAAAAAAGTAGACCCTTTACAGATTCGATTGATGTACATTGCACTTACTGTACGATCAAAACTGAAAGTGTAATTTAAGTTCTTTGCGGGGTTATCAGGAGAAAATACCCCAAAACGCGTATACGCGTTAATCGACTCCAGAGGGTTAAATCATTTATAAAAAAAAAATCCCCTAGCTCTATTTTTTGGGGCTTGCAGAGTGGCTTTGTTCTGCACAGCATAGCAATATTGGACATGTTCCCCATAAATGTGTCAGCGCAACAGGAGAGACCATAAGGATGCTATAAGGATTAGGATTCAAATCGTTGATGGTCGGAAGCGCCATTGGTTTGTGCCGCTACACGAACGTGAACAAATCAGGCTTCAGTATCAGAGTAAACAGGAGTTTCCCCATAAGCGTGTCAACGCAATGCTCATTCCCTTATCTCAGAGAACAGAGGTTACGTTAGTAACCGGAGCATTATTCATTCTCTGTAAATCTGGATGGAGGACTCATATTGTGTAGAAGGAAGGGCAGAGGACTTTTCAATTGTCATAACCCATTCAGAAAGGAAAAGGTCAAAAGTAGAACGTATGCCTCCAGGGAGGCACAAAAATATCTCACTTGAAAAGTTTGAAGGCAGCAAAGGTGGTTGAGATAAATAAATATAAACATGTTATCTCTGTTTGTAGAGAAGGTTCACTACATACAGTATGTTCATTTTCAGCTGCTGTTAACAAAAATAGTTGCAAACCTGCCCAACGGGAGTTAATAACACAAAGGTACTTATTGAAGTCTAAAAACAAGAGAGACTTATTTATTTCCAGCTGTCACGCCTGGTTTGTTACATGTTCTTGTTTTCATGTCTTTTGTTTTGTAGTTTGATTCATGCTGTTAGTGTCATGCTACCCTTGCCCTCATGTATCATGTCATGTGTTTATCAGTTCTGTTTGCTCAATGGTTGCTTTAGTCATGTGCCTTGTTTCCCACTGGTTGGTTTGTGTCATGTGAACCTTTTTGTTTGGTATATATAGCATTCATTTAGCCATTGTCTCTTGTGGTGTATTGATGTTGTAACCTGCTGTTGGTGAGTTGTGTTTCTGTTCACGGTCAAGTCTGTTCATGCCAAGTCCGTTCATGCCATGAGACACATGAGACATTGTGATGCCGTGTCCCGGACATTGTGATGCCGTGTCCCGGAGCGACAAGACAAAACCAATAAAACCCATTATAAATGAAGCATTTGTTGCATCCAGTATTTACGGATTCTAATGACTTATACTGTCTTTTTACGCATTGCATCGCGCTGCATAAACATAAAACCATGTCTGCATTTGTGATCGGAGAAAAGACAAACAACAAGCGCTACCCTACACTGCACAAAACTTGCGTTTGAATCATCAGTGGCAAATTCTTTAAATATGAAAACCTACTTACAGACTGTGATTTAAAACAGCCGGCGTTGTAGTCTATTCTTCCAGGATCAGGAAACAGTCCTCCATTAAATGCACTGCACACATCTGAATATTTGGGTTGAACTGCTCTGGAACAGTGTTGTAAATACAACTAAACCACTGATTTTTAGTCGTGTCCTCTTTTGGAAGGCCAAACAAAGTATTTTCGATTTTGCGACGAAACACACAGTGACTCCATTACATGGCAGTGGTGGTGGCAGCAACAATAAAGTTACGCTTTTTTTCTTTGCATCAACATTTGGGTGGCGTTTTGCAAATCTTCCCACATCATGATGTAGACATGTGGGGGTGTGTTTAAACGAGGTGTTTATGGCATGAGGCGTGGACCAGTCTTAATTTTATAGAATATCTCTTTGGGTTTGGGACTTAAGTCTTTCACAAACAGCTTGTAACACTCCAAAGAGAAAGGAAAACTTGAAATCACATCATATGACCCCTTTAATAAATTTACACTTGGATTCATCACTACGCTCGCCTCAGTGGACTATCATTACAGAATATACAACCAACAAAATGAACCCAGCAGTTTCACACCTCCTCTGCCATCGTCAGGGTGACAGGGCTGTAGAGGACTATGTGGATGACTTTTGTGGTTTGTGCTATTTGGTGGACTTCAATGACGTTGCCCTCAAGGACAATTTCCGGTTTGGACTATCTCATGAAATATCATGTTTGATGCTACTACATACCCCACACTGGACTCTAGAACAGTATATAGACTTTTCTCTGCGGTTGAGTGGATCTGCTTTCACTGTGGGTGTCGTGGAGAAGGAACACGACACTAAACCAGAGCTAGAGTCTGCTCATATCACAACTGTCAAGCCAGAGCCTGCCCACATCATGTCTGCCAAGCCACAGACTTCTCACATCTTGTCTGCTATGCCAAAGCCTGCTAACATCATGCCTGCTATGCCAAAGCCTGCTCAAATCATGTCTGCCAAGCCACAGCATTCCACATCATGCCTGCTACCCCAAGGCCTGTTCACACCACGTCTGTCAAGCCAGAGTCTGCTCTTGTCATGTCTGTCAAGCCAGGGCCTGCTCACATCACCCCTGCCAAGCCAAAGCCTGCTCACGTCATGCCTGCTACACCAGAGCCTGCTCATGTCATGTCGGCTACTCCAGGGCCTGTTCATGATACGTCTGTCAAGTTACGTCTGACAAGCCAGGACCTGCTAACGTCAAGCCAGCTACTCCAGAGCCTGCTCATGTCATGCCGGTCACTCAAGAGACTCTTCACAACATGGCCGCCATTCAAGAGCATCGTTGCAAGATGGCCGCCACACAAGAGTCTATTCACAAAATTGCCGCCCTTCTAGAGTCTCGTCAGGTCTCAGCTGATCGTCCAGTCTCGTCATGTCTCAGCTGATCTTCCACAGTCTCGTCATGTCCCAACTGATCGTCCAGAGTCTTGTCACATCGCAGCTGATCGTACAGAGTCTTGTCAAGACATGGCCACCATTCCAGAGCCTCATCCCATTATGGCCGCCATTTCAAAATCTGCTCATGTCAAGCCTGAGTCCCCGGCCAAGATGGCCACCACGCCTGAGTCCCCGGCCAAGATGGCTGCCACACCTGAGCATCACCTTGCCACGACGACCAAGCAAGTTTCCCCAAAGGATTTTTTTGGGGGGCTATAGTACCCAAGCTCCTGCGGATGCAGAGCTTGGGCCAGGACTGATGAGGCTGATTGTTAATGTGATGGACCCACCACTGATGTCAGTGCGAGCTGCTGACATCCCAGTGGTTTATATGCTCTTATATCTCTTCTGCACACGAGTCTGCTCCAGAGGCCTCTTCTGTCCATGAATCTGCCTCAGAGGTCTCTCCTGCCCATGAGTCTGCCAGAGGCCTCTCATTTCCACCAATCCACTTCAGTGCCTCCAGAGGTGGCGGCGTCCGCTGCAGAACCTACAGAGGTGGGGGCATCTGCTTCATACTGTAACTCTCTGCCTGTCCTGTCACAGCCAACGAAGCCATCCATGAACTCTCTGTCTGTCCCATTACGGCCAAGGAGGCCCCTCACTAACTCACTGTCTGTCCTTCCATGGCCATGGAGGCCGTTCAGGAACTCACAGAATGTCCTGTCATGACCAAAGAGGCCGTTTATGAACACTCTGCCTGTCATGTTGTGGCTATGGAAGCTGCTCAAGAACTCTCTGCCTGTTCTATCATGGTTAAGTGGTCTGTCCACATCTTCGGCACCACTCAGCCATCCTGATCTGCCTGCTCCGCCATGGCTCCATGCTCCTATGGATCTGATCCATGGCCCGGGTCCTCCGTTGATCCAAAGTCTGCCTCTATTCCATGGCCCAGGTCCTCCAGTGTTTCACTGTCTGCCACTGCTCCACGGCCCAGGTCCTCCAGTGCTTCATTGTCTGCCACTAGTCCATGATCCAGGCCCACCTCTGCTCCATGGTTTAGACCTGCCCTTGCCCTAGGGTCCAGGTCCACCACTGTTCCATGATCCATGCCATGATCCATGTCCTGTTCCCCTTCACGGGCCTGGCCCTCTGTCCCTCCCCCTGTTTCACCTCAGCTCCACCAACCTCCTGGAGTTGTTGGGTTTTGGGGTTTGTTTGGGCGTCTCAAGCCACCCTTGGGGGGGGGGGGGGGGGATATGTCACGCCTGTTTTTGGGGTTTGTTTCATGTTCTTGTTTTCATGTTTTTTATTCTATAGTTTGATTCATGCTGCCTTGTGTATGTGTCATGTTGTCATTGGTTATTGTCTTGTCATATGATTATCAGTTCTGTTTGCTCATTGGTTGCTTTAGTCATGTGCCTTGTTCCCGATTGGTTGGTTTGTATCATGTGACCCTTTTTGTTTGGTATGTATAGCATTCATTTAGCCATTGGGCCCTATACACCCGGCGCAAGTGTTTTTGCTAGTTTCAGCCTGACGCAGTTCTCATTTTCTTGTCCTGTGCCACACTGTTTAAATAGGAAATGCATTTGCGCCAATTTGTGCATCCATGGGCATTTTGGTCTAAAAATGAGGTGTGTTCAGGTGCATTGTTGGCGCGTTGCTATTTTGAAGAACTGAAAATAGACTGTGCCATAGACCAACTCAAACCTTGTCTAAAGTCTGGTGCAATATTTTTTCTTTGTTATTTAAAGAGCGCATTAGTAATATGCGCCCATAGGTGGGTGCACAACGTGCGTACACTTTGCTTATTACACATACAGGGACGTGAAGCAGCACACAAACATTTTTAAAAATGAAAAATTACATTCCGACCTGTAAATAGCGAACCCGCCATGGTGTGAGCGCAACTGGCTTTTAAAGGGGATGGGAGATGAGACTCTGATTGGTTTATTGCACGTTACGCCCCAAAAAACAAAAGCCGACCATTTCCCTATCGTTAAACTGCGCCATGTGCTTTAGACCATGCGCTTAGATCGTTAAAATAGGGCCCATTGTCTCTTGTCATGTTTTGATGTTGTAACTTGCTGTTGGTGAGTTGTGTTTCTGTTCATGGTCAAGTCCGTTCATGCCAAGTCAGTTTATGTCTTGTCAGGTTAAGTTTGTTTCAAGTTTGTTTCAAGTCAAGTCAAGTCAAGTCTTCATTTGTTTGTATTTTGGATCACACTTTGCTTAATAAATCTGCACTTGGATTCATCACTACGCTCGCCTCAGTTGTCTATCATTACCCCAACTCTAATCATTCTTTAAAAGAAGAGATGCGAGGAAAACAGAGCATATTTGAGTCAACTACAATGCCAATATTTCCATTTGCTTGTTTATTGTTCCATAAACTGTGGCAACGCAGTGTGAAGACAAGCAAATAAAAGACGCACACTCCATTAAAATACCAACAGCACCTATTACAGTCAGTATAAATTTTGATGTGTTCAGTACATGGTCACACAACAGGACTGGAGAAAAATGGTATGGCCTCTAAAAAAAGAAGAATAACAGAAACAAATAGTAGTTGGCCTAGAAGAAAAGCTAATTGCTCTCCACCGCTTTTCTTCAGGACTAATATTTTTCAGCATAGCCCGCACTCTAAACTTGGCAATGAAGTGTACTGTAAATACGGTCACAAATCCATTTTGACAGTGAATGATTGCTTTCTAGATATGCACTGCCATATGTACCCTCTAAAAGCTAATAAGCATGACAAAAACTTAAAAAAGAAAGAAAGGTTAAGAAAAAAAATAATATATATAATATGTATAATATATATATATATATATATATATATATATATATATATATATATATATATATATATATATATATATATATATATATATATATATATTTAATAATATTAAATATAATATTTTCCGGTGTCAATTTTTTTCTGTGATGGCAAAGCTGAATTTTCAGCAGCCATTACCCCAGTCTTTAGTGTCACATGATCCTTCAGAAATCATTGATGTATGATGTGTTTTTTTTGAAGAAATTTTTCTTGTCTTCAATGTCGAATGTTCTTTTTTTAATAATTTTTAAAAAAAAAAAAAAAAAAAAAAACTACCACTGAGACGAATGGAAATGCTCATGGATAGCTCTCTCTCTGCAGGTTATTGAAAGACATCCTTGGTTAGCACAGGAAGGAAAAAAATAGGAGTCTTTAAATCCATGCTCTCAGAGTCTTTTACACATTCCATTGGCAACAATAAGGCTACTTACAAAATAGTTAAATGATTGTTTAACTAAAGTAAAATCTACTTAAGCACTTCTAATCCACTGTTAAACTACCTAATCACTGCCTAATACATACAAACTCTCTGGCTCTCACTTCATGTACTGTACATTCACATTGCCTATAACACACGACTACACAGCTCTGCAACAACAGTTTAGTATTAAAAATTTTGAACCAAACATTCAATACAGAGAAAGTGATATTCATTCAGGTAGGCGCCTGGGAGCTTTTTATGCTGTGTGAAGTACTGGGTTAAAAATGGGTTTAAAAGTGGGTTTTTCACAGGAACATGGAACTGACTGGGTTGCTCTAAAATAAGGTAAATAAAAGGAGAGATAAATTTGCTGTCACCTTCAATATGCATGGAGAATTACCTTTGTCCACCATTTGCAATGGCTCTTGCTCTCTCTGATAGCTTCATGCCTTAAACTCATTTCAATCTCAATAAAAAAACAGGACTACTGTGCATCCTCACAAACAAACTGTCATCTCACAAAAATCGTTGAGCTTCACTGTTGATTCACTCACATGATTCAGTGCAGTAAATGCAGCACATGCACAGCCAGGCACTTAGTAAAGATGAAGTATATGTAAATTACAAGGTCAGCAGTCAGACATTCTGATACCTTGAATTGGACGTCGGCATGCAGTGTGATTGATCTAATATCTGTCAAGTCCAGCAGGCAGCAACAATAGTAGACAACTTTTCCAACTCATCAGTACAAAACAGCTGTCCTCACTGTGGTAATTGCTGTTTTGGGGCTTGAATAGAGGGAGATCAAAGTGAAGCAAATATAAAGAGAAATAAATTTAAACAGGCTGCAAGTGTCACGACAGGTTGAACAGTAGCTGGTTACAGTGCTTCATTTCACAGAATTTAAAATTGTTCTGGTAGATAGATAGAGCTTTAACAAAGAGCGAAACATATTATCAGTGAGGCTAAAGATGATTAATGCCTCTCACTTCACAACAACTCAGCCATTCTAAAACACCCACAGTTTTAATTACACAACTTTGCAAAACATCAATGAAATAAACAACATTTACACAACCAGACAAATTTTTGGACACACGTCCTCCTATTGCATTATTACTATTTTCCACTACCATAACAGAAATGGTAATATGGGTATTATGTAGTGACTAAAATGATTAAACAATACCAAAATTATCTTACAATTTTCTACAGTATAAATCAGCTCAAAAAATCCTGCCAATTTATGGTCTAAAAAAAAAGTCACAATCATTGACAAGACATAATCATTTCTCATCATCTGTTAAGAAATAATATGCATTTCTATCTGCCAATGCCAATGACTAGCCAAAACACATTTTAAAATTGCATGACAGAATAATGAAGCATGAGGTTTAAAATGAATGGTGGAATTTGTATTCTAAATGAATGCAGTCATTCTCCAGGGATAACAGGAGGCAAAAGAAGAGACACTGCACACAAGCAAGCAAGAAATAAAGAAAGAAAGATAGAAAGAAAGAAAGAAAGAAAGAAAGAAAGAAAGAAAGAAAGAAAGAAAGAACAATGATCAACTAGTTAAACTCAGCAGGAAGGCCAGAGGTGTGTGCACAGGAAATCTATGGCCACAAGATATACAAACATTCATGTTCTACAAGAAGGTAACTATAAAGAACAAGTTAAATTCCACTAGTGCAGACTCAGACTCACTGTGATCTCAACACACAAACAAAAAGTTGACCTAACTTAAATAAAGCTAAAACACCTAAACTGACCTAACTAAAAAAAATAAAATAAGGCAACCCACTACAGTTAACACTAATTCAGCTACTGAAAACTTTTGTTCATATAAAGAATTTGAAAAAAAAAAACTTGTCAAATAAAGGACAAATCAAGATTGCTTAGCAATGTAAGAAGCTACAAACCTTGTCCTTTCATCGTGATTGATTTTAAAATCCCACTACATAACATGGGTATTATTTGCCTATTAAAACTAGAGAAAAACACATTACCCTGATAGGTAAATATATTAAATCCCAGAATTGCAATGAGACAGGGGCAGCTGTGTGTTCACTTCTCACTGCTGTGTGTGTGCACTTGGATGGGTTAAATGCAGAGCACCAAATCTGAGTATGGGTTACCATACTTGGCAAATGTCACGACTTTCACTATTCACTTTCATATATTTTTACACACAAATCTCAAACACAGTGAGATCAACAAATGTTGACTGAGTAAAAATATGAACTATGAAGCATGTAACAACTAATTAACGGCAACAACAGCAGCAGCAGTAGAATCAATTAAGCCAGTCAGGCAATAATCATTTTTTTAAATAATAGTTACCACATAATTATGTCAAGCAGCAGTGCACGATGGGAACTTGCAAAACACTGTTCATATAAAATTGAATGTTAGGATGACTCAAATTGGAAAACTGGGACAACATTTGGACAGATTTTGAACTAAAACTTGATTCCTCCTAAAATAATTTTGTTCAAACCATTTTTTAACATCTGTTAGAAGAATGTTTTGCAAGTTGCATTTTTTACAGTTGCTTCCAACCAAGCGTCATTGACTTTCCTATTCTCCAGTGGAATCATAAAACAAGCTTGTGTTGGTGAATAATATAGAATAACAACAGTGTCAAGCTTCATTGTTCTTGCATTAGAAAGAGGTTATTTATTCATACTTGCAGTAGGTCCATTGCGAGTTTTTGTCAAGAAGGAAAAGCACTTAGCAACATCATGGTGGGTCTACTCTATACTCTCTTTCTAGAAGCCTCTCAGCTAAAACTGAGGGGAAAAGAGGTCTCTAATTGACTCTACATTTATTGGTTCCTCCAGCATCCATTTGGACTTTTAAAATCTCCATGACAGTGCGGCAGATGGACTGTGTAAAACTCCATTGCCAGCAACCTCTGCCCCTCCACTCTCAGTATCGCTCACTCTCCCTCTCTTGCTCCAAGCTATGATAAAAAAATATAATAATAATAAAAAAAAAACATCTCTTTTGCTTTGATGAATTGAACCATCTTATCTTTCACTGACCCATTCTGTCTTTGATGATCCTCAGTTGTTGTAAAACAAATCAGCTTTTCATTATTCTGACACTTACATAACCATAAACTCTCCCCACAGCATTATCTCTGACTTTGCCTCTGTACCTTATAAAATGGTCAACGTTCATCATGGTGGTAAAAAAAAAACAGTGCCGTTGAGCTCTGTTTGTTCCAGAGCCATCAGATACGGAGTGCACTGTGTTTGGGGTTGATCTACTGTGTGCTGGAAGTTGGATTGGGGGATGTTGAATGTTAGCTGCTCACATGAAGGGAGGTCTCAGTGCTTATTGCTAATTTTACTGAAAAAAATAATAAAGAGATAAATATAGGGCATCAAGATAAGACTTGAAATACAGAGGAGTACAAGCCGCTGTGTCGCCATCATTTACATTGCTGTCACAATTTGTCATTGAGAATAATTACTTTAGACTGGCAGGTCAATAGGGGTGAGACTCCGACAGAGAGAGCAGACGATGTGACTTTGCCTGCTGTACTTCTTTGTCAAATCCCCTGTTATTCAGCAGATTACTTTAAAACCAATGATCAAGCTTTAGTTATTAAGGTTCAGATGACTGAAGCAGGATTTGAGTGACTTTTTTGTTAGGCTGTGATGCCAAGTCTAAAGGTCATTGCACACTGAGTGCTTAAAAAATAAACACGACCTCATGTAAAATAAATATGACCTCACGTTATGTCAATCACATTAACACTGCCTACGAAATTTTTGTCCGTCATAAAAAAATTCATTCGAAAAAACACATACAAAAATTTTGGAGTATATAAAAAAAGTTAAAATCATATATATATACACACACACACACACACAAACAAAAACAAAAAGATAGAATAGAAAAAAAATAGAAAGCTAGAGTTTTTTATATATATAAAAAAGAAGATAAATAGATAAAGTAGAATTAAAATAGAATAGAAAGTGCTAGAGTTAGAGGGTCAAATAAAGGTGGAACAGATGTGTTTTAAGTCGTTTCTTGAAGATGGCTAAGGACTCAGCTGCTCATATTTGAGTTGGGCAGGTCATTCCACCAGGAGGGAGCATTTAATTTAAAAGTCTGTGAAAGTGATTTTGTGCCTCTTTGAGATGGCACAATAATGCACCGTTCACTTGCAGAGTAAAGTAATGAATTTAAGTAAAGGGGTGCAGAGCGAGTGGTAGTAAATTTGTAGGCAAATATTAATGCCTTGAATTTTATTTTACAGTATTTATTACTGGTAGCCACTGCAAACTGATGAACAGAGGTGTGACGTGCATTCTTTTCTGCACATTAAAGATTAATTTTGCAGTGGCATTTTGGATTAATTTTAGAGGTTTGATAGAAGTGGCTGGAAGATCTGCCAAGAGAGCATTGCAATAGTCCAGCCTGGACAGAAAAAAAGCTTGAACAAGGAGTTGTGTTGCATTGTCTGAAAGAAAGGGCCTGATCTTCCAAATGTTGTATAAAGCAAATCTGCAGGACCAGGCAGTTTAAGCAATGTGGTCTGAGAAATCCAGCTTATCATCAATCACAACTCCAAGGTTTCTAGCTATTTTTGAAGGAGTTATGGTTGATGAGCCTTACTGGATGGTGAAATTTTGATAAAGTGATGGGTTTGTTGAAACCACAAGCAGTTCTGTCTTAGCCAGGTTGAGTTGAAGGTGATGGTCCATCATAAATGTCTGTTAGACATGCTGAGATGTGATCATCAGGATGGAATGAGAGCCAGAGTTGAGTGTTATCAGCATATCAGTGATATGAATAGCCATGTTTCTGAATGACAGAACCTAGTGATGCCATGCAGACAGAGAAGAGAAGTGGTCCAAGAACTGAGCCCTGAGGCACCCCAGTAGCAAAGATGTTGCAACTTGGACACCTCATCTCTCCAAGTTACTTTCAAGGACCTATCTGAGAGGTAAGACTCAATCCACTGACGTTCGGTTCCTGAGATGCAATTTTCCAATAGGGCTGACAGGAGAATCTGGTGGTTCACCATATCAAAAGCAGCGGACAGATCCAGCAAGATATGTATAGAAGATTTGGAAGCTGCTCTTGCCAGTCTTAGGGCTTCAACAACTGAGAACAACTGAAAAACACCAGTGTGAAGGGATGTGTTAATGATGTGAGTGAGTGCAGGTACAACGGCAGGAGAAATGACTTGAAAGAGATGAGATGGAATAGGATCAAGCGGACAAGTACTGTAATAGGATAATTGGAAAGGATGAGTTTAGAGACTTCTGCCTCAGAGACTGGAGAGAAAGATGAAAACTAAAAAATTGTGGTGTGGCAAACTGTGCACTGAGGTTTGTAATTTTATTAATGAAGAATGTGGCAAAGTTGTCAGCTGTTAGAGTTGATGATTAATTCACCGCTTTTATGAATTGTTCAGGTCCTAATGGGAAGCAGAATGGATCCAATTAATAAACGAGAGCAGGAATCCCAACAGGGGTGGCTCTGAACATACCTATTAGCTCAGCACGCAAACAGAAACTACGGCAATTAACGTGGAACAATGACACTGGACGAACTGCTGGAATTCAGCTATAACAGCCAGGATTCATTCAAAAGGATCAACATTTACTATGTAGAAATTAGTCTTGTCAGGCTAAAACAAATAGCACATAAAGAACAAGTCACTGGTCACAGTGAGAAGAGGAACTACTAGTAACTGAATTCGACCATGTTAACAAGGTTTTTGGCATCTAGGAAGTTTCAAAGCTTAGGCAAGTAAACAAAATAGCCTCAAGTGCAACTATCTATATATTTTGCTTTGTTTCCAGAGTTATGTTCATAAAATAATCAGTAGCTACTTATTACATTTGAATGGATGGATATTTTGACCACAAAGACATAATTGCAACTAAAACAACCAATTATTTATATTGTAGACAGATGCTTAGTATGATTATCATATCGCAAAGGCTGTGACAAATAAAATAAATATATATGCTTTGTGTTTCATAGTGAAGTGCAGCACTGTGTTCATTTACATGCGAGCAGTTCATGATGTAAATGGTGCTCCACAAAAACTACATCTCTGCATCTACTCAAGTTTCATTCGCTTATAACGTGCATTTGGGAATGCAACATGTGCCAACCATCTTCCTTTCTAATGAGGAAAACTTATAAACCTAAAAGACTTAAATACTCCCTGTGGAGACCATAAATATTAGTATTATAATTTTGCAGTGGTACTGTAAATTAAAAAAAAATATATTATTATTATTATTATTATTATTATTATTATTATTATTATTATTTTCTTATACTATTTTCATTTTACAGTGGATTACTACAACAATAATATTTCTTAGTTTAAAATTTTATTATTATTAAAATTAAAATATTATTATTACTCTTATTATTTTTAAGTGCAACCTGGAGCTTAAAAACAAAAATATTTTGAAATCACTTTTTTTCCCCGAAAACTTATTTACATGAAATTGTGCAGGCCTTAAAGCTTCCATGATAGTGTATTATTGTGTTAACAATGATTTTGTATAAATGTGACAATCCTGGTTGGTCATTTTGTTTGTCAATCCAGTGAGTTATTCTTGTCCAGAATAAGCTGCAACATGGACAAACTTGCCTTAAAGCTAAAGGCCATGTCATCTTCCATATAAAATATTGTGTTAACAACCCTGATATTGTCAAATAAGCTCAGTTCACACCTCTGCCTTATAGTAACTTCACAGGCAATGCGAGATGGCCAATTCTCAACACACCCATCTTTATTTAGAAATGCTTACAGGCTGGCACTTTGAGTAAACATGTTCAATCACTTTTAATCCCTCCATATGGAACCTGCAACCAAGAAAGACTGACTCACTTAATAAACCTCCACAAACAGGCGTCAGGCCCTGAACTTCCATTATACAAACTACAATATTAATGTAATTAGACAGCTATACTCGATACTGCTGGTGTGACTGACAGAAAGCAAAAACTGTCTAAATAGTGCCAAGCCAAGTGTAGCTGATACAGGACTGAGCTTCCATGCAATGATTTGACTTACATTGTTATTTTCTCTGTGCTTTTTTTAGTTTGTGGATTCAATTCTAACAGGCAAACGAGACTGTGACATGAGTAAGAAGGGCAGTACAATAAAGGAATGGACGGTACAAAAGAATGCTGCACTTCCCTCAGCAGTCTAATGTGAATGCTTGAAAAAAAATAAAACAAACACAGAATGAGCCTGCCCACACAAATAAGAGAGAGTGAGCGATCAAAAACGAGAGGAAAGTAAGAGTGAGGTGGCTGCCTGTCATTGCTCTTCTTCCGCAAACTGTACAAGCTTCAATTGTTATGTAACCAATGATTTAACTCTCAAATCTATAACTGAAATTAGAGATGATAATAGATTCCACCACAGGCGAATTTCAGCATGTGTCTAACTGGACATTATGGCTGATCAAACACCAGTACTTCCCATTCTCTTCTCTGCCTGAGACCAGCCCCAGCTCCAATGAGGTGTTTTGAGTCAATTATCCAATTACCCGAAATTACCTTTGGACACACATGCAGATGAGAGCAAATGTGTTTTTTTTTTTGTGTGTGTGTGTGTTTTTTTAAAAAGGCCAGGATTAGGCCCATGTGAAGAAAAGTGAGCGAGGGAGATGGTTTAGTCACACTGCCAGTGGCCAGGTTTGAGTTGAGGCCAAAAGTTAGTGCACAGTAATGTGTAATCAAGTGGGCAAAAAATAAATAAATAACTAAATAAAAAAAGATTGATTTTAGCCCTGCTAAAGCCAGTAACTCTGACTGGGACTCTGGCCAAAGATTTTCTGCAGGGCTGTGACACTGGTAAAGGACTTTACAGGATGAGAGGAGGGAGGGGGAAGCAAAAAAGGAAAGCTGTTTGGTACAAAAAAGGAAAGTCAACAATATAAAAATGAAAAGACCAACTGGGGTTCCTCACACTGCCACACTGACAGATCCCTCTAGAGCAGTGATTCCCAACCAGAAGTATGTGCACCCAAGGAAGTACATTTGTAGATACTGTATTTATTACAACATCATACATTATTTGCGCACCTGCTCTTATTGATCATTTTATTTAATCTTTATAGAAAATAAACCATGTAAGTGCTATGGTTCATTCATATCTGATATTTCATACTTGAGGGCCTTTGATAATAAATTCTACCATAACTGCAAATGAAATGTGCTGTGAAATGTCCCATCTGGTTTACATTGAGAAAGTTTCTTCACGATTAACAGAACAGTCAGAACCTGTGAAAGACCAACAATCTCAAGTGCAAGTGCATCAACACCTCTCTTGGTTTACTGAAAGACTCATTCACAGTCTTAGAGTTTTTGCAGTGACCTGTCAGAAAACTGGCCATTTTTATAAAGTTTCTATAGGTTTTCTAGAAGTATCCACAACAGATCCACAAAAGATTTCTTCTAAGATATATGAAATGTTTAGAACACTGCCAAAAAAACATGCACTCTCTCTCTCTCTCTCTCTCACACACACACACACACACACACACACACACACACACACACACACTAACACAGAGACACTAACACATCACCTTGACTGCCTCTCCATGAGTGACTCGGTCAAACACCATGTTATTGACTTTCATGATCTGGTCTCCAACTTTGAGCCCCTCTCTCTCAGCGGATGATCCCGGCTCCACCAAAGACACATAGATGCCAACTCCATGCTCTGATCCACCCCGTATGCTGAATCCCAGGCCTTCGTGGCTCTTGCTCCTTTTCAGCGTAACTTGGCGGATTTCATTAGGCGCTTCCTGCATCAGCTCTGGCGCTGTCCCCTCAGCCGTGGTGCTGAAAACAGGAGCCGCGCGCACGGATCCGTGACTGGGACCGGCCTGCTCGGACTCGTGGAGAAAGTGCACCCAGGATGCTCCTGCATGCGCGTTCGTGCTGCTGATGTCTTCTGAGCACTCATGATTGACACTTGCTGCCAGAAGATCCGTTTTTAGATAAAGCCCTTCCGATGTGTACTGGTCGAACAGCAGCTGGTCCGAGCGGGGTATAACCAGTCGCAGCATGGGTAATAGTTGGCGCTTGTTGGATGTGTTGAGAATGACTTTAAGAGTCTGCACGAGATCAAAGACATTGCGCTTGGCGTGGTAAACGTTGAGACAATGGATGAACTGCTCCCTTTCGAAGTCGTTGAGCAGCACGTTGAGCGCGTTGTGCAACTTCTTGACGTTAACGGAGAGCGCGCGGCCACCGGAGCCCAGGGAGTTCACGCCCGACTTGAGAGACGCGCGCTCCAGATCCGTGCTCATTCTCGGACACCTCAAAACCACAGGGGGATTTCACATCAGGCATTAGGAACTGAGCACGGTCACTGTCTCTTGCTAAAAACAGAAAAGCTCCGCGATTCGTGCGTTAAACTTGTGCTGAGAACAGCAGTGCTGAGTTAAGTCTACTTTCGCTCAAAATAGCAACACTAATACAGCAAAATGTTAGAATAACTAGTGTAATAAAGTTTACGAAACTTTTGATTATTAGTGAAATTTGTTTAATAATCACTTTGAATGCTATATATAGTAGGGGAAAAATACACCGTTCCAAAGGCAAACAACAAACCCGAATTAAGTCCCGCGAGGATTTGACGTCCGTAATAGTGACTTTAATCCTTTTGGTAACACATTGTGCGAGGAGAAACGAGTGGTGAGACGCGTCCTGCACCGAGAAAGAAACAAAAAACACAGCACGACCGTTTGGAGTTTGCCAGCTGCGCTCAGAAGAGGAGCCCGTGTGGTCAGTGTGGCTCGCTCGGATTTCTTGTCGCTACTACTGAGTCCGTAGTGAGACACCGACACGGGCGCTCGGGAGGAAATGACGCACGCGCGATGCGCCTCTGTTGCTTGGGAACAAACAACTATGAGGAACGCATTTGGACAACCTAAACCACATCTTTCCTGTGCGTGAGCTATTTTTAATGTTCAAGGCCCACCGGGCTATTGACGTAAATCAATTGAAAAATAAGTCGTTTCCAAAGTGCATTGCGCACTTAACGTAAAAGTTCTCACGGGGAAACAGTGGAAACGACAGCCGCCTGATTTCAGCTATATGTGCCATAGGCAGATCGGTCCGTATATCATCCGATTATTCAATTATTCCATTCAATCTGGCAAACGAAAAAAAAAGGTTTTTCCGAATACTGAAACTTGGGGTTCCATGGAGAAATCGCCTGTGGACTGCGTTGAAATGCCCCTTTCATTTGATTGGTCAAACAGCCACGTCTTTTGTAGCCTACTGCGTTAATTTATAAGCTACGCTGGCTGATAGTGAGGATCATTTCTTACTTTTATATGTAATAACATTCATTATGATTCTAAAGTAGGCCCTGCCTGTTTTTTCTCGGTGCCACTGACAAATCCTACGTGTTTAAAAGTGAAATGTTTGGGTGTTACTGTAATTCCGATAAAAAGAGAGCAGGGATGGACCAGAGCGTGTCTTTGTCCTGGTACAAGCTTTAAAAGAAACGAAAATATTTTAAAATATATCTTCTATATGCCTTTGCGCCTTTTCTCATGGAGCTCCTCAGACGAAATTAAAAATCTTTAATAAATATTTATATAATTGCGAAATAGTAAAATCCATATTAATTTGAAACATTTAAGTGCACTGTATATATTAGGGGTTTTCAAAGACCTAGGCCTAAACACAATGGTGCCTACAGCACTCTTAATTTTTATTAATTTAAATAGTAAATAAATAATGCATTTGTTCAATACAAATAAGCACAAGTCAAACTGCGATACCAAACAGGACCACATTCTTTCTTAAAACTTTAGATCAAAAACACTACTTATACTTGTTCATGGAACTTTTTTTTCTGAATCATTTTAGTTGGAGATCATTTTAGTTAGTCTAGATGATTTAGAGAAAATTCAGAAGTAACATTACCATAATGTCTGCAAAATAATAAAATCCCATAACCAAGAAAAAACTGGACGTTTGGAAATTCAGAGAACATTTCATAATGTAATGGGAAAGTTGGAAAAACATTTTTAGAAAATATTTATGTTAGCTAGGAAGACGAGCACTGCAACATATTTATGATTTAATATTTAGTTGAAAATATAAATGTATGCATTATTATTATCAATCTTCACCAGTTGCTAAGGCCAACAGTGGAACATCTAATTTTGAGAACAACAATATTTGACCTATCAGTGCGTCAACTGACCAATCAGATTTAAGTATTCCAGAGCGCCGTTCAATGCAGAGAAACAAAATAGTAGTGACCTCAATACATTTTTTTCAGTAATGACAAATGAAAACAAAGTTGATTATGATTGACATTTTTCTTTAGAACACTTTAAAAAGAAACATCTCTGTGAAGATGAAATTTTAAAGGCCCTTACATTTCAATCTTTCAGCTGATTTCTTATCCTAAGTTAAGACAGGGCAATGAAAGCTGTTTTGAACAGATTTACAAAAGGAGGGCAGTGTTTGGGCGTGTGTGTGTTTGGTGGGGGGTGCGCTTCATTTGAGAGTGCTCCATTTAGGCTATACCTGCAGCTTTTTAATCCATTGTGTCTGCCTGGGCAAAGAGAGTAATATCACATCTAAAACCCAGCTCTGCTCAAATCAGGTTGGTGTTGTGAGAACCCAGCTCTCACAGAGGCTGTCTAATACTGCATCTGCTGAGAAAGCTGCATAATCCATACTGCACATTTGTGGCAGTCCATGAATTGTTTTGTATAAACAATAATAATTATCCTTATAATGTCAGCTATCTTATGTGCTCAAAAGACATCCAGGAAGGTTTTAGGCCAGACTATGGATTTCAGCTGAGGAATCTCAGTTAAAACACACATGTCATCCTCTAAGCTCATTAGAAAGAATTAGAAAGGCCTGTCAGCAGATATCCACAACCTACAGTACACCAATAGCCTCACTGAGGGCTGTTAATAAACTCATATGGACAGACTGTTGCTGCCTTTAAGGCTGTATTTAACTTTACTTATATATTTATCTGTTTCAAGCGTATCTGCATTGACCCAATCCAGTTTTAATGTAGTGTGTTTTACTGGCACGACGGCAACAAAGTGCATTTGTTTTGCCAAAGTACTTGCAGCAGCTGCATACATTGGTGCTAAATAAAATTATTAAAAATATCAATAATACAAATTAAACAAAATAGAGTGCAGCATAATAAAATAAATGTGAACAAGAACTAAACATTAAAATAAATAAAAATTTAGCTCTCAGTAGTTAAATGACTGATTTAAAACAGTAAATTAAAAATGATAGTGAGACTAAAGATTTATAGACCCTCTCAGCTGAACTTTCTTCGTCCTTCCGGGTGTCCAACCCACTGATTCACAGCCCTTTAAGATAGTGACATTGCAGCAAAAGAGTCAAATTCATTGCTAATTTGCAATTACTGCTCCTGGCATCAGCGCATGGTGGCAGAAATTAATGAACAATTAATGGGCCTAAATGAGACAATGGAGATGCTCATTGATCTTTATGGACTGTAAAAGTGAATACGCTTCAGCTGTAAGTCACGCATAACTATGACTCACTTATACCAAAGACACACATACACATTCAAAAGTGCTCCAAAACGTCTGCCAGAAATTCAATCAAGTGTTGAAATACCAAATATCTTCCCTTGTCCTTTCTTTCTCCCTAATGTATGTGTGTTTGTGAGAGTGATTTAATAAAGCTGTGTGGTTGGGTTGGTTTAACCTAATTTGAGTCATTTCTGTTCTCTTGACTTAAAATTGAGACTCCAGATTTTCCCCCTGCACAATCTCTGCTATCTGGAAAAAGAGTCCCACATTATCTTTTGAGTACAGACCAAGTGATGTACTGAATAAAGAACTAACTTTTACGATGGGTTGTGCAGTCAAGGCCATTAAATTGCAGCCGTTGGCTGAGCTACACAAATACATCTACTAAAAAAAAAATGACAGAAGGTTGTTTTGAGACTGAAACATGTTAAACTGTATAACTCCCTGACACTTATACAAAACCATTTACAACAGCTCATAAACACAACACAAAATTTCACTCTTTAACAAATAAAACCGGGGACAGAAGGTAAGAGGGGAAGAACTGATCAGTAAACGTTGGGTCAAAATGCGGTACGGCTTTGATTAATAGCATAATGTTTAATGGGAATTGTGGGAAATGCATCACGCTGGGCTCTGCCAACCCCATAATTACGGCAATATAAAATAGCAGAGGGATTGTATGCTGCAGTGCCATGCCCCAGTGCCCAGTCTGACAGAGCACACCACGCCATTAAACACTGCATTACAGATACCTTGCTGAGGTGTATTCAGCTCTCACTACAGGACAGGGGTGATTTAAAAGCCATTTTATGACATCTGACCAAGTTGGAAATAAAATCTGCCAGTGGTGTGTATTGTGTGGGTGTGATGCAAGTTAAATCATCTTCAGTTTGTATATGATAGATACCATGTCAGCTGCAGGTTAAGAAGAGGTGGGTGGCAATGATGTAAATTAAAGCTGGCGTCCCATGGAGCACTATTTAAAACTTTGGATTTGGCCTCTAGCCACCCTGTTTTGGGATCTCAAAAAGTACCTGAAATTCTCCCTTTTCTTTTAATATTCAATGAACTCACTCTGTAAAGAGAGCCAGGAGTTTCCAGTTGGCATTTACAGTAATTTACACAGAATTTGGATGTTCCAGTACCAATATACATAATACATTTTAGACATCTTAAATTCCTAAATCATATTATTTTCCAGTTAAAAGCACTTAAAGAGAGCCACAATCACATTAAGTAAATGGAAAAATATATCAAGGAAAATGTTATTATGGAAAATAATTTTTAAACACCTCTGGAACAGGAAAATGCTCAAAAGTTATTGTGTGTGTTCATTGAAACAGCAGTTAGGTGAAGTCACATATTGGCATATAGAAAAAAACTTCTGATAAATGCTGTAATTTTTAACAGATGGACCCCTCAAGACTGTCGATGCACATGGAAAAGTTCTTATTCACCGAAGGCTAATACAGACACTGTAGATGTTTAGAGGCTGTGTCAATCTGTTGATGCCCAACTGATGCTGTCTGTATCCTGATGAGCAAAACTTCGAGGGAAGATGCCGATACTTCCAGCAACATGCCCTTCTAACCATTCATCATTCACTGCAAAATGGAAAAAAAAAAAAAAAAAAAAAAAAAACTTTTCTTACCTCATCATTACTGTGTAATATTAATAACAAAAAGATACCCCTGTGTTTATGTACCTTCACTGAGAATGTCAATTGTGTCACCTTCACTGAATTCCAAATCCTCTGGGCCTTGTGCATTGTAGTCATACAGTGCCACCATCTGATAGAGAATAGTCCTGTTCACCAGAGGGTCCTCATTTTGGGACAAGATGGATAAAAACAGAAAGTTGGAGATTGGCAAAAATTAAAAATTGATCAAATTGGTATAGCATTCATTAATAGAACAAAGTTCAAAGTTCATGGTGGTTTTTTTTTTTTTTGGTCTCTCATGGTTTAATAAAAATGTCTGATTAGGCTGATTTCTATAAATGGTGTAAACACTGTGACATTGTGTTACTTTCAAAACACTGCTCTGTTAGGGCATACAGACCAGTAACACTAGCTCAACCACTGGCATGAATTTTTTTAGCAAGGCAATCTAACCAAACTAGATTTTTGCAAGCCATTGATAGCTTTCAGTCAAAAATGGTAATTAGTTTACCTGACACCAAATCTGGGCACGTCCATATTCAGCTACACCCTCCAGGCTATCCAGTCTATCATCACCATTTAATGGAGTTAGTGCTCTGGTGCCATTCCTTCTGTGTCTGTGAGAGGAAGTAGTAGCATGTGTTAGGGATGGTGTGGGGGTTTGTACAATGGGAAAATGTGACTAGAGTTCAAACATACTTTAATGCTGGGAATTTATGGCAACTCTAAACAGGTCAACCAGACTGCAGGTCTGCGGTATTACCTGAGGCGAACGTTCATTGGAGGCTGTCCTAATTTCTGAGTGATTTTGTCTTGCAGATCCTGGAAAGAAGTTTCTAAAGGGACTCTCAGAGCCATGGTGTATGTATAGTGCACCTTGACTATGGCTGATCCAGGCTCCTGAGGGGAAGTTTGGGCCTGAGAAATGGGGGGTGGAGGTTTACAGCTGAGAAAAGTTACGTGTGATCAGTCCACTTAAAGTATAAGCCAAGTGAACGAGAAGTTAGAATACAAGAACTTAAAAAGCATATGAAAGAAAAAGGAAAAAAGTATTTTCCCCATTATAAAGTTATACCCCTTTTCCCCATTAGAAAGTTATATCATGCACACAAGGTATTTGCATATTCAGATATAAGTATTGTTGCAAGGCAATCAGGTTTCTCTGCCAGACAGTGGCCTCAAATAGTCCCCTTTTCAAATTCTATCAGCTTTCTTTTGCTCCCTTGGGTGTATTTCTGACTGAATCAGGCCAAATCAGAGGCCTGCTGCCTAAACATTCCACTCCACTTCATGTCTGAGTCACAAAACTCATTCAAAAGATCTCATCTCACACAAAAAAAATCAACCATGACGGCCTCTGCATTAATCATGCTCTGCTTCTATTTCCATCTACAGTACATTATACTGTCAGAAATCTAGCTTTCAGGCTTGACAAATTAGATAAGATAAGATAAGATAAGAAAAAAGCACAGATGATGTAACCAAATATTTAAGAATGGGGGCAGCACTTTTTAAAAGACCTGGTCTTTCAACCTGTGTTGAAAGACCACAAATCAGTTCACTTTAATTGAATGAACATAAATAATTGTAATAATTGAAGTTTATTGTTTAAAAGACACTTAATATTCAGCAATATAATTGATTATCATTGATTATTGAACAAAATTTGAACTGAATTGAGCTGAATAATGACACTATTCTAAAAGCTGCTTTTTAGCTGAATCAAATTCGTTTATATTTGTTAACAAAACTGACTTTTTTTTAAATAAACAATGAATTTTACACAGTTATTGAACTGAACTGAATTAACACTGACTGGAGCTGAATAATGACACTATTGTCTTTTATAGCAGAACTTGGATTTGATAAAGTTGGCATAACTGATTCTGTTACTTCCCTGTTTAATACTGTGCAGCTGCTTTGAAACAATCTCAGTCATATAAAGTGACGTGACATGACGTGACATGACATAAGGCCAAGTATGGTGACCCATACTCAGAATTCATGCAGTGAACACACACACACCGTGAATACACACCCGGAGCAGTGGGCAGGCATTTATGCTGCGGCACCTGGGGAGCAGGTTCAGTGCCTTGCTCAAGGGCACCTCAGTCATGGTTTTGCTGGCCCACAACCTTAGGGTTAGGAGTCAAACTCTCTAACCATTATGCCACAATTTCCCCTGTGCTACCTGTATATAAAGTGCTATATGAATAAACGTGACTTGACTTAAAGTTTTTAATTAATGGTTAAAAATTACAACCATAATTCCTGGCAAAAACTGATTGTGTGGGTGAAATAAAATGTTGGAGTTTCCATTCTAAAGGGATCACTGCACAAGGTCAGCATTTTTTCATAATTTTCAAGTATATTTCGTTACTCACCTTCTGTGTAGGGATGTGGGTGGAGTTGCCGGTTGTAGGAGGAGTTGTGTGGGTAGTGCCGGCATTCAAGGGGTGCAATTCTACAGGAGAGAGAACGAAACTTACATTCTTCAGAATACTGGTACAGTCATTTTTACTTTTTATTTTTAGGACAGCTAAAGGAGAGACAGGAAATGATAACTGCACATAAGTGCTTCATGCAACATGTTGGAGCATGTGCTATATTTAAACAATGCCACTACATTCCACTGAATTTTTAATAATGACATCTACCACATTTTCAAAAAGAGAAAGTTAAGTGATTGTGATATTTTCTTTCATTTAAAAAAATAATAATATTTAATATTTATAATAATTAAAAATAATAATAAACACACAACTTTAGTCATTAACAAACAGTTTCATTTTGAATGTGAATTATTTTCTGTACCTAATGACCGTTGAGATGGACCTTGGGGTCGATTTGGGGGTGTTAGAGCTGGTGGATGTGGGATGCCATTGGCGAGTTCCTTCAAAGGAATATGCAGAGAAAATCACTCAGTATGCTACTGCCTTTAACAACTTTAATTCAGATATTGAACATCAGAGGCTGAAGAACAAGGTCACTGATCCTACAGTATGCCAAGCAAGGATCAATTAATCTTCAAATCTCTGGCAGAAGTGGTAAAAAGGGGCTATAAACTTTTAAACAATTTCTATTTTCAGGATTGCTTTTCTTTTCCTTTCAACGATACTGAAAGTGACAAAGTGTGCTGAGGCAAAGCGCAGTCTTTGCCAAATCTCTGTGGTTTGCAGAGTGTGTAAGCACATTTTAAAACTAGAATTAAAAAGCTTTTAAAGCTGTCTGCATTCATAAAGTTCAACATATCTAAGAGAAAAGCTGGGTAAGACTTGGCATATAACAAGACACTATTAAAAACCATAAAGAACACACTGTGGGAAATGAAAAAGGTCATACAAGGAAGTTAAAAAACAAACAAAGGAACACTTACAATTCGCTTGTTTTTTCCCTTGTTTTTCTTGCCCATCGGTTCAAGCAGGAAACTCGGAACCAGACCTCTCTGACATTTTAAAAAGTAAAAAGAAGAAATAACCCAGCTGTTATTCTATATTCTGTCAATCGTTTAATATCATTTCACATTGATGATGCAACTTAAATGGCTTTTGTGAATGTCAGAAACATAAGAATGCGAGACTATTGTCAAAAGTCGAAAAACATTCAATGCGCCTCCTAATCAAAACGAATCCTCTGTAATAGTCCATCACATTCTAGAAAGAAAGCGTATCCCACCTTTCCATCATAAATGAGTACTGCCAGTCCATCCTGGTCTTCATCACTATACAAAAACACTTCTGCTCCTGCAGGCACCGATAGCTCCCCTGCCCCTTTTGCCACATATGCGCTCTTCATTATCATGTAACGAGAATCCCTATGCAGGAATAATATATTCAGCTTAATTAGAAGGGCTTTTTTGTGCTTAAAGTTGGCTTAAAATTAGTACAATATATTATCTTATCTTAATATTTACTGAATATTAAATACTTACTGGCCATCTTCTACCTTTGGCTCATAGTACCCGGGTTTCTGCAGGAACATACATAATCAGTACAGTCTAGTTAGAAACCAAAAGATAATGAAAAAAAAAGCAGAACAACATTTGGAGGTTGTTGTATCATCTGTACCTGTGGTCTGAGAGGATCAAAGCCTCTGAAGTCATCATTTGGAATCAAAGAAGTGATGACCTGAGAGAAGAAGAGTTTAGTTTCAGTAAACATTTCTCAAATTATACTGTGTATCGTGTTTATGTGATTAAAATAATTTTTGATATGAAATGGGGAAACAAATATAAAATCAAAACTGCAGATGCATATCATTTTGGGCAGCTTTTAAGTTCTTACATACACATATTTCTATATTTTTAACAGATTTTCAACTATTCTCAACTAGAAGCCCAGAAATAGTACAATGTACTGTACAGTGTGAAAATGCAAGTCACCTTAGCTTCACCCAAGAAGTCCCTCGGTTTAAGCTGGTCTACCTCCTGTTTCCTGGGACGGAACACTTCACCCTCAGGAACCAGAAGAGGCTCCAAAACCTCTCTCCTCTGGGAATAAAATGGACAGAAACATTACATGCTTAAAGCGCAAAGCACAGACTGCAGAAATCATTACAATCTACTGCAATCAGTGATACATTATTTGTAACAGGTCAATCAAAATGTAGCACATATTCTTGCACTATGAAAAAAATAAAAAACTTTTCAGTGTCCTCCTTGCATTTTGTTAATAAAATGATCACATAAGTCTTACAGAAATAGCCTCTAGAGCTGTGTCTATCAGGTTGCTCCGGCCCGCTCCTCTCTCCTGTGAGGCTGCCATCAAAATTTCTCTGGCTTTGTCCCATTGTTGCAGTCTAGAGTGGACAGCAGCTGCATTATAAAGGACCTAAGATTGAGAAAAAAAAAAAGAAAAAAAAACACACACACAAGTTACACACACATTACATCAATAGGACAGTAACTGTTTTTAACTGTCATAATATTGAATGTTTCTTTAGCAGCAAATCAGCACATTAAAATGATTATCAAAGGATCATGTAACACTAAAGACTGAAATAATGGCATCTAAAAATGTAAACTTTAAAATTAAATTTTAAAATACACTGAAATAGAAAACAGTTATTTTCAAATTGTAATAACGTTTCACAATATTACTGATTTCACTGTATTTCTGAACTTCTTTCAGAAACATAAAACCGACCACAAACTTTCGAACAGTAGTGTGCTTTATGTATACACACTTAAAGTGACTGATTAATTTGTTTTTTGTTTTTTTTTACTGCCCTCTTGACTCATTTCCTTGAGCAGTACCCTCCATTCCATCACCCAGTGAGTAATGAGGATGTATCTCTATTATTCTTCCAAGAAAATCACATGAACCATACCTACAGTACACATCCCCCATGTCTAACAATGGACTAGTGGTGCAAATTTAGCATGTGGAAGTCATTGACTATTTTTCAGCTAATAGAAATTTGCGGAATAGAAAGGT
The DNA here is from genome assembly GCF_018340385.1 of Cyprinus carpio. Taxonomy (NCBI): domain Eukaryota; kingdom Metazoa; phylum Chordata; class Actinopteri; order Cypriniformes; family Cyprinidae; genus Cyprinus; species Cyprinus carpio. The sequence continues at coordinate 16,752,844 of NC_056576.1, forward strand.
TGTTTCATCTGTTCAGGATAACCTGAGCTTAACCTGACTACTGAAGAATGCTGGATGTTTCTTATCATCTTTCAGTCTGGCATTTGACATCGCATAACCATGGAGCTTTTTCACTCAGCCCTCAAAGAGGCCTTGTGATGGCTATCTGAGCAGGTGAACTCCACCAACGTTCAAGTTTAATGGCAGAGTTGACACAAGGCTGGATAGAAAATGTCAACAATTTCCCAACTCACAATACAATGTTAACAAATAAAATGTGCAATAAACCCAAACGATCATACTTTTATATTATGGTTTTGTTTTAACTTTTTTTTGCCCATACAGAGAGAAATATGCTTTTGTTCTGACCTGCCAGCTATACATTTTATAGCGAAGACCTAGCTGTTTGTAGTCAATAACAGGATTTTCCCTCATGTATTTCTGAGCCCATATACAATCAGCCAATGCCTCCTCCAGCCTGGTGTTAGGAAAAAGTGACACAGATAGAAGGGAAAGAGAATGAGGCAGGGAGAGAGCAAGAGAACAAAGAGGCAGTGTCAGATCAAAGTGAAGCAACTGTCCGGAACATCAACTTTAAACAAAAGAGGTCAATGTTTAAGATTTTTGTGTTGTGTCACGCTGTGGCATACCACACAAACTAGTCTGCTCGTTCATAAAGAGCTAGAGCATGTAAACAGAGTATCTTCACCTGTTTGCCATCATATGAGCAGCAGCCCTCTGAAAAAATCCCACAGCAAGACATGAATCCTTTGCGATTACATGGTCAAGAGCCTAAAAGACATCATTTGACATTGTCAAAGACATTTCCAAATTTTCACAATTGTATCTAACAAAAACTTAATTACAAGACCATTACAGGTAATATTTCCAGATTCTGATTTTATTTTATTTATTTCTTTGCTACCTTGAAATAACTAAATTATTAACTACAGTAAGCAAGGGGCCACAACGGAATACTAGAAGAACCGTGGAAATTGTGAGAGAAAAACAGTATAAAAATGTAAATATTAATAAATTATATTTCTTTTAATTTATTTGAAAAAAGAAGACAAACAAAGCATTAAAATAATCTAAAATACATTTGAAAAAACTATATATTTCTTATTTTAATTTACCAACTCAGCAACTTTTTTTCTGGAAACTTCTAAAAATAAAACAAATAAATTAATTTAATATAAAAAATTCATTTTTCACAAAAAAAGATTTAAATAAATAAACAGATATAATAACATTAGTTATAAAAGTAGAAAAAATGTAATGCAACAATAAAAACTAAATATTTTCAAAATAATATTTTACACATTTATAATAATTATTTAGGATGGCACAAGGATGATTATATTTGAGGGTTTATGGAATCTAAAAGATTGAAAATCCCTGAACTAAAGTATAGCTCTTGAAAATACTGTTTAACAACCAAAGACAATGATAACTGTATTGGTTTATTGCTACAGATACATTTCTATCATCTATTACATGTGTAATTGCTAACTTGTGGTTGTACCTTGATGGCCAAGTCCACTTGACCTAGGGCGATGTGTGTCGAAGCAACCACAAACATAGTGCGACAGTTGTGATCTGTGATCTGGTTGAGTTTAGTGAGAGCACCCTGCCAGTCCCGGCTGTCTATTGCCTGCACAGCCTCATCCCACAGCCTGATCAACTCTATGTACAGCATGGCCCTCTGGAACACAACTAAAATAATCAACTGTTATTTTTATAATCACTATACAGTATACCAAGCTGTACTGAGAAAACACCAAATTTTGGTCACTAATAACTTGGAATGAAAAGACTGAATCTGACAGCTGCCTGCAAATACAGGATGAGACTAGCTATGCAGGTTCTTGTAAGACAATAAAAACATAAAGCAAAAACCTAATACTAGTACAATGACCAACACTTACCACTGCATAGAAACTGAAAGAGATAGGTCAGGAACTTGAATTGCTTTCTAGAAGTGATCGACTATTGAAAAATGAGTGCGGCTCCTGAACAGGTGTAAGCCAGAGTTCTTAAGTGAACTCACAGGGAAGTGATATTTGTAGTATGACACACAGCTGTGGTTCCCTCCCACCTGCCAGGCCATCAGGAAGTTCTGCATTCCCAGGAGAGAGAGAGAGAGAGAGAGAGAGAGAGAGAGAGAGAGAGAGAGAGAGAGAGAGAGAGAGAGAGTAGGCAGGTAGGGCACGTATGCAATGGCTCGATTAAACAAAACAGTGTCAAGTAAGTCAAGGAAATAGAAGAAAGATAACTTGCACACTTACACACTAGCATATACAGCACAATAAGGACAGAAACTAGAAAAGCACTTAATTATTACCTAACATCTATTTTAATAGGGAAACAGTCAAGAAAAGAATGAAGGGAGGAAATCCCAGTATTGCTATATTACCATTTTTTTCCATTTAAGTTTTCAGCTTTAGATTTTCTTTCATATAAGAGAGGGCTTAAGGTTAATGTTACATTTACAATTTCACAGTATCCTTTAAAAAAGGAAATGGGGATATATTGTGCTGTTTTGACATATGTGTAGAACATTTATTAAGATATATGTTGACATTATAATAAACAAGCTGATAAAAGTGAAATATCCTGGACAGTGCAAATCTACTCTAATTCAACCTGGACAGCAGATGGCGCTACAGATGTTCTTAAACGATCCATCACGGGCCCCTCCAGTGTTCTTACGGTATTTATAAATAAAAAGATGCAAACAGGTTTGTAGTTTAAAACCCAGAAGACAATTAAAATATTTATATTACTTGTACATCTAAAAATAAATAAAAAGATGCAAACAGGTTTGTAGTTTTTGACTAGAGATTTGACCTCATTCGTAACTACAAATTTTGAAGCATATGTTTTCCTTCTTTTTCTGGTTTATTGGCCATTGACACCTTATGATTAAGCTAAAAAAAAAAGTTGCTAAAAAAGGCCCAGCTTTCCGGGTCAAATGGAGCAAACCATAGTGGTTTTTCGCTAGTGAACGAATCGGGGTTTGTGAATGAATCTTTAAAATTAATAAATCATTTTCATTTTAATGCTGGCAATGTGAATGATCCAACGACTCAAAACACACACACGCACGCACACACACACACACACACACACACACACAAACACGTGTCGGGCACCCAGACAACGTGGAAACTGCCATTTCTCCACAAAGTTCTTGGCAATTGCTTGCCATTCCTCCTTTGATTTTGGTGTCTGCAAATATAAAAGCATTACAATAGATTTATTTACAATAGCCTACATGAGAGATTTCTCTACAATTAATCTCCCAGAGTAACTATTGAATCTCAATCTGTACTGAATTTCTAAATTAATTCAAGTCACCACCCCCACCACACACACACACACATTTTTATAACCCTACTTAGCCCACCCATTTCAGCATGATCTAAGTTGTACAATGAATTCTCCCCAGTCAAGCATACTTATAAAATATTTAGTTTGTCATTATGAACTATGCTGCTTATCTTCATATTTGTACATACTGTATGTCAGAATTTTTACTATTGTGATACTAATGATAAAATATTAAGGAGTTCTAACCTTTAGATAATCATCTTTCAAGACATGATGTAGGGCTGCACATGTGTGTTAAACTATATCAGATACAGTAGTAGCCCCAATTCTGTACTGAAAACTCAGTGATTTGTAGGTTTCGCCTTCAACAGAAGAAAGTTGACATTACTGTAAAATGAAAACATAAGAGACAAACCTGTACATTTGTTATACAAACCTGTTGCCAAGAATCTGAGGGTCAAGGAGAGCCTCTCCCTGGCTGTAATGGCCCGCCTCATCTTGTATTGGTGTCCTGTCAGATGATCAGTGGCTCCACTCTCCCAAGCAGGGTTGCAAACTCATCGGAGGTCCTCCGCAGCAGCTCCCTGAAGCCTGACCTGTCCTCCAATTAGCGTTATACATGAAAGCAAGAATCACATTTTAAATAAGCTTACCTTTGGGTTAGCCATATTTATTTATACACATACACTTTACATAGCCATTTTGAGTCCCACTATAATAACAACAATACTAATAATCATAAGTATAATGCAGATATATTAAGTAACGCCTTCACCATGATGGCCATGTTGGATTATCCCTACAGCACTCATTTCATGGGCAGCATGCCAGCATTCCCTGTGAAGGTATTGGACATGTCATTAGCAGGAATTTCCAGCCAACCATTCCAACCCATCTGGTTCCATTAAAAATTCCTTAGCAGTGCAGTTCCTGCCGTTGGTACTGAACCAGTGTGATTGTGCATCTTAAAGATAAATTGCAGTACTTTTTTACTTTCACAGGTGGAGTGTGAAACCATGCTGAACGGCACTGATCTTCTGTCGGCACTCAGAGCTACCGTTGGTAAATGACAGCAGCTTTGCATGAATTTCATTTTCTGTTTCATTTTAATATCCCTCTGGTCCTGGCATGGAAAGTCTTCGGCATTAATTTTGTGCCGCCCCACAGGCATTGTGTATAATTCCACTGGACAGCTCCCATGTTATGACCTCTGCGGTCTCTATGTGGAGTGTGCCGATCCCACCGGCTGTGGCCTTGGCTTTGACAGCTATGCATGGGATTACCAGGTACCTAGATTAGTTCTCACTAAATCCTGAATATTAGATTTTAACACAAGTCTTCAATCAAACAGATTTGAGACTGCAGAATGCTACAGGGATGATGTAACTTTGTAGGCCAACCCAGAAGTCTGCATCACCCTGGTTCCCTTGACAAATGTCCAATAGGATTTTCTTTTGGATTATTGTAGAAAAGAAGCTCTGTGTTTTTTTTTTGTTATTTGTCCAATAGGATTTTCTTTTGGATTATTGTAGAAAAGAAGCTCTGTGTTTTTTTTGGAAATTCATGTACTGTCACATGACTTCAGTGTCTCTATCGTTAAGCTTTTACAATTCTTTCAGTCTTTATTTAAATTTAAAAAATCCCTCAAAGTTTGTGATCATAAACAGTGAGTTAGTTGATGCTCCCAGAACCGTTTGTCCCATTTAGCCACTTGTTAGCAATCGCCTTTTCAAAACATGTAAAAAACTTAAATTATGAGGAGGGTACTACTGTTGTATTTTATGTGGTAAAAAATGGTAAAATATCTTGGACTAACCAGAGACCTTAAAGCCAAAAAACCTATTCTAAACACTGACTTTGGGACAATGTAACCGGAAGTTCAAAAATACTAACTTATTTCCAGGTTAGAGGCAGCTCACTGTTCTGTCCAAATACTTGAGATTTAGAATAGGATTTTCTTTTGGATTATTGTAGAAAAGAAGCTCTGTGTTTTTTTTGGAAATTCATGTTACATTTCTTCTTAAAGGATTTCCATTCCATTTCTTTTTTAGGCCTGCACTGAGATCGAGATGTGCTACGAGAGTAACAATGTGACGGGTATGTTCCCGCCCATGACATTCAGCAAGCAGCAGAGGGAACAGTTCTGCTCAAAGAGATGGGGGGTGGTGGCTGAAGACCCAGTTCTGGGATGATGGTAGGCTGTAACTACCTAACAGTGCCTGGGTCTGTAGCTTTCTTAAAAAAAAAAAAAAGTTTTACCTCATGATTATACATCAGCTTCCACTTGCCTTTGGTCCTTTTAATATTCATTGGATGTTTTTAGTGAAATGAGACCTCAATGTTACAACCATTTGAACTTTCTTTTCTAGATCTCACCACCGCAAGCAATATATTTTCCATTGGTGATCTTGTTCCTTGGGCTAATGGAGGGGTAAGACGGTTTTTTTTTTTTTTTAAAGCTGCACTTGGTATTTTTCCTCACTAAAAATAATTACCTGAATACTTCATTTCAGTAATTCCTTTGTTATTGGTTGTTGTTGAGGTTAACAAATAAAGTGCTTTGTTGTGCTTCTCTGTGAAATGATGGAATTATTTTCACCTGTAGATCAGGAAGTCACTCAGTCCATCACTGATTGCAATCAACATACCAGAGGGAGCTCATCATCTGGATTTAAGGTGTGAATTTGTGTGTGCAACTGTAAGAGATATAGACAGTGAAATGTTATATTTGGCTTTGTCTCATTTGATCATCATGCTTCCTGTTTTTAGAAATGTGTTTTTTAATATTTTTTTCAGGGAGTCTAACCCTGCTGATCCTGAGTCTGTGATTATGGCTTGGAAGGAGGAGTCTGAAATCAGTGCTCAATGGGTGAAAGCAGCAAGGAAGAAGTCATTATGAGTTCATTTTTGTGTACAGTTTATTTCAACATTGTAAAATATTGAATAAATCCATTTATTTTTCATTCCATTTATCACAGAAATGGACATTTAAAAGAAATATGAATTTGTCAAAAAAACAACAACAAAAAAAAACATACAAACTCACTCTTATGTCTAAATCATCTCTTACAAATTTCCAAATTGAATTGGGGTACTTGTATTAGTAAATATGATTATGTACAGCTGTACTACATATTACTTGTCTTATCATTCCCGTTTTAGAATATTCTTTGAAATTCATGGCACATCTTTGGTGTGTATGAATGATTCAAAATGATGTTGATTTGTCAATATGCATGAGGCAGCTGATAATTTAAGACATTTGCACAACAATTGAGAGTGAGGCATGAAAAGCCCTTCATTTTAAATCTGAGATACATAAGTTCATTTGACAGTGTAGCTGTCTTCAGTTTCTCACACAATTAGAGAGAAAAAAGTACACCCAGAATGTGTGTACAGATAGGAAGTTAATCTAACACTTCCACACTGGAATATAAATAATCACAAAAGTATTTATTTACAATAAAACAAATCACAGATAGCTTCACAACGAAACGAGATGTTTAAAATAGATTGATTTCTCATATAAACTTGATTCTCTGGATTGAAAATAGACAACAATTATCATCATTGCTCTGTATGTAAAGGCACATGTGGAACAGAACACCTCACCACAGCACGACAACAAGAAACCGGTTAATGCTCAGCCCTTGATTAACATCTGCAATGGTTTTAATGTACATACTAAAAAAAAAAATACTGGATAATATTAATGTAAGATTCTGCACGGTGAGATATAATGTTCAACCAAGCTGTTCAAATACAATGCACAAAATACACCTGTGATCTGTGTAAACAGCAGGAATATTCTTTGATGGTCAAAAAAGTAGGTAGCCCAGGCTATTACCAGATATTTCTTTACATTCTATGGTATTTAAGGTCAGGCCCACAAACTGATCTGCAATAAGTGACGAAAAATTAAAAACAAACATCCCATCTTTTTCTTGCAAGAAAACATTTGGAATTTTGAAGATTCTTTAAAGTTCTAAGAAAACCACACAAAGAAAACAAAATCCAATTTTTCATATTTTACAAGATATTCTACCAACACCATAAAGTTCATCATAAACACAAAAATACTACTGACACAATCACATCTGATGGAGGTCCCCTGAAAGAGTGTAAACTGCCATAATATAAACATTGTGCTTGATTAATGCTCTATTAAAATACTTAATTCTGCAATCACAAAAAATGGGACCAAATTGAATAAAAATCTCCAACTAAATAATAATAAAATAATAATGGCTAACACCAAACTCCACACAAAAACGTAGATTTCTCCTGTTTACATAAATGTCATTAAAATCCTTCACATCAAGGTTGGGATTTTAAGCTCAAAACAAAAGAAATATTTCAAATAATTCCACAAAATAAAATAAAACAATTTCCCCTTGCATGTGCTTCATCACAAGATAAAAAGATAAAATGATACAATGATGACTGATAACTCTACCAAATGTTTCAACTGTTCTTATAGGTGATATAAGCTCTGGAACACAAATAAAACGTATGATGTAAGGAAAAAATTTTGTACAATGCTAAATAGACCATCAGATGATGGTCAAAAGGCTCTCTAAATCCTCATAACAAAAACAGCAGTTGTTCTTTCATTTAGAAAATATACACACACTAAACCCCCAAAAGATACAATAAAGTGCTTGCCTTGCAGTCCCCATAAAGTTTTACAGTATGAATATTTTTGTCTGTGTGCTTGGGCTAAGAGACTGCACATACTGAATCAATGGGCTAATTCAGCAGCCAAGCTGATCAACAGCATAATAAAAGCATAAATAGAGTAAAATAGAAACATACAGATTACCAGAACAATCAGAAACTACACATCTACAAACAGTTTTTGTCATGGCTGTGTTATGACATTATTTAACAGTTAGCGACTTTTAATTACAAAGAGTTCCCAGAGTAGAAAAAGATGGCAGTTTGGATATCAAATGTGTTCATGCCCCTGAGAGAGAGGTTTTTGGTTATGCATGTGTGCTTGTGGGTCCTTCACTCTGATTGTGGCCATATGGGCAGAGGATGGGCCTCAGTGTTGAAGACGTACTTGTCCAAGCTGATAAGGTTGGGGTCTTCGGAAAACAGCAAGTAAAAGTATTTGAGAGTCTCACCCAGGAAGAAGCTCTCCATCTTGTCTCGAGGGTTGGGACTGGCCGGGTCACGGACATTGTTTATGGACGTATAACCACCAGTGGGAACCTGTGGGGAGAGGGACACATGAGTCAGTACTGAGAGTTGTTTGGTAACATTCTTGTAAGCTGTTGATATGAACTGAAGGCTGAATGTGAAGTTCAGAAGTGCAGAGAGAGAAAGTGTAAGTACATTTGGAAATGGAGCGAGGCAATGTTAGTATAAACCAAGAAAAATGAGAAGTCAAGTAGCAACGTATCTGATATATGAAAATCAGAACTGAGCCAATGATATCACAGACTTGTTCTTACGAAGCACTAAGGTTTGGCTTTGGGTCAGAATGAAAAACAATCTTGAGACACGGATAAAGATTTTAACTTTACTTTTAACTAACTTTAGAGATCTCACTCACAAAAAGTATTTAGGAAAGAAACACCTTAAAACTGAGCATAACTAGAAAATGTTTTGAATAAAACTTTTCATGACCTTTTAATATTTTATCAAATGAAAAGGACATTTCATGCCTGAGAAATCTTTTTTTTTTTTTCTGATACTGAAAAAAAGTTTTTGACAGAAGTTTCTTATGCTCACCAGAGCATCAGAAATACAGTTTAAAAAAAAAAAAACTAATATTTTGGCATTTTATAAAAAAATTAAATTGCTGTATTTTTTTTATTTTGCTATATTTTAGAATGCAATTTATTCCTGTGATGCAAAGCTGAATCTTCAGCAGTCATTACTCCAGTCCTCAGTGTCAGACCCATGATCCTTCAGAAATCATTATATTATGCTGATTTGATGCTTAATAAATATTTCCCATTATCAGTGTTGAAAACAGTTGTGCTGCTTATTATTTTTGACCCCAAAATTAGTATAAACAATAAAACTGACCACCATCTAGAAATCATGCAGAAGCACAAACTTCAGAAACAGTACATCATCTGGACACCTTTGGAAAACTATTTTCAAGACATTATTATTTGATATGAACTCATTTGAATCTCACATACTATTTTGATTGGAATTATGTAAATTTGGATGCAGTGCACAACTTTTACCGTCCACTGTTTTGCATGTTCTAAAATACTTCGAGGTGACAGTGGAACGGTTTCATTCCTCTTTCACATACCCTTGTGTACTTATTGAAGTTCTGTAGGATCTCCCAGCCCCACTGCTGGTACTTCTTATCCTTGGTGAATCTATACAAGTAGAAGAGGCTCTCTACAGTCTCTGGCCGCAGAAGGTTGTGCCGGTCTGCAATCTGTAAGACAATATGAGATCACAAAGACAATTTCATTTGACATACTCATTAAACAAACACCTGTTTATTTGTTGACGGCCACAGTATACTCATCCAACAAACACCGGTTTCACAGCAGCCAACTGAAAGCTCTTCCTGAGCTCACCTTTACATCTACATCCTGTGTGCTGCCCTCATGCATGTTGAAATGAGCTATCTCCGGGCTCAGACCTATCTCCATCTGGGCATACATCTGGTAACAAGTCTCCATCAGCTGTTTTGCCAGCTCCATATGATCAGCAGGAAGGCCGTAATGTGCCCCCAGTGCCAGAGTACCAGGCAGGAAACAAACCAAGTGGTCCTGAAAGAAACAAGACAGGAGAAAAAAAGGGCCACATGAGCTATTTGACTCTGCTGGGCTTGAGGGCTTGTTATCCTTTGACAACAAACTTACCATTTTGGGACTAAAGTGTCCATGGGACAGCTCTCCTACAAATGCAAGGCCAGAAGGAGTAGACTTCTTCAGCAGGTTCTTCTTCACCCCTTCCACAGCCTGCAGGTAGTCATCCAGGAATCTGAAAGAAAAAAAAATGGGGAGCACAAATAAATCTTAGATAAAATAAATCTTTGAACATGAACCATCAAAAATATATATATATATATATATATATATATACATACATATTGTTGACAGCTGTAGTTTAATTTTAAGTCATCCAAGGCTGTTTATTTGTCGCTTTTTGGTTTGGAATTAACACTACAGGCTATCATCATACCACTGCTAAAATTGTGGTATTTCCTCAATATAAACTATGAAGTTCAAACATACAGAGTCTACTTACTCTTTCTCAGTCTTGCCTCCTTGTATCCACTGCTTCAGCAGGTACTCATAGTAGCTGTCAGCCCTGGCACCCAGCGTGTACATGCCCTGATGGGTGAACAGCCCGTTGTTGGTATTGATAAACATCGGCACTAACCCATCTTGCTTTCCATCCAGTTTATGCACCTGCTTCATCACCTCCATTACAGCCAGCTACAGAAAGAAATGAAAGAAAAGTAACCACCTGTTCCTATGAGAACCGAATTCCTTAAATGAGTGTTCGGGTCTTAACTGAGGAAGACTGTCCATTGTCTTGACCTTGTATTTGGGGTCTCCAGTAAGTCGGCTGAGCTCTCTGAACTCTAGCTGAATGCTAGTGACCTCAGCTACGGAACTGTCTGAAGTCCACTGTGGAGGATGAGCCGTCCCCTTCCCAATATTCACATCCGAATAGGGGATTTTAGAGGCAGTATTGAAGGCAGGCATCAGTCTGGAGCCAATATCTTTCTGAAAAATGATTGATGTGATAAAAATAACATCAAATCACAAAAACATAGTAACAGGAAAAGGAGAAACTTTGAGCTCAAGGGGTTTGAAGACTTTCATCAGCGTGTGTTCTGCTTCTTTCTTACAGCTTTCTCCAGGAACAAGGAGTCTCCGGTCAGATGGTAAGTACTCAGAAGGCTGCCCAGTATACGAATGGTGCTCTCAAACAGATTAACATCAACATTCTTATCGAAGGAGAGCTCTTTAGCCACCCACTGCCTGGCCTCTGCAAACTCTGTCGACAAGATTAATGTAAATGAAGTAAACCACATTACACAGTTAACAGCTCAGTAAACATCAAAAATAACAGATCATTCAAATGTGAAGTATGGAAATTACTTAATACGAAGACACAGACTTATAACTATTAAGTGATGGTATACTGTTGGTATATTTACCAGGAAAGTGTAAAAATGGTGAATCTATCTATCCATCTATTTATTATATATATTATATTATATTATATTATATTATATTATATATATACTTTTTCTAAAATTAAATAAATTAGGAAGAGTACAATGAAAAGGTGTTTAATTCTTTGTGACTTGGATTTTTTTTTTTCCTCCACAAGATCTTGTGAAAACGAGAAAATCTTGTTCTGTGTTGGAGTCTGTAATGTATTTTCTCTAGCAAACTAAATTACCCTCTTTGAGACCCAAGATCCACATGGTGTCCAAAGCATCAATTAGAGTCAGCCCAAGTCCAAACCACTCTCCATATGATTTAGAGATTGGTTTTAGCTCATCGTGACCCCAAGCAAAGTTCTTGTAACCCTTCCAGGCATGTCTAAAAGCTTCTCTCACAGCCTCCAGCCGGCTCTCAGCTGAAAGAAACAGAAACACAAGAAACAGCTGCTTCGGTGCAATCCATAAAAAGAAACACATGAATTTGGCAGATCAGCTGCATGAAATGGGTTTATATTTAGAAAGTATTAATAGATTGAGCAACTGGCTCTTTTCCTGTTCAGTATCAAAGGAATACAATGTAGCTGACAAAATAACAAACCAAGTGCTAATGAAGCTGGGTCATCTTGGATTTCTGTGTCTTTGGTGTCGGTATCAGATGCATGTTCTTCTTCTATCACAGCTCCACGCCAACTACACACATGAGAGATAAATAATAAACATCAAACCACAGAATTATCAAGTCCTGTATCATTGCACAAAATGCACATGCTGTTGTGTTTATAAGGTATTTCAATACAGTTGACATTAAAAATCAAACCTAATGATTGGCTTTCCTCCTTTAGATCCTTTATCTGCATTCTTCAGGTGCAGTCCATGATTTTCTACTCCCAACAGACCCGAAGCATTCGTTTTGGTTTGCAAACGGTTCTGCAAGACATGAGCTCCACGTCTATGGTAGTCTTTTTTCTGTTTTTCAGAGGAAAACGTATGCTACTGCCACAAACCTCAGATAGCAGCACAAAGCACAGCCTGTAACCTTGAGTTATCAGGTTACTCATAAAAAGAGGCCATCCAAAAAGAAAGCAAGAAACAACTGGGTCATGCTAACCTCAGAGGGCAGCTCAGGAGGAATGGACCTGTACTCATTTTTCAGGTTGACAACAAATGGCTGTTTTCCATCGTACCCGTTCTCCCCTACAACACCATCTGAGAAACATGAAAACAGAGAACCTAGAATTAGCTCTTAATAGAGATATTAGGTTAAAGTTGGCATGAAATGTAAATTGACACTATCTATTTTTTAAACATTGCGAATGACTCATCCATGTGTGTTTAATTATTATTTATTTTTTTATCAAAAATGTCATCAGGTGAAACAACAGTCTTCTCTCTAGTGACTCCTCCAATCATTTCATCCACATAAAACCTGTGCCTTTATTTCAAACGACTGAAAGCTCACATTCAGATCTGCTTCCATCTAACCGGGGCACAACTGCATGTTTGCTGAAAGGCAGGCAAGATTATTTTAAAATGGGAAATTAACTGATATGGTTAATCACTGCCCTCTCAAGCAACAACGTTGTTGATTGACTTGCAGTGAAAAAAATTGACAGTTTAAACATTCTCACTTTGTTCACTTTATTTTAATGCACTGATTTATTTCCCTTTGACTTTTTCTGTTTTGCACCCCTTTGCCTTCTCTATTCATTTCGGTCATGTGACTGTGTCTGTGACAGTAATGTCGAAGGGTGAGCTGCTAATATGTACTCACTTGAAAATAAATTACATTTTGAACTAATTTAAAATGCTAAAAGTTAAATAAAAAATGTTTCCTGTCATTATTTTTAATTTATAAGATTTTGTTTTTGCAAAATGGTACCCCCCTCACGCGGCACCCCTATGCGCTGCATATACTGCACACCCCATTTTTGCATTTTACTTGGATGTTCATCATAATATGGAAGAAAAGCTCTATCTCTACTTCTGTTACATCACAACTTTAAAGGTGCCATATCATAAATTGAGCATTACTCTCATTTATTATTTTTCCAACAATACAATTTGGAAGGTCATTTTCAATAGTTGTTTTTTTATAGCATCTCACCTCTCCAGTGCCCTATGAGAGTGGGAGATGTAGTGATTCCACCAACCAGCAACAGCATCAGTGTAAACAGGATCAGGCTGCGCTGCAATCTGGACAGCTGTTTCCATTTCTGGAGACAAAGCCAAGAGGATTGTATTATCACATTTTTGTAACCAAACAATCTTGTTACCCTACAGATGGGCCTCAAAACTACTGAATCAAACCATAATATTAATAAATGCTTGATTGCTGAATATTAAACTCACCCTCCAGCAGGACTGCCGGCGCCACTGCTTGCTGTTGGTGTAGCTGCCACTTTCGCTGACAGTCAGAGATACAAAATCCCTTCTTGATGGAGGCAGCATGATTCCCCGTCTCTCTCCAGACTGTTCATAAACTCAGTGTACAGGTTTCTGTGTACAGAGAGAGAAAACAAACTTTGTCTTAAACCGTGAGAGCTGCCTAGCTGTACAACGTTTCAGTGTTGACCATGACATTCAAAAGTGCTGTCTAGGTAGGCAGTGCACTATTGGTTAAGACACAGTCAGTACTGACAGTAGTTGCGTGGGCAGCTGGCTGCCATATACAGTACTGATAACACAGATACACAGAAACGTTTTTAACGTTAACGGTTTAAAGACGTCGATGGCATAACGAAATTATGATGTATTTTGACAGATATAAAATACATTTTAAAAGTTTAATTCAGAGAGCAAATCTAAAACTGTAGCTCACCGCCAACTCTGTTAATAATGGACATCAAAAGACAGATATATTCCAACCAACTATACATCATGATTAAAATACTAAACATACTAAACATTTAAATCTTTTACTGAATAATTCTTTATTCCACAACCACATCGTCTCGTTTGATTCATTCAAGAGAACCGACTCACAAGAATCATGCGTTCCCATTTCAGCTCGCGAATTCTTAGTTCAGAAAACAAAGCCAGAGTATTTTAGTGCTGTTAGCCTCCACAACGGCAGAGAAAACGAACATGTAGAAAACACAATGATTATGGTATATTTTTAAAAACTGATTCAAAGAACTGTTTCTAGAACCGGTTCTCGGTTCCCAACTTGAACGGCCAAGTGTCAGCTGTCAGAAGACGCTTTCTCACTGACTAAAACACCGACTATAAATTATTTATGTCTGGTATAATGAACACTTACAACTATTTATATTTTATTTAGAACAAAAACTGACCAGTTTCTCGATTTCTCACACTGGGTTACTTTCCTCTGACTCTTATGTACACGTAGGATTAAGCTCAACAAGTCAAACCTCTCTTCCTGGAGTTATGTGGAGCGTCCTGCAGTGCGAAGCGGAGCTCTGATCGGCTCAGGATCTTACGACGGTCCGAGGCATCACTGAAGGGCCTAGAGCTCACCAGCGATCACTCACAAAAAATCCCATTCGACTCTGCAACTGTGGCGGCGAACACAGTGCGACACGTCTGAATGTCCTGAAGGTCTAAGTGGAGCATATTGCAACCATTTTTCTCAACTGAGGTTTCATGTGATCTCTTGGAGACGAGGAGCAGGCGTGTTGTACACTTGTGGCTTTTCCAAATAATCCTCCAGAGGGCGCCAGGCAGACCACAAACTGGGACCAATCAGAAAGAGAAACCTAAAAACTAAATGTTTGGTCAATCTATTATTCACCATAACACAAGCCTACAAATTTATACTGGTAATTGTAATTCCCTAAAAGTGTATTATACCGGTTATTTCCCCCAAAATACTAAGCAGCTCAATGTCAACACTGATGATAATAATAATAATAAAATGTTTATTGAACACCAAAACAGCATATTAAAATGATTTCTGATTATCTGACTCTGAAGACTTAAATATTCAGCTTTGCCATCACAGTAAATAACATTTTAAAATATATTACACTACGTTTTCATTGTAATAAAGTGTAATGTATTTTTTAATCAAATAAATGCTGCCTTGAGTATAGGAGACTAATTTCAAAATCATTAAAAAAATCTTACAGATCCCAAGTTTTGAACTTTAGAGTATATAATAATTTCATGTATCTTATATTTTACCTTTTATATGGGTATTTATCTTTTGTTTTTTCTTCACAAAGTCACATTAGCGACACCTAGGTTTTAACATTAACAGCCTAATTCAGCAAATGTATGAAGAAACCACCAGATATTAATATTCACTTCTAAAAATCTAAAAAATAAATAACTAAATCCTTGCAGTTATTATAACTCATGCTAAAGGCAATTTAAATTCATACAGGAACCTGAAAGAACACAAACCCTCTAGGACTTTGGTTTCCTTTGGTTTTACTAAGGTAACCGCAACATACCCGACAATAAAACACACTCTTTGGAATGAAATCAGTTTGTTATTAAAACAGATTGCTATGAGCTACTTTTACAATGAGTTAAATTGTCATTATGTTAATTAACGTATAGTAAATTCCACTGGATCCACCATAAAAACAATGGTCCAAGAGCAACTGTTTTGACCAAAAATATTCTTTGTACTAATTAAATCATGTTATTAGACTTCACATGCAGTGTCTGATATATATCTGAGGCACATCGTTTATATAATAGTTGATTTGAGTGCCACATACATCACATGACCATCCAGGTTCAAAACCCTTCCAAGAAGAACAGAACTGGTTACAGCAGTATATAGTGGACAAACTTAAAATGAAATGTTCATCAAGCACATACAAGTGTGGTGTTAAAGTATTCAGACTCTTTTGGCCATGTACAGTAATGTATATCACAGTGCTCTTTGTCATAAGGTGCAAAAAAAAAAAAACCTTAATTACATTTTTTTTTTTTTTTTTGAGGAAATCAGGGTTTGTGGAAGCAAATTGTTCTTAAGACGTGACAAGTAACATCCTGGCATTATATAAATAATCAGTTATTTAACAGAAAACAAGCATTGTAAACAATATACAACAATATATTACATCTCCTCATGAGAAGCTGCGCACCAGATTGCTGTCGCCACTAGACAACAAATCAGTTTACTGTACTGAAAGTACACTGTAAACTGAAGGTGAAAACTTCATTAGGAACCTCCATTCCCACAGCAGACGGAGAACAGTAGAGGAAAGAAAGTCCTGATTTGTTTTTGATAATTGCTCTTGGCTCTGCTTTTCTCAGCAGAGAGCTACTCAGTAAGGGTAGTCCTCATTGAGTGTTTGTGTTTTAGTTGAAGCAGACATGTCCTGCAGTAAACTGAAACTGTTCTGTTGTGTCACTGTGGCCAAATAAAGCCAGATCTCTGATTGGTAAAAGCTCCAGGTCTTCAGTCTCAAACTGGAACACAGATTCCCGAGGGCCTGTATCCGGTGACCCTACAGGCTAAACATAGACAGAAAGGGGACATAATAAAATTAAATGAACAGCAATGCAATCCATTTTCACTCAGATACAGTTGTCTTACTTCACAATCCAGTAATGTTGCCAAGAAGCTCTGTCTTCTAGAATCTGCAAGGAACTTGATGTCTCTTTCATTGGAGCCCTGGTGGCTGTTTGGCTGGCATGAAAATGTGATGTTCTGCTTCACAAACTTGCTGTTGAGTCGTAGGAATCTCATTTGTACCACACCAGTTTCCATGTAATCAAACTTTAAAGACACAATGGTTTACGCAAGGAAGAAAATACATATTGGCATGAGAATATTTGTTATTTGGGTTATTGGTTCTGAGGAAACTACATACCTGAAAGCCGCCATCTATAGTGCTCAACCATGTAAATGAGTCCGGCATGGTGTCTTTAAGCCATGATTTCACGGGGATCTGAAGCAGAGAGGTCTCATTATCAGCCTAATATTAATTAAACACAAAGCTTGAAATGGGGGGTCAGTAAGATTTAAAAATAAATAAATAATTAATACTTTTAAATCAACACGGATGCAATAAATTGTTCAAAAGTGACAGAAAATGCATTTAGAAATACATTTCTATCATGACAAATCTCAGAAGATTTTAGCATGGTGATGGATATGACAATGTTGATGTAACTGGTCTTGGCAGAATAGATCTGCTACACTGCTGCTGCTGTTGGTTATTGCTGTTGTACTGTAGATTATTGCTGTATTGCTGGCCCTGTTGCAAAGCAAGTACAGGAACCTACTACTGCCAATACATACACCAAAATGGTGGAGTATTTAAGACATACTGCTGCTGTACAAGTAGCATATTTAATAACCCGAAGCAGATCTAAACAGGTGGAGCTGGGGAAGGTGAAGTTTTTCAGAGGTCTCCACTCAATTCCTGGAGGGACACCGCTTAGCACAGTTTGCTCCAACCCTAATCAAACACACCTAAATCCAGCTAATCAAGGTCTTCAGGATTACTAGAAACTTCCAAGCAGGTACGAGTTGGAGCTGGATGGAGCTAAACTGCAGAGCTGTGGCCCTCTAGGAATTGTGTTTGAGAGCACTGTTCTATTGTTGGCTAACCAGCCATTTAAATGTAAAGCAGTTAGCTCATTGGCTGCATATGCAACATGAACCAATCAGCTTGTGCCAAGTAGTTTAACGCTGGGAATATCATCAGTTTGCATTAACGACACATCAGCCTGCACCATCTAGAATTTCATGACAGAACTTGGCATTTATAACAGGTTTTCTATTTTAAATAAACACGGTTATTTTGAATTTTCTATTCATCATTAGATCCTGAAAAAAGGAATCACAGTTTCCACAAAAATATTAAACAGCAAAACTGTTTTTGACCCGACAAATCACATATTAGAAGGATTTCTGAAAGATCATGTGACACTGAAGATCGGGATGAGGGCTGCTTAAAATTCAGCTTTGCGATCACAGAAATAAATTCAGTTTTTATTTATAGTAAAATATACAACACTTATTTAGAATTATAATAATATTTCACATTATTAATGTTTTTACTAAATGTTTTTGATCAAGTAAATGCAGCCTTGGTGAGCGTAGATTTCATTCAAAAACATTAAATTTGAACAGTAGTGAGATCTGAGTTCTGAAAGTTTCAGTATATATTCAAGCTATTTTATCACATCTATATATATATATATATATTTTTTTTTCTCCACACGATATGACCCCATCAGATGCTGGGGAAAAATGTACTTACCTGTGGGTGCAGGGGTGGGAAACATGTTTGTCCACCTGCACTGAAGTTACAATAAACCAGCAAAGCATCAGCAGGACTGCCCTGATTTGGGTCGATATAATACATTCCTGAAACAGTTAAATAAAAATCAATAAATTATTCCTGCAGACCAGAATAATATTTTTAGGTCTATAGATTAACAATAACATGCATGAGAATGACTCTGACCACTGGTTAAGTTAGGATGACTGATCATCAGTTCCAAGCAGGTGGTGGCCGGATGCTCCTTAGTGCCATCTGGAGGATCTATGAAGAATCGCAGGTCTTGCTGAAGGGAGTCCAGCAGGGTCTTAACAAGTGGATAGTTGGACTTGTTGGAGAAATATGTGAGGTCCTGATTTGTGTGGAAAAACAAAAAACATTGTCACACAGCAATTAAGTTAACATCAGAGTAATTACGCACTTGATATTATGAATGGATTCTGAGCAAAAACATTTGAAGACCTTTAATCACTTATCAGCTGCTTACTTTTAGCTGAGTCAGTGTTAGGTTCAGAGAGAAGCCCGGTGGACCTGGGAGGCCTGGTGGACCCTAAAATAAACAGAGTTACAGTTGCTACAGCACATGCATTAATGTAATGTTTTACATAGGCTATATCACTCAGGTAATGTAAATAAGTAGTCAAACTCACAGGAGGTCCTCTCTTTCCTTTTGGACCAGTAAGTCCTGAATATCCTTTTAAACCCTGAAAAAGTTGAATAAATTACATTTCATTATCAGCAAATGTTAACTGCAAAAGTAATCTAGATAAGAGAACAATGTGTATTTAACCTCTGACACAAACCTTTTCTCCAAACAGGCCCTGTTGAGTGAGGAAATGGACATAAGTGAATATTTAACTTGAGTATCATTTGTGTATAAAAGTGTCTAATGCTACTGACCTCAATTTTTTTTTCTTGGATTTGATCATTTAATAATTCATAATTCATTTTATGTAATTTAAGTTTCAAATATTTACCTTATCCTAAATATGCATTGCTGTTTAAAAGTTTGTGGTCAATAATTAATTTATTTATTTTAAATTAATACATATTTATATTTTCAGCAAGGACACATTAAACTGCTGTTGCATTAAATTGGTAACACTTGTGTAGCTCATTCTAGGAAAAAAAAGGACAAGCAGTTATTTGAAGAACAATATATTTTTGATTTCTTTTCCATTTATTGCAGTGTGGTATTTAATAAATAAAAATAAAAATCTAGAAAAGACAACAACTTACAGGCATCCCTGGTAGACCAGGAGTCCCTCTTTGACCTGTTGGGCCAATATCACCCTAAAAGAGGCACAGATTACTCTACATTCTACATGCCAACAGTCTCATTGTACATTTACATGCTTATCTAAATCGATCACCTGCTTTCCCTTCAACCCCTGTCTCCCTTTTTCCCCAGGTAGGCCCTGTCCCCCCTGAAATAAACAGAGAGATAGAAGTCAGCCATTTCAAACATTAACAATTTCATTATTTATGCACACAAAATACAAACAGGTGTCTTGAGACTTTTAGTTTCTTCTAGCATTTGATAAAGATAAACGAAGGTACCTTCAGTCCATCTCCCCCTGGAGGACCATGTGGTCCAAGTTCCCCCTTCTCTCCCTAGACAGAAAGAAGAGTAAGCCTCAAGGTTCTCAGCTTTGTCATTCCTCCAGTTCTAATATGACATTTCCATTAAAGCCCCAAACCTCAAAGCCTTTTTTTCCACTCTCTCCTTTCTTGCCTCGAATGCCTGGTAAACCCTGAAACAATACATGTAGACCACTGATAAATATTCTCATCATCTTACATGAATTCCTAAATATAGACCAGGGAACATGTATTCATTTACATATTGTCCTGGTTTGCCAGGAGGTCCAGTCTTTCCCATTGCTCCTTGTTTGCCCTGTTGCACATCATACAAAAGCTGAAACTAAAACTTCTTATACAGTTATTTGTGACAAACATCATTTCAGGTTAAGCAGCATTTAAAAGTGACTATTTAATAAACGAGTACCTTCTCCCCTCTAGGTCCTCTGAGACCCCTCTGACCAGCTTTTCCTTTTTTCCCCTAAGAGTGAAAGAAGAATTTAAATTGATCTTTTAATGCTGGAAATGTTTCCTTCAAACACTAAAAAACCTTAACACTGCACTTACTCTCTCCCCTGCACGCCCAGTTTTTCCAGGAGGTCCATCTAGACCATCATTTCCCTGAAAAATTAGAAAAGTATATACAGTAGAGTAAGACTGAATAATGTTTCAGTGATTAGTAGTAATATTTTTAGAAATTAACACAGCAACTAAAGAAGGAAAGAATGAATGTCATGATATCAGATTACAAATTCAGTCTAAACATATGATGAATAATGAGATTTAGACCACACTGACCTTCTGACCTTTCGGTCCATCCCTTCCATGAGGCCCAGATTTACCATTTGGACCCTAAAACATTTAAACAGAAATAATATATAATTTCCGGTCTTCAAGCGGTGAAAGAATATTACCACTTCACTGCAGAATTTTCCTTGGTATAAAAACAAACAAACAAAAAAAACAACAACAACAACACACAAATACTGACTTGTGGCCCTGGTGGGCCAACAGGGCCCTGAGCTCCCATTTCCCCCGGAAGTCCCTGAAAATAACAGCAAAAAGCAATTTAATAAATAAAAAAATACTATATTGCTGCATTTTGAACAATATTTAACATATTAATATGACTAAATTACAGTTTCTACATTTACTGTAAATAACAGTTTTGGACACTTTTGTGGTGAAATTCTACCTCCTTTCCTGGTAATGCTGTGGGTCCTTTAGTGCCAGGGAGGCCCGGTGGTCCCTAGACAGGAGACAATCATCAGCTGGCATCAAGCAGACTTTAGTCACTCATTATAAAAGTTCTTCTTTAATTAACAGCCTCACCATCTGCCCTGGAGGTCCTTGTCTTCCTGGTTCACCTTTAGGTCCCTCTTGTCCTGGCATACCCTTTGGACCCAATAAGCCCTCAGGGCCTCTGAGACCCACAGCTCCCTGCAATATCAGTATCATTTGTTCCCTGAAAATCCAGCACTGTAACCGGGATTTAGCTTGAAACGGTTAGCCGTACTAACCTGAGTTCCGACCTTCCCCATAACCCCTTGTAAGCCTCTCTGCCCAGCTATTCCCTGCAGATAAAACACAAACATAATGACTTTAATTTGACATTGAGAGGTTCCCCTCAGTTCCTGTAATCTTATATAGCAGCCGTATGTGTGGAAAAATAGGGGAGTGAGACGAATGTGGCTCTGTCTTATTCCCAGTTCATAATTCTAATGATATTTTACCCAAACTGTTGTATGATGGAAAACAGTCATTGATTTTACCCGACTGCCTTGATCTCCTGGATGGCCTGGCACCCCAGCTGATCCAGTTTCCCCCTTTTGAAACAAAGAGCAGGTCTGGTACATTAGAAAATGCATAAGGGTAATCCTGATCTATTACAAGGAACATTAATGAAAGAAACTTGAGGAAGAAAAGGGAGTGATACCTTTGGGCCTGGTGAACCATTTTGTCCTGGTGGTCCCCGAAGGCCTATCAAACCCTGCATTAAAAGCGAACTTACAAACTCAACCAACCAACTCCAAAAGTGTGTTCCCCATCAAAAACTAAAATAATGTAAGTTGATTTAGGTGCACATTATATAAAAATCATACCTCTAGACCCATCAAACCAGATGGACCAGTCTTTCCCATCAATCCATTCTGACCCTGGTGAAGAGGCAATCATTATTCAAAGCACAATACACTTCAAAAACAACTATTATAAATGAACAGTGTAATAATAGTTAGGTAGCCAAAGAGTATGTCCAATAGAAATGAGCTTTGCTCAGCAAGATCACTAACTTGTAGACCAATGTAGCCTTTATTCCCCCTCACTCCTCGATCTCCTCTGTCCCCCAAAAATCCAGATGGGCCTTGGCCTCCAGAGAACCCCCGATGTCCAGGGTCACCCTGATTGAATAAGAATGTGGTTAACTTCACTTTGTGTAGAACCTGGTCATTGTAAAGACCTTTACAGCTTATCTAATGAAATTTTACTTAAAAAATAAGAGTATTGTGGAATTATTTTACCTTTTGTCCTTTAGGCCCAGGCTCTCCAATATCACCTGGAGGTCCAATACCTCCCTGTATATGAAACATCATACTCATAATTATTAATTTATTGTAATTCACTTAAAAGAAAAAGGACTTTTAAGATATATACACTACTTTTTGGGCTTGGTAGGATTTTTTTTTTAGTTTTGTTTTTGAAAGAACTCTCTTATGCTCATCAGGATGCATTCATTTGATCAAAAATATAATAAAAACAATACTGCTGTGAAATATTATTGCAATTTTAAAACAACGGTTTTGCTTTCAATATATTTTAAAATGTAATTTATTAATCTGAATTTTAAAGCTGAATTTTCATCAGCCATTGCGCCAGTCTTCAGTGTCACATGATCAGAAATCATTATAATATGTTAATTTGGTGCTAAAGAAAGCTGAATTTTCATCAGCCATTGCGCCAGTCTTCAGTGTCACATGATCAGAAATCATTATAATATGTTAATTTGGTGCTAAAGAAACATTATACGTGTTTTTACTGTCACTTTTAAATAAAGTCCTTGCAAAATAAAATTATTTGTTTAATGAAACTCTTAATGACCCCAAATTTAGCGTAGATTAGCTTAATAACAGGACTTGAAGCCTTATGTAATCAATGTCACTGACCTCTTTACCATGTGGTCCTGGTGCGCCCTGCATTCCATGAGAGCCCTGAGGCCCCTGTTCTCCCGGAGGTCCATTTGGACCAGGCCTACCAATGGGTCCAGGTGATCCCAAATCAAATACCCAAGTAAAATCACTTCACTTGGAAAAAGCCTGTAGTGGAAGCTGACAGACTTAGTGGTTTTGCTGGATGCATATGGACCATTATCAATATGAAGCACTTACATGTTCCCCTTTTGGCCCTATTGGACCCTCAAAACCAACTGGACCAGGATGGCCCTACAGCAGAGAGAGAGAATGTGACTAAAACAAGAAGGGGTAGCTAATGCATCGCACTGTAAAGGGGTAATATGATGCCATTTAAATTTTTCCTTTCTCTTTGGAGTGTTACAATCTCTTGGTGCATAAAGAAGATCTATAAAGTCTCAAATACAAAGAGATATAAAAAGTTAAGACATGTCCACGCCCTCCTAAAACGCCTCGTTTAAACACACCCCCATGTCTACGTCACTGTGTGGGACAGTGGTGGCTCGTGGGTTTTAAAATGGAGGAGGCACACTAAGGGTGTACTCACACTAGGCGTTTTGAACCATGCCTGAGCGCGTTTGACCCCCAAAGCCCGGTTCATTTGACTAGTGTGAGAACTCTGTGCCGCTCTCGGGTGCAGTTCGTTTAGCTGGCCCTGGCCTGGTTGGAAGAGGTGGGCTAGGGCACGGTTCGGGTGGGCTCGGGTGTTGTACGCATGCAGTGTGATCGCTAGCTGCGCTACATTATACCAAATACACAACATAATTGTTCTTTTTAACAACGTCATATGACTCCTTTAACAAAAATCTCCAGCACTTCTGCTATGCAAATATTCCCACCTTTGTTAAAAACATACTGAACCAGAGATTAAATTGCTTTTATTTTTGGTAAGATCCTTTGTTAAAAACATACTGAACCAGAGATTAAATTGCTTTTATTTTTGGTAAGATGCCCAAGAAAAGAGTAAATTGAGCAAACAGGAAGCCTTCTAATAGCAGTTAATTCTGCATACATTGAAATGAACCGACCTGTGGTCCATCCAATCCTACAGATCCAGGGTCACCTGAAGGGCCTCGCAAACCCTAAAGAAGAGCATTATAAATCAGATGCTTAATCCCATGTGTTATGTAACCTGATTTAGTAAATTGAAATTCTTACAATACCTGCCCTCCTTTCTCTCCTGCTTGACCAAACATTCCACTTGTTCCCAGTGAACCCTGAAGAATAGCAGAATATGATCAGAATCTCAGATAATAACTTACTTTTAAAAGTCTTTGAAAACTATCCTAAAAATAAAATAATCAAAATGAGGGGTACCCACTCACTGGCAATCCAATTGGTCCTTGTTTTCCCTGTGGCCCCCGAGGTCCCTGGCTCCCTGAGGAGCCTGGCTTACCAGCTACACCTTCAGTCCCTGGCAGTCCAGAGGGCCCCTGAATTGACACACACACACACACACACGTAATGTACAACAATCTCTCACATGCTATGACCACTTGACAGTTAACAGTGCTGACTGCTACATGATGGTGCAAAAAGCATAATATTCATCAGCATCAGGCCATTAAGTTATTTTATAATTAATATAAAATATAAAGAAATTAATATATGTGCATTTCAATACAAAATACACATACTATTTAATATTATGTATTATATAATATACACGCAATAAATGGTGTATTGTACATGTAGCGATATAAACAGAAATGTTATGAAATATTACAAATTAAAATAACTTATTGCAATTTTTTCTGCTTCTCAAAAATCTAAATGTATGATTCAAACTGAGGGCTACATACAGGCAGTCCTTGAAAGCCAGCAGGTCCTATTTCCCCTTGGTGACCCTAAACATTTTTTTGAAAACATTATTGATAACTGAATATAAAAATAGTGCTATTCAATTATTTGGCTCTATGAATGGAGAAGTTACTTCACCGGTGGTCCACGTGGGCCCCTCTCACCAGGTGGGCCTGATAAACCCTTTAAAGTTAAACAAGGTAACAATTGTTTTAGAGAAGAAATTACCAAAATGTCATCACATTACTGATACTTAATGACATGCAAATCAACTTACAGGTGGCCCTCTTTGCCCTGGTGGACCCAGAGGTCCCCTGATGCCAGGTTCTCCCTGCAGATGCATATTTACACAATATATGTGATACGACATCCAGAATGCTCAGAGAAATATCCATTGTAAAATATTTACAGCAGAGAGTTCTAACCCTCTCTCCAATGTGGCCTAGCTGTCCACGAAGGCCTGTGGCTCCTGGATAACCCTTGTGGCTAGTTGATAAAGATGAGAGGAATATAGAATGAATTTAGTGTTAAGTGCTTGTTATGAGTTTATTTTTAATTTTAGTGTGGTTTTTGAATGGTTTATGACATACATGCCTACAGGCCCTTGAGCACCTGCAATGCCTGGTTTTCCAGTAAAGCCCTGGTAACAAACATACACAGCAATGATACATGTGAACACAGTGTATTATTTACATTATTAATGTTCTGACAGCAGTACAAAGTTTTGAGAGGCTTACCTTCTCACCGGGAGGGCCTTGGATGCCATCCTGGCCTGGTCGCCCAGATGGGCCCTAATGAGAAGAGAAACCGTGAGCTGGTGATGAACAGTTGTGTTTTCAGTAGATGTTAGTGAACAAGTACAAATATAGTTACAAATTTTAAATTATGTGATGGTAAGGAAAACATGAACAATATTTTACTTTACATTTTGAGGTTTGACTACTCATTTTTTAACAGTCCTAGCAATCAGTTTGTCCTGTTGTTGTGCTCACCTGTGAGCCTGGGGGGCCTTGTTGTCCTGCTTCTCCAATCATGCCCTTGAAGCCCTTTAGATGACAAAGATAACAGAAGATATTTGATATATTACATGAAAAATGAGTGAAGGACTGGAAATGTCCACAATGAACACCGTTTGATGTAAAAGTAATACAAATGTTTAAGGATTGTGTATGAGGCGCCGCGTAGGATTTAAATCAAACTTCGCTTATGAATACATGTATAAAACACGTGCATATACACCTATACATTACTCACATATACATGCTACTACGGGACGTTCACAAATACATATATGAAATACACATGCACACTAATATGAAATCGATACCAATACATATAATGTTAACAATGAATGCATTAACACTTGTGAAATAACTTGCGTATACATATAAACTTGACGCGTGCATACACCAAAGACACTCGCATATATGTATAAGCTCGATCCATGCATATACACCTACACACACTCGCGCATACATATAAACCGCTGCATACAACACACAACTGCACATACTCGCATATACATATAAACTTGATCCGTGGAATATACACCTATTAAACACTCGCACATAAATGTAAACTCGATGCGCGCATACACATCCATAAAACCACCGCGCATACATAAAAAATAACATTTACTAACGTATACAGTTCAGATAAGAAAGACACATGCTTTATTTGTGTACATATATATATGCAAGTGATTTCATATGTAGATGTGCGTGAAGTTTTCAGTTTAAACGGAAGGCATTTCAGTGTAAACGGAAGGCATTTCAGTGTAAAAGGAAGTCGTTTAAGCGTGAACGGAAGTAACCTGTCTATATGGTCTATATACCGCATTTGCAATCATGGACAGGCATCGTGGTACAACTGAAGCAATTAGCATTTTGCGAAATGTTCTTTCTTCGCCCACTAATTTATAAGATCAATTACAATTCAGTTGAATCGAATGTGTTGCCCTGCTCAACTGCAGTCAGAAACACAATCTGAATCGCGCACTTTGTTTCGGCCTTCTACCCTGGTATACAAAAAGCATCAATAACACGCAAACGATGTCAACATATCCGCCGGCAAAGTTCACGGACCATATCACACTTGCCAGCAGTAAGTTAATTGGCAGTCTCGTTCTAGAAAAATGTGAGAATTTAACTTCTATGCAATCTTCGTGAAATAGCTGCAAAACGCTATGCAAATTACACACACACAGAAAGAGAGAATAAAATGTCCTGTCTCTATAGTTAAAAAATATAAAATGTGTTCCCCCAACGATGTCCCAGTTTTAATAGTGAGCTTTGCCATTTCAGAATTAAGGATGTCAAGCAATTTAAATGTGTTTAAAGTTTTCTTTTTTTTTAAACTGTGTTTGTTTTTACAGGCCAAGGACACAATACCATCGGACTTTTTAATAAGGATGTTATACTGTTGACCTCCCCTGACGATAATGTAAGTAGTAAAGCAAAAGAAAAACACACAGCACTTGCATGAGACTGGACACATATTAAATGCGTTTGAATTTGACAAAGCATGGGATAGAACAGTTTTAAGAAAAATCAAAGAAAAAGAGCCACATGATTTAAGGTAAATGTTTTTTTTT
Organism: Cyprinus carpio; assembly: GCF_018340385.1. Lineage (NCBI taxonomy): Eukaryota > Metazoa > Chordata > Actinopteri > Cypriniformes > Cyprinidae > Cyprinus > Cyprinus carpio. Next base: position 16,780,690 of record NC_056576.1, read on the forward strand.
TTTTTTTAAAGATGTTAGTTATTGTAAATGTTTTACTGCGTGATGTATTATTTAAGGGTTTTATTAGTACCACTGGTTTTAATGTGTGTGCAGTTTGGAAATACTTATGGGATGTATCCCATACAAGCTCATTACACCTTAAGCGAAGGTCAGGAAACTGGATAGAAGCTTGATTTTAAAGGTGTTCAAGCTGAAGGCCTTGTACGTAAATCCCTTAAGACCACTACTCTTGGAGTGTGTTTGTGTTTTTTTTTTTTTTGTTATGAAGTTTAATTGATTTACTTTTTTCTTTCCCATATGGGCTTCCTTATAGGGTTTAGGGTTATTTTAGGCCATATACAGTTGTACTCATAAGTGACGTGACATACAGCCAAGTATGGTGACCCATACTCAGGATTCGTGCTCTGCATTTAACCCATCCAAAGTGCACACACACAGCATGAACACACACCCAGAGCAGTGGGCAGCCCGGGGAGCAGTTGGGGGTTCGGTGCCTTGCTCAAGGGTACCTCAGTCGTGGTATTGAAGGTGGAGAGAGCGCTGTACATTCACTCCCCCCACCTACAATCCCTGCCAGCCCGAGACTCGAACTCACAACCTTTTGGATTCTCTAACCATTAGGCCACAACCTCCCTCGTAAGTTTACATACCCTTTGCAGAATGTGCAAAATATTAATAGTTGAAACAAAATTTGAGGGATCATGAAAATTACATATTATTTTTTTTATTTAGTTCTGTCCAGAATAAGCTATTTCACATGAGATGTTTACATATACTCTACAAGACAAAATAATAACTGACTGAAATTTATAAAAATGACCCCATTCAAAAGTTTACTGTAATACCCTTCATATAAATAAACCCCTAATAAACCCTTAAATAATACATCACACACAGTAAAAACATTTACAATAACTATAACATCTTAAAAATATATATTGTTTACCTTAAATCATGTGGCGCTTTTTCTATGATTTCTATCCCATGTTTTGTCAAATTCAAAACGCATTTAATATGTGTCCAATCTCATGCAAGTGCTGTTTTTTCTTTTGCTTTACTACTACATTATCGTCAGGAGAGGTCAACAGTATAACATCCTTATTAAAAGTCCGATGGTATTGTGTCCTTGGCCTGTAAAAACAAATACAGCTTAACAAAAAGTTTAATTAATCACATTTAAAATTTCTTGACATCCTTAATTCTGAAAATGGGTAAACTCACTATTGAAACTGGGACTTAGTTGGGAACACATTTTATATTTTTTTTACTATAGAGGCAGGACATTTTACTCTCTCTGTGTGTGTGTAATTTGCATAGCGTTTGGATGCATTTCATGAAGATTGCATAGAAGTTAAATTCTCACCTTTTTCTAGATCGAGCTCTGCCAATTAACTGCTGTCGAGTGTGATATTATGGTCCGTGAACTCAACCGGCGGATGATGTTGGCATCGTTTGCGTGTTATTATAATAGCGGGCGAAGAAAAGAACATTTCGCAAAAAATGCTAATTGCTTCAGTTGTAGAACGATCCCTATCCATGATTGCAAATGCGGTATATAGACAGGTTACTTCCGTTCACGCTTTAACGACTTCCTTTTACACTGAAATGCCTTCCTTTTACACTGAAATGTATGGAGTCAATATAATATCACATATATACGCAAAAAAATAAAGTTTTGCAAAAGAAAATAAAGTTTTGCAAACAAAAATTAAAGTATTGAGGAAAATAATTTTGCTTTTTGCAAACAAAAATAAAGAATTGCAACACATAAATGATACCGCGCGAAAGCAATGATTTTGCAATACATATTTCCATGGTCATATCTACAATTTTACTTGCAAACACTGATTTTATTTTGCGCGTCAGTCTAGTTTGAGCTTGCGCTGCAGTTTTTCCTGTGCGCTTCATTTTTCTGCGCGTCTCGCTTTGTGACGCTGTTTTGACGTGGGGGTGGAGTCAAGGGGCAGGGGCGTGTACAACATGCCTCCCTGGAAGTGACGTCATCGGCCCGAGACGCAGCTCACTGATCCAGGTACTGTCATGATGAGCAGATGCATGCGAGTGGATCGCTTCCTTTTATTCACTAGCATTAAAACATGCATGGTTTCGTTTTATTAACTTTATTAACAAATGTATATGTGTATTAGAAGCGGTTTGCTCAAGTTAAAGAATTTGTTACCATGCACATCTGTTGTTTATTTCTCTCGATGTGCACTCTTTTACTGGCATAAAGTTGGCTTGACGTTGGACGTTCGATATTCGCAAATCTAGGGACCGTCTCTAAAGTTACATGCGAAACTACTATACACTTCTCTAACGTCAATAGCATGCAAGGAGAATGACTAACAGTCATGAAAACAACTGTTGATTGTTCATCCAGGTGACAACTATAATGCACACCTTCTATAGTTTTTGGATAATTATTAAAATAAACTGTAAATCATATGTAAAATATTGCTACTTTTCATTACACTTTTCATTAAAGTGCACTTTAGAGGATGAATTTAACAATAACCCCTATAATAATAAATACTAGAATTATAAATGAATAATTCGCTAGTTTCATTTGTAAAAGAAAACACTAATTTAACAAAGAACGTTAATTAGGTAAGCAATACACGAATTAAAAGGGGAAATAAGCATAACAATAAATATAAAAATATAGCCCCTATTTAATATAATATTATTATCAATTATTATATACGGTTAGCCTATATGTATAAATGAATGATGCATTTATATAGCGTTTTATAATGTATTGTTGTACACCCAATTCGCTGTACGATCATGTGGGGGGTCTCTCCTCAACCACCAGCAGTGTGCAGCATCCACTTGGATATATTATATATATATATAATGATAAAAATAATAAAAGCCTTATATGCACATATATTGCATAAAAAGACACCGATCAACGGACTGTGGGATGGATAAAAATATTTGATCAATCTCTGATAATCTCAGGTTGCTATGGTCACGCGGGTTTGTTTATGCATTAAACTCGTGGCAAAATTAAACAAAAAGATTCGAGCTTCATTTTTTTTTTATCTTACAATGACAGTCATTTATTAATTTATGCCAGGAGTTATGTAAATGAAAAACGAAGTCAAGATCGATATAAAACTTGAGTCGTAGACCTCTTTAATGATGTACGTTATAGTTTATGAAGTGAATTGCATAATTTTACATTAAAACTAGCAGTAACTCTGAACTAATGTGAACAAAGAATGCTTCTGTGCGCTGGCGTCCTCACCCCACCGGTTAGATCTTAAACAAACACTGTTAATACACATGCAGTTAACCAAATGAAACAATACACATTTAATGCTATAAAAGTGTGTGACTGGCATAAAGTTGGCTTGACGTTGGACGTTCGATATTCGCAAATCTAGGGACCGTCTCTAAAGTTACATGCGAAACTACTATACACTTCTCTAACGTCAATAGCATGCAAGGAGAATGACTAACAGTCATGAAAACAACTGTTAAATGTTCACCCAGGTGTCAACTATAATGCAAATTTTTTATTTTTTGATAATTATTAAAATAAAACTGTAAATCAAATGTAAAATATTGCTACTTTTCATTACCGAATGGGCTCAAATTTAAAATATGCCATAATTTGAAGCTCAATAGCATTTGAACATAATTACTCAATTTCATAAAACATACTATAAAGTGTTCATCTAGGTGTCAACTATAATGCACACCATTCATATTTTTCATAATTATTCAAAATAAAACTGTAAATCATATGTAAAATATTGCTATAATTTTAATAATTATCAAAAAAATATAAAAGGTGTGCATTCTAGTTGACACCTACGGATGAAACAGTTAACATTTGTTTTCAACTGTTAGTCATTCTCCTTGCATGCTATTGACGTTAGAGAAGTGTATAGTAGTTTCGCATGTAACTTTAGAGACGGTCCCTAGATTTGCGAATATATCGAACGTCCAACCTCAAGCCAACTTTATGCCAGTAAAAAGAGTGCACATCGAGAGAAGTATACAACAGATGTGCATGGTAACAACTTCTTTAACTTGAGCAAAAAAACGCTGCTAATACACATATACATTTGTTAATAAAGTTAATAAAACGAAACCATGCATGTTTTAATGGTAGTGAATAAAAGGAAGCGATCCATCGCATGCACTCTCTGCTCATCATGACAGTACCTGGATCAGTGAGCTGCGTCTCGGGCCGATGACGTCACTTCCAGGGAGGCATGTTGTACACGCCCCTGCCCCTTGACTCCCCCCCCACGTCAAAACAGCGTCACAAAGCGAGACGCGCGCAGAAAAATGAAGCGCACAGGAAAAAACTGCAGCGCAAGCTCAAACTAGACTGACGCGCAAAATAAAATCAGTGTTGCAAATAAAATTGTAATGGAAAATCATTGCTTCGCGCGCCGGTATCATTTATGTTTTGCAATTCTTGATAATTTGTTTGCAAAAAGCAAAATTATTTTCCTCAATACTTTAATTTTTGTTTGCAAAACTTTATTTTCCTTTGCAAAACTTTATTTTTTTGCGTATATATGTGATATTATATTGACTCCATATATGCGCGCATCGAGTTTACATTTATGTGCGAGTGTTTAATAGGTGTATATGCACGGATCAAGTTTATATGTATATGCGAGTATGTGCAGTTGTGTTTGTATGCAGCGAGTTTATATGTATGCGCGAGTGTGTGTAGGTGTATATGCATGGATCGAGCTTATACATATATGCGAGTGTCTTTTGGTGTATGCACGCGTCAAGTTTATATGTATACGCAAGTTATTCACAAGTGTGTATGCATTCATTGTTAACATTATATGTATTGGTATCGATTTTATATTCGTGTGCATGTGTATTTCATATATGTATTTGTGAACGTCCCGTAGTATGCATGTATATGTGAGTAATGTATAGGTGTATATGCACGTGTTTTATACATGTATTCATAAGCGAAGTTTGATTTAAATCCTACGCGGCGCCTCATAATTGTGAAGTGTTTCTAAGCCACTAATCAAATTTGTGACATGACCCTGTTTACTCCATTTAGAAAACTGGTAAATTGAATCATATATATATTGATGCAGAGCACGAATTCTGAGTATGGGACACCATACTTGGCTGTATGTCACTTCACTAAAACACGTTTCAGACTCTTGCTGTCATGCTGAAACAGCTCATTCCTGCATGAGAGAAGAACCAACCTAACTGGATGTTTAAGACCTTGTAAAGTTTAATACTCTTTCATCTTTCTGACCTTGACATGCCTGTATAAAGTGTTTCTCCTCTTTCTTAGGTCTAATGTTGGTAATAGCTCTTTTAAAGAACCATCTGTTATCATTATTGACCAGTCTTTACAAGCTTTGATTATAGCAGCAGTCTGATTTCAACTGACTAATATATCTCACGGAATAATTTGGTTGATGAGGAGAAACATACATCAAGTCCTTTATCCCCTGGGCTTCCAACAGAACCAGAAACACCCTGCAAGACAGATACATAATTCAACAGAATTTTAATGTCTTACTTTGCTGTAATGGTAAACCAAAGATTTGTATAAGATAAATCACTATGACTGAGATATATAATAATAAAAAAAAAACTTGATATTAAATGTATGAAATGGGAACCTGTGTACCAGGCTTTCCTTCTGGTCCCTCTGCACCAACTGGACCTCTAAAACCCTGCAGAAATAGCAAAGTATATATGATCAAATCAATAAAGTGTAAACTAAATAAATCTGGACTCAATCTTCTCAAATTCAATTCCCCTACCACTATTCCAGGTACACCAGGGGGACCATGTTGGCCTGCTCGACCCTGAGCACACAGAAACAACATGGGGAATGTGATCAAATGATACAGGACGACTTATTTACATTCTGTTTATTCAAAAAATATTCATGAAACAAAAAATATGAATAAATCTGAGACCACAATAATAATAAAAATAAATAAATAAATCAAATTTAAGGAACTGGAAATTTAATCTATACATTTTTTATAAAAAATAATATTAGATGGATTTTAGATACATTTTCACTGGTGGTCTCAGGATTTTTCAGACTTTTATATGAAACAAATAGTAAATTTACTCTTGATCCTCTGAGTCCTGTTCTTCCATTATCCCCAGGTTCACCCCTACTGCCCTTTGTTTCAAAAATAAAAAAAATAAAACGAAAGGAAGAGATGTTACTGATTTACAGTAGGTGCATATATTAATACGACAGCGTGAAAGGGCCTTTGGGCAGCATTGTGTTTTAAGAGGAGCAATCACAGGTGGACTGATATAAAAGGGTGAGCTATTAGAAAGTTTTGGTGATTGCTCCACCTGAAAGTCATAAAGCACTCTGACCTTTTGACCCTCTTTTCCAATTGTTCCCTGAGGACCCACTTCACCATCTATACCCTGTGGGGGAAAAAAGCGTGAGAGAAAAACAAATGTCTTTTGCCCTGAAATCTTTTGAAAGTAAGGCATAGTATAGAGAATCTTCTGTGAAACTGTATACCTGGCGACCTGGAGCACCTGGCTGACCTTTAACACCAGGTAAGCCGTGGAGACCTGGCTGGCCCCTCTCACCCTGAGGACCCATGATCCCTGGTGCTCCTTTTGGTCCCTAAAAACATACAGTAGAATATAATCATAAACGGGTAATTTACTGAATCTTCCAAATATGCATTTAAAGCTTTAGAATTTTTTAATGTATTGTGTTGAATGTATTGTGTGCTGGTGATTACCTTTTTCCCCTTGGGTCCTCTGTCACCCTTCTCTCCATCTGGTCCCCTACTGCCCTGAATTAGAGCCGTTCATTATTGAGGTAATACATGATAAAGGAATATATTTCCAAATATTTACTAAAATGTCAAATAAACAGTGAGATTTGAATCAGATATCTTACTGTGACACCTGGAAAGCATTTTGGACCTGGATCTCCACTTGCACCCTAAATGAATGATTGATTGATTGATTGATTGATTGATTGATTGATTGATTGATTGATTGAATGGCATCTTCTAACTAAAACATTTAGCATACCAATTTTTCTGAATTGTCATCAGACAAAAAATAAATAAATAAATAAATAAATAAAATCACTAAAAAGGAACCAATTATATTATTGTATTACCAAAACATTGTTTAATTTTTTTTTTCAAAGCATCTGTAATGAAAGCATGTTTCTAGCCTGCCAGAACACAACAGCAGCTTGCAATACTGCTGGGTAAAATTTAATAGAGTTTTAAATTTAGAGTGACTTTACTCAGTCCAAATATACATCTCTTGTATGTTAATCAGTTACAACATATACAATGCATAAAATGTTTTCTAATGGTGAATGCCTGTTGTATGAGTTTATAAGTAATTGTATAAATGTTTTCCTCTAGCTTACATTTAGTATATTGACAAACAGACTCACCATGGGCCCTTCAACGCCTTGTAGCCCTCTGATACCTGCTGGACCCTCTGGCCCCTGTCCACAAACAAAAACATCTAGGGCATCCATTTCCCAAACACATAACACGTGTAATTATACATATTCTACATGTACACAGGAAAAGTTTTAAAACTTACTATGTCACCTTTGAGACCCTGTGGACCAGCCTGACCTTGAAGTCCCTGTGGAAAAAACATCCATGAACAATCTTACTTCTGATTCAGTGTCACAAAAGACACATATTTGTATGTGTTTTTCCAATGTTTTTTTTTTTTTGGTAAAATGTACCTGTGATCCTGAATGACCAGGTGGGCCTCTATCTCCCTCGATCCCTCTAGGCCCCTAGAAGGAACAATCAGAACAGCTTTTGCATTCGTAAATTCTCTAAGAAAAGTATTCATGAAAAAATGACACAAAACAGTGTTGTATACCTGAGGGCCTTTCCGCCCCACAGGACCAGCAGGTCCAATATCCCCCTGTAACAGCAAAAGTCAATCAACTTCCAATCAGATTTCAAAACTTGTAAGTAGAATACTCAGACAATGTTGTCTTTCTTTGATAGTTTGTACTAGATCTGGTTTATTTATTCATCCTCTTGTTGTTTCCTAACACGCCTGATATTCTTTCTTCTGTTAAACAAAGAAAAATGTTGGTAAGAAAACCAACATTGGTTCCCTTTGCCTTCCATTTTATGGGCAAGGAATACAATGGAATCATTGGGAACCAAAACGGTGTGGCTGCAAACTTTCTTCAAAATATCTTCTTTTATGTTCCATAGTAGAAAGTCAGAAATAACAGATTTTTCATTTTTGGTTAGACTATCACTTTAAGTAATGAAACTACACTACAAATTCAGTAAGCTAGTGTCAATCACTTACTTCTGAGCCATTAACACCTTGTGCACCCACCAATCCTGTAGCACCTGGTGCTCCCTGGTAAGACACAAACACATAACTGCGCATTATTAAGCAGGATCCATAAAAATTTACATTTTAAGAGTGTTTGTGACTCTTATGAAAACTTGAAAAAAGAAAGTTCTTTAAACTATGTTTCATCCAAGTAAAAAATTATAAAGGATATCCATTATAACCAAAAAGAAACTAACTGAATTGAGGACAGTGATTATTTCTTATTAAAAAGGGGTTATTAATGACTCACTACTGTCCCTGGAGGACCACGTTTTTCATCATTTCCTGGATCCCCCTATGAAAACAAAAATTTTTATACTTACTGTCAAGGTGAATGTAAAAAATATGTTAAAATAAATTGTGAATTAAATGAATCACCTTAGGACCAGGTGGTCCAGGAATCCCTTGAACACCTTGTAAACCAACTGGTCCCTTTAAAAATAAAAATAAAAATGTAAAAAAATAAAAACAAAAGGAAAATATAAGAACTATATCTAAGGATACTAACACCAGTTACTAGCAAGAATAACAGTTACTAGTAGTTCAAGAATATGAAGTGATTTACTCACTGGAGGACCAGAAAATCCAGTAAACCCAATTTCTCCTTTTGAGCCCTATAAATAAATAAATAAAATTAATAATAATAATTAAAAAAAAAAAAAGGAAAGGAAAACAACAAAGCCATAACCAATCATAGATTACTTTTTTTAGTGGTAGTGTCCCCTCCTAGTCCGCTAGGGGGCAGTATATGTATACCATTTTTACTGTATACAGTATAAACAGTACACACCAATTAAATGAATTATAAATACTTCAGATGCAGGTTTCTTTACCTTCTGGCCAGTCTGTCCTTCATCTCCTCTGGGCCCAGGAGCACCAGGAAAACCCTGCTCATGGAGGCAGAAAAACTGCTTTATGTAGATAAGTATATTATAATCCTGTGTGAGGCAGTTACAGGGGAGTGTACAGTATTTCAGAATATTATGTTGCCTCATGGTGTACCTCATCTCCTTTCTCACCAGGGGGCGCTGTGTCACCTTTGTAACCATGAGGACCTTGATCAACAACCAGAAATATAAAACTTATGGTTTTCCGCAATTGAAGTACACATGTTCCACAGGTACAATTTATAGCTTTACGGAATCTATCCAAAAACATTACTGTATTCACACTAGTGTTCCAACTTTTACAACAACTGCAAAAGCTACTGTAGACGTCCCATGCCCTCAGTCTCACCTGTAGGCCAGGGACACCTGGAGATCCTGTCACCCCATCTGGACCTTTCTCTCCTTCTCTTCCTTGAGTCCCTGCTCTGCCTCGAACACCCTTTGGTCCAATGCCACCCTATTATAAAGTGCTTGCTTGTAATGAAATCCTTTAGGTGCTTTAAATAAATCTGCACTATTGTTTAAAGGTATGGGGTCAGTAAGATTTTCTTTTGAAATAAATAAATACTTTTATTCATCAAAGATGCATTAAACTGATCAAAAGTAAAGACTGTTACATTGTTACAACCAAACTCTGTTTCAAATAAATGAAAAAAAAAATTTGATAACAATAAGACATGTTATTTGAGCACCAAATTATATTAGAATGATTTCTAAAGAATCATGTGACACTGAAGACTGGAGTAATAGCTGTAAAATTCAGCTTTGCCATCACAAGAATAAATAACGTTTAAATGTATTAAATAGAAAACAGTTATTTTAAATAACAATAATTCATAATTTTACTGTTTTTGCTGCATTTTTTTTATCAGATAAATGCAGCTTTGGTTAGCATAACAGACTGCCTTCAAAAATCTAAACAAATAATAATCATATTGACCCCAAACTTTTTAATAGTAGTGTACCTCATAGTAACATTTAACTGTTGTTAAATATACCATTGAACTCTCATGGTTATCATGAACACACCCACATACACACACAGAGATACTGTAATGAATAGGTACCATTTCGCCTCTTCGGCCTGGTGGTCCTGTCTGACCTGGGTCTCCAGGTAACCCCCAGAAATAAAACAAAGCTCAGTACTATATACCAACATGTTAAACAGAAAGACACTCAAATCTAATCTGTTTGTAATATCATTTCATCATTTGCCATATTACGGTAAACCGTACTATTCAGAGATGCACAATGACCCTCAATTCTTTCATATTCTGCAACACAGGTTCTGCAACAATTCAGTCTGCATTAAAGATGCTCTGTATGTTTGATTGTATACTCACAGGTAAACCTGGTCTCCCCATCTCACCCACTGGTCCAGGGTGTCCTGTCTGTCTCTGCAGGACATCAGAGAGAAAGGATTTAGCGAGAGAGACCACATGCATATATTTCAATTATGTTTTGTAATTTATTCTACTTTCAAATACTTACTGGCCATCCAGCTGCCAGCAACTGGTAATAAGATGTTCTCTACAAAACAAACACATACTGTACTATGAACAGTCACATAACATTCACTGTATCACAACATTGTTGTTGTTCACTAAAACCAAAACTATTCAAAATAACTTAAACTTAAAAAAAGAAATATTAGAAATATTGCCTTGCCAACAAACTGAAATAAAATAAGTTTTGAGTCGAAGTAATACATTTACTAAAATTGAAATAAAAATAAAAACTAAATAGAAATAAAAATGACAAAAGCATATAACACAATTACTAAAAATAAAATAAAAATTTAAACGGAAAATGTAAAAATAAAAGTTTTAATTCAAAATATTAATAAATACCATAATAGTACAAAAGAAAATTAAATAAAACCAAAAAAATGCTTATATTTCAAATACGTATATTCTTAAACAAATTTATTTTATTTTATTGTTTTTATTTTTTATTGTCTCAATTGACTCATTCACTCCAACATGTGGCATTCACTGTGTAATGAATATTAAATGAGCAAACAAACAAGCGCTTTCAGACCCAGCATATGCATGAATGCATAAATAAAATTCAGACCACATACGAGAGATGAGGGGAAATGTTGTACCTGACTGGCATTAAGAAAAAAGAAAAAAAAAACTCTGCTCAACAACAAATCCTCAATCTAAACTCTCATAACACTTAATGCCTGTATGTTTCAATTCATCTCTATATGAAACGCAAACTAGGGTGTGCTGAAAGGCATCTCTCCTGTTCAAATAGAGGAGAAGAACTGTGGGACAGTGTACGCTGTCTCTGCAGTGTGGGCTGGAAAAGCTGAGGCCTTGAACCCACATAGACACACAGTCTCTGTCATGCTGTTATTAAATCACCCAGGCCGCCTCCGCTTTATACAACATTTGACTTGGCACATGATCAATTTGGCAACAGGGCAGAGTTCAGCTCACTGCTGATCCAGTGAAGGTGAGTTTAAGAGAAGTTGGGGAATCGGACCTCCCAGTGCACTTGCCTTCCGCATGTCCCACTGGAACAGAGGGATCTAAACATCTGTTAAAACCTCCTCACAACACTGCAACCATTATACAGAGTGCAACCTGAGTAAACAGCAAAGCACCATCAACACAAACAATGTCTGTAAGGATTCAGTCTACAGTATTTCAAAGACAAATCGCCCCTAATCACCTCAGAATACACAGAGAATCAGTCCCATTTAGCCACATCCATCTAAACATGACGTGCACAAGGGACAAATTATATAAATCAAAGATGAAACAGATGGAAAACGGTGGAAGGCCTGGGGGCGACATTTAAAAGCCTTAAAATGTACAGTTAACTCTATGTGTTATTGTAAGAACTTTGTAAGAATTTAATGATCTAAACGTTTTTTAGGATTTTAGTCCTTTTTCCTAAGCCTTTTTATCATTAATCATAGTGACAAAAATCGAAGAAAAAATGTCAAAAAATATTTTTATTTTATTTATTTATTTCATAAAAAATATGACATTATGTAGTAAAGATTTATAAGAAAAATTGGGCTAATAATTTTTGCCAAAAATATGTACAAAATAAATTGACTTCATTTTCCCAAAGAATAGCCAAATTATACATTACACCATATGAAATCTGATTTTCCATATTGAAGCACTTAACTTCCATGATGAACTGGGCTAAAATAAAATTCATATACAGTGTGAATGTTTTTTTCTTATAAATTATCAAATCGAAAAAATCATCCCTCAAGTGAAGGTATTTCAAATAGTGAAACCTGTGGGGCAGCACAGAAAAGACATGGTCTTAGAATGCACTGTACATAAAGTCTCACTCTTTGAGAAAAGTACAACTCCCTCACCTACCACCCATGGCTCAATACACACACAACTCCTCTTTGGAGGACTAAACTCATCCATCATGTTCGAGGATTCTGCCAAATGATGATGAAAAAAACAACATTTGGAGATATTAAAAAAAAAAAAAAAAAAAAACATTAAATAATACCAGGTTGACACTGCTTATTATGCATATCTGCATAATAAGCAGTTATATTCACAACCATTTTGAGTTATTGAGAATCTACAGGAAGGTCAAAACTGAGGTTTTTCAAATAAACTTAAATATACTGTACTGTATGCTCAAAAATAAAGAGTCACAAATAGATAGAATACAAGGTCTGGCAGGAACATACAAAGCCTGGTTCATCCAGCAGTTTGAAAGACACAGGGCGGTGGCTCATTGCACCACATTCATGTTTGGTAGGGATGGGCAGGATGATGGACTAATTCATCTAGATTCATCCAATTTTTGCCAGTTTAGCTCATGGTACATGACTTCTGTGGCTTGTCAGACTACAAACAGTGAAGCCTAACCTATAAATGATTCTCCAGTTTAAAAAATCCTCCAGAATATGGTGTATAAAGGCCTACCCTAAATGCAGCCCAATCCTCCTCTGTGTTCCTCCAAAGGTAGAGGACTGGGAGTCCTGGTGGACCTGGAGGTCCTGATATGCCCCTTGGCCCATCTGCTCCTCGGACTCCTTGAGAACCCTTGTAGGACACACAGATACAAATCAGTGGGATGCCATCCGAGCACAACAATGTAATGAGTTGTATGAAATGTAAATTCCTCACCTTAACACCCTTGTATCCAATATAGCCCCTTTTCCCTGCACACCCCTGTGCAAACAACAAAAGCAATATTAAACAGAGGGTCCTGCATACGAAGTTACTTTATGGGACTTTGGCTTTTATAAAAAGCATTGCATCACAACAAAGTGTGAGGTTACTGTCATAAACCATCATTCTTAGTTTTAGAGGATTGGTTTCCATGTTTAAATATAAGCATGGAAATCATGACACAATAGAAGCAAACGACGTCCATACCCTTTTTATGTATATTACGTAATGCGACACTCTTAGACATGCCAATTTGTAGATTGCTGCCAAACCGCAAACCCTGCAAAGTGGACATTTAGAACTGCGGCCTTATATTTGGGTTTCATATTGGAAGGCTATCATTCAGAAAAGGGCAGATGTAAGATGTAGATGTAATTTATGGTTACAGATGTGAAGCATAGTCAAAGGAATGCTCGTCTATACTCCATGATGAAAAGATGAAAAGATTACATAACGTTCAGATTTCGGCAATGACGCATTTAGAAATATGACCAAAATAAGTTTGATTACATAGTGACATTAAGAATTAGTTTTCAGACTAGCTTAATGTGATTTTATGTGGGCTTAATGTGACTTGAGTTCATAACAGGTCTGTTTGTAGCTCAAACAACAAACACTGGCTGTTCTGCAAACTGAAAAGTGGGCAAGTTTTCAGTTCCAATAGACAGGAGGGGAGGGAGGGCAGTTACTGTAAATCACAAAAGACATTACATATTTTGAATTTGCACTAACATCATAGCTACTTGTTTTAGCTGTAGTTTTACTCCTAAGCCTGAAATGCTTAAGTTTTTCCATACAGGAACACATGATTCTGACCGGTCAAATCGCAGCATTTGGCGGTTAGATATTTCATGGGTGAAGCATTTCCCAACACAGATTTTGCATAGGGTTCATGTTTTTCATGCAAATTTGCCATGTTGACCAACAGAATGATGCTTGGTTTGAAAGTGACTTCTATGTGACTTCTATGTGAGCAGTGCTTCGTGCATCACTGCACTATTGAGAGGGGTCAGTGGACAGTGGACAGTTTTTGCAGATTAAATTTCACTAATGTGACCATGCCTTCAGTCTGCTACCAAATGAAAATGGCACTACTTTCATGTCTATATATTCATACAAACACAGCTGTGTCCGAGTCATTGAATGTAGTGAAAATGACCTCTGAGGGCTTTAGTACTAATTTTAGACAAATGTAATTTTGCCGCAATTTTCATCTTATTGCTTGGCCAATTGTACATTCAAATGGACTATTTTTTTGAAAAAAAAAAATTCAAGTAAAATTATAAAATTTAAACCCTTAAATTAAACCATTTAATTCATTTGAATGTAATTATTTCTATACATTACCCAACTGAAAAGAAATTCACCACTATAATAAAGTTTTTGGATTCAGATTCCAATTTGGCACATATTACAGCTAGAAAATCATGGAAAACATGATTTAATCAGGATTTTAGTTGTGGTAACTCACTCTTTTGCCTGGTGGTCCAACAGGCCCTGGAGGTCCACTGAGGAGCTGGTATCTCCTTCCATCCATGCCTAATATAACATCACCATGTTTAAATGCAACTCTTTTCTTGCTTGAGTGCTTGTAGTCAGCTTGTCCATTTCCTACAAGTGATTCATATCCTTTTATTGAGTGAACACTGACCAAAGGCTTTTTAACTAAATCGAAGCTCTTCGAAGGAAGTAAGAAACCTTCTTCAGTCAGCTGGTTTAACTCAGGATGGACTGTAGGCCAGACAAGATCTTTTTGACCAGCTGATGTCTTCACATTCAAAATAGAATCCAGGTCAGCAATGTCCCTAGAGGGCTTCAAAGGGAGCCGCTCAAGATGGCCTGCACCAAAATCTGCTTTCAGTTTTTGAGAGGTGGTGGACTGGATCTTTTTGTCCCTGGTGTCCTTATACCTGCTATGTGTGCTGATGGCGGGAGACGTGAGAAGGTCAGACTCGTCCACCACTACAAAACCACGGAGTGAATGCTTTGAAGTTCTGTTCAGATAAGATGAAATTTCCCATTTACTATGAAGATCTTCATTCTTAGAAGAGACACTGTAGTTCTGGAAGAGAGCAAAATAAGAGATAGACTGTGAGGAAATGTTTGAGATACATAAACAAAACGCTAAAGGGGATAATCCATTAAATATTTCAGTGTAAAAACACATTATACTCATTAATCATCTGCAATCCAATTTAACCGGGTACAATACTGCACTGTGGGTATTTAAATCATTTCATTATTATTTCTTACATCACAAAGTGTTTGCACCCTATTCACTGAAGTCAGTGCTACTTAGCTGGTACGTATAATGATTGCATTATTACTGTCCAGAGAAAGCAGGTGGAAAAACAAATTCCATTTAAGAAAAAAGGTTTGTGTACATTTTTATTGATCATGGCAGCAGTTATTCGTCTTATTATGAAGAAAAGCATCTAAAAACATCCAGACAGGATGGAATTGAGCACCCTTTCTGTATTTTCTGTTCAAACTAGAAACAAGTGCCAGATAATAACCAAATCAGGTACCATAAAAGTTAAGTGCATATTGCACAAAGCAGAAAAATTATCAATTGCGATAAGGTAATGGCCTACATGTGATTCTGAGCTCAGAGACCCAGAGGCTCCATCCTACTGTCTTCCTCTCTTTCTCTAACAATAAGCTACAGAGAAAGAGCAGTCAGGCACTTAACACTGTAAGGCAGCTGCCTCAGATGAGAGGGACACTTGATCCTCTCAAGGGTGACACAGCTCCCCAAATAATTGTTTTACCCTCCTCAGTGCTACAGGTTACATCTTTGGCTAGGACTGTACCGAACACTGGTGCAAATCTTGTGAGAGAAGCTGGAGTGGAACCAGATGCTACAAGACACAATTACACTTTGTTCGGAAGATCAGCCAGTGGGATGTTTGAGAGGACGTGAGTAGATGTTCTGCATATTCCGTGTTTAGGTTTAAACTCCTTTAAATTGCTATAGCTTCTACAATAAAACATCATAAATGCTACTCCATTATACTCGTACTCTGTTGTTGAAAGGTATGGGTTCAGTAAGTTTATTTGATTTTTATTTTTATATATATATATATATTTTTTTTTTTTTTGAGAGAGAGAGAGAGAGAGAGAGAGAGAGAGAGAGAGCGAGAGAGAGAGAACTTAATTGAGTTTCAAAAATAAATACAAAACCCATCCTAATTGAAAGAAAACAAGTTGACAAAAAGATAATACAGTATAACAAGAGACTTATAAGCTATTTTTTGTAGACAGTCATTTTTGTGAATTTGTGCCATTTTGTGCAATATAAAATTATTTCAAAACAAACTTCATGGTTAAACTAAACGGCTACCTACTGGTCTCTCTCGTGAAACCAACAAGGAAGTGACTAAAACTGCAATTCATCGACTGGCCACTAGAGGCTGGCTCCAAAAGGAAGTATAGACTTCCCATGTTAAAATACCCAACTTTACAACAGAAAAAAAATATGTTTACAGCCTGGTACAAAAAGCTAATTTTGCCCTTCATGAAAACTTTGAGGGAGGTGAATTTTTTTATAACTCATCCGTTTAAATTATATTAAGCCTTAAAGTTCTGCATAATTAAGTGCGTGGGCACTTGAGTGACAGGTGGATTGCCGCTGCGAGATAGGTGGGCATGTCTTCAGCAACCAGCTCCCGCCTCTTTGCCCATTTTTGATTATCCAGGAGTGATGCGCGGTGACGCGCTGCCAAGATGGTGACGGCCGGCTCCGCCTACTTTAGGCTTCAAAAACACTCTTCGGAAACCTACTGGTGACATCACAGACACTACATCCATGTTTTTATACAGTCTATGGGTTAAACATTACAGCACACTAGTGTGATAAACAGTGCAATTTTTTCATATTTTATTTAAAATTTACAAAATTATCCACAAATAATGCTTTTTTCACTCAAATACTGAAGTGCATAAGCTCAGATCAATGAGGCCTAAGATCAATCAGTTCCAAAAAGAAATAGAAAAACCTGTCCTAATTGAAAGAAAACATGTTGACAAAAAGATTAAACCCAATATTTATTATTACTAAAGTGTAAAAAGATTCATAAGCTATTTTTAGTAGGCTGGCCAGTTTTGACCACAAGTGTAACAAGGTGGGGAAAACAATCCAAGTACAAAAAAAAATAGTAAAATAAAATAATTTGATAAGTAGTTTTGATATGTGTTTGTGATGTGTGTAGGTTTTGTCAACAGGTTTTTGACAAATGTGATAACATTAACTACCATTTTTCAGGAAAAACAAGATCCTCTACAGATCAAAATATCCCAAACACAATGTAATGATAAAGCAAAACATTTGATAAAAATAAGTTTGCAAGGCTTTAAACTATATAGACATTTGTTTAAAATTAAAATAAATGTTTTTTTGGTTTTTTTCCTCCTGTTTATCGAACTTTGCAGTGAAATACACCTTTGGGCAGGTGTGATCTTCAATATCTGTGTGAACCCCAGGGGAACTAACTTCATACAGTACATCAACTAAAATGACCCTGAGACAAGTTATTTGTATAGTAACAAAAATGGCTCCGGAAAGTGAAGCTAGTTCTGAGAAAACTTTAGCATTGTTTCCAAATGTCACTTCCACTTTCACTGTCATTTGTGGTCTAACTTCATTTATCTATATTCTATCTAACAATGAGAAAGTCATAACTACCAACTCAGTCTGGAGGTTTACAGATTAAAAAAACTGGAAAAGAGACTGGAAAATGCTTAAGCACAATGTCAGAGTTTGGAACTCGAGGCCCAGGGCAGGATATTATCAGTGTTTATCACGGCTGACCCAACAGTGAATAATGAAGAGAGACACCATAAATCATGGTTAAGACACAGGTATGAGGGAAATCCTTGCAGGTCATTTGTTGAGGGACCCAGCTGGGCAAATCTGACAATCCCACTAAGAAAATCACATGGAACATTTTTGTGGATCACCAGAAAGGAAATCAGGGTGCAACTGGTAAAGAAGAAGAAAACTAGACAGTATACAGTTTACTTGGCTACCAATGACCTCAGCACCTCAGGTCAATCAGATTATCTGGACAAAAACACCCACTTAACATGTTGTTCACATCCAATTTTATTGGTGTCTTACAATCTCCTTAAACTCCATTCAAACTGCAGTTTGCAGTCCATTTACCCTCTTAGTTTATCCCTGTTCAGCAAGTGAACATGCTAATAGGAAAGTCTCCATTGCTGATTTATGAACAATGAGACAAGGAGCTCTAAACTCACCTCTCTGAAAGTTTAGACACGTCAACTAATACAAGAGCTGTCTAAACTCAATACAATGTGATATTATACATTTACACTTTGTCTTTAGAATAAATAAGCCGATTTTTAGATAAAACACAGATCATAAAACAACTTTTAATATATATATATATAAATTTTGTTTTACACGATACTTGCACTAAACATCCAAACAAAATCTGACCATCTAATAATGAATAATGAAATGAAGCACAATTAAAAAGAAAGACATGTATTTGTTTCCTACCATGGCTTTCCATTTGCCCTCCACATGCAATCCAAGCAGAAGCAGATCTAGTACAAGGTAGCATCCCATACAGACACAGCACACCATGACTGCTGGAGATACACACTGCACCACAGTCTCTGTACCCCTGCTAAAGATCCCAGACAGTGCAAGCTTTCTCCAAGTGCCCTCCCAGAGAGAGAACCTCCCAGACACAGGAGCTGTGCCCAGGCTTCACACACTCAAGCCAACTAAGTCTTCAAGCAGCCATTAAGATGAACAGCGCCCAAATAAAATGTGCAACAGCCACTTGTCCTATTTTTGTCCCATTTGAATTATGTCTGCAGAACAAAATGGGCTATTACAAGTAGGTTATCTTGAGGGTGACAGAGGATAAACACCACTGTTCAAAAGTTTGGGGTCAGTAAGATTTATTTATCTACTTGTTTTGAAATTATTATTTTGAATTCATTTGATCAAAAATACATTTAAAATAATAATACTGTGCATCCTTGCTAAATAAAAGTATTCATTTCTTTAAACATTTTTTTGAATGGTAGCTTACATGCTTTGTAATATTGGCTTAAATTTAAAAAATGGGATGAAACTGATGCCTTTTAAGTTGGGAACTTAAAAACTCAAAAGCTGCTGCACTTAAAGTGAAAGAGTTTCATCCAGGAATAAAAATGATATCATTATTTACTCACCACCATGTCTTTCTTAGAGACTTGCTTTCTTCCAAAAGTCAATGGTGAGCAAAGGTACAAAAATGTAAAAAAATGAAATGAAAAAAAAAACACATCATAAAAGTATCATAAAAGTGCTTCATATGACCCATGTGTTTTATTCCAAGTCTTCTGTGACTAACAGAAAGCTAAAACACCCTCCACTGCAGCTCTCAAATCTCATTTGGCCAAAATTGGTTATGAGACACATGAACCAATGACGTTTGGCATTACTGAAGTAAAACCTTTGACATGCAGTATTATCTGTGATAATGAGAACATGAATGACATTTGAAAGCTACAATAGTGAAGATTGCCAATGGATACATTTCAGTTTTTCCTAAAACATATTGACTGGTTTCAAAAGACTTGGAATATAGTACACGAGTCATATGGGCTACTTTCATGTGCTCTGTCAGTTTAAGAGCTTAACAGCATGATAGATAAGACAGACAAAAGGGACACATGCTTGGAAACTTCATATCAAAGCTAAATTAGAACCTACCTTAGATTTTGCATAAACAAAGCATTTCTCCATCACTGCTGAACCGTGACAAATAGAAAACACATTCAGACAACTGAAGCCTGCTGAGACTGACACACACACACACAAAAGCAGCAGAGAAGAAAGAGATTTATGAACGCACTGGTGAACCATCAATTAGAAATGACAATTTGTTCCAGAAATAAACTTGATGAGGTTAGTTAAATTCAAAGCAAGTTTTCAAGCAGACCTCCAGCTCTCAGAATCAAAGAAGTGGGATGCTGCGTGACCACAAGGTCATTAAAACAGAGAGGATTAGTGGTAACGGCTGCCATAGTAACAGAGGTAACTCAAGGAGATCAATCACAGATAAAGACTCCCTTGCTTGACTTTCCTGTGGGACCCTGACTCCGAGGTTTTCTCAGTTTCACTGGTGGTGGGTGTTGGAAGTCATGATTCCACATAGCCAAATTAATCAAGCAGCAGAAACCACGAGGAATGATGGGAGATGGTCTTTTCATCTGACATATTCAGTGTATCTACCATGGGGTTCATAAGTCCGAGACCAAAGGCAAAAAACTTTTTAGCATTTATTTCTTACCAATTCTTTTATTACAAATTGCATTGTTTGAAATTTTACATTATTTGAGTGAAAGTCGCACATTATTATTATTATTATCATTATTTTATTTATTTTTTTAGCATGGGTTATGGATATTAGGTATGTACTTAAAATAAGTAAATCTTTCATCTTATTTTCTGGTTTAAATTATATTATTTTATTATAGAATTTTAATGTAGACTTTTGAACCCCACAGTATGTGCATTTATGTAAACCTACATTTCTTTATGGGTGAATATTTAACAAACTTCACACTTTTCAAGTTTATATCTACTTTATAACTTATTTTTTAGATTCAGAAGGGTGCACTTAATTACAGTGCAAACATCATAATTACATGCCTAACCTTTATAAGTCCAGAATAAATGGATGATAGACAAACATTTCCAGGAACATTTCCATGCTGTGCTGATGGACGTGCAGAACAGAACTCCCACAGTTTCTCTGCCTCATCTATATTTACTTCATACAGGAATGATCAAGAGTTAACACAAAAGTAAATCTAAGATTATATCTGCCACAATTCTCAAATGCTGCTCGCCAATTACCTGGTGTTTAAGGGAAGACGGTATTTTGTCAAATGTGGCAGTATTGTCCTCCAGTAGTTCATTAAACTCTGGTTAGCAGATATGCCTCAAACAAAACTATATCCAGATGCAGGGGTGAGCTCTGCACCATCTCTGATAAATGGGATGGTACTCCTGGGGGATGGTACCACCTCCTGGGGGAAGATGATCTTGATCTTTGACCTTAAAGCAGTTTACGGTTAAATAATACAACTGTTTTCTTTGTGTCATTTGTAGTGTGTGAAACCATAACAGAACACTGTTGTTATCTCACTTCCTACGGGCTATAATGGGCCAAATGAGCTTGGCTTCACTTGCTTTTTGGAGACTTGCTTCACCTGTAATCTTGATAAGTGATGATCATTATGGTATGTTTTGTGACATCAGCCATGGTCCAAATGCTGGTGTAATGAAGTGAAATTCATTCTGACAGATATGAAATAATAAAATCATTACAGCTTTTTCAGATCACTTTAACGTGTTCAGAACAGTGAATGCTGAATATTAATCTCAGTATTTTCAAGGAATATGTACAAAATGTTGATGTCTACATAAAGAGTAAACCTTTTCGATTAACATCTATTCTTTCTACTCTCTGAACAACTAACGGATCTAATATTTCCTCTTCTCATGCCCTAGATTTTATTTAGATTTGTCATTCTAACTCAAACACTTTTACAAATTTCCATTAGGAATGCATTGATATCAAAACTGTAGCTCATATTGAAAAGCCATTAATTATATGTGCATGTAATGGCCGATAACTGATAAATGGCCAGTATTAAAATTATGTTATTTTGTCCAAATAAATAAAAAATTAAACACAAAAATTAAAATCAATCATTTAAAAAGTGATTTAAGGCATTGCTCAGAATGCACAGTATGAAATTTTTTTTACCTAGAAATAGGCAATTAATTCAGAAAACATGGCCACTAATTATTAAATTGTGGGAACAAATTCTTAAGTTGCGGCCACAATATCTATTTTTTCCTGCATGTCAAATGTGGGGCTCAATAACTCTATACTTTACACTGTCACTCTTGCAACCTTATTAATGGCACTGTCATTTTATTGTTTCTGCATGTACATTTTTGTACATACCAATATTGTCTGTTGTATTCTGTCTTGCCTATTGTCTGTGGAGAACTGCTTCTGAGGTGCAGTCTTTAACAATAAATTGATAATATATGCAACACAAACTTCTAAAAGTATGTCCTGTAGTGCACAGAGCTCACTTAAAGTGCAAAGCAATAGGTGTCTAATGACTTTCCAGGCGATTTGCAAACTTTGGAGCCATTCCTGGGATGTACTGTACCAGCAAACTCTCAGGCTGCCCTTACTTACTCTACCAGATGGGGTGTTTATCAAACATGGCCCCACTGTCTCAGCACCGTGCTGAAATGAGACAGTTCCCGCGATGATAATTTATCATCACCCTCCCCATGTAGGAAAATACAGCAACAGCTTTATGAGGACAAATAAGAAGTCAGAGTGATACCTTCCTTCCCATTTATTCAATTTCCTGACCTCTAAAATCCATCTCTCTACTCCATTTGAGGTTCATTCTCCCCACACTGTACTCAAGTTTTGTCCATTCATGGCTGCATAATTACTCACTGTGGCTGTATCTGAGCTTTTATGCTATAAATCATACACAGATCGCTTGTAAACTGACTTTTGGGTCTGTAATTAACACTAGGATGTTTCTTGTCATCTCTTACTGCACCATGTGATTCTCTGGGTTCAGGCCTGAATCCTGGAACTGAATGGATATTGACAGTCACGTCTGTGCCAGTAGAGGGATTTGATGAGAAAGCTGCTACTTTTTTTTTCAGGTTAAATGTTGATTATTAGTAACTCAAACCCCTTTATCTAAACCTCTCCACTTAACTGTTAGTTGTGCACATCCACCATGTCTGTAGTCTTTTTTAACACTTTTTATTTGTGTTCGTAGTTCCAAACTGAATCCTTCACCAAAGCGCAATGAGTTGTGGGTAATATTAGCCATCAAAGAGTGTGCAAGGATCCACACTTCAAAAATCAACCTGAAATAGTAGACCATCAGGGGCTTTTGGCATATGATCTTTTCAACATCCTATGCTTTGTGACATGTTTATTCTAATCTCACATACTATTTATATAGTATGATCATTGGGACGCAGGGATAGCTGAACAGAGCCACATTTTACACAGTTTTCAGGCAAAATGTTGTATTAACAATTATATTTGTGTGGAAGTAGAGTAATTTGTTTCAATTGTTAACTTCGTTTTTTTTTTTTTAAATTAATTTTATTCAATATTACTCTACTAAAAATGCCATTTAATTTAAGAAAAAATCTAGTTTAACCCAATGCTAAATTAACCCAAATATTCAAACATTTTATATATCTCTAACATTATCGACCATGATTGACAATTGTATGACCACATGACCATTAAAAAAAATCTAATTTAGATTTTTCTCCTTGAATAACATTAATTGTGATTTGTTAACTAATTTTCATTAACAGTATGTTTTAATTAAAATCATTTAATTGTCCACGATGCACTTTTTTTGGTCTCTTTTCATTGATGATAAAATGTAAAAATCTCTCTTTACCTTTTCTGCAGTAATTTTACAAGATAATGACTTGCCTGAAAAAGATCTTGCTAACTGTATAACTGCTTTCAAGTATACAAAGTCAACTCAACCCTACCTCAGTGCTACTTTCTGTCTTTAGAAAGCTGCGTCCTTTCATTGGTTCACACAAGTGCTGATGAAGAACACAATGATCCTTGGCTGCATTTGCATCTCCCATTATGAAGGTCATCTGTCTCAACTCTCCCTGTGAAAACAGACATAGACGTCAAAGACAAATCTGAGCTATGACATCAACCACATAACAATCCTTTAGCTGAGCACTGAATTCACAAGAGTGCTGGTCAAACGTTCACTCACATGCCTCATTGATTTAGGATGAATAGTGAACTTGATACCACAGTCGCCATGATAAAAACCCACTGTAGGCATTCAGTGCCATTGAAACTCTTGGCACGCTGCTCTGTGACCATTCATTTTTAAGTTTAAGTCATTGAGATGATGGTTTTCACAGCTGAAAAGCAAACTAGTGTGGCAGCCAGACATGTTTCCCATGACGCATTGCTTGTGCTACTTTAACAGGATAGCTCTAGTTTCTTTAATACACATTCTTCTACACACTCTGTTGTAGTAAGACATATTTAGTGTTTAATTAATGACTTTAAGAAAGGCTGGTTGCGCAGGCATGATGGATTCTTTACACTGACTATAGTTATGTGTCTTTCCATAACCTTGCATATAACAAATGAAAAATACCTCAAAAGGTGTCTCAAATCCCTCCAGGATTCCCCCCACCATCAGCAAGCCATCTGTAGTGATACTCATGTACGGGTACATCCAGCTCACTTTCTCCACCAGCACACAGTCCACATAGACAGCCAGCCATTCAAATGCAACCCCAACCGAGATCCAGTGCCACTGCGAGTCAGACAGTCCTGACACTGAAAACCTGAAGCCAGAGGAAAACACCTCATGTTCAGATTTCAAATATTATAAGAACAATGTTATTTCAATAAAGCTTAAAGCTGACTCCTCAGAGCAGAGGCATGTGTTAAATGGTGTTTGTACTCATAGTCACGGTGCTGTGTGGTGATGAAGGTGATGCTGTGTGGACCTATACGGATCTGGAGTAAAATGTGATTATAGAAGTTCAGCAAAGTCAACACACTCCGGTCCTCTTCCTGTGAGCTCTGCAACTGAATCAGTACACTGAATTCATCTGCAAAGCTGTGAACACATACAGACACATCAAGACAGAAATGATTTTATTAGAATAAGAGAACTTAAATACATACATTACCATTTAAAACTACCGTTGAAGGATTTTGTGTATTTTACTATAGTTCTTTCTTGTGTAATCAACATCTGATATGTCACCTTGTGAGTCTGTATTGATGTAATCTGTAAAGGTGTAAACCAAATACACAGGATGGCCCTTCTATCCTGTCTATTGTTAGTTCTCCAGTAGGAGGTCCTAATAGGATCGGTCTATTGTTTGAAGGCTATTTGTTAGCAGGTATAAAGTCTGGTCACACAGACAGAACTTTGGGTTAAGATTGTTTGAAGGAAGACATGCTATCATTGCTGCTGAAGAACTGCTACCTTCAATAAATTCTTCTCCCCATAAGAACTCTGGTCAAGCTTACTTATTTTATGTATTAGAGAAATCGAATACATTGGCGAGCCACCCAAACCACTGCTCAGCCAATTACAGCAAAATCTAACACCGTCTAATGTCCAATAAGGCTGCATTTATTTGACGAAAAATACAGTAAAAACAGTACATTTGTGAAATATTAATACAAATTAAAATAAATGTTTCTATTTTAACATTTTAAATGTAATTGATTTGTGCGTTGACAAAGCTGAATTTTCAGCAAAAATTAGATTTATTAGTTCTTTTTTGAAATTGAATTTTAAGTTCTGAATTTTAAGCAGTCACATGATCCTTCAGAAATCATTCTAATATACTTGGTAATTTCTTATTATTACAGTTGAAAATATCATGCTGCTTAAAGGGTTAGTTCAGCCAAAAATGAAAATTATGTCATTAATGACTCACTCTCATGTCGTTCCAAACCCGTAAGACCTCCGTTCATCTTCGGAACACAGTTTAAGATATTTTAGATTTAGTCCGAGAGCTTTCTGTCCGTCCATTGAAAATGTATGTATGGTATACTGTCCATGTCCAGAAAGGTAATAAAAACATCTTCAGAATAGTCCATGTGACATCAGAGGGTCCGTTAGAATTTGTTGAAGCATCGAATATACATTTTGGTCCAAAAATGACAAAAATTACGACTTTATTCAGCATTTTCTTCTCTTCCGGGTCTGTTGTGAGTGCGTTCACAACACTGCAATGACGCCGCTGACATACAACGCTGCTGATGTGTTATCTTTGTTATTGGGCGCACCAGAAAACACTTCAGCAGCGTCGTACGTCAACAGTCACAGCAGTCGCACTCACAACAGACCCGGAAGAGAAGACAATCCTGAATAAAGTCGTAATTTTTGTTATTTTTGGAGTAAAATGTATTTTCGATGCTTCAATAAATTCTAACGGACCCTCTGATGTCACATGGACTACTTTGATGATGTTTTTATTACCTTTCTGGACGTGGACAGTATACCGTCATTTTCAATGGAGGGACAGAAAGCTCTCGGACTAAATCTAAAATATCTTAAACTGTGTTCCGAAGATGAACGGAGGTCTTACAGGTTTGGAAAGACATGAGGGTGAGTCATTAATGACATAATTTTCATTTTTGGGTGAACTAATTCTTTAATGGTATACCGTGACACTTTTTTTTTTTTGGGGGGGGGGGGTGTATAAATGATAAATGAAAAGCATTTATTTGAAAACTTTTTGTAACAATGTAAAAGTCCTTACGTCACTTCTGAATCTGACCAATTTAATGCACCCTTGTTGAATAAAGTATTCATTATATATATTTAAATCCAAACATTTGAACAATAGTGTACATTTAAAAAATTAAGGTAATTTTTAATAAAATCATAATGAAAAAGAAGAAGATGGTAAATAAATAAATGTTTGTCAAACCTTGATCCAAATGCTTCCTGGGTGGGCATAGTAAGTGTGGAATACAGGCCAATGTCCAGCACTGGACATCCCCGGTCGTCCTCATAAAAGGTCACGTTCCTGCTGGTTGGTACTAAGCCTGAGAGCTGCTCAAGTAAATCCACTCTTTGTGTGAAGAGATTCAGATGTGTGTCAAACCCCTCTGTAAAGAAGGAAAAATCAGATTATCAATTCTGCAAGAGACCTGCACAGACACAAATCACATTAAATTAAATGACACTTCATTTGTTATGCATAATACTGCATTTATTAGTGAAAAAAAATATTACAGAAGAATAGTGGTACATTTAGATGCATCATCCCTTATTCACCTTCTGACTTGTTTCAGATTATGATGGGAAAATGGGCAAGTCTCAAACTCTCCAAATCTCCAGGGCTCATGCAAATTAACTTTCCCTTTCCAAGCACTATCCACAGATGACCCCACCCTATTGTGCACAAACACAGTCAGACCAATTACTGATGGATGGTTCTGGGGTGAAGCATTCCCATGGAGGGCTGCATTTTCCCCACCCGATCCCCACAGGACATCAAGGGTGAAGAGAGCAACCCGTTGATTAACTTTCCATCCCTTGCCTCCACAACGGCCAAATAC
The DNA here is from genome assembly GCF_018340385.1 of Cyprinus carpio. Classification (NCBI taxonomy): domain Eukaryota; kingdom Metazoa; phylum Chordata; class Actinopteri; order Cypriniformes; family Cyprinidae; genus Cyprinus; species Cyprinus carpio. Next base: position 16,808,263 of record NC_056576.1, read on the forward strand.
ATCCTACAAGACTCCACTTCTTTATTCTCCCCATCCCCTTCAAGTACATCTAATAATAAAAGGTCATCCTTCCAAAAAAAATAAAAAATTCTTAATGTTCAGACAATAAAACCCACATCAACTATTGAAAAAAAAACGGTAATTTTATAATGCAATCTTTCTGTTTTCATTGGACGTCAGCCTCGCGGTTGTTCCTGTTATTCAAAGAGACAAAAAGAAATAAAGGAAGAATAAAAAAAGAAAAGACACAGCTCACTTAAAGGGATGTTGAAAAAAATGATGAATAACTCTGTATATTTATTTAACCTCTATATAAACCCAAATCCCCAATATCCATATATGACAAAGCAAAGCAAAGCACTGTATGATTTGTTCTTCACAAGACAGACTTCAAGACATGATAAAAGGACCTCATAACCGGTTTAGAGATTTGAGTTAAAAGTATTTCCACTTTAGCAGTGGCCGATCTCTTGTTTCATTCATGGTGCTGAAAAGGGCTTTTTAAGCTCACTGCATTTAGGCATCAGTCGTCACTCATAGTCCTGCAAGCAACATGACCACAAGCAGCAGACTCCAGTCACACATGAGCTCACTGATAACCTGGTGAAAGGTGTACATGCCACCATTCTCTACATACCGCATGAAAACTAAACTAGAATGGATGTCTAAAGCCATCCTTGAAGATGTACAAATGGAATTGCATTTGATAATAATTGACCTGTTTTTTTTTTTTACATAGAGATAGCACAAGCCTACTTTTGAAGCAACACTCTTCACAAAAAAAAAAAAAAAAAAACACTGGTTCTCAAATGTGAGTGGAACACAGTAAATGTGATGAGCTACACCTCATGAGTTCTTACTATATATCCAATAAAGTGACCTTAGAACCAGTTGGGACCAAAAGTAAATGACTCAGAAAAGTGAGTTAGTTCTAAGAAAAGATCTCACATAGTTTGTTTGCAGATGCAGATTTTGATATGATTTCATATGCAAATATATCATTTTATTTTTAAGTGTGCCTTAAATGTCCAAATGGCATTGTATAATCACAGGTACATTTACACAGAATGTTTAATGCTGCACAAAGGCATTGTAAATGCATTTACAAAGGAATCTTGGAAAAAACAATGTTATTAAATTAATTTGTAAAATATTACAATAATATATGATGACTGAAACTGTGAAATTTTCATAACAGCAAAGTTTAAAGGTACACTAATCATGCATTTTATTTAGAACCAATGAAACGTAGTCTTGTAGTTGTAGTCACTGTAGTCTTAATCACTCATAAGTTTCACATTGCATCACAAAAAAAATAAAAAAACTACTGCATGAGGCAGCAAAATGTCACCAAGAAAAAAAAGAAAAAAAAATCAAGCAGCACTATTTTACCATTCTTTTCATTTCCTTCTCCAATTACTCACCTGTAATTTCTACAGGAACTAGATGTTGAATGCCGGCATGTAATTTCCAAAAGTCTATTTATCTAGCCGGATTCAGGTCTGATGTTTGGCTGCATTTATTTCCCATTTAATGCTCAATTAGCCCCCCTTGTGCCTGTTTGTGTTTCATTTACATGTACGGTTCGTTTAACAAAAGTCTTGCGGTAGTAATTATGGAATAAAGAGGGCTGAAACTCCATTTCCTAAGCCGTTTTCTTTCTTCCAACTGTGCTGTGAAGTGTAATCAGAGAAGGACTGATGGTACTTATTTCTTTCATTACGAGACTGAAGATGGGACACCGCCTGACTCCCAAACTGAAGGAAAGGAATAAAAGTACAAGATTTCTCTAGTGGGGATTTCTTTAAAAAAGGCCTCTGTATGTATAACTTGAAGCCATTGTGAAATCTCTGTAAGGACATTTTTTGCCCTCATGCAAAATTCCAGATTGTATGGATTCTGATTGAAATGATATGAAAATTTGCAGAACAATGATAAATGTAACCACACGTTAACTCAGAGTGGTAGGTAAAAAGATTAAAATCTTTCACAGAGGGGTATTCTGTCACCTTCACCTAAATCCCAACCTCTTAAAGCAATTTTCATTTCCCTCTTTAAGGTGGAATAATATTTAAATATGACAGGTGACCTTAAGTAATCAAAATCCACAAGTACGCCTTAATTGAGAATGAGTTCAACAACCACAGATGTATCAGGAATTACTTAAACTTCCAATATGTCCTGTATTAACTATCTTTATCAACAATACTATGCTGTTCACCTAACCAAATCAGCACCACACCAACAAAAACCTGCATCACCATAAAGAAAATCTTCTTAGTGTTTTCAGCTGGGATACTGTAATTAATAAATGTTATTGTTAATCAGAAATGCTGTTTATCTGAATGAGAGAAAAATTAGCAAATCAACAGCAGGAACTTTCAAAAACATGATCTGACACTCATAATATTTAATGGGGTCTGGTTATGTGGCGTGTGGCAGATAGAGAGTGAGGAAGACTCATTAAAGCCTGAGAAACATTGTTCCCTAAACACACTTGGGATCTATCCTGTTAAGGCAATTAGGAAACACATTAAGGAATTGGGAACGGCTCCATGATCAACATTCTCAGAGTTTCAGAACGTTTTGAAAGGCATTCAATCTTTCTATTTTCCATCCTGGTCTACGTGCTGATAACATTTCTATTGCTCTGGGGCACCTAAATCAGAGCAATGTCTTTGCCTCCGTTTTTTAATTACACACAGCATCACCCAGTTTGTCTGTGGCAGTTTCTTCAACCACGGCTACTTTAATATTTTTAGAAACTCTCTTAAAACTCTAACATGTTCAACAAATGTGGGTTCCACCTTATGTTTAATAGCATTATGTCATGGAAATGACATTTTAAACATTTTGGAATAAAAGTTTGTCCTAAAAATTGTGGGACAGTCACAATTTGCATTAAAACTGATATTAAGTCATTAATTCACATGTTGGTTTTGCTAAATAATAACTTGCATATAACTAAAGATCTGTTTCCTGTGAATCTCAATGTCAGATTTGTAATGACATTTTGAGTCTGAATTAAGAGCTAGAATAATGCAGAAAAAACTAGAAGCAATTTGCGAAATGGTCATGTCTGAGCTGTGAAGGTTCGGTGAGTATTTTCACAGGTGGCATTACACACACAGACAGTTTTAGTAGTGAATAATGACAGCAATTTTAGGGGTTCACCTTTCAATTTTTCCAAACGATCGTTTATTTCTGAACTATTAATCAATCAAGTTGTCAAACATGTCATGATATCAACCTACTTTGATGGCAGCTCTCAGAATGAGTTAATGTTTCCATGTTCTGCAGAAAATATATATTGGCCAAACATGAAAAACTATTGGCTTCATATAAAATAGTGACTGAAGTCACTGAAGCCACAAAAGACATGTTAATGATATTTTAGAGCCAATCAAGTGGAACAGCATCTTTTATGGAACTGTGAACAAAAGCTGGACACAAGCTAAACAGCCTGGTTGGAAAATCTAGCAAAATGAAAATCGCTCCATTTTTCTGCCCAAAATCCTCAGGGATTCATGTCGGAACGCACAGGATGGAAAAGAATTCAAGATGTTGCACTGCAGGAAACCAAGGTGAGAATCCTCACTCACATCAGGCAGTAAATTTACAAGTCATTATTACACAGTAATTTCCTTGTCAACCTGTAGAAAAAGCATTTCTCCAGATTTCTCTACTCACGTAGTCCATGGTCAAGGAAATTGAAAATTGAAAAATGAATATTCTGACTTCTTCTACATTACCTCATTTCATTTAAAACCCATTTAATTGTCTCTTATTTCACAGAAATACAAAGAATATCTTTTATTTGTTTTGTTTAATTATCCCTTTAAATAGTCTAACCATTTTGTGTCTGATTCATTTCTCAACACAGACAAACTCACTGACTTCTAAAACTAAAGGAACTAAGGACTTTCATCAGTAACTGTTCCTGGATAATAACAAAATAAGAAAGTGATTAGTGTCCTTTCATATTAAGTTCCCCTTGACCAGTAACCCCAGAGGTCTGCTGTGCTGCAGTGGTGACAGCTCTGGCTGTAGGGTTAGTCTGGGCACATTTTGTGATGGGTTCCAGCTCTCTATAGGCTGTGGTACAGTAGTAAGGTACACATTCCAGCTCCTAATGAAAACAGGGTGCTGACACACAGGATGTTTACAGTACAGGCTGATAGCAGCTTATCAAAGAGACTCCTGGCCACTTGCCCAACATCAACCCCAAACCTCATTTGGATTGGTATCTTTTTGGATTCAATTCAACAATGCAACAATCTACCCTGTCAATGAACAAAAGTGCAAAGAATAAAAGTGAAGAACTGAAGGGCTTTTTATAAAACACTCATAGTACAGTACATTATACAGTACAATATTATGGCCTAATTTACAAGAACAGAATTTCACGATTAAGCAAATGTGCATTAATTTGGAAAACTGCTCAACTTTACAGAATAATAGTTTGAAGATGCAATAAATAAGAATTATTTAAATAGTATAAAATGCAAATTAGCTTTTTTATGGAAACCATTTTGTTCATCTTGGCAATATGAAATATAAAGAGAGACATTTTAAAATCATCTCTTCAGTGTTACTCAATTTGTCATATCTGGACCCAGTATCTTGATAACACTGATACCCCTTTAAGTAATATTTTGAGATATGGTATCTCATAATGTTAATGTATTTTATACATGGCCTCTCCTTTTTTTCCCCATCATCTGCTCTCCATACCATACCAGGTTTAAAATGTTAATTTAAAAAAGTGTGCCATAATTCTGCATCAGATTTCCAATTGTGATGATGATAATATCTGAAATAAATAAACTAATAATTAATAAAATATATTAAATATTAAATAAATAATAAAATAATACTAAATAATTAATTATTTAAATAAATAAATAAATATTAATTATTACTAATATTTAAATACTTTTTAATGTGTTGAGGTAAAAATTTTAAGTAATATTCATCTCCAGGATTGTTGAGGTAATATTTTTATGTAGTATTAATTTTAACAGGTTGTTGTATACGAGTATGTTGTATAACGAAATAATTAAATAAATAAAAGGAATACAGCATCAACAAAACTGCTGTCCTAAGCCCTTCTTGACACGCATCTCTCATTCTTGCTATTCTTAACACAAAAGCAAATGGGGAAGTCGTGGCCTAATGGTTAGAGAGTTTGACTCCTAACCCTAAGGTTGTGGGTTTGAGTCTTGGGCCGGCAATACCACAACTTAAGTGCCCTTGAGCAAGGCACCGAACCCCCAACCGCTGCCCAATGCTCCGGGTGTGTGTTCACTGCTGTGTGTGTGAATTTTTGATGGGTTAAATGCAGAGCACGAATTCTGAGTATGGGTCACCATACTTGGCTATATGTCACGTCACTTTCAAATAACTCTCCAGCTGCCAGACAAGCCGTGATAAAACAACTGGAATTTTTAGAAAAAGCTGAAAATGTCATTCCTTTTAGTTGAGAGTGTTTGGTTTCTGTCAACTATGGCACTGACATCTCAAAATGTTCCATGACAAAATGCCAGGTCCTGGACTCTTTAGGTGACATGAAACAGGTATGCATCAGCTCAGAGAGATGGATTATCCAGGGTACCAATCTAACTAAAGTGATGATGAATTTTCAGCTGACATAACAAAATGATCTCAAACTATGATATACACAGACTAAAAACTGATGTCACATCACATGAGAAAGACTTCACTAAACTTGACAGGTCCGATAGGCACAGCTGTTTCAATGGATTCATGTAATAGAGCAATCTCAAAGCAGCCTGGAAGACAGTGCCAAGAAAACCAAAAGAGCATCATTATCCACTCTGACTTCCCTTACAGAGTTAACAGGTCTGTTTCTGTCCACCAGCCACAAATCAACCGCACACTGAAATTCTGCCAAATGTTGCTTTAAGGGTGAATTTCTCACTAATCAAATCAGTGTTTTGAGAGCCAAATGACTGGCGTCAGAAACGTCCAGGGCGCCCACAGGATTCCGATCCATGGTAATCATGGTAATCATGGTAATCAAAAGTAAAAAAAAAAGCAAGACCTACACCAGTTTGATGTTTATATTAAGAGGGACATTGGCACCAAATGGCAACACTAACTGCAATACACTAAACAACCTTAATGAAATGAGCTATCAGCACAATACAGACCTGTAAGCCATCAAAGAAGGCTAACCCTACGCTACCGATTAAAGTCAGCATGAAGTGAAATTTCACCCTATTCATTTTCTAACGGCATGTTATAGATTTTTTTCTAAACAATTCATCCACATATACATTTACTACTAAAGAATGTTTTGATCTTGTCATTTTTAAGCAAAACTGAATTAAAATTTAGAAAAAAAAAATTATAAAACAAATAGAATGCATAATAATAAAAAATCACTGTATTCATAAAAATGTGTGGGCTCTGACATTGTTAAATGATGATAAATTCTCCTGTATAAGCCTCACCATGATCTTAACTTTACTAAAAAAAAAAAAAAAAAACATGCATTTAATTTCGAAATTTCCAGACAAGCACTACACTACTCACAATCCTGGAGAACTGGAGAAATCCCTCTTTTCAGGAGAAAGGAAATTGCAAAGGTCGCTGCTCATTCCCACACACTCAGTGCCTTTGCAATCCTGTGCTTCTACCAGTGAGAAAGTGTTCAAGATCTTATTTAAAATTTTTAATGCCTCCGAGTCTGGAGGAAATTAATAGAAAATACACCCTGAACCTTAATGATTTAGATATTACGTTACAGAATACTTATTGTGAAATAGTGGAGTGGACAAGGTAACCTGTTGTGTGTACAGGTAAGGGCACATACAATGACTTGTCTTTACTGAAGAAATTTAATATCAGCGAGGTTAAATTTTAGTGTGGTTATACTACTTGGGTATTAAAAGTAAAGTCTTCTTTTTTTTCATTTTTTGTTAAACAGAAGAAAGAAAGTCATGCAGGTTTGGAACAACAGGAGGGTGAGTAAATGATAACAGAATATTCTTTTTTGGGTCAACTATCCGTTTGTCAAGACAAATTAGAATTACCTTTAACATTATGGAAAACAACAAGTGCTACAAATCTATCCAAATCTGAACCTTTAATTCCATACAATGGAAACTTTTCTTCGCATTTACAGTCATAAAATCCATCATTCTCTCATATAGTTTAAAAACATATAGCTAACTGAAAGCATGTGCAGATTTTACTAAGGCACAGATTGAGCTCTACTTCTTGGCTACTGATGTGATGTGATAAGGGTAACACTGCCCAGATTAGGTCTAGTCTCCATGGCTGTAACCCAGACAGCCAGCCTGCATTTTCCTTACAGTACAGTAATGCAATGGCCTCCAGACAAATAATCAGTCAAGCTTAAGGGGCTTTTTTCACCCTAGCAGCTCACCAGACTCATGGTTATCCATCAGGGACAGCATTAATTATGTCTGCTACTGTAGCTGCCTGCCTGAAGCTGCCACAGAGACAGACGCACCAGAGATTTGATTTACAGTCAAAATGAGAAGAAAGAAAGGATTGTGTTCAGCGCAAACAGACCGTTACCTTGCATTTGACAGCCAATCCGTCTATTATCACTGTGACATCATGCACACAGCTGATGTTCTCACTGTAATGATGGAGTAAGGACATGACTGGCTAACACTGGCTGAGAGTGTATTAAACAGTAAAAGATGTTTGAGGAAAAACATGCGTTCAGAACAATATTGTGCATGTCCTTTTTTCTTTGTCTATGGATAGGCTTAATCAATCCCACTTGTCTAATCTTTGGACAACTAACTATCCATATGTACACTACTGGGTTGAGAAAGTTTTTTTTTTTTTAAGAAATTCCTACTTTTATTCAGCAGGTATGCATTAAATTGATCAAAAGTGACAGTGAACACATTTCTAATGTTACAAAAGATTTCTGTTTCAAATGAAATGCTGTTCTCTTGAACTTTCTATTCAAGTAATCCTATAAAAAAAAAAAACTGAGTATATCAGTTTCCACTAAAATATTAAGCAGAGCAACCGTTTTCAACATTGATAATAACAATAAATGTTACTTGAGCACCAAATTTGCAAATTAGAATGATTGCTGGGATTGCAAGGATTGTGTAACTCTGAAGGCTGGCGTAAGAGCTGCTGAAAATTCAGCTTTGCCATCACATGAATAAATTATATTTTGAAATATACTGAAATTGAAAATAGTTATCTGAAATTGTAATAATTTTTTAATTGCCCTCCTGTTGAAGGTCCTTGTCAAGAAGTTCTAAAATGACAATATAAATGATTCTCTGCTCATAGACAAAATACTGTTACTGTACCACATCGGATAAGGCTTTTAAGAACACATCTGCATTTTGCACATTCTGAAAGTTAGACTTGATCAGAGTGGTACACATGATCAAATAAAAGCAAGATGTGCTCCAAATTTCCAGTAAAACTAGAACATTTTCCAAAAACTACAATACAGAAACGTGACCATTCTCAAACCTGTCTGAACTCTTCAATGATGTAATTTAGGGCTTTAACAAACAGAAACATCTCCTCTGTCTATATGAATCTAATGTCTCTGTAGCTTGAAAATATGTTGATGGCAACTGAGCTGTGAGTAAATTTTATGAAGCCTAGCAATTGAAAACCAACAAATTTACTGAAAAAAATGAACACAAGCTCATGAATGACACATCTTATTAAAGGTTGTAAAACATGTTACTGCACTGATAACATAATGGGTTCTGCAGACTCGCTCTAATAATCCCCAGATTATCCACAATGTTCTCCAACCACTGAGAAGACAGACTCTATTCAGTGGGACAGGTGGCTGAAACAGGGCCCATTAGAAACTGCTGTAACATTAGCACAATTAGAAAACCCAGATCAAATTCCTTTAACATATGGACGTTTTAAGCATAAATTGTGACATGGTGGTATAAGACCGTGGCACAGATTTCTGGAAAAATGTAAAGAACTTGAATGTGGTTATGGCTTTTCACTAAGACATATGTTCAACAGCTGTTGACAGGATATTCTATGAGCTTTACCATCAGAGTGTAAAAACTGCAAACACATTAGGCTATTTGAATTTTTCGTAGCTTGAAATAGTCTGTAAGCTTTTCATTGGCTCACTAAGCTTATGTTTCGACAAACAGGTAATGTAGCTACAATTAGAAGAATATGCCACCATTTATATGCGTTACTACACCGCCACCTCGGGATAATATGGATACTACACAACACAACTGCACCAGAGAATGAAAAATTCAAAAAGTTACTAAAATAAGGAATTGCCATCGACCTCGCAAGGACTGACTGTATCACTATCTGTAACTAGTAGCCTATTATAAGAGCATATTTTGCAGTATGCGCATAAATGACCACGAATTAAGACTTCTTAATCACCTGGACGTTAATTTTAGGTTGTTAGCGTGCCAATTAGTGAGGTAATGACCTTTATCTATGTATATATATATATATATATTAAAACAACGTGAACAAAATACATATTAAACTGAATGCTAATTGTTTTGTTTACACTACACGCGAGCGTCGGCAGGTGAGGTGTTTACGCTCTGTTCTTACCTGAGTCCGGAGCGCCAGATCCTATTTCCGAGAAGTCTGCATGGAAAGCTTTAACAAGTGCACACAATAATAAAATGAACCGCATCTTTGAAAAGCAATGTTCCTCCAGTGCTGGCAAACACTTAAATGGTAGTAAAATGATGAAAATTTTGAGGTTGGGGGAAAATCATGAATATAAATTATAGCCTAAAAGCTGATGTGTCTATGGTGTTGGAAAGTTTACATAAGCATTGAGCAAGATATCTGTTATCAGTCTGCTTATAGAAGTCTTGTTCTGCAATTGCACGCTTCCCAATCATCCCCGTTCAAGCCCGCCCACATTTCACGAACCAGCCAATCAGATCCCAGCAAGCCTCCAGACAGGTGGAACCCTGATTCACCTTGCCATTCATGTACAGTTTCATGCTTTGATCAATCTGTAACATCATCAATCATAAAGAAAATACATTATACTGCTGCAGATCTCATGTATTTTCCCCCTTTAAGAAGAAAATGTGTAATACATGCAGGTTTTCATGAGAACGTAAACCTTCAATAAACCACAGATATCTATTATTTGAGTTCATTTTTTAATTCAAGGACTTCGCTTAATACAAAATATTATAGTAGAAACAACTGCAGATTTCAAAGTCTGGCCATGGAACAGAAATCAGGCAACAAACAAGTCAACAGCAGAAATCAAATAAAGGATTTGCCAGCTCTTATGCATGGACGGAGTTGTCAACATATCAATACTGTTTCCTTTATTTATAAATGTTTCAACAATTCATTTTTTTAGTTCAACAAATCCCCTAATTCATATCAAAGGTCATTTTAAAAAATCAAACAAAAAAGAATACATTGTATCAAAAAGTATGAAGAACATGCGCATACATTTTAAGACCATGCAAATATTAATCTTTCTGGAAACAGCCACATTTAAGCTTGGCTGATGTACAGGGGAAAAGAGCATTTCAGATTTTGGCAATAAATTACGAAAGGTTTGATAGATGAATATGATGTTTTCCCAGATCATAGAGAAGCTGAAGAAATGGGTTTATCGACAGAACCCCAGTTTTGAGCCAACATGCCAAAGGACATCAATAGATGTGCTGGGAGTGCAAAGATTTGTTCCATAATTACACATGAACAATGCAATAACTCATAACAATATCAGCAAAATGTCAGCACATCCTTTAGTCTCAGTCTTACAGAGCATGTAGAAAAATAGCAGTTGTTCAGAGTGTAGATCTGAAACAACATGTTTCTTTTTTCCCCTGACAAACCGGACATCACTGATGCATGCACATACAGAAACTTGCATTTTTTATATCTATATTTTTGCTGATTACTGCTTTTTTAATCTTTGTGCCTTTATGCATTCTAAAATATACTTTTTCATACATGTTTTATTTTTTTAATAAAAAAAAAAGAAGAGATTTGGTCACTATCATGCTAAAGCCTGAATCTGGATTTCCCAGCAGGTAAAGCTAAATGAATGAAGTATATTTTTCAAAGTGTCATCTCGTTGCATAGCCCTACATAAAGAAAATATATGTTTAAACAAATGAAAGGGAAAGAACATTCACTGTCAGCATAGTCCTGACACATCAGTGGCCAAGAATCACCTGATTAGCCAAACAATTCTCCAAGCATCTAATGTATTCATGTACGTCAATGCAGAACTCGTGAAATAATCCTGGATCATACAGTGTTTTTCTGTTCTTTCAGACTGCCTCACCCTCTGAATTCAGGTGGCTCAATATTCCTCTCATGTTACCAGCATGATAAAAAGGAGCCGGCCATATTTCTATACAGCCAGCAGCTGGGGAATGGCGGCAGAATAAAAGCTGTGAGTGTGTATGTGTGTCTGGGGGTGCTTGGAGGAGGACCATGAGGGGGAAAGTTTAACCTTAACACAGATCAGCCTACTTTACCGGTGCCAGGACCCCGACATAATGCAACACAACACATGCTCACATCAGGAAACCTGCTACATGAGCAAAGCATGCTCCTTTGTGACAGTTCCTCGGTTCTCAGTCCTTGCATCTAACCATAAAATATCAAACAAAGAAGGCAAACAGCAATGCAGTCTGAGCATCTTCATCAGGACAGGAAATATACACCATAAATATTGGTTTCTTAACCATGGTCAATCAAGAATTGAAGACTTTTTTAACATGCAATTTTATAACTGTGGTTATAAAGTCCCCGTCAGGACAAATACACAACTACTGCAGTTTTTAATAGGTGCTCCATATACTAATATATGCTTTTGTTGATGAAATTTTTCAATATTCCACTCAGTACTAAAATTGTACAAAAAAGGAGACAAGAATTTAAAAAACAAAACAATCATACTGTCATTTCCATTCAAAAACCTAATGTGAATTCAAAGGTACTGTATCTTCTGAATTAAGGCCTGCGATCGTAACACCTTGTAGTTCCATTTAACCCTTAGAGCTTGTTCAGTTCTCTCTCTCAAGTGTGGATGCACTAAAAAAGGCTGAGGTTGCATCACTACTACAATATATTCAAAAGGTTAGGCACTTTGTAAATAACATCTGGAGCAGTCAAGAAGAATCGTTAGACCTGACAGTATGGTGAAGCCGTAATCGATTTACATAAAACCGTTCGTCTTTACAATACAAAAAAGCACATAATGAATAGATAAAATATCTACAATTTGATATAAAACAAAGTACAATATGGTTGTCAAAGGTGAACAATCTGCTTTCGCAACAGTGTGAAATAACGTTTAATTCTCTTAGACGGAGATAGGGGCACTGCTATTGTGCGTTTCGCCAAATAAAACTATGTTTCTTGCATTTCCAGCCACTTCTGTAAAGTTTTGCTCCATAAATGGTACATCTATAATACCAAGATAACATTTTCATGGGAATATTTGCATTTAGGGTGCGTCTCAGAGGCTGGCTTTGAGGGAAACTGGCCAGATGCCCATTGTGGTCTACATTTGAAGCAGTGGGTCAGTCTTTTCCCAGGTTACACAAGCACATTTTGGCATCTGTTGACCTTAAAATGGCAAAGATTAAAAGAAAGCCCATGTGTTTGCACATAAACTGTCAATCTTGTGTGTTTTTAAAGAGACTACACCCACCAAACCATTTAGCCTGACTGAAATACATCAAAATTGGGTAAATTTTATACCACTTCTGCTGCTTTGTAAGTGTACATGTATGTTTTATCCTTTGGACACTGACAAACAAATACATGTATTACTGCATTTAACACCACCCGCAAAATAAGAGATGATAAAACTCATCATGATTCGAAAATAAAAACATCATCTGTATGTGTGTGTAAATAATAGCCATGCTAGCACCAGTCGTCCACCTCTGCCTCTGGGTAGTACTTTCGTGCCCGTCCTCTGCTGGCGCCGGGGCCCGTGGTAAAGTGGTATCCATTGGGAACCCTGCGGAACTGTTGTTGGGGAGGTGGGGGAATCGCCACGATTGGCATCCCTACAGTCTGGGGAGAATGGCCCATCTGAGGGCTCGGATCCTCTTGGAAGACAGCGTAGTCGTCGGGTTGGAGGCCGGCAGGGTGGTCCGGTGGCCCCAGGAAGGGTTCTGAGTTAATGCGACTGACGGGGGCCGACGAGCTGGAGATGGAGCCGCTGTTTAAGAGGGCGTTGTGCTCAGACAGACCGCGGCTCAGCCTGCCGGGACTCGGGGGAAGCAAGCCGGCCTGTGTGCCCAGAAACTGCACAGGGGAGGAGTTGGCAGTCCTGTAGGCCACAGAGGGACGAGGAGTAAGGGGGGTCTGGGGCAGCTGTCTGCGCCCATGGCTTGGAGTGCTCGCCCCTGAGGTCAACAACACCGGGCTCATCTTAGCCCACCCACTGCCCTAGATGAAAATTCAACAAGCAAATCAAAACAATAAAATGGTGAGGGGGAAATGCCCAAAAGGTTAGATAGGGACCAGGGGCCAAAGAAGGAGAAGTAACATGTTGGACAAGACAGCAGAAAAAGATGGAAGATGAATAGGACAAAAATGAAAGAAAGGAGAGAGTGAAAATGACAGTGAAGACAAAGAAAGAAAAGACAGACAAATGCACAGAGAAATGGTGTGGAAGAAGAGTGGAAAGAGAAGTGAAAGCCTATGAGTGGTTGCACTACAGCTGTAGAGAAGAGAAACATTTTAAGTTATGTTTATATCACACAATGTAAAACACTTTTGAAGAAAAAAATCCTATAATATCTCAATATCTTCATGGCTTGAGTAGGAATGCTTATCACTTTACAGCATTTCTTCTACCACACTGTGTGACTGGTGGCTTTAAAAAAAAAAAAAATGTGTCGCCTGAATGCACTGTAAGTCGCTTTGGATAAAAGCGTCTGCTAAATGCATAAATGTAAAATCCAACAGCAGCCTTTGCAGAGTCTAACTGTACTATAGCTACATTCTCTGCTTAACCATCTGAAAAATACGTAATGTAATGTAAACTGACTTTAAACAGATAAAATCCCTCAAATGCGACTAATATGTTTCTAAACATTAATTTCAAACAAATTAATTATTTATATTTTTCTTATATTAAATATGTAATATATTTTTTATTATAATAATATGTTTCTAGATCCCCTTTAAATGTCACTTTTATCAGTCTAATACTCACAATCCACCTTGTTTTCATTATAAGAGTGGGTGTGGCTATTTTTACCACTTCCAGTTATTTTAGTTGCACAAAAACAGTCTGTTATGCTGCCTGACATTGCAAACTAGCATTTGTCAAATTATTCTGATTTACATTTGTAATCACAAATACACTGGTTTGTAGTGCAAATGGTTTCACAGTTTACTGCACTTTGTTGTTCTTCTACTTATTTACGTATAGCGGCTAATGAATCACAAGTCTCGTACATTCACAGAAAAATAATAATAACAATAATGTTACTGTGTTGAAAAATAAATTGGATAACATAAAGGAATATTTCTTTGAAAAATAAATTGGATAACATAAAGGAATATTTCTAGGTTTTAAACTACTCCCTACTCCCTCGGTTTCTAAAAACAATAACCGCTTTTACATTAATGCAATTACAGTGGAAACTCATGAGAAAGATTAATAATATTTAAAATATACTTTATAATTATATAACTAGTTGTGATCATATTATTAGAAATATGACGGAAAGACTTAGCTGCTACCACAGCTTGATATGGGAAATACTTAGCGGAATATAGCTGAAATACATAGACAATAGATAGAGTCCATTTAGTTGGAAAGAAATGATGCAGTGACTGGCGATATCTTCTACTTTTTGGATGATTTTCTATTACTGCCTAATTTCTGTGAGGGAAAATTTGGTTCAGTCCTTGGCAAAAGGTTATGCCACCTCCCTTTCCAGTATCCTTTCACACATCATGTCAAGGATACCAGGTTATATGGTAATGACAGAAGTTAAAAGATTGCATAGAACTTTCTATCATTCCATCATGTTAGTATCTTGTTAATGTACAATATCTAAGTCTTAAATATGTGTTTCAAAACAGTGTGTATTTTAAAAATCTCTTGCCCTCTCTTCCATTGTAAGTGTATTTATATATATATATATATATATATTGAGGGACAGAGATACTGACCATAGAGCACAACTTGTGTTTAAATCAGAACATTATCTTCATTACTGTTTAATGCATCTTGGCACTTACCACAGATTTCAACATTCATAATTATTTATGTTTTATCTCGTCTCAAATCCCTAGCATGTTTTTTTAATAGAATGAAATCATCAGATCTTTTTATTTATTCCCTAAACATTTTTCAGTCTCTAACCTCTGACCTAGCCTATTTTAACACATGTCCCTGTCCTGTCTTGACAACCCCATCCCACCTGCTTGTTGAGACTGGCCTCCTGGGCCTCGCTAGGTGAGGTGGCACAGCTTGCCATGGCAGACTTGCTGGGACAGTTTTCTCGACTGCCATAGCGATCACATGAGTAATACCGCTGCTTCTCCACCGAAGACGAATGATGCTTCCTCTCATGGGAACGACCTCGGTCATGCGACCTCTCCTCTACAGGGTCAGCTGCTGTGCCTGAGAACCAACGAAAAATATGAGGGGAAAAAAGACAATGCACTGCAACATAACATGCACTGCAATAAAAGTGTTTCCTTAATCAGTACTTTTGTGAGTTTTTAAGTTATTATTACTATTATTAAATTACTTTCTTTTTGTTGTTGTTTTAACTACAGAATTGCTTAAGAAAGAAAAAAAGAATGCTTAAAGAAAAACAATTATTTACCAAATGAGGTCAAAAAATATAACTTAATTCTTAATAATGTGGAAAGCAGAATACAATGCAATATCTGTTAATATTCTCTTAAAAAAATTAAAAACTCAAGAAACTTAAGAAAAGGTCAGGATTTTTTAAACCCCTTCCTGTTTTTTTTTTTATTTTTTAAGAAAATTTAAAGAAAAATAAAACAAAACCAACAGGATTTCTTGAGCTATTTAGCCCTGCTGTGGCAGATCCATCTCTCCCAGTCTCCCCTCTCCTCTGGATTTTCAGATTCCAGTCAAAAACTTGACTGTCTGAATTTTTCTTCCCTGTTCTCAATTGGCCTGCTGAGAGGTAACCATAAATTATCAGGTCACAGGTCTGCATGTCTGTCAGTCCCTTTTATCTGGCTAATAGAGGCCAGCTGCGGCCAGACGCTCTCACACCAGGCCCTGCTTCTGCACTTCACCAATCCTCAACACAACCGTATACCATCTGGGTTTAGGATCAGTTGCAACCGATGCAACTAAAAATCTCCAGAGAAACCCGTAGATGAAAACATTGTGCTACATCACTTCATGCAGCTAGTTTTGAGTTGTATTTTACAGGGATCTTATTAAAGTGTATTGACCTGTAGCTTTGTGCTGGCCATTGGGCGACCTGTCCATAGATCTCTGTTTCTTGTCTCTGTCCCTTCGATGATGACATCGGTGATGATGATGATGGTGGTGATGTCGTTCTTGAACAGGTTTCACCAAAGTGTAGTCATTCAGATTCACCTCCTGAGGGCGCTGTGGTGCAAAAGTGGATGCGGAGCGTCTCATGGGGGAATCGGGAATGGGCTGAGAAAGAAAACAAGGTGGTGGTTACATGAAGTCAGATGAATGCTTTTTGACATTGTTATCTTGGAATATTACAAGGAATGCTGTTCTGAAATTGCCTGCAATAACATTGTCTTGTATGCTAAACCTCCATTTTATATCAGATGCATCAAAACAGGGATGAACTCCGAACCACACTAATGATCTAAGGGATCATTATGGTATCAAAGTATAATAGGCAATGTGACACCTGTAACAGCTGGGCTAATACCGGTTTAGGAAACACTCATTTTGGGCTTAGATCCTAAATTTATGCTCCCATCGACGTACATTTTAACAGTGTGCCTCTTAATCTTTCTGAAATTATCAAAGGTCACTGGCCCTAGAGTCATAGTACTAGACCTTCTTTGATTTCATGTTTTGCAATACGATAGGCTGCTAATCCTCAGATTCCTATACTGACACTGAGGATAAATAGACCTAGGACTTACTGTATCCAATAACATAACAAAGTTCAACTTAGATCAGTGGTTCTCAACATTGTTGACTCCAAGGCTTGTTTGTATTATTTTAAAACATTTTAAATTATTTTGAGGCCCCCTTAGAAGTTTGCTGAGGCCCCGTGTTTAAGGACCACTGACGTAGATCCTTATGTCAAGCCTATTATTAGAAAACTGAATAAAAAAAGTTGATCATACTTCCAGTAAAGTCCCAGGAGAATGACGGGAATGACTCCTCTGATGAAGCATGTCAGAGGACAAAATGGAAGTGAAGGGCAGGGAAGACATGGAAAGAGGGAAAAAAAATATTTTTATTTACTGTAAGGAAACACATTAAAAGTCATCTTGCAGAATAGACAGTATTTTTGAAATGTTGTATAGTTATAGACTGGTGGTACAGAAATTACACACTTCACATTTAACCCTGCAAACCCACTTGTAAAAAAAAAAGACAAAGTCAAATGATAGTTTGAGATTGTCTGCTGCTGTAATGCAACTTAAGCTTCCCTCTGGGAATCTATATCATGGTTTATCATCCATCCTCCTATCCATCCGTGACAGACACAAGTCATTCCTTAAAGCACACTTGTCATTAATTGTTTGTTATCCATCCTCCTATCCATCCGTGACAGACACAAGTCATTCCTTAAAGCACACTTGTCAGGTGTCAAATCTGCATTTGAGGATGTTAGTTTGGCTCTTTTTTTTATCTGTCAATAGAGAAGGACTGGAGATGGCCAGGTGTCAGTGGTGAAGGAATTTCCCCCACAGAAATCAGAGGGATTTGGTCATATTAGCAACTGCTGAAACGTTACATTCAGCATCTAATATCTCTTATCGGTTAGTCCAGCACTTTAAAGAGATTTGGTTTTGGATGGAAATCAAATCTGGGAGTGAAATAGAGGCACTCAGTGAGCCTGAGCAGCCCATTAGAAATAGAGAGGTGTGGTATAGGTGTGATTTGATAGGACGAATATCCTGATGAGTCTTAATGGATGGATTGTCTTTTGCAGAGTCCAAATGGAGAAATATTGTGTTTTGTATTGTTGGATTGGTTTTTTTTTTTAGTGTTCGGATAGTTTTGGTTTTGTTTTTAGAATGTTTCCGTCATTTTAATTTACTGTAGGGTTACTGGAAGTATAAGAGGGCACCTGCCGAACACATCGACAACTTTTGTTGTCTTCAGGAGCCGTTTGTTTGACACTGCGTGTGAAGGCATTATGGTGAAAACCAAGGCAAGTGAACATTTTAGAAAGTGTGTGCCTACATGTCCTAGATTTCTGACACCCGAGGATACACACAATCTATGCGTTATGTGTCTTGGTAAGGAGCACACGTTTCGTGCTCGAGGGCTCTGAATGCACTCATTGTGACAAGTTTCCAATGAGAAAGCTCCGTTGACATTTGTCCCTCTTCTCGAGGGATAAGGGACAATTGTGTGCATCTCGCGGTTTGGGTCCCACTGCTGCCGAGGCACAGCGTAGACTCAGATCGTGGAGTTCACTGCAGAGAGGTTTGCGAAAGGCGTGGATAAGATTAAATGTGCTTTTGACTCATGAGACAGCGGAATGTGCTCACAGTGATGGATTTGCGATGGGCTACTGAGAGCAGAGGTAAAGCTTTGCCTTTTACTCAAGATTATAGACAGCATTTGCATGAGCATGTTCACCTCTTGAGGAAGTTGAACAGACTCAGTGCAAAGAGTTCAAGGCAGTTTCTGTTCTCGCCTGATTCTTGAGGGAATCTAGTGTTTGAACAGAGCATGTTTGGCTTTCGGGGGAGCTAAATGCATGCTGCGTGATGGGATCATACTCAGAAATGCCTCGTATGCTTGATTCTCTTTTTTGGAATGAGAACTGAGCACCTACTATCCATGGTTTGGGTCCCATGGCTGCGAGGCAGAAAGGCAGACCAATCTCGGGGGTTGTGGGTGAGGCATGGAAGGAATCTGACAGGAAGGGCTTTCCCTTTCAGGAGTTCCTTTCATTCTGTTCTCTCCCGAGGGATAGTATTCAGAATTTGCACAAGCATGTCCGGCTCTCGAGGCGCTCGGAAAGATCCAGATAATTTTTCTCTTGGGTCATCTGATCCCGCGGATAGTGCTACATTAGGCTCATCTGGTGGTTGGCAATGGAGATTAGAGTGTGAGCACTGAATCTCCACCAACCTAGCTCCAGTTCCGCATACAGGGAATGTTTGACGTAATGGCATTTGACGTAAGGGGCTTGATTTCATCTGAAAGCCCGTCCGTGACAGATTAGACAAGTACTTTCTGGCCGGTCATGAACTCTCCTCCCCCAGGAGTCTTCCCTTTCTTCCTGACCTCCACATGGAGTTAGTGAGATTGTGGGACAAGCCATATTCAACTTGGCTGCATCTTTTTCAGCATGCGGATTACACTGATGTTGAGGGCGTGGCTAAGTGCGGATATGTGAAGCGAGTCCAGGAACTGAGCCGCACCACAGACTTGGCTCTTCACACCACTAAAGTGATGGTGGTAATCTCGCGGATATCGAGTTGAAAGCCTTTCATCTTGATGCTCCACTGTAGGCCTCCGGGGATTTTCAGCACCTTCGCTGAGGCCGTGGTCGAGAAGTTCAGGGAGGTGAAGGCGTGGTCCACTGCCTTACAGGAAGTTCATTCCTTGCTTACCCAAGTCTTCCTCTAAAACTTCTGATGGGTCTGGTCCATCCCGACCTGAGGATCATAGGCAGGATCAGAAGAGTAGCGTGGCCACTCATGCCCCTCCTCTCTCTAGGTATTGGGCGAAGAGGCAGGAGAGCGCTAAGAGATGCTTCTTACATTGGGCCCTGAGGCTGGACTTATGTTGTTCTTATGTGTTTCGCTTGTTGGCGAACCATTGACTGAAGGTACAGTCTCTCCCTTGTGATGTAGGCTTTTTTCAAGCAGTCTGTGGTCGGGCTGCCCCCCTTATCAGGGTTTTTCAAGTAGGCAGCGCCCTGAGCCTCTTCTAGCCATCTCCCCTTGGGGTTTTTGATAGATGGTCTACTTCCTTTACCACTTAAGCTTAGTCAGGTATTAGGGGTGGGCTGCACCGCCCTTTCTATGGGGTTTTTAAGTGGGTGGTCACCCTGGGCCCTGCATGCTGCATTTTCTGAGGATAGCTGTGTTCTTAGCTTGGTTAATGAGATGTCTCTACTATTAGCTGGGTTCCCATTTTTCCAAATTATGTTAGTGGCCCCAGGCATCAGTGGCTTGCCCACTTTCTGAGGGAAGGTACGGTGTATGTCTGTCACTTCTCTTGGAGCTCTCTCACCAGGTGAACAGGCATGTGCCGTGGCATGGCTGTGTGGGCATTCCATTCCTCATAGTGTCTATTAGAGGATGCAGCACGAGTTCCCTAGAAGGGGAATGTCTCAGATTGCGCATGTAACCATGGTTTCCCGAGAGGCTTGCCTGTTTTTAGGTCTTCTTCAGACAACCAAGTTGGTGACATGTTCGGCAGGTGCCCTCTTATGCTTCTAGGTGCCCGTCTGTGACATCACGGGCTATGTTGGACAATGGGATTGGAGTTGTTTCACACATGCTTCAGACACCAGTCCTGCTGGCAGCAGTCCCCAAAGTGTCCACTAGAGGATGCAACGTCTCATTCCCTCTCATTCCTATAGGGGAAGTCGTGGCCTAATGGTTAGAGAGTTTGACTCCTAACCCTAAGGTTGTGGGTTCGAGTCTCGGGCCGGCAATACCATGACTGAGGTGCCCTTGAACAAGGCACTGAACCCCCAACTGCACCCCGGGCACCGCAGCATAAATGGCTGCCCACTGCTCCGGGTGTGTGTTCACTGTGTGTGTGTGTGTTCATTGCTGTGTGTGTGCACTTTGGATGGGTTAAATGCAGAGCACGAATTCTGAGTATGGGTCACCATACTTGGCTATATGTCACTTTCACTTCACTCACTCTTGGGGAACCATGGTTACATGTGTAACCCGAGATGATTTTCCCGAGACTTGGCATGTAAAAACAATGCAACAATATCAACATGTGCAATGTTCTCTTCAGAAAACAGAAGTAAAATTAAATATTCAACTATTCACCTTATTTTTTTTTAAATAATAACATGGGCGGCCATTTGTAATGCGAGGCTTTCAGTGTCATCCGTTTCCAGTTATTTTAGCTGCAAAAACAGCTGTTATGATGCTTGATATTGCAAACAGGTATTTCTTATCATAGCATTTTAATGTACTGTCATATTTATAACCACACTGGTTGGTAGCGCAAATCGTTTTACCATTTACTGCACTTTGTTATTATTCTATTTATTTACCTATAGCGGATGAATCTGAAATCTTGCACATGCATTTGTATTGACTGACTTGCATATATTTATATATATATATGTGTGTGTGTAGAATTTTTCCCAGAAAAGTTTGACTGCAGAACATTGTTCCAATAGAATACCTGCATCTCTGCGTTGAGTTTTGGTAAGGATACTGCACGTCCTTGGCCTTCAAGGCCGCCAGAGTTCACTGTGTTGGCACTGTTCTCCATCTTCCTCATTTCTACTGCTTCCTATTAAAAACACACAATAAGAGATTAAATACACATAAGGGGTGTCCAAACTCGGTCCTGGAGGACCGTAAACTCTGAAGGACAATGGCCATCCAGGACCGAGTTTGGACACCCCTGCATTAAAGAAAGATACTGTGGCTGCATCCGAAAGCTCTAAAATGCTGCCTTCAGAGGACGCATTCCAAGGTAGGAAGGCACCAAGGCACGTCTGAATCCAAAGTTAGCTTCACTTCCTGTCTCATGAGATACCTTCATCTGATCGATTTTTGAAGGCAACATACTGTAGATGTATCCTTCGCTGCTTTTGATATCTTACAATCCTGTGCGTTCCATTCCATGATGGTTGAGCTAAAACAAAGATGGCATCTGAAAGCTGAGTTTGGTGGTCAGTTTTTGTGTAAATGTATATTTCTAACTAACTTTTTTGCACTTTTGATGTTAGTTCTAGCGAAAAAATCAGTATCATAGTAATTAAATATTAATTAATTAATTAATTAATTAATTAAATATTCATTTAGTTATCATCAAAATTTGATCTATTTTGTTGTAGATCATTAAACTGTTACGCTGCCTAAGAAGCCTGTCCGAAATCACTTTTATGACACTGCTTGTAAAGCAGCAATTCAGCTGCCTAGGTTTTCAGACGCAGCCTGTGTGTGTAAGAGAGAGTCTGCATTTTTATTTACAGCACCTGGGCAGTGTTTGCATTTGTGGCATCCTCTGATTGACCTCTGGACATTGGCCGCCGTTTAGACCGCTGCACCTCCTTGGACTTCTCTGAGGCCCAGGATGAAGATCCTTTAATTGTGTTGTCAAGACTGGGCATGAAATTTAACAAAACAACTTAGAGTAGATACACTTGTCATGGCAAAGAGATTAATTTAAGTGTGTACTGAATATGAATGCAGCAGGGATTTTGTGCTCACTGTGTGCGTCCATTGTTGAGCATGGTGGAGCTGGGTCTGGTCTGAGCTTGAAACTCTGAGGCCGAATCTAGACTGTTCATGGTCTGATCTTGCATGTGGGTTAGTGGGAGAATAGGCTCTAAAAGAGCACTGACTTTATTCTTCAAACAGAGAGAATCAAAACACATTTTCACTACCAGTTGGAAGATTAATTTGTTTTTGTTTATTTATGATCCTTCATAAAATGATCTAAAGGCTTATTTGAAATTAGTATTGGCAAATTTATCTAATTTTATGTTATTACATATTATTACATACATTTTTCTTTACAAAACCTCTACATAAATAGTTCAGTCAAGATTTAATGGTTTATTAATTTCACAACATAATTTTCATTGTACATCTATTTGTTATTGTACAGTTTGAAATGTGCAAAATTGCACAACAATTTGACTAGTAGTGTAAGTATATATATTTATCACCTGAGATCCAAGTCCTGCCTGTTCTCTCTGCTGCTGCTGCTGCATCTGAAGTCTTTTGGCTCTGTTTTGCTTGTAATAATCAAAAATCATAAGAGCTGCATATACCTTCCCCACTGTAAGCTCATTGGCTGCAAAGAGACAAATGCACCTTAGTTATGTGTTGTTTGGATGTTCCACTGGTGACCACTAGATGTCACTATGTATTGTGTTTGGAGATGTTTGCACCTGGGAAAATACTTTGGGTTCTGTTTAGATCTGAGGTGTCAAACTCAGTTCCTGGAGGGCCACAGATCTGCAGAGTTTAGTTCCAAACCTGCTCCAACACACATACCATGTAGTTTTCAAATAAGCCTGAAGGACTTGATTAGTTGGATCAGGTGTTTAATTAGGGTTGAATCTAAACTCTGCAGGGCTGTGGCCCTCCAGGAACTGAGTTTGACACCCCTGGTTTAGATCATTCGTAAGTGTGTGTCTGTACCTCAGTGTTAGTTTTGTAATATGTGGATACAAGTATTTGAGAGTATTTATGTGGCAAAAGAAAGGATCTCCTGGGTGATGATTCATATTGTGTTTACGTTTGTGTGGAGTGACCAGCAGGTCCATAGTCTTCTGAGACAGGTTTGGCCAGACTGTAGCGAGCTCCTTCTTCAGTTCAGCGTCTGACAGACGTTGGGCCACCATGCCTGTGGAGAGATCACAGAGGAAAGAGGCCAATTAGACTATATCTTATATATACACAGTTCAGTTGAGTCTAATTATTTTGTTGTTTCATAAATATTTAAAAAATTTCAACACTTCTCTTTTCATCTCCTGTGTGTTATTATAATGTCCTTTAAGATCAATACATTGAAAGACAAATTAAAAGAAACGATATTTTAATATTCTGTAATCAAAATGATATTAGTAATAATAATAAATTATTTAAGTTCAGTGAATTTAGATCAATACATCGCATGGCAAAAATGTGAAAATGAAGCTAGCAAAACCCATCCAGTGCCAAACACTCAGAGAGATACAACAGATGCTACACACACCATCCCACACACACTGCTCTGATGAGTGGAAATGGCACTAGCAGCAGCAACGCAACAAATCACACTGAATAAGTAAGTAAATTTCTCCATTAGGAACTAATCACATTTGGAGTTATTTGGAAAAGAGAAAGATGGATTCTTTTAAGAAAGAGGGAAGGTGGGACAATTATCTAGATGCTAATCTATACAGTAACTAATTATACAATCATTTAGACAATAAAAACAGCCCCAGACACACCTGATGCCAGTTTGATCTCTAGCGCAGTGCGGATCAGAGCCATCAGAGTAGAGGTGAAGTGCACACTGTTGTCTTCTGCAATGGGCATGTTCATTTTCACCAGCCGCTAGGGGGAGTCATGAGGTTTATTATTGGGGTAAAAACACTTCTAGAAATCAACCAGAACAACCCAAAAACTCAAACAAAACAGCTTGTGTGCATCTGAAATTAGGCATGATTATTTCATATCCTTCTAGTGATTCAATTCATGCATTCTAGTTATCAAGCAATATATATTTTGGATCAGTTTGGTCATTCAGTAATGTGGAATCCTGTTCTAATCTTATCATTTCAAGCACACAAACAGTTTTGTTCACATATAGAACAAAAACGTACAGAATCAAACATTCACATTCACTGCTATAGGCTACAATCCGCAACCAAAGTGCACTGGTGATAAACCGACACTGACTCAAAAGTGGAAAAAAGCATGTACATGTAACCATGAGGGGCTTCAGAGGACATGGGAGCTCGACTCTGGGAATTACTGATCAATAAAAGTGCAGCAGATAGCTGCTTTTAGATTGAAGAGTTTCAAATGGTGACCAGTTGTGGCTTTTTAGAGCTGAAAACAATGCTAAACACACCAGCAACTTTCAACTGAATCATTCTGACAACAGCTTTGTAAAAATATTAAAAATCATGTTTAAAAGGTCAGTTGTGTAATTGAGTCATTTGAGTCTCAAAAACTACACACTTCACCTTTAAAGGTGCACTCAATTCTTTTGGTCTTACACAGGATTTTACATATTTTTCTATTAATTTCTGTTTGGTTAAAACTTTCTAAGAGTGAAATAACTGAGTGCACCTTTAAACATGACAGCTGGATTGTATCATGGGATGTACAGGCGTACAGTATGGTTTAGTGTGATTCATTGTGAAGAGTTGAGCTCCCCTGAGCAAAGAGAGCATACATCTACTAGCAGTAGCAGTGCAAGAGAAAGTGGACATTCTCACACACAGACATACATTCTTACTGCAGTAATAGAGAAAGAGAGAGAAGACTACAGGACAAAGAAAAGAGAGAGGAAATGGTCGAGTGGATGAGGCATAGACAGCACAAGCAAGACAAGGAGAATAAGTGAAAGTCCGCCAAGATAGGAAGAGAGAGGTCAAGTGCAAAGTTCTCATGACTGAAAGCAACTTAGGTTACACACACTGCTCCATGAAACAAGGGTGAGGGGGGACCTTTCCAATTTTAACATAACATAAAGGCTCTAAAAGAGGTTTTTGAGCTAAATTTGGGGCCCTTAAGTGAATCCCAATGGAAGACATGGAAACCCGCAAAAAGAGCAATCGGGCACATTTTTTATGTAAACTGAGATTACATCAATTATTTTGCATTTTCAGTGCATATGATTGGTACAGAATATCAATTTTACAATGTCGTGCACAAACCCATACACAATGCAACTTATGGGAAAAATTTTATACACAAGAAGTATGACCACAGATAAAAAAAGAAATAAAAAAATGAGATGTAAGTCTCACTTATTATCATCATAATTAAACATACATGTAGGCTCAATGAAAATACATGCTTCTACCTACAGTTTTGCAAAACTCCCAAAAATGTACCTATTGTATATACAACCAACTAGAGGAAGTAAAACAACTTTTATGAGGCAGGTTATCAATCAATAAAGACTTATTTTTGTGCAGTTCCTTGCATAGTACCCTGTCATGACCTCCTTTTATCATAATGCATGATTTATAGAGTAATACATTTTGATATTTACATAACATAACCAGCTCCATGTGCATGGCTTTTTGATGTAGTAAACTTGCTCTCTAGCTCACCTGGTACAGTGATGCATTTTCGATATGGAGCTCTCGGGGACAAGTCCCATGAAATATGAGTCATAAGAAATGAGCTCATAGACTTGCAAAAGCAAGCTAAAATGGCATGGTTGCTTCAGCAAATGTGTTATATCACACTTGCTTATTTAACATTATCAGTCAGGCTTAGGGTAGGGTATTGCATAGGTGGTACATTATTTTCAAAAGTGATTTTAGCACCACTCATCAGACATTTTATTTTCTAATTGCTGCAATATGTACAACAAGCAATGTACAGTAATAAAGCACTGTCAGATTCATATTCATCTGTTTCGCATTAAACTGAATGTGCTTTTATTTAAACTCACTGGACATTTCCCTTTGATAGTGTAACAAAACGTGCAAGAAGAAACGTAACATCGTTTTGCAGAAATGTCAAAATAGACATGTATTTCCAATGAGTCTGGGTTGTAGCTAAACATTAAATACATTAAAGTTCTGCAGTCATACTCATCATTAGTCTGTGACCATCCCTAGATTACAAAGGAAGTGGAGGGGAAGACTCGAATAAAAAAAGGAGAGGGGGAGGGACTACACCAAAAAGATCAGAGCGTGGGGAGAAAGAAAAAATCAGTAAAAAAAAGAAAAAAAAAACACGAGGGGAAACACTGCAAGAGCACAGAGATTGGCTGAAGAATAAGCCAATGGGAAGACAGTACGAGCAGAGAGAGGGGGGGCATGTGAAGTTGAGCTACCTTGTAGGCGATTCGTGGAGGGCATTTCTTTCCCAAACCTAAAGGTGGGGACATGTGGAGCAGCATCTCATACATATCGAGGTACTTGATACGGCCGCTTCACAGTGCAGACAACGCAAATAACCCAAAATAAAGAAAAGGATTGGGGGGTTAGAGAGACGGGAAGAGAAACAAGGGGGTAGAAAGTAAACCGATCAAGACGAAATGAAAAAAAAAGACAAAACAAACAACAGACGACAAAAAACAGAAATCTTTTGTTAATTAGATTTCCAAGAGTGTCATGAACAGGGATGCCATCCTGGCCTGGCAGGGTCAGAGATGGATCCCAAAGGTTAGAGGTCAGAGGTGAGAGAGTTGATCCCTGATAAGGAGAGATGGAAGAAGTGAGTGAGAAGACACGAGGAGTGGATGGTGACAGAATGGCTGCATTGTTTGGAAGATGTCTGCATCTGCATGCTGAGACATCGGGGGAGTTTCCTCTTTCAGTGCACGGAAACAAAGGTTTCACCGCCAGTTTCTGTTCTATATCTTTCGAACAGTTTATGCAAATAACAGCTATGAGGTTGAGTTATAAATGTAAAAAACTATTTTGCTTGATATTGTTACATTAGTTAAGTGCCAAAACCCTGAATTGTGAATATGAAAACTGTACAGTATGTAAGTATCATAAAAGGAGGGTTTAGACTGATATGTGGCCTTGAAAGCTTTGTTTCCCATTCAGCTTCATTAACCAAAGCCAGTCAAATCTGGTTGGGCAAGTGCTTGTGTGTAGGCAAGTCATTTGAGCACAGCCATTCAAGTTTGGGTCTCTGGGCGTTTGTGCACAGAGGCCACATAAGTGGAAGAAGTTGCTTGGGTTGCAAACCTTGTATGCTACCCTATTAGGGCAGTTCTTCCCTAAGCCAAGGGGGGGCGAGATAATTCTCAACAAATTGTACATATCCTTATAGGAAATCCGTCCGCTGTGGAAAGAACAAGCAAAACATGACATACATGAAGAAAGCTTGGAGAGCACATTTGTGTTGTGGATGGAATGGACGTGGATAAGTGTACAAGATCCCATTCACATCCATGATTCTTATGGGCCTTGTGTGGGAGATCTTCAGTCACACATTATCATAGAGAATATTCTGCAATTCTCTTTTTTATTTATATGGTCTAACCTGAGAAGGCCTTTGAACCCTAACAGAATGTTCTCCTTCTCTCAACTGTTGCCAAACTCAGTTACTATATTTATCACAAGAGTAGGTCTCCATCTGGTGAGGGAGTGCAGACTGAAACATACCTTGCAGCTGGGTCATAGTCTGCCCACACTCGGATAAACTCATCCAGGTGGTGAGGGCCCAAGATGGAGGAATCACGTGTCAGATATTCAAAGTTGTCCATAATGACAGCCACAAACAGGTTCAACATCTGGAGAAAGTGGTGGAAGAAAAGAATCTGAAGGTAACGGAGCAGGAAAAACACTGAGAGTACGACATTAATTGGAAATTAGGGTTGGGTAAAAATATAGATTTTCTGATTAATCAGAGTCTGAAAAACAGTGAACGGCTTCTGCATCTTCAGTGCAATGGCAAAACTAATAATTACAATCAATAAAATATTTGACCTCAGCTGTAAATGTGAGTTTGCAGTCTGTATTAAATGTTACGTCACACAAAAAATGTACCACAAAAAATGTCTTTCTATTGAGTTGTTTGGGTGGGCTGCATGAAAATATACCATACAACATGACCACTGCAGTCCGATTCAAATTACTCTCATAAACTGATTCTTTCTGGTGAATCAAAACCATTACTGAACCAAATTCTCTTATGAGCTGGTTCTTTTAATTAATAGTTTAAAAAAATTATATTTAGACTTCACAAATTTTTTCAAACTTCTTATGACTTTGTGCTTCCGGTCTTCAGCATTCCCATGCATATGAATGAAAGTCTTTGGAACAAAAAAGCAGTGTGATGAAACACTGCCCTATATAATTTACAGCATTAGAAGAGACAATTTTGTCATTTTTGCACATAGGCAGATATTTTGTCATAAGCAGATATAGTGGCATTTTATTGCACATTGTGTTTGTGTTTCATGTTGTTGCCTGTTTAAAACTTTTACAGCACTTTGGCCAAAATCTGTAATTTTTAAATGTGCTTCATAAATAAATAACTGAAAAATGCCCAATGAATCACAATTAAATTAAAACACTGAATTGGAATCAGATTAAAGCTTGTAAATCAGAATCAAATCGAATCAGGAAATTTGCATCAATACCATCCCCATTCCAAACACAATGGAATATTTCAGTGTCCCGTTCAGCCAGGTTTTTAGATTTAAGATAAACAAGCAGTTTTGTGGCAGTAGGATGTAATGGCATGCTACAGCAGTGGTTTTCAATGGTCCTGGGGACCCACTGCTCTGCACATTTTGTATGTCTCTCTTACTGACACACTCAGTTCAGTTCATGGAGCTCTCTCCTAACAAGCTGATGATCTGAATCAGGTGTGTTAAATAAGGGAGACACACAAAAAGTGTAGATCAGTGGGTCCCCAGGACCAGGATTGAAAACCACTATTCTACAGTAATGATAAGCCTGTTTTTGCTGGTACGACTCTGAGCACTAACCAGGAAAGAACAGAGGAAAATGAAGGAGACAAAGTAGAAGTAGGCAAAGTCACTCCCGCACTCCTTTCCATGAATGCCTGAGCTTGCATCACATGTGCGCTCACTCAGACAGGATAGCATAATCTCATGCCAGGCTTCACCAGTAGCACTCCTGCAAGAGACACGATGATGAACTGATTAAATAAATGCGGCATCTGCTATTAAAAGCAGGAAAGACTGTCAGAGAATATAACAGAGACTGGAGATGATGGGAAAAGTGCTGATATTTAAATTACTGTTGAGACAGATTTCATTTATAATACTGTTGTCACACTGATGTGCTGTCTGCTCATGGCTCACAGCTCAAAATGAGCTTATATGGGAATTATGGAAATTTATTTATGAATTTCATTAGGAGATGTTGCTTTTCTAGCAATATGGCTGATACTCCAGATGGTACTTTAAAATTCAATCTGACCAAAAGGAAAGACCAGAGAGAGAAGGAGCACAACAGAGTGATGCAAACACAGTGATACCAAGTACTACAAAAATATTGGAAATGATTATTAGACAGAAAGACAGATAGATAGATAGATAGATAGATAGATAGATAGATAGATAGATAGATAGACAGACAGACAGACAGACAGACAGACAGACAGATAGATAGA
Source organism: Cyprinus carpio (assembly GCF_018340385.1). Lineage (NCBI taxonomy): Eukaryota > Metazoa > Chordata > Actinopteri > Cypriniformes > Cyprinidae > Cyprinus > Cyprinus carpio. The sequence continues at coordinate 16,838,428 of NC_056576.1, forward strand.
TAGATAGATAGATAGATAGATAGATAGATAGATAGATAGATAGATAGATAGATAGCCTATGATTAAATATGGTAACACTCTTACATGAAATATAATTAAAATATGGTGTTCAAAAAGAAAAGAAATGGCAATAAAACAGAGCTCAGAATTCTCAGATGATATGTGAAATGAAATCTCTTTTAATATAGAGGTAATCTTGAAATCTTTAGCAACTCTAAATTTTGAGATCAGACTATGTTAGCTGTAGATAGGCCTATATTTTAATACTTTATACAGTAATATTTTCTGACTATGAAAGATCTTGATCAATTATAAATACAGCTCTCCATTAAATGGTAATTGCATTAGAAAAATGTGCAGTATTAAAGTTGATATCAATCAAAGTCTTAATATAGTGATCTGGCTAAATATAGCGTTTGGGGTCATATTACAGAAAAATTCTAACTGTAGAATCCTCTCTAATCTGCATCATAATTTGTTAGACCTTTAGACTTTAGATTCTTATTCCATTATACAACCCCAGAAGCCTCACTAAGATTTCCTGCATTCTCAGGTGGCTTTGATTGTAGTAGATAAAGAATATCAGGTGTGTGCAGACCTGAACAACAGCATAAGCGCTTGCAGGAAAGTGCGAAAGTTGTTGTGACGATTGATGGCGGTATCATCACTCAACTCAATGTTCCCAAACACCTGCAATCACAATGTTACTTTAAATGCATGTACTTTGAAACAGTTACATTAAACAACCTTCAGACAGAATACCATTTCTATATTTCAATTCACCTATGATAAAATACACAGGACTATTGTAATGATCTTTAACTGGAAAATACCATCACTGAAGCACTTAAATTCTATATACCTGCATTCCAATGATGGCGTAGATGAAAAACAGCATGGCAATTAGAAGGCAAACATAAGGCAATGCCTGGAAATAAACATGAACAAATCTTAACTTCTTTAAAAAAAAAAAAAAGAAAGAAAGTCTCCAACAATGAATAACTAATCAGTATAAATAGAGTTACCTTAAAAGATTGGACGAATGTCCAGAGCAGGATGCGTATGGTGTATCCCTGCCGGAGGAGTTTGACGAGTCTGGCTGCTCTGAAGAGCCTCAGGAAACTCAAGTTCAGCAGACGGTCCTGTGGGAACACAGGCTTTGTCAATTTAAAAGTTCCATTTAATCCTTCAGCACTCTTTACTTCAACCCTCAGATCTCTTTATAACATCAAGTTTGTATTTTCAGATTCTAAAAAACATGCATGACGGTATTTTATAAGACATTAATCTCTATGAGACCACTTCTCGAATAACATCACACTGAACCTGAAATATTAGACTACATTTATCTGTAGTTTTAAGGTTAAGTTGATTTTTTTATTGTACAAATGGCAATAATGTCATTTCTTTAGGCAGGGTTTCCCAAACTGGGATTTGTGAACTCCTGGGGGTTCATGAGGGAACTGCATCGGGGTTGTAAGTTAATTAAAAGCCAATAATTAAATAATTAAAATTATATGATTAAAATAAATAACTTTTAAAATTAAAACAATCAAAATAAAACATGCAATGTGACATTTAACCAACATCAGAGAAACATGAATATGTAAATGTGTTGTTAATTTACTAAAATATTAACTTAAAATCTCAGGAAGTACTTAAAGTAAGTATTTTAGGTCAGAGATTTGGCTGACAAAAAAAGTTTTGGAATCCCTGCATTAAAACTTTTCCAGAAATGTCTACACTGGATTCAGAGTGAAAACTTCTTTGTGAAGTACAACAATGGAACAACAATGCTGCCAATTCAGCCAAAAATATGATTGGTTGATTGGTTGGACCAACAAGGATATCAGTACATGATAAGCATTAGTGAAGCCTATAATGACTTCATACCAGACCTATTTGCCACATAGTCAACTGAAAAACATGAGGTGATTGTAAAAATGGTGTTGCATTATCTTCAGTAAAGAAGAACCGTATGATGTGCTACAGTAGGAAGTTCTTTCATTCCCAGCAGGGTGGAATAGACATAAGTTCAAAGACAAGAGAGCAACTCACCGTAGTCTATACATGAAGATGTTAAATCGTGGCAGGAGCAAGCCAAGATTTGAGTGAAGACATTTAAGGAACACAGGAGAACAAGAACAGCCATCAAGCACAAATATAGTTACAGAACAAACACAATTACCATCAGTAGCAACTTTTGAAGATGAGGTGGACGTCAAGACATACAGTATAATACAACATAAGACTTGCGAACATCATGAAGCACAAATTAGAGCCACGGACTAGTGATTTGGTCAAAGTGAGCTTCACCAAATGAATTTGGTTACTCAGTTACTGACATTATATCTGGAAAAACAACACAGAGCTCTCTCCCCTTCTGTTCCTGAGCCAGAGTCAAAGCTGTGATGGGTCTCCAGCTCATCATCATTCATGTGTGGGCTTTTCTTCTCAGCCTATCTCTGCTGTCTGGTATTACACTCGGTCTAGCTTTAAGACTCTCCTCTAATAGAGCTCACACGCAGAGCTCAGTGTCGCTCACTTACTTTAATCTCAGTGACTAAGATGTCAGTGATGCTGCCCAGCACAGTCACAAAGTCAAACACATTCCAGGCATCTTTCAGGTAATTCTGAGAAGAAAAGAATTAGAGAGGTCATTCAGGGACAGGCTAGAGAGGCTTACAATTTCACACTCTATCACAGGATTGTTTTTTTACTGTGCATCAAAGAATTAGTTCACCCAAAATAAATGAATATTCTGTCACCATTTACTAGCCTTCACATCGCTCCAAAACTGTGTCCTTCTGTGGAACACAAAAAGAGAATTTTTGGCATAATGTCTACGCTGCTATTTTCCACACAATGAAAGTGGAAGATGGGCAAAGCTATTAAGATTTTCCAGTAAATCTGTTCCTCAAAAGCTGTCATGTGACAGAAGTTTCATTTTTGGGTGAACTGTCCCTTGAGGAACGGGGTATAAGTGAGGGTATAAGTGACGATACTCACCAAGGGACCGAAAGCAATAATCTTGAGAACACACTCCATTGAAAAGAGAGCAGTGAAAACAATGTTGAGATACTTGAGCATCGCTTCATAAAAGTCAGGAGCCCCATGGAACTGCAGGTGTAAGGAGGGAAATATTTTATTTATTTGAGCATCTTTTTTTATTTTGTTACAACAAATTGCACGATTTCTACAAACAGGAATAAAACCAGTGGAAGTCATCAGCAAAAATAAAATATAAAAAAAAAAAATTATATTTTAATATAGTCAAAAATGCAATTTATTCCATTACAACAGTATTCAGTGTCACATGATTCTTCAGAAATCTAATGTGTTGATTTAGTGCTGAAGAACCATTTCTTATTATTATCCATGTTAAATGTTGCTAAATATTCTTGCGGTAAATGTGACACATTTTTTTCAGAATTCTTTGATGAACTGAAAGTTTAAAAAACCCAGCATTTATTTGAAATTTAAATCTTTTGTAACATTATAAATCTTTTACTCTCACTTTTGATCAATATAATGCATACTTGGGTATAAAAAAATGTGAAAAATTAATGAAACTTTGATAGCTGTCAACTCTCCAAGGACTGCTACTAAAAGAAAAATGTCCAACTGACCTTCATCATGAGCACCACAGTGTTGAGAGCAATCATGATCATGATGGAGTACTCAAACGGTGGAGAAACCACAAACTTCCACAAGCGGTACTGAAAGGACTGCTGGTTCTGTGGCATGTAGCGGGTCAACGGTTTGGCATTGATAGCAAAGTCAATGCAGGCTCTCTGAGAGGAAAAACAGCAAAAGAGGAATTAATTCACATAACAGACACACACAACTACTGTCATCCATCTTTATCTTTCAGAAAAGACTTTCTGAAGTCACATTCTGTCTCTCATAACAAAAACGAATCATACAAAGAGCAGTGACAACTGTGGAATACACAGTCTAACCTGTTGAGGAACAAGAAAATAGACCTCTAATGGCGTTGATATTTTTTGGCTGTGTTGCTGTGAATGTTGATGATAAATGACTTCTCCTGAGGTCTGGGTTTTCACCACGGTTTGTGAGTCATGTTAGGCTGGCATATGGTGAGGGAGAGAGTGAAACAGCACAGGCTTTGCAGACGACTGGGCCCGTCTAATGGGGCCTCAGAGGAAATAGGGCAGCAACATCTTGATGACTGCTCTTCTAGCTGTCTCTGTGTGTGTCTTTAGTCACTGTGTGTTAGCGTATGAATGTATACCTGTTTCTGAGTGGGTATTTAGGTGTGTGTGTGTGTGGTCTGCCACAGGCACATGCATTAATCCTGTCACAAGTCCCCACCTGGACATCTGCAGCTGTTACCATGGCTGGCTTCACTGTAGGTAATGTACACATCACTAAACACTAAAAACACCTCCAGTGTTTGATGGGGAAGATTAATGTTGGTTCTTTGTATCTCTTAATGTCAGCCTAAAAGTGGGTTTCTTTTTGTTGAGATTTTGTCTAGATTCTTGCAGGGTCTAAATACCTTTTACCACACTTGTCCACTGCGAATGATCTAAGAAGTTTTTTTTTTTACTATCCAACAAACTCTATTTTGCATTTTTTTTTTAAATAATAATAATAATAATAATAATAATAATAATAATAATAATAATATATATAATATAAAAATCATACCTCATTACCCGGATGAGCCTGTGTTATCAGCTTTTACCGGTTGTTATCGAGGGATAACATACCTCGGAATGTCGCGACTGACCAATCAGACTCAAGTATTCTACAAAGCCGTGTAATAATATAATATAATATAATTTATACTACGGGGCCGTTGAATGCTTGAATCTTATTGGCTGACGAACGTTCTGAGGTGTGCAATTATTTTCTGGGAAACGCACGGCGAACGTAGTTCCAGGCAGCTCTCTTGACCGCATTACAGTTCCATATCACTTTGCATAGTAAAACTGTTATAATGGAAATTACAGGACTAACAAAAACAACAACATGACAGACAATTTTCCGAAAGTAAATACACATGACATTTCTCACTAGCGAGGTAATAACAGCGCTGTTTAGAGACGCTGCTGCAGAACACTGTTAAGGGATGCACAGAGGCAGCCTAATTCACACAAGCTCTCTCTCTCTCTTTCTTTCTCTTTCTCTGTGTCTCTGTCTCTCTCGCTCTCTTTCTAATAACTTCATTAATAACTGCATTAGAATGCTATCAACGGCTCAAGCCTCCATTACCAGCTTTAAAATGACATTTTGGCACCAGCAAAAGAGGCATTGGATGAGAAGCGGAAAAAATAATTGCACAAGATCCCGGGCCCTGATGGTCCCCCATGCCCCCCAGCCCAATCCCCCCCCCGAACGTGATATGAAAATTTTAAGACAAAATTGTAATATTGCCCTTTTTTTTTCTGACGGCAAATACCAAATACATATTTTTTATGATGTTAAATACCAAACAAAAATACTTTTCACCACACCTGCCAATTGCTACTGAACTACGATAGCATTATGTATATTATATATAAATACATCATTCAGTTATACCTCATTCTTCTCCAGACTGCACTCTGACAAGGCCTTATCGCCCTGTTCCTGGAATGTGATAATTATCAAGGCCACAAAAATGTTGACGAAGAAGAAGGGGAAGACCACAAAGTAGACCACGTAGAAGATGGACATCTCCATGCGGTAGCCCGGACTGGGACCCAGGTCCTCAAAAGTGGCATCTACAGAGTGCTTCAAAACCCTGTGCACAGACAACATTACACCATTACACCCTATACAGTTTAAGATGATAAGGCAACTTGTGGAGGAGAGAAGATTGATTTATTTCACCCATATTGTAAGACTACATAAGAGTTTACTTTACTTTTAAGTTCTAAGATCTAAGACAAGGATATCATCACTGTTTGTATGGATACCTTTAACAGGTTTGATTTATGTAACTGTCATTTCTATTATGTGGCCAAAGTAATAATTTTTAAAAGAAAATTAAGCAAGTGAGCTCCTCCAGTGTGTGACAACAGGTCTTAACCTGAAGCATTTTTATATATCTTGCATTGCTGAGTTTCTAAAAACATTGAAATAATTGAATTAAACAATCAAGCACTGTGAGGAAACAGAATTACACAGCAGCTGCAGAACACTGACCCCAACAAGCTTGTGAACAACTAAATAAATAAATGCATCACAGACAATTACAATGGCTTTTCCAGCACATTCATGAGCTGACACTGATTCATGAATGTTTGCCTAGTCTGCCTCCTGAGAGCTGTGCTCTACCAGTATCACAGAGCCTCAAAGAGCACCACTTCAAACTGATTATGGCCTTTAAAGTGAGAGAATAAAAGGCCACTGAGGGGTCAGAGGACACAAGGGAAGTGTTTGAAGGGGACAGAAGCTTATAGGTTTCTAATCCCTACAAAAACATACTGAATAGCAAATGGTTGAACTGTACAAAGCAAAATATCTGTGTTATAAATGTAATTGGGGTTATGCACAACAAACTTCTGTATTCTGTAAAACAGGTCACGTTGCTTCCGGTTCAGGTCTTTTGTATTCATTAAATATAGAGCTGATTTTAAGATACTCAAGGTACCTTCAAAGGGGATACCAAAGATGATCATAACTGATGATCATCACATATGCAGATTGATATCTAAAAGGTTTTTTATTTTTCTTCTTCTCACAAAAAGATGTATATTAAAACTGAAAAAAAGGCAACAATAAAACAACTAAGTTAGGTTAACTGATTACCTTAAAAGTCCATAGACACCACCATCATTTCATAGTGCTATTAACACTTTCTCTAACAAGCGGATGCGATGAGACCTATTTTCTGGTTTGGTAAGGTGACATTTGACATATACCCCATTAGGGACCATTTCAGATGTCTGCTGACTTACGTTGGCCAGCCCTCTCCAGTAGAAACAGTGAAGAGAGTGAGAAACGCCCACAGCACATTGTCGTAGTGGAACTCATATTTCCTCCACTCCCTGGGCTGGGCTGCTACTTCATCCTTATCATAATCCAAGAACAGCCCTCTAATAAGCAAAAAAACAATGATAGAGAAAGCATATATAAAGATATACCCATTCAGAATATTTCAGGATATGTGTTTACAGAACACTGCCTATAGTAGATTGAACCTGGTGCTATCAGTACACCTGGAAGTTTAAAATTATTATTATTATTAGTAGTAGTAGTAGTAGTAGTATAAGACTTTAAAGAATAATTTTATAGAAATTATTGACAGAGAGCAGAAGGGAAGTATTTTAGAGCTGAACATAATTAGAAAAATGTACATTCACTCCAGAAATGTTAATTATTTTCCCAACATTTATTTTATTATATTTTATATGGTTTGTTTGTAAAATTCCCTAATAGTTTCAAAACCTATCACCAAGCGTTCCATAGTAGTTGGACCCAACACCTTATCTCATTATCTAATCATTTCTCCACTCACTTTTGCATGGATTTGGAAAATATTGCTGTATGCCTGCAGGGGGAGCTGCAGGTGTGAGATAATCAGCCCCTACTCTCTGCTCCTGTATTAATCCCACTCTACCTGCAGTCTTTTTCCAGGCCTTTGGACTCGTCTGTGCAGTAGAAAAACTTGCCCTTGAATAGCTGCACAGCAATGACAGCAAAGATGAACATGAACAGGATGTAGACAATGAGGATATTCAACACGTTCTTCAGGGAGTTCACCACACAGTCAAACACGGCCTATGAGAGAGCAGACACACATACAAATACACTCTGGTTCATTAACAATCAACTACAGTCATGAAGCAGAATGCTTTATGCATATTTATTTAAAAATGTATTTCTTCTTGTCTTCAGATAGGTGAAACAGAAATTGTTTATTTTCTACAAAACAATTTGCTATTATGTATTTTTCATTTTTTGTTTATGATCCACATTAATTTGAATGTATTTTTTGTTTATATCCTTTCTTTGTCTTAGTTAATGTCCATATCTATTGTGTATCTTACTAGTACTAACAGACAGAAAAATGTTTATGTTTACACTGTTATGTTTGTTTGTTTATAGCCCAGCAATATGCTGAATGATTTCTATTTCAAATAAAATTCCTTACTTCTTTTGAAATGTGTATTTATCAAAAAATCCTACAAGCTATCCTCATGGTTTCCACAAAGTATTAAAAGTATACATATACTTTCCTAATCATGACGGCTGTATTGATGGACTGCAACAAAATGTGTACCTTCAGTTTCGGTAGACGTTTAATGGTCTTCAGTGGTCGCAAAACTCGCAACACCCTCAGGGACTTGATAGTGCTGATGTCTTTGCCCTTAGTTCCTCTACACAAGTGAAAAATAAACAAAGGATGAGTAAATTCAGGATCAAACATGCTGTAGACAGCCTTCATCAAAGGATTCCTATATATCCAGACAAAACACATGAGAATGAATAAACATGATGAAAATGTTTCCATCAGTTAAAATGTCAGTAATGAGAAACTAGACTAAACATACCTACCTTTTTTTTAAAGACAAACTAAATAAACACCAACAGCTAATTATTCAATGAATTAGCATCTTTTGAAATTGCTCCAACAATGGATTGGTTATTTTACAAAAGCACATGCTTTGATGGCAGAGTATGAAATATATCTCTATTGCATGCAGGTAAAATAGTTAATATCTCTGCATTAATAAGCTCTATCAGAACTGTTAGCTTGTTATTGAATGACACTTTAATATCATTTGTGCATAAAATAAGAAAGGCAACATGAATTTAATCCAAACACTGCTGTGCATCAGATTCTAAAACAACAACACGGCACCAATGATAACAAAGAAACCTGCCCTAAAAAAGGGCATTGTTTCTTTTCAGGAACCAATGCTGTTTTAAGTCTTTATCAAGCTGACATGCTTCAAATGTGTCACCTTGATGAACTGACTGCATAGATTTGAATACAGTGCATGTATTCATTAAACGCAGTGCTAACAGCAGGAAAAGAAAAGGGACGGCTAAATAAAATGTAATTCAAGTTATTTCACCTTTAAAGAAAAGAGCAGTCCCCAGCAGAAATCAGTCATGCTTAAATGCTCATATCATAACCGCCAAGCTAACAATGAATTAACTGAATCATGAGGAAATACTCCATGGTAATATGAAATAACTGAAGCCCTTCACATTATATCTAATGCAGGCAAAGTGCAAACAGAGTCATATTATTTGTAAGATATCACATTCATTCAAATAACCTTCACTAGTCTCTATTTTGCTGCAGGGCATGTGTTTTGTTGGATGTTTGGCAAAATTAAGTGCAGGTAAATTACAATATGTGCTAATTCATTCTCCCAAATATCTTATATTTCAACTAATTATTACACGGCTCTCTTGAATATTTAATTCTGATTGGTCGATCACGGCATTCCGTGGCCAGAAATTTCATACCGCCGTCCATGTCAATGCTGTATACAAATAATAAAATAAAATTGGCTCAACTTTTACATCTCTCGTGTCACACCGCCTGCAAATACAACTGATGCCAAAATTGCGTCTCAGTTATTGACAACAGTAAAAATGACTCTGGAAGACTTCTGTACAAATTTTCCTATAAAATTGGTAAAGCATTTGTCTCATTGCTCGGCTGTTTGTTTTGTACATTGTAATGGATTATGTAATTGTAATCTTTTTCGCGTAGAGGTTATAACATTATAATATACAGATAAAATAATTTCAGCTCAAATAAATATTTCATGTATCTATTTATTTTGGAGAGCAGCCGTGTAATAAGCGGGGTAATGTACAGTAAGCCGGTCATTATTATTTGCATTTGTTTGCAGGTACCGTTTAGTTCTTCCAGTGCAGCAATGGAAGAGAGAACAACAGAATATCTGAGAGTTCATATCGCATCTCATTTATTCACGGTCTCTTACTTCGATAAAGCGTTGAATAATCATTGCTTTGGCAGGTGTATGATTGTTGCTGACAGATGAATCAACAGAAAATAACTTCAAGAAATTATCGTGAAAATGCTTACAATAGAAAAATCCCCAAGCAGTGATTCCCTTCTATTGCACATAGACATACAGTAGTTTTAAAGAAATTACCTACAATTACAACAGATCTTTCCATGTGCAAGAGCAGGTGGTAGTAACTTTTGCAGATTTCTAGCATTTACAATAATAAGCAAAGGTTCAACTTCACTCCTAGAAAGTGCCAACATCTACTCACACATGCACAGTTCATACATTCTTCTACAAATCCAGTGAACACCAATCTAACAGCCAATCAGCAGAGACCTTACAGCATTGTCACAAATCAGCATGGTGAAGTTACTCCTCTGGCCCAATCAGAGGGCTCAACAAGGTCATGCAACTCCACCCATGCTCCCTGATGCACATTAGTCTAGCATGCATTTACTGTACAGGGCCTATTGTTTAGCCCCCAAACCCACTACAAACTACTGTATAAAGAACCTCAGTAACGTCCCACTGGACACTCTGGTAACTTTCACAGGACCCCAGATAACGATTATGGTGGAGAAATGCTCTTTCACCTCAATCAACAATCATTAAGAGGTGCTGACGAAAGCTAGCAGTGTTATTGTAGAGGCTCCAACCCTGTACAGATACTCTCACTCCACTAATATGTAGAGACAGTAAAGGACATTATCCCAGTAAGCCCAGGACAATGAGGAACAGAGAAGATTTATCAAGGAGAAAAAAGAATTTCAGGGGTTCCCCACCTGTTTATGTTTAGATGTGATCTAATGAATGAGAAGAACACAAAGCAAAGGGCAAAACATTATGAAATGCTGACAACGGAAAGTACCTCTGCACTAACAGTAAACCACATCATCCTTTCACAACATTGCACATAACATTTCAGTGAGAATGAAAAAGGCTTTAATGTTCTTTTGTGAGGCTAAAACACAAGACATAATGTCTTTGATGACTGTATGCAGGAGAAACAGGAAATTGCAGGACTTTTTCAGGCAAATGTTTTGGAAACTGACAAAAAGGAGGAAGAGGCTTTGTATGGTGGGTGACACAGACACTTCCAAATGCCGTTCATTTCTTTTAAGGTTGTAAGAGAATGACAGCTTCTTTTGCTGGAGTCTGCAGAGACAGCTGTAGGAGAGAACAGATGAAGGGTACACTTGACAGAGAGAGAACATCTGAGGGTGGATCTGAAAACCAGCACAATCAAGATCTGGTGTGAATACCAAGACATGCCATAGACCTGATTTGATTCATATCACGCTTATGAACCTGAAGCATGGTTGAAAGATGGCTATAAAAATAGCAAATTACTATAAACCTAAAAAGTATAACATTACTATTATACTTTATTGTACAGGTGTAAATTTCGGTCCGTCACATACTATATGGGAAAAATGTTATATGCAGGGATGCATGTTATCTTGGTATCAATTAATTAGTTTATATCAACCTCTAGTGTACATCTCTTCACTCAAATTATCAGCTGTGTCTGACGGTTGCTTGATTGCACCTGAAATGTAAAGGTGATAGAGCTTTTTTGGTGACAGCCGAAATGGGCAAAACATCTCCAACCTTAGGGAAATTTCAGAGGGCTATAAAAACTAATTTATTTTCTTTAGCTTTTATTAATGTATTGTAAATTTTATGTGTTTTTGTAGTTTGTTTAGCTTCATGTATTTGACTACTTTTATCTACAGCACTCCCATTGTGGTTTTTGAAAGTGCTCTAGTAATAAAGTTGAACTGAGCTGATATTTGATATTTAATTGTACATTCTAATTTTTCCAATTTTAACATTACAATTACCTTTGCTGTCATCTAACAATCAAGTTAATCCTTAAACGTCCTTATTTTTTTTTTTTTTTTTTTTTTAATAACACTGTTGGATTCCATCTTAAGCAAAATAAAAGCTAGCTAAAAACTTTTTTAAAAATCTAAATGAATAATATCATACCTAAAAAAAATATATATTTTATACTGTTAATTTTTGGTCTTTTGTATTTAATTTATTTAGTCATTATAGAATTTTAATATCTGTGCATCCCTAGTTATAACTGTCTTTTATGCTTTAAAGAGCATTTTCAAAGATCTGGCCAATCACAGCAGTCACATTTGCAGTACATTCTCTCATGTGAGTCCGAAAACATGCAGAAAGATAAGCATGTACAGTACAATAAATATGTTCATGCTCTCAAGTCCACCAATGGAGCATGGATGAGATGTTTAAAGTGAACAAGGGTGCAATCACTGGCCAAAAAAGACAGACTTGCCCCGATATGGCACTTCAACACAACTGAACAGGTCATCTTTGATATGATATGACACATGCACTAATCATCCTGTCTGAGGTCACTGTAGGGATTGTCCAGGATGCTCCATATTCAGTAAGCAAAGAAGACCTACTGAGAATGGTAGGAATGTTTTGAGGAAATGAAACAGATCAATAGTGTCTGCCCTTCATGACAACAGAGAATTAAATTACATGGAGAAGAAGATCAAGCTCACTGGCTGCAAATGTGTGAGTGATGCCAAATGATGGATTATGGAGAGGATGAAACACTGCAGAAGATCCCATGCTTCAACACTTGCCTATGGGCTAAGCATTACTGGACTCACACAGAGACAGGCAAGAAGATGAACAGTGAGAGAGAGAGACAGAGACAGAGATGGAAACAAAGACACAGAGAGAGTTAAGGTGTTACCCCATGAAGCTCCTTTCAAGCAATTCCAGGCAAAGAGAAACAGAGGAAGAGAGGAAGTCAGTGACAGCACGTCGATACACTCACATTTAACATGACATGACAACACAGAAACAAACATAAAAACAAACAGGAAGTAGGACAGATTAGTCAGTACAGCTGAGAGACCCCTTCATTCTGAGATACCCCTGCAATTCTGAAGCTGTATTTCAAGGTATTGCACCCACTCTCTGTTCAGCTTGCCTTACTCATTGAAAATTAGTAGTGACGTGCCAGGAAATCATCTCCTTCACACTTATCTTTGAGGTAAAGCTGGCTAACCGAGAATGTCTTTCTGGTTAAATTAGTTAAGAAGCCTAATAAAGAGACACCAGACGAAAGAAAGAAAGAGAGGTTGATAGAAAGTTTGATAGACAGACAGATGGAAAGAAAGAAAGAAAGAAAGAAAGAAAGAAAGAAAGAGTCAGGCAGTAGAGAGGCTGCCACTGATCTCACAATATAGCACCAGCACCATAGCAATTAAAAATCTTAACATTACAGCTCTTTTCTATTTCTGTTGAACTGGCAAGTGTTTCTAATAGCAGCTAATAACATTTCCGCAATACTAAAGTATTGCAGTGGCTCATCCATTAAACCACAGGAGATGGGCGAACAACTGATCGTATCAGACAACTCCTTTATTAGCTCCTTCACACACACACACACACACACACACACACACACACACACACACACACACACACACACACACACACACACACACACACACACACACACACACACACACACACACACACACACACACTCTTTTAGACTGCATTCTCAAAAGTGCAATAAAGTGATGTCAACTGACCCACACCTCTGGGAGAAGGACAGGAAGGAAATAAGAGATCAGTGGGAGTTTGCAGCCTTGAATGTGTACAACAAAGACAGACAAAGACACTCTTGTGGGAATGAGCATAAAGTAAAACCTTTAAAAAATGAATAGGCGTATACGTACAAGAACTTGGACTAACGGTGTCTCAAATTACTGTGTAATTTGTAGACAAGATCAATAATAAACTTCAAACATGGTTAAGTGTTCTAATTTAAGGGGGTTTAGGTATTTGTAAATTAAAGGCAACTTACGAGAATGCGAATGCCACCAGTGCACCACTGACAACAATGAAGTCCAGAATATTCCACAGATCTCTGAAGTATGAACCAGGATGCAGTAATAAACCTAAATCCACCATCTTCAAAGAAGAAGCATAAATATGAAAGATTATTGAGGTTGAAACCTTGACACCATCACTACAGCCATCAAAGCACCATTTCTGTAACAGATTCACTGCCTTTACAATAAATTTCAAGACAATTACTGACATACTTTATATCATTCGCTGTGAGCAATGTTCCCATTATTATACAGAATCCTAACAGTGGGAGTCTTTTATTGCGAGGAATATGACAGTTTTGTGCAATAAAATCTTGTAGAGATTTTGCAGATTTTTACTGTTACTGTACTGAAACTATGTGTCCTATGTGATCTTAATTAGACCAACTACTGTAGTTGACTAGTTGTTCAGACAAACTACTGACTAGTTATTAATGAAAATACATAATTTTGCATGTCCCTGATATTAATTCAGATGGGTCAATGGGCTTCATATAGAGATGCAGTCACCAAATAGCCTTATCTCTGGTCATGAGAAGAATTCTGGATCACTTCTTCTATGAGATATCCAATTAAACAGTATAATTTACCATAAAATTACCTTAATGACCATCTCAAATGTGAAAACACCAGTGAAGACATAGTCCAAATACTTCAGGACCTATGAAGTGAAAAGTGAAATGGTCATCAGATTTTCATCAGACATAGGAAATGAGGTCAAACACTGACAAAATCTGACTTTGACCAGTCAGACCAGCTCAGACAAAACATATGAGTGACTTACATTGTTACGAGGGGCATTGGCTTGGACTGGGTCCTCCGCAGCCAGTGCTATACTGCTCATGGTAATCACCACCAGGATACACATCTCAAAGTAGCGCAGACTCACAATGTAGTGACACAGACGCCTCACCCTGCACACACAAACCCCTCACTATGAGAGAAATCTACAGACAGATACATTTAATTAACCACCAATAATTAATATTTTCATGCAGGCCATAGGCAACGTCTGAGTTCAACAGTAATAATTAAAATTAATAAATAATTAATTCAGTACTAATGTAGATTTTAGCAGACATGTCTGGTAGGCATGGTCATGTGAAAAAACACCCATGTGGCATTAGTATAAAGTAATATAAAAGTATTAAAATATTTTTTTCACCAACAGGACCACGACAGACAAGTGTATTTGGCAATTGCTAATTAATACACAGTTTTATGTGGCAGTTTAAGGAACCGGATGCCTTTTAGACTTAAAGATCTTAAAGTGTTTAAGGAAGGGGATGGATTTTAGAGTTTATTTTGTTATTGTGTTTAAATTATAAAGTGTCAATACATGGATCTGGATCACTAAAACAACATATATTTCCAATCTACAAATGGAATGTTCTGGAAGATTGTACCATACACATAATTTATAGTAGAAAAACAACAAGCTATATCATGAAATGAAAATCTATTTTCTAAATGCATGTGATTGATGTTATCGTGAATTATTTATCCCTTCATGTGCATAATTTTTTTAAAATATTTGTTTTGACTAGGTTTTTATTTTTTTTTATAAAATGTCAATACATGGAGATGCCTTTTTGTATTAAAGATTTTTTTGTTTTTTTATTATAATTTGTCAATTCTTTTATTTGGATAAATTAATTAACTTATTTTCATATCTGCTTCCACTCAATCAACAACCAATGGATAGAACCAAGTCTCTGACCTAAATGCCTTTATTTTTTGTAATAACTTGGAAGTATGTCACAATACGGAAAAGATCTGTTGCTATTTCCATTTCATTACAAGACATTTTTTTTTAATTACAGTAGATAATAAACTGTGAAACACTACTTGAAAGCAAGAATATTATGATTAGGTGTACTTGACATGCTCATTCAACTGTGCCATGCTACTTGTTGACAAAAAAAATTGCTTATTTCTTGAGAGCCTTTTTTGAATGTGAGCTACTGTCAAGCTAAAAAAAAAAAAAAAAAAAAATTGTTGAAGAAATACTTTCAGTGCAAGTTTAGCTCTAACAACAGCATTTGTTACATTGCACTGGGGTAAATGTTCAAATGCACATGGTTTTGAAAGCACTGGGACTCATGAATTTTCCACACACACACTTACGGATTGTTTGGGCTGAAGATGAACATGGAGCTGAAGGGGAGGATGGGACGAGGGCTGCTCTGGTTCAGATCCTCCAGATTCTTCTCAGTCATGGGCATCGTCTCACTGTCTATACTGTTCACTGAGAAGACAAACAGATGTCACGTGTGAATTTAAATATTTGTAAGCATTAGACCAACACTGGCTTGTTGCCAGTAGCAATGTTACCACCCTTGAAAACATGGCACACAAATGCGAGTATAAAATGAGTGAAAAATTGGTCACAGTGACCTTATACAGTAGGACTGTATGAGAAATACTAACTGGGAATAAGGGTAGTTTCTCCAGGGGGGGATGTGACGGTCACAGGTATGTGTGTGCCCATTCCTCCAGTCTGACCAATGTTTCGTTTATTATCCGAGTCTTCTGGATTCTCAAGACTCCATCGGTTCCCAACTGAACGTTGATGAGGGTTTACAGCCAGTGAATCTCCTCCCATGTCCATGTGTCTGCAGCAGTGAGTCAAAATGAGGTTACACTTTGGTGTTTTGGTCATGAATGTCTGTGTTTCTGAACTAATCTTTTAAGTGAACAAATCCTTCACTGTCAGTTCCATACACTGATTAATATTTCAGAGCATATCATTGGTTGGACCTACTGAATAAATAGACCCTTCAATGAACGAGTTGGTGTTTTGAGTTTGGATTGACTCAGAAAGGCACTGGGAAACAAACCAACTCAGAAACAAACTGGGACTCAAACTGGATGAACGAAGCATCTTGTTCATGAATGAGGATGTGTTGACTGACAAGTCAAGATATGTAGATATGCACATTTTATTAAGTAAATAAATGTTTGGCTTAAAATGTTTGCGAACAAATCTGTTGAGTACATAAATTTGCTTATAGTATAAACAAATCACTGGTTACCACCCACTGGGGTGTAATGACCTAGAAAAAAGAAAGTCACTGAATGAATCAATGAACAAATCTAAGTCACTGAATGAATCAATGAACAAATCTCAATGAGTATTTTTGCTAAATGGATTCAAGGGAGTCATTAGGACAAAGGAACCCTGCAGTTTTCTCTCAATGAGTATTTTTGCTAAATGGATTCAAGGGAGTCATTACGACAAATCAGAATTTCGAAAGATTTTCCTATTGATGTGGGTCTTGAGATACTAATTATATTAATTCCCTTGTTGCTCCTCTCCTTCCAGCGTAGACTGAGCTTTACTGGTACGCAGTCTGTGCTGTCTCCTCCCTCCATTACCTCCATTTTCACCCCTGGAGCACCTCTCTCCCTCCCTTGTTCCCGAACATAAGCCATCCTTCTGCCTGGACCGCCGTTCGCTCTTCCCCCCAGCACTGACCACTCCATTGCCCTCTTTGTTATGCCTGTGGGAGTGATGGTGACGATGTTCTCTCTCCCCACCACCCTCATCCACTGAGCTCTGGTGGTGATGTCTGCGGCCCCCCTCTCTGCTCCGGCTCCTGTCACTCTTCCCCTCCTTACACCGTGTCCCATCATGCTCCTTACTGCGGCTGTGATGGACGTGATGCCGGCCTTCTTTACCATGACCCGTGTCACCATTTTCATTGGTCTCATTGGAGGGACGCTCCCTATGGCGGTGGTGCTTGCGTGGTGGGTGTGACTGTGGGGGCTCTAACACAGGGGGGACTCGTTCCTCTGGTGTGCCGCCCTCCCCTTGCAAATCCTGGGGTTTGTCCCAGCCTCTGTGGGGACTGATGGGACCTTCACAATGAGGTTCCACCACCAGAGGCCGGTCCAGGTGGGTTTTCATGTCAGGGCGGAGGTGAAGGTTAGAGGTCAGCCGGGGGTTGAGCTCCTCTTGGTACAATGCCTCGCTGCTGGCCAGTATGTGCTTCCGAATCTGCGTGGTGCGCTGCTCCCACACAGACATCATTTTTAGAGAACGCTGCTGTTCTTTACTAGTGAAAAGAAGATTTAAGGAAAAAATGTGTAAGCCTCAGACAGATTCGATTAAAAACACTTAGGCATGATGTTGACATTAGTCTCCATCCATGTCGAGACCCCCTTTCAAGATGGTGATTTCTTGTTTGCGTTATTTAATAAATCCTTAATGATTTGAAAATTCATTTTGGATGGCTGAAATTCACATAAATTAACAGTTTTGCAGTTTAGACCAGAAGAGGGTTGCGTTTGAGTCAAAACCGAGACCCAAAGAAGACTGAGTCCGAGTCAAGACTGAGTTCACATGACAGGACCAAGACCATGAAAGTATGCTCTTGGACTCAGACATGAGAACCAAGACCAAGACCTTGATCTTGTCATGGTCTCTGGAGCATGTGAAATCAGTCTTGACTCTAACTCTATCCCCTTCTAGTCTGGGTCTTGATTTAGATATGAATGAGCTGGTCTTGACTACAACACTGAAAGTGAATATTAAATAATATTCATTTTTGACATTATATTGCTGGAAATTGTGTCTGTATTTGCTCTTCTAACTAAAATAGTTCTAAACAAAGCCTAAGCAGGATTTGATAACCCTGAAGACAGCGGAGAGATACAAACAGTGAAAATTCCCAGTGTTACTGGACTACATGTCAGTGCTCTTGGAACAGTGTTAGTTTAAGCAGATTTGAGGACTAGAACTAACCACTGTGTGAATAAAAAGAAGGTCTTTATGGATGCCAGATTACAAAGATTATCTATGGGCATGCTTTACTCATCCTGCAAACATTTGTGAACAATGATTTAGGTCATGAAGTTTAACCATGCATCCTATACTCTAAGTGTAGGACATTTAGAGGGATTTGTCAGGTCTAATGACCTCATATCTATTGCTCCCTTACAACAGAAATTCTGTCATTGTTTAATCAAACTCCATGTCATTCGGATTTAGAATGACACGCATGTGAACAAATGACAGAAGTCTTTATCCTATCATGTCTCTTCTGCGTAATGTCATCTTATACCTTATTTCTTATCCAGTTAGTTAGCATGAAGAAAACATGAATCAAGACAGTTATTGCTGTAAAGAAAAGTAAGGAAAAAGATTCAGCTGGGGAAAAGTAACACGTCTACACTTCTCTTTTCTCCATGTTGCTTTTTTCTGGGCACACCTTCAGCAGACAGGCCGTGTTCCAGGGAGTGATGAGTGAACTACAGCAATGTGTAGACAGGTGATGGGAAAGAGAACACTCTCTGAGGCTGGGGGAGAGCTGAGAGACTGATTTTCAGACACTATTTACTGCTAAAGCACTCACTAGGCCTTGTGGTGTGAAACAGTCCTGAGGTCAGACTGTAGATCTTGTGGACAAGCAGGACGACGAGGTGGTGCAAACTCTCTGGTTTTACTATATGACAGGACCTCAAGGTGTGATCTTCATTTCCCTTTTCTGTTTATTTGACTTTTGGCCATGTTAATAATAATGGATAGCAGAGATATCACAAAAACCTTTGGGGGAAAGAGGGGAACAGGATGTTTAAACTTGCATGAGCTCTACGGCTCAATGAGTCGGAGAATGTGTACTAATCATTATGCCATAGCTCCAATATTTCCCCTTTTCTATTAAATATTAATATACTCAGCAAAAATAAAGACTGGAATGTTCTCAACGTGCTATAATGCAGTATAATGCTGCTGTAAACAATGTTAGCAGTATTGCTAACTTTAAGCTAATCAATCTGGCTTAGCTAACTTTCTCTGGCTAAAAAAAAACTATATATATCTTCATCAAACTATTGGTATTGACCAAAAATGGCTTAAAACATCTTTAGTACAAAAAGTGAAATGTGATGGATGATTTTTTTTTTTTTTTTTACAGCTGTCCAAGGGTTAAAAATGAAATCACAGGTTAACGTTGACATATATTTATGAATGAGGGGCAAGATTCTGAAATGTCCAATATTGTCCACATTATCAAACACTATGAGGTGCGTCAAGGATGAGTATTTGTCTTTTGTCATACAGATGATCAAAATACGTCCATTCATGTACTGATGCAGTAGTCATGCCCTATGCAGTACCATTACCTCAAGAAGTGATGTACAGGGGAGCAGACAAAACTCCTAAAACACATACAGCACACATTGAAATACACAGATATAAACAGACACACTAAGAGCCCCCACAGTGACAGAGAACAGGTTAGAGGACAAACATTTGACGAGAAAATCAGTAAGGAATAAATATGCATAAAAGACAGACAGTGAAAAAATGAATGTTGGAGAAATGAAAGAATGTACAAAACAGTGGAGAGAGATGAGATGATGGCAGACTTATCCAGACGCTCTACAACCCTAAACCCTTCAGTACTGCTCAAACTGAAGCATTACAGGAATAGTTCACAAAAAAATTATAATTCTGTCATCATTCACTCACCCTCATATAGCTCCAGAGCCATATGACTTTTCTTCTGAATCACAAATGTTTAATGTCCTAGTCACTCTTTTAAATATAGTTAAAATCAATGAGGACTAAAGTTAACAAGCCCCAAAATGAACCATAAAAGTACAAGAAAAGGATACCATGTTTTGTGTGCTATATTCTGAAATCTTCTGAAGCCATACAGCAGCTTTATGCATACAGATACAGATAGGCTTTTAATTGTTATAGACTCATTAGAGTTCATCAGCAAAGTGGTAATGTCCCATTTGTGAATGAATCATTCAGACCGGTTTCGTGAACTAAAACAATCAATTTATTGAAAAGATTTGACTCAAAGAATGATTCATTCACAGACTGTACTGATCTGGTTCTCAGAACTAACAATGATTTTGCAGTTAACAGTTCCAGAGAAACGTATCATTATAACAATTTACAAAATAATGAAATACAGCTTAGTTTCGGTCTGCTTCTCACACTAAGTTATTGTTTGACTTCACATGACCACTTTTACAATGCTTTTTTGTCTTGTCTAGTCCTCATTCACTTTTATTATGTGAAAATGAGAGGACATTCTTCAAAAATTCATTTTCTTTGTTCCATTAAAGAAGGTCAGTCATACGGATTTGGAATTATATGACAGTCAGTAAATGATGAAAGACTTTATTTTTGGGTAAACTGTTCCTTTACATCACCAAAAACTAATAAAAAAATATCTATAACTAGCTTGAACACAAATGTCTTTTAACCTTAAGCTTCTCAAAAGATTGACAACGAGCCAAGTTCTGTGTTTCTAAATCTATCTATTCTATATAATTAAGAGTATAGAGTATACACTGGATTCCTGAGTTCACCTGCCTGTATGTGTAAGAGAGAATATATATGTGTGTGTGCATTGACACTCTCGCAGTGGGCTTGTCTGACAGGAGTGCTTACTCATTAGGCACTAACAGTAGCAGAAGCTCTAGTGATGCTCTCTGGGAAACAGAAGGCCGATTCTCAGAACACCGCTCAATGCCAGCGGCAGCCAATGAGCCCAGAGAACAGTTAATCTAGAGTATCCAGAAACTTGCCTGAGCTAAAGAAACACAACAAACATAAAGTCAGAAAAAAATTAAGTAAAAATCTCACTGATGCAGCTGCATTACACTAAAGCAGATTGGTATTGATAGTTTAGCTAGTTTACCTCAAGGCTACACTTACACTTTTTTCAGCAACACCTTATAATAGCTTTCATTAATAAGCGAGAGACAAGATCAACAATATCTGTAGCTCATGAAGATTTTAATATTAATATAAGCATATATGAGTGTATATCTCGTTAAAATATTAATTGTTTGACTGATTACATTATCAACCATTATCAAATTACATTATCACCATAACAATTTGAATGAAAATTTGATTTTAAAAATGTTTTCAGAACATTTCCTTTTATCATTATTTCTAATTAATTTTAAATAATAACTTTGTATATTTTTTAATCCAAAAACTCAGATTTGTTAACTAATGATTTGTAAAACATTATGTTGTTACAGAACCAGTAAAGAATATTATAAAAGCCATTATAAATGTAACCCTTCACTGATTTGACTCTTTATGGTTTTCCTCTCATGACCCATGTATAATATTTTCATGTATAATTTTCATCTGTTAAACTGCAAGATTCACTGTGAAGGACTCTGGTCAGCAAGACTAGTTTGGCTGTCTGGCATCATGCAAGAGCAGTGTGCTGGGACAGAGGAGGAGACGAGATTTGAACAGAGAGTAAATTAACTCACGGTGAATGAGAGCTGGAGTTGGAGGAGCTGCATGAAAGAGCACCAGGATTTGGCCTTATAAAACTGCATATGCCAAAAACAAAAACCATGAGAAGGGAAAGAAATAGTTTGGTGGGGGCGGAGTCAGTGGCAGGGACTGTAGCTGTCAATCACTCTGACACTAACTCCACCCAACTCAATGGGAAGTACATATCAACAATAATGTGACTTCAAAACAGAATTTAAAACAAAACAGGTGAAAAAG
Source organism: Cyprinus carpio (assembly GCF_018340385.1). NCBI lineage: Eukaryota > Metazoa > Chordata > Actinopteri > Cypriniformes > Cyprinidae > Cyprinus > Cyprinus carpio. Next base: position 16,860,774 of record NC_056576.1, read on the forward strand.
GCATCACAATATCAGGAAAGACATTCAAATTGCAGGTGCATTAAAATGGATTAAATTAATGAATCAAATGATATTATATTACACTAAATTAGTCATTATAATATTCTATTAAAGTGCCCCTATTATGCCATTTCCAATATTGCCTATCATGCAGTGTGTAATGTAGCTGTATGTGAATGTAAACGATCTGCAAAGTTGTCTCTCTAGAGCGACTAACGACTACGACTCTCTAGAGCCTAAACGAGTTGTTAGTAGTTCGAATCCCACTTCCGTGACGGCTACACGTTATGGGCATAGACTGTATAAAAACATGGACGTAGTCTGTGACGTCACCCATAGGTTTCCGAAGATCGTTTTTGAAGCTCAAAGTGGGCAGAGACGGCCATCGCCATCTTTGCAGCGTGTCACCGTGTGTCACTCTCGGATAATCAAAAATGGGCAAAGAGGTGGGAGCTGGTTGCTGAAGCCATGCCCACCTAGCTTGACAGTGGTGACAGCAGCTGCAATCCACCTTTCACTCAAGTGGCCACGCCCTTAATTATGCAGAAAGGGCAAAATTAGCTATATAGACCAAAACTACTTTTTGTACCAGGCTCTAAACATATATTTTTTTCTGCTATAAAGTTGGCCATTTTAACATGGGGAGTCTATGGGACTAACTCTCTTTTGAAGAAAGCCTCTAGTGGCCAGTCGATGAATTGCAGTTTTAGTCACTTCCCTGTTGGTTTCACGAGAGAGACCAGTAGGTTGAAGCTTGGTCACGGGGTAACATATTTGCATAATGCGTGCCTATGTTCTACGTTGACCAGCCGCGAACAAATTGACCCCGCCCATAAACACGTCATTCTACTGACGACTGCTTCTCTAATCTCTGGGAGTTCAATGCGGGATTCACAAAGTGCTTGCTGTTGAAAGATGGATCAGTCTCCTGTTTATTTGGACCAGCTGCTCCACTGAATCACAACCTGTAAGTATGATAAATAACAGATTTTTAAAATGTATATTTTCTATAGAGCATTTAAAATACAGAACTATTGAAATAGGCATATCGTTTCCAACACCACTGTACGTCGTAGACAAATCACAACAGACTACGCCTTCTGACCAATCAGAGCAGAGCAGGCTCACGGAAAGGAGGGGTTTAGAGAGCCTGAATCTTTGAACTGCTTCAAACAAATCATTTGAGAATCGCTGGAAAATGAGGTGATATTAAATGCATATTTTGCATACGAAAGCATTTTTGGACCTAGCATGCATGTAATCCTATGGTAGGATACTCCCAAAACAATATTAGGAACCACAAAAATGGCATAATAGGGGCACTTTAAATAATTCAATAAATGGACTTTTGAACACTGGAAAAAAATGTCTCTCATAATAAAAAATTACAAATAAATAAATAAATCAATGTGTTAACTCAATATAAGCATTATAAAAATCATTCAGAATTTCTACAAGACTTTGAGGGGGAAAAAATACAAAAAAGTCCAGGGCCATAACCACATTGAAAGGAACATTACCCCAATATTCAGAATTGTGGTTGATCAAATATGGCTGGTTTCAAATTAGGTTTTTAATTCATAATTGGCTTTAATTCATTGGATTGCCACAATAACTGTCTTTAGCAACAGTTAAACAACCAATTTAGGTTAAAATGCAAATAACAATCAGATTTTGATGGCATGATTAATTTCATTCATCATTCATTCGCTACATATATTTTCCAATGTACATTAATTGGTGTCTAACAACAAATCTTGTCAAACACAGACTGATTTTTCAGTTGGCCTCAGCAGGAAAGCATAAAAAAATCTGTAGATTCCCACACAGCCTGGCTGAATCAAGTATACATGTCATTTTAGAGTAAAGACGATTATGGGTGCAGAACCAACTGCAAAAAGAACATAAGAATCCATAAGGAGACATACTGAGGACCAAATAAAAGTGACAACAGTAAAATAACAAAAAACCAACACCCAGAAATGTGCTTACAGAGACAAACAGAAATATGATTCTTGGGACACATAAAAAAGCAATGAGAGGACATGATGGGGTGATGAATAGGAGTTTCGGAGGGTTAGTTAAAGGGGAGGGCAGTACCCTGACTTCAGGTTTAATGCCCCCTGACTTACGCTGTGATGGAAATGTTAGCGGCCGACATGGGGCTGACCTCCTTTACCTCCTTGGCTTTCTGCAGTGCCAGTTTCTTACTGATGGCCTCCTCCTGCTCCTCCTCATCCTGAGAGAGAGTAAGACAGAGAAACAGAGAATGACAGACAAGTATAAATTTGCATCCAATGGCAAGCACCGCAAGCATCAACAAATCAAGATAGTGATGTCCCAGAAGCCTTACAGCCCTATACTGTTGTTACCATCTTCATGTAAGGCTATAAATCCCATAACAGACTGAAAGCTTCATTACCTTGAGTTATTGACCGGGGCAAACATTAGTTAGATCAAAAGAGCCCTTCCAGACAGTCTCATGAAACTAATAAAACTGTCAGAGCATGGAGACAGGATCACACATTCGGTAATACACAAATGTGAGACTCATGTGTTGTGTACGCAGGAACTGTAGAACTGTGTGACAGTGATTGGCCATGTATGTACATATTTTTGCCATACGTCCTTATCATGCCCAACCAACCTTGGTGAGTTCTTGTGCATTGGCAAGATTATCCACAGCGATGGCCAAAAAGACATTGAGGAGAGTGTCTGATCAAATGTGCTTTAAGGAATTTGGTTAAAATTGGTCATCTAATAAAACTGTCAAACAAGTCATGTTGTCAATTTTTTTATGCAGTCTTTTAACACACACTAAAAGTTTGGGATCAGGACGATTTGTTGTAAAGAAATTAATAGTTTTTCGGCACAGATTAATTAAATTGATAACATTTATAATGTTCTAAAAGATTTCAAATAATGCTGCTCTGTTCTTCTTTTGAGCACCAAATTATTATTAGAATGATTTCTAATCGATCATGAGACCCTGCAGACTGGAACAACGGCTGCTGATAATTCAGCTTTGCCATCACTTGAATAAATTACATTTTAAAATATATTCAAATGTATTAAAATAGAAAAATAAACAAAAATATTATTAAATATTTAGTAGTTTGCATTCTTTGTGTGGTAGAATTTAATTATCAGTGAAGCCAAGGTAGTATGAAATATCACCTATGAGTCAAACAGTTATTTGTACAAAAATAAATGCTGAAGAAAAGCAGGTCAGCAGCAAAAACAACTTTATACCTATAATTGCATAAAGTGTGGGAGAATTTTTTAAATTATTTATTTACTTGTTTCATTTTTAAGTGTTAGCATTTTCTGTGCTTTCTGAAATACAGATGATATGTTTTTTGCAGCATTAGTGAATTAGTGTGTTGAAGATGTTTCTGTATTTTTTGTTTTTTTTGTTTTTTTGGTTTATTATTGAGGGCTTTATAGTTTACAATGAGTGCCATTAATGAAACTAATATTTGCGCATTTTAATTGATTCAATTAAAAAGCATGACTGTTACGACAGTCCTATGTTATATATAAAGGATACAGTTTCCAAACAGTGTGAGCACAATGAAGTACACGGAGCAGAACATTCCCCGGTGCACTCCTCCCTGGGATTCAATTCCATGATACATCACAGCATTCCAGTCCTCTCCTGTCAGAATCTTATGAGATAAAATACATTATGGAAATATTAAAAATATCAAATGAGAGCATTCAGACACATATCACCAGATGGTCAATACCTGAAACACTGTCAGAATAGCAGCTGGGAATGTGTCAAAGTTGGTTGTCGGGGTCTCATCTTCAAAATTAAACCTAGAAGAGAGATGATGAGCTGTGAATCATTTTCTTGGAAGAGTCTCATGTGTATGCTTAAGAGACGGCTTTGCTCTAATTTCAAAATCTTTCTTTTTTTTCAGTCTGTTTGCTCACAAACAGCAAAAACGGTACTGATATGTTCCGATAATAATGTTTCTTTTCATCTGCATATAAAAGCTGAGCTGAATCTTCCTCTCTGCATCTCTAGAACTAATAACAAAAACATAATAAATAAGCTTTCTTATTTCACAATTCTCTTCCATATACACTCTCAGGGGCTCTGTAGGGGCCTCACTACTAGACAATGTGGAGAAGTGCTTAAAAAGAGAAAAGAAACATTCCGTAATTCTGGAAAATAAAAGTGATTCCTTTCTTTGCCCAATCACTGTTACTCGATTCACTGGAAGAAAATAGCACAAAAACAATATAATGCGAGAAAACTGAAGCTACTGGTGATTATAAATAAGTGATATATAAAATTGATTTTATATAACTTGGGTAAATTCATATGTTTGTACAACTTTAATAGGGATGATAAAAATATGACCTGCTAGAAGCCCCAACAATGAAATCTCATTGGTTCAAAATCCATGTAGCTCCATAATATTCATCAATCGTGTTTTGATCAGCTCTGATTGTTTCATCATGCAGCATTTTCATATAAAGTGAGGAAAAATAAATTACTTATTACATAGGGTTCCACCTGGTTAGCAAACAGCATTTTATGTGTAATTTATATCAAGTTCATATTTATTAAAAATATATATTAAACAAAGATTCTGAGTGAGTATTTTATCTGGTCTGACTATTTTCTGTAGCTCTGCTCTCTGATGTGCTTGACAACCAAACGTATGAAATCGCCTCTCTCATTCAACCCAAAAATGACTGCATGGATCAGACAGTCAGTTTATCACGTCCATCTACCGTCTTAAATATTAATGTGCTATGGAGCTGAAATCCAGTACCAGAGAAGCACAAAAGCAATTTCTCATTTCACTAAGCACAGATCTGGAAAGACTTCACTGCCAACAGTTGGGAATAGTCTCTCCTGCAATAACATTTCAATAACATTTTCTCATTTCGCACCAACTATTTGTTTATCTGGCACTCTTCTTATTACAGTAGATCACATGACAGCGTGTTTGTGCATCTAAGCTGATATTTTCCTCATGGGAAGCGTGTGTAGAGGCAATTCCTCTGTTGCAGCGTATGATTAATAATTCATAGAACAGAGAAATGAAAACTTGCGCCGTCTGGATCAGCTCAGTCATGTTTGTTAACATGTGGCTGAGGGGTAAATGAAACAACAGGGCTTGGAAGAGTCATGGCTGCTTATGCAGAGAGGAACGTAAACGATACAGGTTTTTTTTTTTTTTTCACGTCAAGAGATGATGCATTTTCAGTCCAAAGGACATTGCACAAGTGCTCTTAAAAGTAAAGGGCCTACATTGAGTGGTTCTCAACTTGTTCTCAAATTAAATATTTAAGAAATACTTATTTAAGAAAGAAAAATGCTTCATATACGTTTTGTATTTATTAAATAAATAGATATTAACTTATAACCATGGTTTGTGCTGTCCAGAATTTATTTGCACAGTAAATTATTGGCTAATCAGTGCATGAAATCAATTAGAATTAGAAACCAAACACTCAAACTTTCAAAAACGAACCCCGGTTATCTGACCTCTAATCATCAAATATACTTTATGGTTATATAAATTTTTCTTTTTTTTTTTTTGGGGGGGACTGTGTAGGCTTGTCCACTGTAAAACCTTAAGCAAACAATGGCATGACCATGGACTGGATGACATGTGAGTGTAACCCTCAGCCTTATACTTACTGTCCTCCGAAGAGCTGCATTCCTAGCAGAGCAAACACTACAATGAAGAGAAACAGCAGGAACAGAAGACTGATGATGGACTTCATTGAGTTGAGCAGAGACACCACCAGATTGCGTAACGAGTTCCAATACCTGCCAAAGCATTTCATGATAAATTAGTTTAGGGAAAGAAATATACCTTGATTTGTGGTATGATATATACATACATAAACACAGATTGTTGAACTACTGAGAATTAATACATGCCTCAATTGTGTTAACACAGCCATGCCATGAATTTGAGCACTTGTTACACCTTGGGTCTATTAAATATGCTTTTTTTATTCAATCATAATTCAGTGGTCAAAGTCAATTATTCCACTTGAACCACTAATGACAAAAATATTTTTTTTTTCTTGTCATTGTTATCAAATTTCTTGTCTAGTGTCTTTTAAAACTTAATTTGAAACAGTCAACAAATCAGAATCAAGCATTTAACTATTTCATGATATAAAAATGATAATTTAGGACAATAAACTACAGATGAACAGGCAGTTTTGATCTCTTACTTGGTAACCTTGAATATCCTCAGCAAACGTAATGCTCGCAACACACTAATGCCAAAAGAGGCTCCTGGTTTTACTGCTGCCCAAATCACCTCAAAAATGCTACCCACAATCACCTAAACACACCAAAGAGAGAATACAAACACACCAGGCACAATTTATTTTTGAAAACAAAGCTCATTTCCAACATCTTGTCATTTCTAATCATATCATTGGTCAAAATGTCTTGCAGCTGCTGTCTTTGAGGGGGGATCAGTAGGACAACATGCATTCCTCTGTTTCTTATAAGGCAGAACCTCTGGCATTAACTGGAAAAGGGACATGTATTGTTGTTGGTCGCGCATATCATTTGTATCTGACGGCACGTTACTCACCCCAAAGTCAAAGCAGTTAAATGAGGAGTGAAAGTATGTCCTGGGCCCGAGGCCATACATCTTCAGACTCATCTCTATTAGAAACAGACCAAGGAATACAAACTCCGCCAAATCTGTATACACAAAAAAGCATTTATCAATGAACTTTGTCAGTTACATCACCTATCATCAGTCCTGTCAAGTCGTGGCAGTAGTGAAAGATGTAATAACCTACTGACAAAGACACAGATTTTGACACTTTCTATGTACAGTATCATTCAAATTTTTTACATTTATTTTAGAAAAAATCAATGCTGCATTTATTTGATCAAAAACACAGTAAAAGCAGTAGTATTGTGAAATATTATTGCATTTTATGTAAATATTATTTACAATTACAACTGTTTTCTATTTTAATGCATTTTAAAAAAAAAAATTTTTCTGGTGATGACAAAGTTTAATTTTCACCAGCCATTAGTCCAGTCTTTAGTGTCACATGATCCTAATATGCTGATTTGGTGTTTTTTGCAACAAAGTCTTTACTGTCACTTTTGATCAATTCAATGCATCCTTGCTTAATTATTTGTAATTAACTTCATTAACTGATCAGTGTATAATGTATTTAATTTAATTACATTTTTATTCTAAAGACTCTTCTTTTTAACTTAAGAAACATAGCAGTCACAACAACAAGGGAGTTTTAATTAAAACTAAAATTCAGATGCTATAAACTAAAGCTTGACTTTGAATCAAATCATAAGATAAGTTTTAAAATTAATAATGCAAATACAAGGAGCATAGTATTTAAAAGCACTTGTTTTGCATTGATTTTTTGAGGGTTTGTAAATTACTCCCAGTGCACCTAAGCCATGTTCAAATATAGTTCACATAAACCTGTGATCCTCCAGAGAGCTGTAGTGATGTTTTAAAGATGTGGTTCACTTACACAGTGCATATGTGAGCCAGTTGGGCTGGTCGTAGTGAACTATAGCCACACACAGTGTGTTCAGTCCCACTATACACAGAACAGTCCAGTAGAAGCTCTGGGCCTTCACCATACGGCGGATGAAGAAGCGAAACCTCTTCTCTTTTCTGCGGAAGTATGATGAGCTCTCATTCTTGCTGCTCTTGCTTGTACGGGTGAATGGAGAGCCCTGGGGAGCTGCAGAGAGAGAGACTGTTTCAGACGTTCACAACAGCTCACAGATGATGGAGGGGAGAAGAGAGGAGGAGGATTCAACATGCATTCTGAATTGTTCATGTTTTCTTTATCCATCTTTCCACTCTCTCTCTCTCAATCTCCTTCTATTTTGGTTATGATTCTCTGTTTTTGTTACATGTAAAAAAAAAACCATCCCCAAAACCATCACAGATGTAAGTTTTATAACACTTTTTTAATCTGCTTTTTTATTTTCTTTGCTGATTTTGGGAGGAAATCTACCATGAGGTCAAAGGTCACAGGCGTAAGGCCTTGATCTTACCGACTGATGAGATGTCAGTGAAATGGTCTTCTCCTTCCTCTGCACTGATGAGGTCATTTTTGCTCTTCTTAGCTCTCTTCAATACTAAACATGTTGAAAAGCGAATAGTAATTAAACAGTAGTAGTATAATAATAATAATAAATTCATTAAGAGTATAGTAAAAATAATTGTAAAAAATATATATATTATTTATTATTAGTAGTAAGAAAGACTCAATCTCTTTTGCTCTAATAATGAATAAATACAGTATAATACTTTATTTCTCAGTGGTTACCGGGGTTGTTGCATTTCCTCTTGTACCAGGCACCATCCTCCTTCTCCTCTGCATTTTTATCTTCTTCAGCGAGTATTACTTCCTCTGAAACAAAGATATTTCACTACTTACACTATGTCTTGCATCTGAAGCCATTATTTTTATTTTGAATTAAGCATCTAAATGTATACATGACAGGCTGAAACTGTTTTGCTCTTTTGAGGTTGTTTGCCAGGGTATTGTCCCAGTATGGTTGCTAAGCTATTCTTAGTGGTTGTTCTATGTGGTTGCTAAGGTGTTCTGGGTAGTAGAACAGGTGGAGAGACAGACAAAAGCAACCACTATAAGGCTTATTGTAATCTGATGCCACACACAGTAATCAGTGCTGTCACTGAAGATCTGACAAACATCCAGCTGCAGACAGGGACAGCAGTGCACACTGTATCACCCAACACATTAACGTTTTAAACAATGAGGTGAATATCTGATCGACTATAACGGCTGAAGCAAGATACAGAAAGTCAAAGCGCCTGTAAGCAGTTAATTCCATCATGATTTTATGGAGTTAATACATCAAAGTCGGGCCACCATAGAGAAGTTTGGGAAATCACCTCTCTAAGCCAAATAAATCCCCATGGAAGAGCCTAAGTGGGCTTCTGGGGAACAAAACCGAGGATACTACATGCTGTGACAGAGCTAATTAACCTCTGCGCTGATGGAGGATCAGTAGTTTTACAAGGAACTGTGCCACCTTAAGAGAAACTACAGTATTAGGATGAGAGGTAGAATTATGAAGGACCAACAACATCAACATTTAAAGCCAAAACATTTCTTTAGGAAAACAATTTTATCTGATTTCTTCTTGTTGATGATTTGTTGTAACATGCTAAGGCTTCATATTTTTTATGTGGATCTACATGGAAAATCAAGGGATTTCTGGCTTTGTCCATTGGGTATTTCCATTAATAATAGCCATTAATTGTAAAATAGTTATTGGAAGTGTTCCACTAAGAATTATTACACTTCATACACCTTATGAAATCTAATATACATGAGGATAAACATCACATTTACATTCGGATGGTTATTAATCTACATGAAACTGTAAATTAGCCAAATTACCCATAAATTTAGCTTAAAAATTAGGTTTAATCATCTGGATTCAGTCAAATTTACTGAACTGAAACATTTGTGTGCCTGGTACTGCATGTGGAAAATCATCAAGTTTGACAGTTCAAACTATGGGTGAGAAATTTGTTCTATTATTTTATATTGCATCATAAAAGCCCATATTTCAAAAAATTGTGTTCATAATAACCATGTTCAAATTCTTGGGTCCAGCTGGATTTTTACTCTTATTCAGCAAGGATGCATTCATTTGATCAAAAGTGAGAGTAAAGACATTTATAATGTTAAAACATTTTATTTTTTATTTTTTTTTTTTGCTGTTCTTGTGTACTTCTATTCATCAAAGAACCCTGAAAAAAGTTTCCACAAAAATATTAAGCAGATTAACTGTTTTCAACACTAATAATAAGAAATTATTCTTGAACATCAAATCAACATATTAGAATGATTTCTGAATGATCATGTGACACTGAAGACTGGAGTAATGGCTGCCGAAAATTCAGCCTTGTTATCACAGGAATTAATTTAAAATATATTAAAATAGAAAATAGTTATTTTAAATTGCAATAATATTTCACAATATTGCTGTCTTTACGGTGATGTATTTAAGTGTGATCTTTTGTGATGATGAGTTGGTTATTTTAAGAGAATTTCTTTAAAAATTATTTAACAGAAACTTTTGAAAGCCATAGTGTACATTTATAACATGTTTTTTTTTCTGTTGATTTTGGCATGTTAAACTCATTTAAAAAAAAGGGGGGGGTGGGGGTCAGTTCTGAAATGTTGGTGCAGTTTCAGGGACGCAACATCACGCTGTTCACACAGTAAAAATATTGCAATCAAATTATATTGGCACTAATTTTAATACATGCATAATGTGTAAAACTTGAAAAGACTATTACTAAACTGGCCCCCGGATCAGTGAAAATCCACGAAGTTCATTTATTTATATAGCACATAAAAAAGACTATTACTAAACTGGGCCCCGGATCAGTGAAAATCCACAGTACAGGCAGTCATAAGAAGACTGAGAGTATGAACCAGCTGGTGGAGAGAGTGGAAGGCTATGTGGTTGCCATGGAGAGAGGAAGTGCTGAGCAACACACAGGCAAAGATACATCAGCTCCCATCGCGGCCGAGGAGAGATCCGGGAAGCGAGTGAAATAAACATGGGTCATGGGAGAAAAAGCACAAGGGGACAGAATACTCTGTAGGGAACAGACGAAAACCTTCTGGAGGTTGCAGTGTAGATAATTCTCAGGTTCTTGAAAAACCCATGAGTTTCTCTGATTTGAAAATGGGTTCTGTGAAGATATTACATATCAAGTGTTAATGGAGATAATGTTCATTTGAGAGACTGACCTGCCTTGCAGATCCACTCCAGGTAGCCGGTCAGCTCCCTCTCGATCTGCTGTTGTCTGCGAAGCTTCAGGAACTCCTGCCTTTTCTCCACACGCTCTCGCTCCTTTGCAAACTCCCTGTTTGGACAAATGCACATAAATACATATCCATGAACACACTGTACTGCACAGAGGCATCAGGGGAGCCCTGCTCAATGGCACAGGTCATGTGTATAAGAGCATGTGCGTATCTCATAATATAGTGATGCGTCCACAAAAGCAAATACAGCCAGTGATAAGGTAACATTTTTGGAAAACAAAAGTGAATGCACCAAATGCACCAAAATGAAACGTTAGAGAAAAAAGCAAGTACAAGGTGTGGCATCCACATTTGCAAGAGCTGTAGAAAAAATCAATGTTTTAGAATCAATAGAAAACAACAGCTAAATGTCTACAGTTTATGCCTCACTTTAAGCTGAAGTGTGCAATTTCTACTTAATTGTTCAAATTCCTTCTCCTATCCCAACTTCATATACAGAGTCAGATAGTCTTATATCTTATTCTTATATTAATTTTATATTAATTGTCAAATATAATTGCAGCGTGATGCATTAAGTAGACTAATTATTCAAGTCTATAAATCTAAATCTATGTTTGTAGACTTCAATAGATCTGCTTAAAAAGACCAGTTAATCCTTGCTTAAAATTGCCACAAATTGTAGAAATAATATGACAATATTATATATTATTATATATACTATACAATAATAATATACAGTACTGCTCAAAAGTTTGGAGTCAGGAAATTTTTTGAGTGTTTTCTGTTTTAATATATTAAACTATTATTTCTGCAATTCTAATTGATGATAGTAATGGTGCACTTTAGCTTTAAGAACACAAAATAGCTGAAATGACTCATGTAAAATGGTTGATTAACTTCCTCAAGAGATGTTACAGCCTCACAAGGAAACAGAGGTCAGTCCATTATTCTCAGTAATGCACCTACAGGGCGAGACGGTTTCTCTCATCTAATCTCTCTAACTTTCACCCCACAGCATGACAAAACTGTGTATACCTTGATTAGATATTAAGCTCATAGGTCAAAAAAGTGGTATTTACTGACAAATGGCCGTGCAATGCCTGTGAGAGGCATATTTTACCCTGACTTGGTTATTAAATGAGTCCCATTCATTTTCATCAGCATTACAGCTTTCCCTGCAATGTGATTATGTACAGTAGGAGCACTAAGGGAAAAAATGCACTGTTTGTGCCCCCTCACAACCTGCCATCTGTTATCACACCAATTAGAGGACAGCGTGATGATTGACCACCATTACTCTTTAACAGGTGCACAGAGTGTACAGAAAGGAGGTGAAAAAAAGCTATAAATGCAAAGAACAAAGAAAAGAAGAAAATAAAAGTACTGTAGGGTGGACAGAATGTAAGGGATGTAATGCTCCTGGAATGAAAATGTTACTTCATGCTCGAGAATGTGATCAGAGCAGGAAGGGAATGGGAATAGAAAAAAAAACAAAGGAGAAAAAAGACAGAAAGAAGCAAATAGCATTTTCTTGTACTCCAATAATCTTTGTATTCTTTGTAATCTTTGTCAATAATCTTTGTATTATTTACAACTATTAATGTGGTTAAAGGAATCCAAAACTATGGAACACAAAAGTCAATTTTAGTCCATAAAATAAAAGTCAATGGGATCCAAAAGCAACATCCCATTGGACCCACTGACTCTTATTGTACAGACTTTTTTTTTTTTTTTTTAGAAAAATACAGATTTGGGACAACATTAAGTGGATGAGTAAATGATGGCACAATATAAATTTTTTGGTGAACTATGCATTCAAGAACATGATGCTGCACTAGCATCCAGAACACAATGTATGCGGTTCTTCAGCATGATTCCCATTTAACAATGTGGGGAAAATCCTCTTTTCCGCTCCCTGCATTGCAGTGGCAGTGTGACAGTGAGTGTGTGACGGACGAGGAGGAATACTAACTCTGTGGCACCCTCTCTTTCTCTCTTTGACAAATATTGTGACAGCATTTTCATTTTTGGGTGAACCATTCCTTTATAAACCGTTAAAGTCCCCCAGCTGTCACTAATTTTACCCCTTAAAACTCATCTTTGATGATCAAAATAACATATTTAACGTTCCAGTCAAAATATTTTCTTCATGCCTTAAAATGGCTTGAATATAACTCTACACCCTTACTTCCTTTAACATACACAGAAACATGAATATGCAAATGAGTCCCCGCCTTCACTCAGTCGCAGCATCTCAGACTTCCTGCCCCACTTTCAGTCAGCTGAAATAGTAAATGCTACACAATGGCAAGTGGCAATACAGGAATAATCCAGCCATATATGTTTGAACCAGAGACTGAACCAAAGAAGAAGAGGAAGAGGAAATTATAAAGAGTCATCTACAAGTCAATGTATAAAAATGGTAATGCTTTTATGTATCGCTCTCTACAATGTTGAACATGTAACGTGTAACATTAACATGTAATTGATATCATTAGCCTTTGCCTTGACTACATTATCAAACAGCTAATAATTGCTAATGTTACACAAACCATGTTCCTGTTTGCCATCTAGACAGCTAACTTCTAAAAATCAACAGGGGCTGTTTCAAACCAACTAGGACTGTCTTGGGTACACTGCAGTTTTAAGGGAAAATGCTCAGCAATGGTTTTGACTGATGAATTTGCACATGGTTTGTTTTAAAGCATATTAAAAACACCAGATAGACATGTAAACATTAAAAACTTGATTTTCACTGGAGGGACTCTTTAAATATAGCCTAATCTTTATCTATTTTTCATGCTGTACATTATAATACTTTGATGCCTAAACTGAAATATGTTCGTTTTAATTTGTTCAGACAAAAATAATTTTAAGATCAACAATTTCTCAGTTAACTACAGCTGAAGCTGTGCTTCATGTATACTCTTAAAGTAAACTGGTATAATCCCTAACAGGGCTACTCATGCAGTCAAGGTCAAAAGGCCATTGTGGCGTGAGAGAGATCAAGATGAAATGGCTATGAATTGGCTTCTAGCAGGATACCTGCTGCATAACTACCCACTGCGAGGATAACACAGATGCCCACCTCTTCTCGAAACCCCCACCCCGTGGCAGTCCTCTCATCTCTCCATGAGGCCTCACAATGACCTTTTGTGTTGAAGGCAGCATGGTCAGACAGGTGAACTAACCTCCGGCCCCCGCACACAACCTTGAGAGACACAGCATGCACCATGGCAACCAGTGCATCCACTGAAGACTAAAGGTTCAAATATGAACATTTCAAACACTCTAAAGTCACCTATCGGAGTAAAAATACACTGTGACAGGCTACGGTATACTCCATCTAAAGGTTTTTAAACAGCATTTTGATAATTAATTAATACTTAATAAAGAAATTAATACTTTTAATCATCAAGAATGAATTTCATTGACAAAAAGTGACAGAAAAGACATCTAAAATGTTACAAAATATTTCTAATTCAAATTAACTATGTTCTTTAGATTGTTTTTCTGTTCATTAAATAAACCTTGAAAAGCATGGTCTCGACAATTTTCAACACACCAATAAGAAATGTTTCTTTAGTGCCAAATCAGCATATAAGCATGATTTCTGAAGGATCATGTGACACTGAAAATTGGACTAACGACTGCCATGACAGAAATACATTTTTTTTTATATATTATATTTTTTAACTAGTATACTGGTATATATTTCTGCAGGATATATATCCATTTTGTTTTTTTTTTTTTTTTTTTTACTTTTATGGACATTTCGGACATTTCCATTAATTTTCTATTTTATGGACATTTCGGTTAACTCTGAACAACACAATGCAAAAATACAGGTAAAATACCTGTTAAAAAAAAATCAATGGGGAATTTTCAATTTTGGAAAAAAAAAAAACGTGAGCATTAAAGACTTCTTTCAAAAACATAAAAAAATCATATTGACCTCAAACGGTAGTGTATTTTATAAGTATTATGATTTCAGGCAGCCTATGATCTCATACTAAAGATTACATGCAATACTTGTAATTATCAAAATACGTTATCACACTGCAGAACCATTTTAGACATAGTAGTTTTGTAGGACCTAGTTTTGTAGGTCTAAGTGAGAGAAAAAGCAACTTTACATAATAACTGCTGCAAAGTTGTTCTGGGACAATCCAGCAATGTGGAAAATTTCTAAAAAATCTTAAACCTCACTTTCTCTCAAGGAGAAGGACACAGAAGCCTGTGCCATGCCTTTATGTAACACTGTATTTTAGCCTAATTAGATGCTCCTGAGCTCCCGTCATCCTTTGCGGTCCATGGTTTGTAGACATTTCACACTTCAGAAGGAGTTTGTAGAAAGCCTTTGCAAGTGTGATAATTTGGGGGCTGCACAGCAATCTTGAATGCACAGTACTCTTCAATTAGGTTACCATGAGGACAGATACACCGTCAGAGAGCTCTCACCACACTTAAAAACAGATCGAATCCCTGCATGGATAAAACTGCACTAATATTCTGTCAATTCCATACACACAGAAACAGACGTCCTTGAATGTGCTGTACACATGAACATTTTCTGGCAATAGTAACCGTAAAAAAATTTTTATGCAAATCCTCTCAAGAATGTGTGTCTCTGAGGGCCTGTTTCACCTTTAAAGCTAAAAACAGCTTTAAATGAATACATTTCACACCGGGAGAGTAGAGACTGATAACATTACTTGAAGGTCGATGAGAGAGCATGTAAATTAAGAGAGAACAACAGAGAGGGAGAGAGGATGGGGGACTGAATGACGGAAGCCTGCAATCAGATCTGCAACACAAAAATCAAATGCTATCCAAATTAAATTTATGGCTCTATAATCTAACTTTATGTTAACAATTGTCTTATTTATGTTATATACTTCTGTCCAAAAATCGGGGGTCTGTAAATTTTTTATTTTCTCTTATGTTCACTAAGGCTGCATTTATTTGATTAAAAACACAGTAAAAACGGGAATAATTATTATTATTTTTTTTCATTTTGAACATATTTTAAATGTAATTTATTCCTTTAATGGCAAAGATGAATTTTCAGCAGCCGTTACTCCAGTCTTCAGTGTCACATGATCCTACAGAAATCATTATAAAATTCTGATTCGCTGCTCAAAAAAAATGTATTATTATTTTTTCAGGATTCTTTGAAATGATGCCAAAGATAATGCATGAAGAGAAAGACTTTCCATTAAAACAGTGTTTGTGTGTGTGAGAGAGAATAAAGCAAATAGAGAGAGAGAGAGAGAGAGAGAGAGAGAGAGAGAGAGAGAGAGCAAGAAAAGTAAAGCATGAGCGAAAAATAAAGATACTTTAGTGTGAGGGTGTGATATTTGTTTTATAGAGAATATATGTGGCTCTTGGCTCAATCACAATTGATGGAGGAAAAACTTAATTGCGACCAACACTGCATTGGTAAAATAGAGCTGCCTAATCGAACTGAGAAGCAGAGGTCCACTGCACTTAACGTTGCTTCTTCTCTGGATATGCATAAGCTGTAGGTGAATAGATTCCAACCTGTAGGACAGAAATTATTTTATGGGGCCTTCAATGGTTTATGAAAGCCCATTTATTTCAAAAGAGCCCACCTACTAGCTATAAGATTCATCCCTTGAATAATTTTAAAGGAGCACTGTTTGTTTGCTTCTCAACGGATACTGTAAGCTTTGTATTGGCTCCAAATTGTTTATATTTATGTTTGTGGCCAAGCAGGAGCATAAATTCTAAATGTGAATGATTAGTTAAGTGGGTAACATGAAGTTTGCATCCCTTTCTATTGAGACAAGAGTAAAAAGGATTATCGTATAACAACATTACAACCCAGGGTTCCTTTCAACTCATGAATTGGAAATTTGAATTGAACTGACCAAGTGCAAATGATAGGAAGAATACTTAACTTATTGCAAGAAATTCAATGCAACAAAAACATTTTACTAGTTCAGCAAAGGCAGAATAATGAATAATTACTTTTTTTAAATTATTAATTTCAATTAATTCTGATTATTTTCAAAAATGTTTTTGGAAATAGCCCATATGTTGTATGATAATATGTTTATGGGTAATTTATTCTGAATTAAATTCTGAAATAAATACTTCCAAGAAATAATGGGTACATTTTAAGACACTTTTTAAGAATCCTGAATAAGTTTACTTGCATGTGTACAACATAGAGTTCCAGAAAATTCCCATGCAGTTGGGACTAATTTGATGACTCTGATTTCACACTCACCCCGACAGCACCCCCAAAACCAAGTTGAGCATGAAGAAAGAGCCGATGATGATGAGTGGGATGAAGTAGAGCCAGTTCCAGGTGTTCCCTGAGGCATCGTTGGCCTGCAATAAGAAAGAAGTAATGAGAGTAGAAACTGAGAAGAGGTACAGAGAGAATTATAAGCATGAGAAGAACCTGGAGGAGATCAAACCCCCACCCATTCCTACACTAACAGCACCTGTAATAATCTCTTCAACACATTTCATGATAACACATTCATATCTATACAGCCATAATCCTTCTTATTGTCTGGATAATTGCTTCTTGGTAAGATCCCATGGTCTTCGCAAGGATAAAAAAAGAATGTGTAATGCAATCTGGTCATTGCTCTGTAAAGACACTGACAGATTTTTTGTTTGATTCACCACCATTTGTTTTCTTAGAATCACCAGCATATACAACAATGGGCCATACACAAAATGTTTATGAGGCATGCAAAGAGAAGATTTCTCCTAGTGCCAATTTAAAACAAATTGTCTGTAATTGTTAGGGGATCATGGAGAATGCTGATTCAGCATACACATAAAGATCCTTAAACCCCCTCTACTCTCTTACACAGCTGTTTCTACGGCAACCAGCTCATCGTGCCTACCACTGTCCCTTTATATTTCTTGATTTAGCTTTAAAATTGCATTTTTGGCAAGAGCAGTAAAGCAGCCAAAGCCAAATTTCACTGCTGCAACTCCACTCCTTTGAGTATTACATTTATTACAGTGCTGTAGGGAATTTGTTTGACTGATTTTCTCTTAATTATAATTGATTTATTACTGCTTAAGTCTATATTGTTAACTATTTCATGCATCTGAATGAAAAATGACAACACAATAGTTCTCTTTAGCCAAACATTTTGTTTTAAAATGAACAGAATCTAAACCAAGTCAAGTGCAGGGTTGCCAGATATTCCCATCCTTGTGGTCTGAAAAGAATTGTAGTGATTCATCTTTTAAAACTAAATGAATGCCATGTGACATCAGGAAAAAAGGAGATGGCACTGAAACGGTTCCATCTCATTAGGAGGGTGCATGAAACAACAGTGAATCGCCTACACTTACTATAAGCCTGAAAATTGTCTTGACATAATGAATATGTGTTCAGTAGCCAAAATGCATGACACTGTCTCAGTGGTCTGGTGGGTTAGATGTTTTCTGTAGCCCTTGCTTCACAGGTTTATGTTCCCTCGAGTGATCTGAGGATTGGAGGAAAGCTGAATACAGACTTCACCAGAATACCACAATAATGACGAGAGCATCTGCTAACCAGACATGTGAAACAGTATAATGGTTATCAATTTAAGCTAGGCCAAATATCCAGTGCTTCCATTCCAACTTCCTTACCACATTTAATGAGGTGTGAACACATCTCTGTATTTTTTATTTATTTTTTTTGGGCAAATTGCGATATACAGTATTTATTTTCTATGTTTTTCTGTTTGGATGGGAAAAAAATCTGTATATATATATATATATATATATATATATATATATATATATATATATATATATATATATATATATATATATATACACACACACACACACACACACACACATACACATACTTGTTGGTTTAAAATTCTACATATGGCACATTTATTGTCAACAACGAAAAAAAATTAGCAAAATTTATATTTAGTTTATTATTGCGCTCCTATTTCATTTCATTTCACTTTCAATTGGAGTCTGTTTGGTGTGCACTGCTCATTCCCTGAAGTCTGTGAAGTTTAGCAGAGACTCGTAGGCAGAAGGTTCATCCACTCCTGACAGCAAAATGGAAATATTTCCATGACTTTCTAACATTTACAGATGGAGAATATACCTGTGAAATATGTAAGTTCACTGAGGAAAACAACCACATAACACATTAAAATACGCAAGTACCTGTCAGCACATGTATCTGTCATAAGATCTGATGGGGCGAGCCGCCTTAAACTATATGTGTATTAACTATATCTTACACGTTATTCTAAAGCCTTTAATATAACGCATTTCTCATGTTCCACATCATTTGTAAAAAAAAATATTTAGTGATATATTGTACAAACTCAACATACTGCCTAGCCCTAACACAAATCAGGGATAGTTCACACAAAAATCTCACTTTCTCTCACACATAGTAAAGGAAAAGCATTCAATAAGTGTACAACATATATGGTAACTCCAATATAGTTTCTCAATTAATATAAGGTCATAAAAATGCATGTATTGGCTATTGGTCTGTGCAAACCAACAAAAGCTTGCAGTTCGGAAGAGAGGAAATCAGGTACAGCAAATAAATTTGAATAGGCCCTGCACATAAACTAGAAGCACCAAAAAAAAGAAAGAAAAAAAGGAGAATTTCTGTGAAATGTGAGCATATCTAAGCAAGATATATGTGGATAATAATACTGTGATAAATGTGGTAATCGAGTTCTCAGCAATGCACTGGGGCATGAATAAATAAAGTTATGTTTCTATTTATTGTTTTGCTGCCTACATTTATGCTGTTTTTGCTGTTGTGTTTGTTGACATCTTCAATTATTTGTCATGTGGAAGAATCACAACTGTTCTTTTTTACTGTTCACTCTAAAAAAATATGAAATATATCTGCAAAATGGCTAGTAGCTAATACTGTTGCTCCTCTATCCTTTACACACTTTTCCAGACATTTGTGTGGAAATAAAACAAAAAGCTACAAGAATGGCCTGAAATAAATTCAGAGACAGCATATGAACACAGAGGCTGTAATCAAATCCCTGTGAGTGTGCTTCTCATCCCACTAAAGACAATTAGAGATTTGATTCATTAACTATGATTACACTGTCATTAATGAGACACAACAGAGTCTAAAGGGACAAATCCAGTGAGCAAAATGTTTGATTCATTAACTATGATTACACTGTCATTAATATTATCAATATTTAAGTGACATTGTTGTATCTATTAACGTCTATTCCTTAACATTAACATTAATTAGTGAGACAGACGCAGAGTGTTGGGTATAACTACTGTCTAGATTTGAATAAAGGTGTCATCACATTTAGCATTGTTATGCAAATGTTTACAAGGGAAACCCAGTATTTTCAATAAGAATTTCAAGTGACTGGAAAATTTGTGCAAGTGCATAAGATTCAGAAACACTTTCAAGTTTTTCACATGGATTTGCTGCATTGAAACAGAAAGCTACTTGTTTTAAATGTGAATTTTGTGTAAGCTGTGCTTCATACATCACTGTATTACTGACAATACACAATAAAACATTTTTGTCTGTGATATTTCACCTGAAATTTTGCTAATGGTAACTCAACTTAAGATTGCGACTTCTATATGGAGAGAACATTTCTGAAACCATTGTGCAGTGGTTAGTTCATAATGCGTTGAGTTGAGTCCAATCTGGATCATTTCTCAATTCCAAGACTTCCTTTGTCATCCAATATTTTCCTGTCATTATGTTATCCAGTAATAAACCAAATAAAAAAAAATAAAAAAATGAAGACTATACTGTGTTAAGAAAGACTTTTTTGAGAGTTTTGAGACTAAAAAGACATATCTTACTGCTTTTCAACAGGGGTTCATTACTGCTCTGTTCCAAAACATAGCAAGCTTAAAGGGATACTCCACCCCAAAATGAAAATTTTGTCATTAATCACTTACCCCCATGTCGTTCCAAACCCATAAAGGCTTGGTTCGTCTTCAGAAAACAATTTAAGATATTTTGGATGAAAACCGGGAGGCTTGTGACTGTCCCATTGACTGCCAAATAACTTACACTGTCAAGGTCTAGAAAAGTATGAAAGGCATCGTCAGAATAGTCCATCTGCCATCAGTGGTTCAACCGTAATGTTATGAAGCGACAAGAATACTTTTTGTACAGGAAGAAAACAAAAATAATGACTCTATTCAACATTTGTCTCCTCTGTGTCTCTCTGCATCACTGTAGCACCATTTTGGAGAATCTGAGCTGGACGTAGGCAGCTTACGCTCTTCCGTGTCAGCCGCGCTGCACGGATGCACAGTTTTCATTTAAATCAAAGTGTAAATACAAGTAGAAAATGTATCCTTGTGTCGCGGCTTACATCGAAGAGCGTGCGCAGTTTGCGTTAAGCAGATATTCACCAAAATGTCGCTACGGTGATGCGGAGAGATTGAGAGGAGACAAATTGTTGAATAAAGTCATTATTTTTGTTTTATTCTCGTACAAAAAGTATTGTCGTCGCTTCATAACATTACGGTTGAACCACTGATGCCAGATGGACTATTCTGACGATGTCTTTCATACTTTTCTAGACCTTGACAGTGTAAGTTATTTGACAGTCAATGGGACAGTCACAAGCCTCACGGTTTTCATCCAAAATATCTTAAAATGTGTTCCGAAGACGAACGAAGCTTTTACGGGTTTGGAACGACATGGGGATAAGTGAATAATGACAAAATTTTAATTTTTGGGAAGGAGTATCCCTTTAAGACATCATAGGCTAACACAAAAGTAAGTAGCTTAATTATGCTGCCTTAAGATAGTACTATCTGGATGAGTTAAAATAAATAAATAAATCCAAGCAAACAAAATAAAATAAAAACGTCACTGAACAGATAAACTTACACTACTATTCAGAATTTTGGGGTTGGTAAGATTTTAATGTTTTGAAAAGGTTCTCACCAAAGCTGTATTTATTTGGTTAAAATACACCAAAATTAACAATAGTTTAAAATATTATTACAATTAAAAAAAAAAAAATTATGTCAATATATTTTAAAATGTAATTGTTCCATCTGGAAGAAAAGCAGAATTTTCAGTAGCCATTACTGTAGTCTGCAGTATCACATGATCCTTCATTCTAATATGCTAATATTGGTGCTTTAATGTGCTAATTTTGTGAACAGAATGCTCAAAAGAACAGCATTTATTTGAAATCATACATTTCTGTTACATTAAAAATGTCTTTACTGTCATAATTTATCACTTTGATGCATCTTTGCTGAATGAAAGTATGATTTTTGTTTGTTTGTTTTTACTGACCAAATATATTAGAACGGTAGTGTATATGTCATTCAATACAGAATCAATAAAATAGTCTGTGAATATAAATATGTATTATTTTACTCAATAATTAACTACGCTTTTTGATGCTTCTTAAGAGTAATCACATCATTAGCTTAGCAACATCCTAACACCAAACTCTGTTGAAATCAATTTTATAATTTAAATATCCTGTGTGGAATGCTAAAGGTAGGGGTCATAGGCAGAGTTTCACTTTTATGCTTGGGGGGGCACCCACTGGCAGACAAGCCATGAACACTTTTTTATATGTTCTACATTTCATATATTTATATAACATATATTCAACATTAAATATGCAAAAATACTGAAAAACACACCTAATGCAGAAAAGCTGCTTCTTTTCAAGAATTGCGTAGATGACCACTGTCTTTCTTTCACTATCTCTTCTCTTCTGTTAGTTTTTCAGTCAAATCGTTTTCTATGTGCAGTAAAGAAAGATCTGAGAATCTGTCCTGTGCCACTGAAGATCGGAGCCAGATTCTCCTCATAACTGAGAAACTTTTTAATTTATTTGTGATGTTGGGGAGCGTGAGTGCTAAGTGAGGTAGTCTGAAAAAGTTTGGATATTTGTCCTTCTGTAGCCTACTTCATCTTTTAGTTTCTCAAGAGTAATCAGAGATGCGATCGCACATTTCACAAGATCCACTTCAGCTGTCACAAGCCAAGGGTGAATCTTAAGGCTTGCGTAACATGCTCCAACTGAATACTGTATCACACGCCACACTCAAGGCCATTGCTTCAAAACGCCTGTCCAATTCAGCCAGAAATGACTCAGTCCACCACATTTTTATTAGCGGATTTATAAAAAAACAACGAATATTTGTTAACTTACTAAAGAGGGACAATAACGAAAAGAGAGTCCTCTCATGTCCTCTCAGTCATTCACGACTCGCGAGTATATGGGGTTTAAATAATTAATTTAGCCCAAAACATACTTATTCTAACCGCTGAAATAATAAGATAATACAAATAAAATGAGAAAATGTGAATTCTTTAATTTTTATAGCTAGGGTGACCATATTTTAGTTTTCCAAAAAGAGGAAAGTGTGGGGGTTATCACTTAACTGGATTTCTCCTAAATTTATTATAATTTTTTTTTTGTTTGCTTGTTTTGTTTTTACAAGCAGATTGAATAGTAAAAGAATAGGGAATGCTAGTGTAAAGGGTTCCTTTTTTCTTTTTAAATAAATCTACTTTAAGTAGTTAGAATAGAAATAGAATAGAGAGTGCAAATGTCCGAGAGTCAAATGAAGATGAAAGAAATGTGTTTTCAGCTGTTTACTGAAAATGATTAAGGGCTCAGCTGCTTGGATTGAGTTGGGCAGGTCATTCCACCAGGAGGGAACAGTTAATGTAAAAGTCCATGAAAGTTTTATCATAGGTAGAATGTAAAATGTTTCAATACAACCATTTCAGTCAAATGTATCTTATGCAATATTTCAAACCTTTAACCCAGTTGGGAAAATCAACCCATGGCAACAGTTTAAAAGTAGCCCAATTCTGTGGAAAAAACACGGACTTGGCAACCCTGCATCCAAGAAGAGGTTTTTAGATCCAAAAGAGGACATGTCCGGAAAAAAGAGCATATATGGTCACCCTATTCATAGCTCAGACAAAATCATTATTGGCTCTCGTCTGGGGGGGGCAGTGCCTAAACTCTGCCTATGGGTGGGTTGTACTTGCTTTCTGCATACTGTATGTATATTGTTCAAAATCAGTCAATTGTGAGTTTCAATTACCTTTTAAGATGCTCTTTTAGAAGGCAGCTGACTACGTAGGCAGTAGGAGGTGAGGCAGAACACTAGGTTTTGGAACAGACATGCTTATATGTCTACAGATAATTGGAGAGCACAGAAGTTGATGGAGAACGGATACTAGCTCCTAATTTTCCACTGACGTAAAGTTCTAGTGACCAGGATAATCAGATTATCTCTATGAGAGCCAAGGTCTGGATGGTAAGATCTAGGAACATGTATCTGTCATTAGACCTCTCATCAAGGACCCCAGAGGACTGAAAGGCCAGTGTGCTGGAGAACACTTAAGGAGGATGTCATCTCACAGGAGGAGAGAGACAGAGAAACAGTGTGCACATTGCTCGAGGGAGCAGTCATCCAGCGGTCATTACGCTCATAATTGCAGCAGACCGTAAAACAATCTACATTCTGTCTGATGCCAAAACTACAAAACAAAATGACTAAAACTCCAAAATTGTGGCTTATTAATTAATGCAATCTACAAAAGAAATCCGCAAAGCACTAAAAAAAGCAAAATAAACTTCATTCCCAACCTCACACATACTAGGAGATTGAGTGCAGTATGAATGAAGGGGTTTATTTTACAGGTGAATGTTCTTCCAGTAAACCACAAGACCAAACAGGTCTTGGCGCACTCCTATGGATCCAAATGTGATCCATCTTTGCTCCCTGCAGATTGATCAATAGGGCTATCATACTAACAATGCTGAATGCCAGGGAACATGGTGACTTTGTACAACACAGATCACCCTGTCAGCTGAGAGACTGTACAGCATCACACGGCCACCTGGTAGATGGGCCTGTTTAGAGTGGTACAGAGATACTCATACAACACAATCTGACATAAATAATACAATGTCACACAAACAAAGTCAAAGAGTGTTGGGTTAAACCAGAACAACATTATTGTGCTTGGATTCAAACTTGGAACCAGATTCACAAACATATGAAAAAATGTAAAATTCATATATATTTTCCATCTTTTGTTTGTTTATTTTACTGTCAGAAAATAAGAAGCAAATTTTATTCTTAAAAATATTTCATGAATCTGGTCCCTAGTCTAAAACAGTAGTGTATGAAATTAACATAAGTGGTTATGAAATAGTCAGGGAGTTCTGAAAAATTTATTGCACATGCCCCAAAAATAACTTGACATCTGAGTAGAATATTGCAGAAATATTACACAATTTCTCTGGCTACTCTTGCAAATGAGCTGCACACTGATTGGAGCCTATCAGACCTCTATTAGAAATGAGAAAATGAGGAACCAAGGGGAAGCATATCGATCTCCGGAGAGAAGCCACTGATTTTCAGACTGGAATCTATAGTGAGGAGACCTAATCAGAGAGGAGTTGGCCAACATTAGCATGCACAATTGAATGAATGAGAACTTGCTGTCCCTGAAAAGAACTAGTAAAGTAGTAGCATATTTATGCAATACCTGCTTACCATGCAATAACTGTTTAATGATTTGATGCTACAGAAATATAAATTGATGTGATTTTTGAATTAGGAGCTAAGCAAAGGTATTCTTATATTTTCTTTCCTTTTCTTTCTGTGCATCTCTCTCTCTCTCTCTCTCTCTCTCTCTCTCTCTCTTTCTCTCTTTTTTTTTCTTTTTTTTTTTTTCTCTCTGCTCACTGTTCTCTCTGAGCTGTCAGGGAATGTCCCTGGTGAAGATGTGAACAGGGAGATGAGATATATGGTGAGTATACCATTAGAGCACTCACTAGAGAATCACCTCCACCTCATCTAGTCATCAATTCATCCAACAAGCACAGTCAGGCTTCTGCACAGTCAGACAGTCTGGAATACTATACTTTCTCTCTATTTACAGCAGCATATAGTTGTGCTCATGCCTCACTATTTTTAGGCTTGTATCAATGTACACTTTTCTGAATGCATCCTTTTCGAAAACATGGCAAGAACAGTTCAACAGTTTTTGACTGGATGAAGGGTTGAACAGTTCAGACAAAAATGATAATCGTCATCATTTACTCACCTTCATATTGTTTCCAAAACCTGTATGACTGACTTTCCTCTTTGAAATGCAAAGGGAAAAAAGGAACTATCTGAAATATCCCTTTAAATTTTAGTCTGTTCTTCAAACAATGCTAATGTATGGCTTGAATATGCAACAGCACACAACTTTTGTGGAATACACACAATTGTGCTTTTTTTTGTCATACTTCAAGCTTGACATTCCATTTTCAATATGTGCAAAAGTTGGACAAATCTTTAGACAAACTTGACAACCTGTTAAAAATCTCATTTTGTGTTCCACAGAAGAAAAACAAAACATACAGTACAGATCTGGATCACCATAAATATGAGTAAATGATGACAAAACTTCATGGCACATACCCAAAAAAATAACTTGATGCTTGCTTGATAAGCAAGAACCAATAAGGTTTGTCCTGGTGCATCAAACAAACACTGTTGAGCAAGTACCCTTACTTTACTAAACCATCAAAAGGCAACACATAGCCCCATCAGACCGACCTCCTCCATTAGCCTAGTGCAGTATCATGTTGCAACAGCCCTTAGCTAACCACAGGACCATTAGCCTCTATCCGTCCATCTCATCCCTGTCATTCCAAATCCTGCTTACCACTTCAAAGACCAGATGTCTGCTTTATCATCCAATTAAACCAATACATATACTGTCCATACCATCTGAGGACAAAGCTAACTGCACACTGAGCATACAAAGCAGCTTTTGTAAAAGTACTTTTAAAAGGATGAATAAATAAACTTAAAAAAGATTAATAAAATATACAGCAATAATAAATTTACAATATATTAAAAATACTATATACAGTATATAAAATTTGTTCGTTAATCCAATCCATTAATGTATGCATATATAGTAAGTGTTTTTTTTATATTTCTTATATAACAAGTCTTGTTTTTTGTTTGATGCACTGCTTGTTTTATTAATTGAAATGGAATCACCATTAGATTTGTGTGCCACTATACAGATGTCTAATAAATGATCACACATTCCTCTCAGAGTGTGTATTTTTCCTTAATCATGAGCTTCCAGAACCATCAGCAAGACAGCAAGAGGCTATTAACAACAGGATTTTAAAATAATGACATGAAAATGAGACAAGCCACCACAGCTGCTTCTTCTCTTTCTTAACATCTCAGTCAAATATGTCCTACATTAGACTTTCAAATACATCGTAAAGATCTTCTTTCTGTCAGGACACACTCACATTCTCTATCTTCATGACGGATAGCAGTCCACTCACATATTCTATATATCCTCCAGATCCACAGGGCTAAATTCAACACTAATAGCTTCATATGACACTGTGATTAATCATGATATTTTTGGTCTTGGTGAGAGAAAGGAAAGTCACTAGGTAATTAAAAAACCAGACATAGAGATTATTCATGCTGGTGTAAGGAAGATGAACCAGAGCGCCCTATAGATCAGAAATGAAGTAAGCATAATTCACTGCTTAACTGACAGCACCAACTCTAAACACCGTTTACTAAAGAAACAACACCCATGGATGCATCCACAGACAGAGCCATCCTTTGATTAAACACTGAAATATTATATACTTACACTAATAAAACAAATGCTAAAATGTTACACTTGCTAACATTGTTATGAGAGACACTGCCGTTCAAAAGTTTGGGATCGGTAAGATTTTTGAAAGTCGCTTTTACTCACCAAAACTACATTTATTTTATATAAAAAATACAGTAAAATAGTATCATTATAACAATTAAAAATAAAAGTTTCTATTTTAACATTTTAATTTTTTTTTCTGTGATTGTAAAGCTGAATTTTTAGCATCACAAGATCCTTCAGAAATTAATCTAATATGCCAATTTGGTGCTTAAGGAACATTTATGATTGTAGAAAACTATATTTTTTTTTCCTACATTTTTTGCAGAAACTGTGATACTTTTTTTATTTCTTCAATGAACAGAGATTTCAAAAGACCAGCATTTATTTATAATGCCAAGACTTTACGAACTGACCCCAATCTTCAGAATGATTGTGTAAATCAGTTTTTTATTTGTTTTATCTAGAGATAAAAACAAAAAGGTTCAACTAACTAAGACTCAGACATGTCAAAAGGTTGTTTCAAAACATCTGTCCCATCAGGCTCTCCATAGTATCGTTATATAAAAGAATACAGGTGACAGTTACATCAATGACTCACTGGAAGCATTTAAAAGATTTTAACTAAATTAAAAAAAAAAAAAAAAAAAAAATTTTCTACACATATTTTCATCTATACAACCTTTTCTCAGATCTGCTGTGCCATTATATGAAGGAGCTACCACTTTATTGAGGTATCATCGATTTCAGATTTGCCTGTCACTGAACATCTCATAAAAAAGCAAACTAGTCATGAAGGTAGGGGTGGGCGTTATGAACAAAATTTTATTTCAGAATAACAATATGTACCTTGATATAGCTATTTGTATTTCATTTTTGTTATTAAAATAAAGAAAAAGAAGCAAATTACAAGCACAACAAACTTTTAATTTATTCAGTTACAGTAGGCTAGGTTTATTTAACATGTGGTGAGAAATATTTCAGAAATTGAATAAAGTGTATAAATAAAACACTGCATAGACTTCACTGTATCAATCAAACATGATTAGCATTAATAATGACAGACAGCAGCAGATAAATAAGGCTGCTGTCCCTTTAAGACCATCTGCACAGATCCAATATACTGAAACACATCTGGTTTTCACCCAACTGTTTTACATTTATTTAACATATAAACGACTGTGTTGACTTGAATACTCCACACGACGGGCATTATGACATTACAGTGTGCATATTTTTTTGTGAAGTGGGCTATGAGTGGTTATAAATGATTGAATGAAACGCATTTGTCCGTGTTTCCTTCAGTCTCAAATCACGCTTGCGGAATGCGCTTGAGAAACAGTGTCTCTTCCGTAACTGGTTTTTTAGTCTCAAGCAAGACTGTACGACATTCACATTACATGATTTGACTGATGTTTATGTAGAAAGGGCGACGGCGCACCTCATTAAAAGAAATTATCATTCATGTTGTTCATCTGGCCAAATTCAAAAATGAAACTTAAATTAAATCGTCTTTGAGAGCAAGGGGGCCCCCTGGTGTTTCGGGGGCTCTACACAGCTTGCGTATTTTGCGTATAGGGAGGATCAGCTCTGACTCTACCAAGTGCATCCCGCTCTTTATTTTCTCATTCATGCATGTTTCCTTATCACTCAGAAGGTGTATAATGTTTAAGAAGTACCATGTTACTCAGATATATTTGCATACTGTGGAATACTTGATATAACAAATCTCTAAGGATAGACACTTTATTTCGCAGTAACGATATATACCGTCATACCGCCCAGCCCTACATACAGATGTCACTCATATGAACTCTTCCTCTCTAAGTAGACACTTCTTGGTCAAAATAAAAAGTGGACCAGACTTTAACTGGTAATCAAAAGTCTGGATCACCTCTTCAGGGGCACAGTGTTCAAACTCTAACCTGGAGTGCAGTGTCTAACCTGGGTGGCAGGTAGCGTAGTGATACTTCTGAGAGTACAGGGTTCAAAGAAGGTCAGCATCACCAAGCAGCAAGGCATCAGAGAGTAGTGCACAGCCTGGTGCTTCATGACATTCAGCTGATGATTCGAGAGGAGCAGTAAACAGATGACAGGGACTAGAAGACTAGCAGCTTATTCATGGCTGTTCATTGTCTAAAAATACTAAATGATTTCGTGGCCTGTTATTGTTAATTCTAGATCATTCAGTTGGTCACATTAATATAACTTACTGTAAATCCAGCTTTGAACAAAAATTACATTTGGACATATTGCCTATCTCTCCTGGCTCAGTATTATTTTATAAGAGGCCCATGAAATGAGAGCACTATGCATACATGTCAAAATTATTTAGCTATTTTGACTTTTTGGTTCATGAAAAAAATATGGAAATGGAAATCCTATACAACCTTTCCTGGATCTGCTGTGGGATTATTTAAATGAGCTACCACTTTGTTTCCCATCACTCAGTTTTTGTGGTATCAACAAAAACAAGCTGTTTTCTTTCCTGTGTTGACATATTATTTTCCTTTGAAACAGGATGCTTCCCCAGAATGGAAAGACTGTACATTTTAGATGCATATACACTAGGCTACCATTCAAAAGTTTGGTGTTGGTACGTTTTTTTTTTTTTTTTTTTTTTTTTTTTTTTATTATTATTATTATTATTTTTATATGTTTTAAAAGAAGTCTTTTATGCCCACCAATGCTGCATTTATTTGATCAAAAACAATAATATTGTCAAATATTATTATAATATTAAAATAACTGTTTTCTATTTTAATACATTTCTGTTATGGCAAGGCTGAATTTTCAGAAGCTATTACTCTGGTCTTCAGTGTCACAAGATCTTTCAGAAATCATTTTAATATGCTGATTTGCAGCTCAAGTATATTATTATCGTAAAAAACAGCTGTGCTGCTTAACATTTTTGTGGAAACTGTGAAATGCTTTTCTCAAGACTCTTTTCTTTTCTTTTCTTTTCTTTTCTTTCTTTTCTTTTCTTTTCTTTTCTTTTCTTTTCTTTTCTCAAGATCATTATAAACGTCTTTACTGAAACCTTTGGTCAAAAGTATTTCTTTTAAACAATCTTACTGGCCTCAAAGCTTTGAACAGTAGTGTATGTAAAAGATTCACTGACAATTTTTAGGTTTTAACAAAAAACAAAAAGTCCAATTTTAAACTACTGTAAAACTGACAATATTCTTTTTTGTAATGAAGCCACAAAACAGTTGAACGAGAATAATTTTTGCTCTTAATTTGTTTAACTGTAAATAGGCAATAAGATATTAGTATTACACTCACATTGTAAAGGATGTCCACCCATCCTTCCATAGTGATGCACTGGAAGACGGTGAGCACAGCGAACAGGATGTTGTCAAAGTTTGTTATGCCAAAGTTTGGACCGGTCCAGTATTCCCTACAAACAGTGTCGCCTTCACACATCCGGGCTGGAGGTTCCGTCCCACATGGAAAGTCAGCTGCCTGTTCCCCTTAGAACAACATTACTGTCAGCCGTAAACTATCACAGTGATCTTTACAGCAACCTAAGAGCGTATGAGTGCTTATAAACACATTAAACTGAAATCCCAAGCTCCATTATCATGCTAAAGCTCACATACCAGTATCGTTTCTGAAGCAGGTGCGGTGAAACTTGCCCATGTAGAAGTCTAGACCAATGATGGCAAACATGAGGATAGCAAAAAAGAGCAGAAGGCCAATCTGAAGCAGAGGAACCATTGCTTTCATGATGGACTTCAAAACCACTTGGAGACCTAATCACGTACATAGAAGATACAGTATGTACTGCAAGTTATAAATAGCAATAACAGTCAATCAATTAGACAATTTATCAAAAGCAATTTCTAAACGTATCCTCTTATTTGTTTGTTTGCTTGTTTGTAAAAAAGTTTTTTTTTAATATAACTTACTTGGAATTCCAGACACCAGTTTAAGTGGACGCAAGACTCTTACTGCCCTGAGTGTCCGCAAATCAAAATCTGGCCCCACAACGGTCAGAATCCTGTTGAGAAAACACACCAATGATGCAGTTTATGGGAAATCACAATGTATGCAATGGGTTTTCAAGTTTTGATACCAAGGACTCCCAAATATGATGATTCCCTTGTGAGGAAACCCTTTTTTTACAATATAAAGGCAGCAATACATTTTAATACATTTTTTGAAGAACTACTTATACTGTGTGATACTATTGAGACAATGCTTTGTTTCCACAGTTACATTTCTGGGTTTTATATTATCAGAGTATCAAAGGCAAAGCAAATCATAAAATATCATCTATAAAACATTTAATTTATTAATATTCACATTTAAAGTTTTCAATTAAATTCAAATTTATTGTAAATCATTTTGACTATAAATATTATATATTCGAAGCATCTTTATTTGTTACATGTACACTACTGATTAATAAGATTTTTTATATAAATTAATTAAATAATTTATCCAACAAGGATCCATTAAACTGACCAAAAGTGACAGTAAAGACATTTACAATGTTACAAAAGATTTCTTTTCAAATAAATGGTGTTCTTTCAATTTCAAAGAATTAAAAAATAAAAATCCTGAAAAAAAAATGTTTCACCATTTTCGCAAAAATATTAAGCAGCACAACTGTTTTCAACATCACAATAAGAAATGTTACAATGATTTCTGGAGGATTATGTGACATGAAGACTGAAGTAATGGCTGCTGAAAATTCAGCTTTGCCAAAGGAATAAATCTTTAAATATATTCAAATAGAAAACATTTATTTCAAATTGTAATAATAATGTACAATATTACTGTTTTTACAATATTTTTAAATGAACATAAAAGGCCTCTTTCAAAAGAACTTAACTTAAACTTTTGAACTGTAGTGCATTTTTAATGTGCAATAAATATCTTAAAATATCTAATAAAAAAAATTTAAGTCAAGATTTACAATAAAACATTTGCTATGAAAACAGCCATAATCAAGAGAGCTAGACTTCATCAGATGTCTCACAGTCATGCATGACTATCTTCAGAATCATGATGGATCACTCCTGTACATGTATATTTCACTGAGACATTTAAAATCTATTTCCTCCCCATGTTGACCCGCTTTCCCAGATGGCAGCTCACTGAATTGTGATAAAAATCCTCCCCAGTCTCTAGGGAGCAGCTACACAATCATAGTTCTCCTGTCTGACTCTCTCACATACAACACTTATGACTAGTGAGAACTCGGACCATTCTACTTTCTCAGGCTTTCACATGGTGGACACAGTATGCATTAATATATTAATAGTATTCACTTTATCCTCAGTACTCTTTAATTCTCTTTTATCCCACAGAAATGTGCTCTGTTGTGATTTTTAGTATAAAAACACCATACGGAAGAGCCTGGACTCACTGAGAGGGACAACCCAGCAAATTATTGCCCAAAGCACAACTTGGATTCGCAGCTGGTATGGGGACACAGTGACAGTAAAATAAATGGGACTTGATGATGCTGAAGTCAGTGGCTTCAGATTTAAAGGGGTCATATGATGTGATTTCAAGTTTTCCTTTCTCTTTAGAGTGTTACAAGCTCTTAGTGTATAAAGAAGATCTGTAAAGTTGCAAAAACTAAAGTCTCAAACCCAAAGAGATATTCTTAATAAAAGTTTAGACTCGTCCACACCCTCCTAAAACGGCTCGTTCTAACATGCCCCCACATGTCTACGTCACGATGGATGTGGGAAGATTTGCATAACGCCCCCCAAATGTTCATGCAAAGAAAGAAGGTGTAACCTTTG
The DNA here is from genome assembly GCF_018340385.1 of Cyprinus carpio. Taxonomy (NCBI): domain Eukaryota; kingdom Metazoa; phylum Chordata; class Actinopteri; order Cypriniformes; family Cyprinidae; genus Cyprinus; species Cyprinus carpio. Next base: position 16,894,014 of record NC_056576.1, read on the forward strand.
ATTCTCGATGTTGCTGCCAAGGCATGTCGTGGAGATGCTGTTTCGTTGTGAAAGCGAAACTACTTTTTGTGGTCTTCCAAAAGTGGACACAACTAGAAATCAGTGGTTAAGTTGTATTTACAACACTGTTCCAGAACAGTTCAACACAAATATTCAGATGTGTGCAGCACATTTTATGGAGGACTGCTTCCTGATCCTGGGAGAGAAGACTACAATGCTGGCTGTTCTGACTCACAGACTGTAAGTACGTTTACATATGTAAAGGATTTGCCACTAATGATTCACACGCAAGTTTTGAGCAGTGTAGAGCAGTGGTTCTCAATTCCAGTCCTCGCACCCCCCTGCTCTGAACATTTTGTATGTTTCTCTTATGGCTTCAGACGTTTGTTCTATTCAAACGCAAGTGCCCTGTGAAGTGGACATCACAGGATATTCCGGCATGATTCCAGTTCAAAGAAAACGTATATGTTCCATTTAAAGTGCATTGAAGTGTGCGAGAAGTGAATTTAAATTGTATTTATTTACAGAGGTATATGATGTCACACTTTGCGCAGCGCAAATCCGTGAATGAATGTTCCGAAGTGAGGTAAACTTAAACGGATTTCCCCTGCTCAGGGAGTAAGGAGCAATGAACACTGTGTAGGGACCATGTCAATAGGAACACAGTTCATGCATGGAGCTCACTTCTAATGAGCTGATTATCTGAATTAGGTGTGTTAACAAAGAGAGACATGCAAAATATGCAGAGCTGGGGGGCATAAGGACTGGAATTGAGAACCGCTGGGGTAGAGTAGAGCTTGGTGTTTGTCGTTTCTCCGATCACAAATGCAGACATGGTTTTATGTTTACATGGCACAATGCAATGCAATGCATAAAAACACAGTATAAGTCCTTATAATCCGTAATTATATCCCCACTGGATGCAACAAATGGCTCATTTGTAATGGGTTTTATTGTTTTTGTCTTATCTCGTAGGTTTTCTGACCGGGACACACATCACAGTATGGCAAAGGGCATAACATTTCCGTCACACCCTTGAGGCATTCGACCAATCACAAAGTACTGGATAACTGGCCAATCCGAGCACACCTAGCTTTTCAGAACGATGAGCTTTGTAAAAATCTACATGTTTCAGAAAGGTGGGGCATATAGGAGAAACAATAATGTACAGTATGTGGAAAATAATGTGTTTTTTGAACCTTAAACCACATAAACACATTTCATTAAACCAAATACACCAAATAATGTTCTTTTTAGCAACATCATATGACCCCTTTAAAGAAAGAGAGCTCTGCTCAGAGTATATAACCTCATTTGAACTGTTCAAGTTATTCTACATTTGTCTCCTCAGGGAAAGAAAATATGAAAAGACAATACAAGCTTATTGGAAAACTTCACTCAAAAATAAAAATTCTTTCATCATAGTCGTGAGCTACACTACTGTTCAAAAGTCTGGTGTTGATAAGATCATTTTAATGGATTATAAGTCCCTTATGGTCACCAAAGTGGCATTTATTTGATAAAAAATACAGTAAAAATACAGTAAAATTGTTAAAGCTACATTTTCAACTTTCAGTCTTCAGTGTCACACGACCCTTTATAAATCATTCTAAAATGCTGTTTTGATGCTCAAGAAATATTTCTTATTATTATTACCAATGTTAAAATGGCTGTGCTTTATAATTTTGTGGAAACTTTCATCAGAACAGCATCTATTGGAAATTTTATTTGCAACAATATAAATGTTTTTACTGTCAACCAATGCATCCTAAATAAAAGTATTAAAGTCTTCAAGAGTATGTAAAATCCTCCTGACACCAAACTTTTGAATGGATTACTTGTCTGAGGTCATCACTGAAAAATTTGATTAGAAATCTGTTTCTCTATATTCAAACTTGGTGCATCATAACCCTTATGAAACATGCAAAAATCAATAGCATTTGGCATTTTACAGACCACGTTTGAATGTATGTAAATGTGAATGACTTAATGAAATGTGAATGAAATTTGAAAGTCATTTTAGTGAATAACTTTACTTTTATATATTAAATGTATGTATATTTCAGCTTCTGAAGATTTTGAATATGCTGCACACACTGTATAGACCACTTTTATGGTGCTTTTTTGTCCTTGCCAAAACTTGACAGTCCCTGGTCAGTGGTCACTGTATGCTTTTGTTGAATAAACAGAGCAGCTGATCTACTATCTACGTAAACTTCTATCTATTTTTTTCACCAAAAAAAGTAAATGATATGGAAACTAGAGTGGAGTACTAACTACTAACCAATAAAATGACTAGAGTTTACTCCCACATTAGTGAGAGTGAGAGATACATCAGATCATCAAACATCAAAAGACGCAGAAAGATGCATCTCTGCTCTCACATTTCCAGTTTTAAGTGTCTTTTTTCTTGTTCCTCTCAGCCATGAAGTCTGATTCAACACAGCAATGAAAAATGCTGGCTTTTATATACGGCATAGTAAGAATTCTCCTCAATGTTTTCACTGCAATTTCACTGAGGCTCTAAATGAACCTGAGAGGATGGCTCAACCTGTGACAACACTGAGACAAGAGAATGCTCTAGACATCCACCAGGGAAATCCAATGCTCAGGCAAACACAGTCCTTTGTAAAATGATACTCTGCTAAAGTAAAGCACTGCATGCTGCCCTTTAACAGCTCTGGGAGGTTAGCACATGCTCAACAGCTTGAATAAAAGACTCTGTACTACCATCATACAGAGGTCACGTGCAAACGGAAGCTAATTTCATATTGTTCATTAGGTTTGTAATGCAATAATTGAATCAAATCTGAATAATAGTTACAAATTGGAATATATAATTAGAAACACTGAAAACCCCAAATATAGAAATCGGACAATATTATTATAAATCCTGAATATATAGCTGTAAATTTGAACATGTAGTTGTACAACTGAAAATATATATACTTCATAATTATAAATCCTCAAAATACATGCACAGTTATAAATATTGAATATAAAAATGCAAATCCTGAATATATAGCTATAAATCAGAATCTATACTACAATTACAAATAGCAGTTAACAATAAGTCTGATCTGAATATGGTTGAAAATCCAAATAAATAGTTGTAAAACTTAATATATTAATGTAAATCAGACCATAAAATTATTAATCCTGCAAATATATTTGTCAATTTGAAAACATAAATGTAAATTACTACATTATTGCAAATTCTGAATATGTATATATGCGGTTATAAATCTATAATATATAAATGCAAATCCAGAACATATAATTATAAACCAGAATATAATTATAATTATAACTATAATTATAAATTCTCAATGGCATTTAAAAAATAGGTTTGATCTGAATATGGTGGTTAATGTAAATATATAGTTGTAAAAATATATATATACTCAGTCATATCTTCCATATTTTGATAAAACAGTACAAAACAGCTTTGTATCATTCTGATATATTCTGGTTTTTAAATATACATTCAATTTTTTTCAGAATTTCCCCCATAACATATAAAATACATGGTTTTATAAAATTATATACAATGAAAAACTTGTATTCATATTTTTTAATCTTTTTGTTAAACGATTTAAACAATTAAATCATTATTTAAATGAATAAATAATTCATTTGTGACCCACATCTCTTGTGTTACTCCCTAAAATATGAGCATCCAAAATATTGACTGTATTATCTGCTCCATGTCTCTGTATATTAAGTCACTCTGAGAGAAGAATTACTTGATGTTGCACCATTTGTCTTTGGTCCCTTTTGAGTTTTAAAAAGATAAATTGTTATCTTTTTTTTTTCAGCAAGAAATCTCTAGAAATGTCATTCGGGCCTGGTTGCTGCAATCATGAGCAAGGCCAAATCATTATAAGAGCTGTATCCAAAACACATTAAAGTTTTATACACTGCCATTATAGGCACTGTTCACTCTTCAGAAGATCTGAGAGGCTATTTCACTAATTATAGGCTGAAGGACGTCACCTAGATGGCACTAAGTACTATTTTAAAGTTAGTGCTGTATCTCCATTCCCTCAGTGGATTTTACATGGTCAGACACTCAGACACCCCACATTAGGCAGTGTGCAGACAGAGAGCCACACAAACAAACTATGTATAAATGTGTATAATTCTGAACATTTCAAACACAGCGTCATTTCCATCAAATCACAAATGAATGTGGATTATACATTAAAATGGCATCCTGAAATAAGGATTGTAAAACTTTCAAATAAAAAAAGTGAAATTTTGGTGAAATATTGGTTTATTTTCCTTTACCGGAGTTTTAGAAATGTATACTTGTATTTATTGAATATTTTAAAAATCAAATTGATCTGGGACAAGGACAAAACAATAAAATATATGCATAAAAAGGATTTGAAAATTGCAATAAATACTTAGAACAATTTAGAACATTTAGCTGACTGACTGACAGAAAAATAGACAGATGCATTTAAATCTGCATAACCATCCTGAAATGTTTGCCATTTAAGTGATCAATGCACAGCTGTCACATACAAACATATCTTAAGTTACAAACATCTTAAGTTAGCAACAAGCTGGCATAAAAACACACAAACCCTTGGTGGGAGATTAGCTACTTAATGGAACTGAAGAGATCAGCTCATGTCCCAGCGCAGGAAGACTCAACCGTAAAAAATAAAAAAATAAACAAGTAATGAAGGAAAGATTCTTCCAACAGCCTTTAAGCCAATAGGACAACTGGAAGACAATTGCCAGCAGCTTGGTTTTTTTGGCTTAGCTGACTGTGCCAACATCACTCCAGGCAGCATCTCCAGCCTCTATAATAGGCAGCATTTATACACAAATTAGCTAAGACGAGGGGTCAAAGTCAACCTGTCTTTAGCACTGCTGAGATGCCATTCATTATTCCAGACTGATCTTTGACTGGAAGGTTATTACTCCAGCCAACAGAAGCTGTGATGCACTTTGTCTTTGTTTGCTTGGGCCAAACAATACAACATCAGAGAGAGCGCTATCATTAGAGGCAGAAGATCTGACAGAACAAGGTCTAAAACACCTGAAGAAAGCTCTAGGGTGAGATCAAAGACATCCATCAGAACTTCCTGGATGCTGTTGAATTTATGAGTGGCACAACAGCAAGTTCTAAGAGTTATCGCGGATTAAGAAAGAGCGTCGTGAGCCAGAAAAATGCTGGAGAGGCATATTTTGCAATTAATCTAATGCAGATGACTGTATGGTTTTAGAAAATGAGCACAATGCGTTCTTTATAATTCATCAGGCTTCAGAGAGGAATAAATTATGCATTTGCTCAGAGCTACTTCACAATCAGCACAAACAGATGAAATCTAGGTAAGCGGTATAGACATGAGAGATAATTTTTCAATTTTGTGACCATTTTTGAGAGCAGTACAGAACAAACACATATATCTATGTTTTTCATTGAGCAAAGTCCATAGCTGGGATGTATTATTGCTTTCTCACACAAATAATGAAGTCATTTGAGGGAGACGGTGCACAGAAAAAAAAAAAGAAACCCTTATGAAGATGGAAATTTACCATAAAATGATTGGAATAATAGGAAAAAATACTTTTCATTTGTTGAATACAGTCGCTGATCTGTACATGCCGCTGAATGTCTCTCTTTTATACAATGTGAAATCTCTCTGGTGCTCTCTCATATTCAGTGGTCAGAGATGCAAACAGACCTGTCAATATCACAACAATAATAAAAACATATGGCACATCTGTAAATGGATTCCATAACCCCTCGTTAATGACCCTCCAGAACCCGCTGTGCAGACGAGCTATCAATTCCCTTGCGTAGCAGATTAGATTAGATATCATTATGTGCTGCTGACTGAATCTATAGAGGAATTCTTTTGCATTCTTAAAGGGACAGTTCACGTTCACACAAAAATTGAAAATCTTTTTTTGTCATTTACAAAAAGACTTACGATAAACAATTTCAAGCTTGCATGTACAGGTCTTCGAAAACCATCAAAATAGCTCTGTGTGAAGAAATTATGAAAATTTAAAATTTAAATAATAAAAAAATAATAATTAAATAAATCTTAAATGTAGGGAAATAATTCACCTCAAAATATTACAATATTATAATATATTGATTAATAATATTAAAACAGCAATACAACATTAAAATGACAATTAATTACATTTAAATTAAATAATGAGCTAGTTTAATTACACCTTCGTTTTGTATTTAATATAAGCATAGTATTCCATTAGACTTGTTTTTTTTAGTAGTTTTGCACTTGTTTATTGAATTATCAATTAACCAACATGAAGTATTTCTGTGCAATATTACATTAATTCATCCTGTGCTCCTGATAAAAATAAAACTACTAATAATAATTTGAGAGATACAGCAGAGGAGAAAATTGCTATCATATTGCTATAGAGTCATAAAGACTAGTTTTATGGCCATTCTAGGCTACTGATTTAATAACAGTTGTAAATATTTCTAGAAAGAAAACGAATACTAAGAAGAAAGGATTAATGCACTATATAATAAGACAAATTCACTACGTAAAATTTATTAGTGGCACAGAGCTAAATGATCATTCTCAGCTAAGGCATATACACAGAAATGCAAGCTGTGTATTTAGCATTTTAACAGTTGGCCAAACAGTTCATTAAACATGCATTTGGGCTGTATTATTATGGGCTGGCATGGGGCACACTTACTCCATAATTGTAGAGCACGGATCATAGCTGAGCAGATTTGAATACAAATTACACAGCTGCAGCATCCAGGTTCTTTCCTTTTCCTCATCCAATCTCTGAGACATGAATGTAACATACATGACAGACACTAGTAAACCATGAAGCATCACAAATGGAAACTTATCATGGGGCTAACATGCATTTTCTAGGCATGTGGGAGTGGCGTCATTGTTTGGAACAGGTTTTTATACCAAAAGGCATCTGAGTGACCTTTTTTCCTGTAGTTATTAATTGTCTAGTAGCTAAGCCTCAAGCCATCTTCTTAACTGGCCACACTCTAGAATAAATAAGTGTTGTTTCAGAAGCTGAATTGACTCATCAGGGCAGAAAGTGAAGGGCTTTTCTCACCTCTGAGCAAGAAGGAAACACACACTGGAGACAGCCAGTCTCATCACCATAGAGACAAAGGTCTCCACTGCTCTCATTAGAACACTATGACAGATAGAGCATGATAGGAACGAAAGAGAAAAAGAGATGAGTTTTGGGAGCTGGGGACAAATGAAAACAAAAGGCAAGAAATTTGGAGCATGAGGGAGCTCTCACTGCCATTCTCTCAACAAAAGTACATACCTCATACTTTAAGACAGTACTATATCAAGACATTCCTGACCCTGACGGCCTCATACAAATCATACAAAGCTGAAGCCCTTCAAAGCAATCCATTTGACAATTCATGATATAAAGTCTCCGTCATCTAACCTGATTGGATGAGCAGCATTCCAAAAATGCACATATTTAGGATGACATTAATATTTATGCAATTGGCAGATGCTTTTTCAATATGACCTGCAACATATTCAAGGCAAACATTTTATCACTTAACACATTCTCTGGAAATCAAACCTATGACTATGGCATTGCTAGCAATGGAATTTGAATTCTTAGAATTTGAAGTGAGGTAGCAAACAGAACCAAAGTTGCAATATCGGAAAGTATGAGCAAATTCATTTGAAGTTTGTCTGAAATTTTAAAACTTCTCATTGTCATGTTTATTAATGATTGAGCAAATAGGTCAGCGGACCTCAGTGGCCATGCACTTCAAATAGAAGAATCGATCAAAGGGCTCAGTGCTCTTGTAGCTTAGTAGGCCATATGAATATTAGATATGGTGAATGCAAAAATAATTCAGAAAAACTTTGTGAACAGTGTCCATAAAGTTTCCTTATCTTATAAAATATATAGACCAAAGCTTGGACTCACAACTCTTTTAAAGGGGTCCTATTATGCTCTTTTACAAGGTCTTGATTTTGTTTTAGGGGTGTACTAGAACAGGCTCTCATACTAGGTTGTTCGAATAACACATTATTTTTCACATATTTTACATTATTAAATCACCTCTCTCCCCAGTCTGGCTGGAATAGTTCCTGTATCAAATGAAGGCCCGCCTTTTGAAATACAAAATGCCCTGTGATTGGTTAGCTGGGCCAGTGTATGTTGTGATTGGTTAGCTGGGCCAATCTGTATTGTGATTGGCAGCACTCTGCGCCTGGTCGGGAAATGTCATGCCCCTTACCATAGCCTCCTGCTGTGAGCTTCAGTGTAAATATTGCATTAAAACCAAATCAATTTGACCGTGATTTAAAACCGGATGACTGTAACCACTCTAAGCTTGTCTGCCTTGGGAAAGCTAGCATGTCTCCAACATAGTGATAACGCCCGTTGCCTTCTCTAGTGCAGCTCAACCAGGTCTCGTCCCAATCGTCGATCTTTGTGATATCACAAATCCCGGAAAATATGCGTTGTAGTCCAAACGAATCATTTGTTGTAGTTTTTGAAAAGTGATTTCTGTTAAATAAAATATCTTCTTTTGAATTGGACTTTGAGCTTTGTAACTTTGCAGATCTTTTTTATGCTCAAACAGCAACATTACAGACCAACTAAAGTTGAAAAAGTGAAAAAGCATAATAGCACCCCTTTAACTTAGAGGCCATGGTCAGATTATTCCGAAAAGTACAAAATGGAAGGACTTAAAATAAAAATCACTAAGATCTAACAAGCGACTAATAGGCAATCATTTGTGAGCTCTGCGTAATGTGAGTGCATTCAAGCTCTTTGGACAATAACCACAGATCAATGCTTTATGTGGAGATAATGCGAGGAGTGCCAGACACAACGCATCATGTGTCTCTTGTTATGGATAACAGCTTTTCTGTGTGAGCACTACTTAGCTCAACACAGCTATAATCATGACTTCAGGCCATCTTATCATTAGGGAGACGTGATTGAGCGTTTAACACTCATTCATAGTCACTGGATGATCTATGGAGAAGTCACATAATTTGTCCTATTTGGAGGCTTTTGATCAGTCGTTTTTTTTTTAAAATAAACCCAGGTTCCTTCAGCAGTGGACCAAAGCTTACAAGATTATCCTGAGGAGGACAACAGAAAAAGACTTTAAACATAAGAATAAAAATACACTATTAATACACTAAGATATTAAAAAAACAAATTCAGAACAAGCATCTCTTGATGGACAGAAACAGGCAGCGACCCCATTTTCTATAATATACATACTAATTAAATGCTATGCATATTTAAATTTATATATATATATATATATTAGCTGCACTTTATCTCTATGCCCCTGTTGAATATGTCTATTTGTGAAACGTGTATTATACCAGGCCCAAAAAACCTTTAACACTTTCTGTCAACTAGAGAAATTAATTTCTAGGGAAAACATGCTAGCAAAAAAATAAGGTAATCGATGCAGACTGCACTCGCTGTCAGCTCTTATATTCAGTGACTAATGAGTCTCTCTCTCAACATGGCTAGCTAATAGCATTAAAGCATCATCGCTTCCTCTCGTCAACCCGACTTCCTGTTAACAGCCACTGTCTGGCTTTGACACGTATGAGCACGCAGGCCCGTGGAGTGATACAAGAGAAAGAAGAAAACGAGACTTCTGAGAAATGAATGATAAGAGGAAATGTGAATGAATGAGGGAAGATGAAAGAAAGAGGAGTCTGAGGGGAAAAGGAGGAGTATCCCAGAAAGTAAACGAGAGGAGAGTGATGTAAGGAAGAGAGAGAAGTAAGCAAGAGGACCCCAGAGAAAAGGAGGGATCCTGAGGGCATTATGGGACGCGATCAGGGGACAAACAGCAGCGTTTGTCACCCACCCAATTGAGTACCAGGGTTCACACAACAAGCTATTTTTATTTGTTTGTTTGCCTGGCGATTTGAAATAACACTGACATCTGGCTACTGGACGTGCATGGCATGCTGAATAATGCATCCGCAGGGATCACGCCATCAGCGTCCACCATCTTAAACATTTACACAGCTTGATGTGTGTGCATAGGTGTGTTTAGTGAACAGAGCCGCTGTGGTTTGCGGTGAAAGGTGACCCGCTGTCACTGCAGAGGGACTCCACCCAGCCGGGTTTAATTCCTCACATACCTGTCTGATATGTCATATCATTTCATAACAAAACTTTTCATTGAATAGGGAATTGTCTCATCATGGTTTATTTTCTCAAGTGATGATGGAATAAGCCTCAACTATAGTTTATGTTGAGTACTGGATGTGTACAATTACTTTCATACACATTTGAGGCTGTCAGATGACTATCAGAAAGTCACTAGCTGGGATTCCATCCACATACACTGCTGTTCAAAAGTTTAAGGTAAAGGGAGTGACGATTTTGTTCTCCTGAACACATGGGATGGAACCACAGGTTTATTCTCAATAGATTTCACAATATCCTGATTTTTTTCACATAAATTAAATATGCAGCTAAGAACAGAAACAACTACAGCTCTAATCTAAATCGCTTGGTGCTGGAAACTTGTCACAATGTGTCTGGTTAGGACACGGAGTTACACTGAAATATGATCCCCTGCATGTGAGTCTCATTTCAGTGAAAATGTTTTATTGGATATTGAGCAAGCAGGCAATAAACTGTAACTCCTAATAAAGGCCATTTTCATGATGGCTATCTGTGCTTGTAAGACGAATTCTAATGACCAATAAAAAAGGAAAAAGACAGTCAATTGCTGATCCTGCTTTCTCTAAAATGACTTTTTTTCATAGCCAGGCCATCCAACCTAAAATTGAAGAGGCTGTGATTCATAGGTCTTTACTGATTTTTATATCAGTGTATTTATTTGTTTCGCTATAGAGAAGAGCAGAATCACAAAGTTCATATGACTCTAATGACTCTAGCCAATGCAAACATTAGTCCTGTTACTACATCCCTGTGTGCAAACAGACATTCCCTCTATTAGACAGCCATGCATGTGACTCAGGAGAGAATGTGATGAAATATACTTCAAATTATAGCCTGTTCAGAGAGACTGAAAAGCCTGACCCAAACGGACAGGCTCTGAGATATCGTTTGCGTTTCTTTATGAGACAGAGCCGCTTTCAAATATTTGACTGAGTCGCTTCTTACTGTTTAGGATTAAATGACAGCTGATTTCTCCAATTGCTTCCCAAACCACAAGATTTCAGAGCACTATCAGAATAAGTGCAGCAGTAGAATATTGAGTCTGGAGGTTCATTTTACATGCATGCACACACACTGTTACACAAGAGCAAACAGACACAGTGAGGTAAGCCGGGGACAACTGAAAACAGAGGAGACTACTGAAATAATTATTCCCTGGCTGTATGACTCCAGCACAGTGTTATTTAACCGACTCTGACCTCTTTACATCACTATGGGTGGATTCTGACGTATTGCTGGGAATAAAAAGGTCTTATCACAGCTATCTATGTGATTTTAAAGCCCTTGCCTCAAAGAATAAATTACTGGGGATTCATCATTAACACTAATATTCCCCACCTGCAACAACAGTTCAAGATAGATGAACAATATCACTGCTGTTCTGGGTTAATGTATTTCCTTTTGAAACAGTAAGTTTTATATGCTAAAAGTAAATTATTAAATTATTAAAAAAGAAAAAAACAGAGCATTAAAGGGATAGTTCACCCAAAAGTGAAAATTACCCCACGATTTACTCACCCTCAAGCCATCCTAGGTGTATATGACTTTATTCTTTCAGACGAATACAATCTGAGTTATATTAAAAAATGTCCTGGCTCTTCCATGCTATATAATGGCAGTAAATTTTAGATATACAAAATATCCAATGTGACGAGTCAGCTGCCTCCTCCCTGATAATCACCGGCACCCCGTCCTAAATCGCCGCCCTTCACCAGGCTCCCGATAGGAGTGGGTGTGGGAGAGAGGAGGGGCGCTGGACGAGTCAGGGCTGGCGGCGTGTGATGGGGCACACCTGAAGGAAATGGAGCCTCATCACCGCCGCTGTTTAAAAGCCCAACGCGCCTCTCCTCGGGAGACCGGTCTCTTCCCCGTGCATGCACACTGGTGTCCTCGTGGGTCCAGGAAGGGTGCGTTGAGGGATTCCAGCGCCACCAGAGACGTGAGCTGCCGGACCCCGCGGTCCGGTCGAGAAACCGCACCCGTCTACACGGCCGTCGGGCCAGGAGGCCGGGCCGTCCATCCCCTGCAAGCGCCGCGGCCAGCGAGGAGGATGAAGCCGCTAGAAGAAGCCGCCGCCCCTCGCGCCCCGGACCGAAGAGGGGAGCGCGTGCGGCCGCCGGACTCCGCCCCTTACCTGGACCCTTCCTCCATGAACACTGCCAGACCCCCACGAACCCCGCAGCACGACGAGGACACCAGATTCCCTGTTGTTTTGGACACTGTTCCCCTTTTGGACACTTTATTCCCTCTCTTTTTTGGTTTTTCTGTTAAATAAAAACCTCTCCGAGGCCTGACGCCACGCCCACTGTGTCTGTCGTTGGCTCGTCCCGTCACAATGGATTGGTTTTTCCATGCTATATAATGGCAGTAAATTTTAGATATACAAAATATTCCAGTGGATGACGTAGGTCACGAGAACAAAATTTTGTTTACAACAAAGGAAAACCATTCTCCTCTTGGTTTATATAGAAATCCTCTGACATTTTCCTTTACAAATCCTCATTTTTACTTCTAATCGTGACCAGTATTTTGTTTTACTCTCTCAACTGTCACTTCTTACCGGAGCTTACATTATGCCTACATCCTACATTACATGCTGGAACATCACTCTCTCGTGAATATTTGTATGACAGTTAGCAGAAGGTAGAGATTGTTGTTTATAAAGTTTTAAATATAGACATTTTTCTTTCACAAACACACCACTTCGCTTCACTTCAGAAGGCCTTTATTGTCCCTCGGAGCCATGTGGAGTACTTTCTATGATGGATGGATGCACTTTTTGGGCTTCAAAATCTCGACCCCTATTCACTACCATTATAAAGCACTGAAGAGCCAGGACATTATTATTTTTTTTTTAATATAACTCCATTTGTATTCATTTGAAAGAAGTAAGTCATATACACCAAGGATGCCTTATGGGTGAGTAAATCATGGAGTAATTTTCACTTTTAGGTGAACTATCCCTTTTAAAGCTACATTTAAAAAAAAAAAATGTAGGCGGTTAAAGATGTTAATGCGAGAGCTTCAGCCAGAGCCGTGTGTGTCAAATCAATTCTGTATATCTCTACATATAATTTCCTGTTATTCTTCACTGTTTGTCAACTGTATGCACACCGTCCAATTTTTGTAACAGCTCCTGCTTTATACGCGCAGGTTGTATATGCGCATTGACTTGGTTTTGCACTAATCAGTTGTTCCACAAGGTGACCACATTAGCCTGGGCTGTTGTTTCAGAGTAGAGAATGAATCTAAAGAGACGGAGCAACCTGTAACTTCTGGGTTCGAACCTCACATTAATAAGAACCTTTATAGGTTGGGCTATTTAAAATGTAATACATAGGTCACTCTTCAAATTAAAATTGCCAAAACACAATAAATGTTGCATCAAAAGAGCCATTTATTCTGGATCAGATGTTCTTAAAATATGCAATAGATCTGCATAAATCCTGATAAACAGAAAAACCAACTTTTTCATTATCATTTCTTTTAGGGAAGTGTCTCAGTGGCAGGTTTTGTTAAGAGTAAATTAAACCCATGCTTGACTATTCCCACAATAGAAAAGACTACCCATGCTCTTGCGATTGATAAGTTAGCTGTGAAAATAACAAAGGGACACCTGCTTGAGATGCTAGTAGCAGTGCAGATGACACAGAGAGAGTGAAAGAGAGAGAGAGTGAGTGAGTGAGGAAGAGCACTGCTAATCGGTTGGTATTTAATCTAAACCCTTCCCTCCAAACCTAACACCCTGCTCTCACTCATAACACAGTGACACTTGTCAGACTGAAGCCCCCCGCTGTGTCTCAGTGATGTGCCTCAACAGGAGGCAGCGACAGCTCATCTATAAGCCTCTAAAACCATTCTCAGGCAAAACCTCAAAGGTTTTACACATGCAGGCAAACCCCTCCAAACAAAACACTGCATTTCAGCTGCTGAATCACTGGGGTAAAGACGTGTTTATTGATATTTAATTTCACAATAGACTGAATGTACATAAACTGAAGTTGCCGTCTCTACTTGGAAGCGCCTAAAGGGATAGTTTACCCAAAAAATGAAAATTCTGTAATTTATTTATCCTCATTTTGTTCCAAAACTGTATGACTTCTTTTGCGGAACATATGTCTGCGTGTTGTTGTTGTTGTTTCGTCTATACAGTGTATGTCAATGGGCTCCAAAGTTCTTCAACATTCTTCAAAATATCTTCTTTTTTGTTCCATAGAAGTAAGAATGTCATGCAGCTTCAGGACGACATGAGGGTGAGTAAATGATGACAGAATTTTCATTTTTGGGTGAACTATCCCTTTAAAGAGCCAGGCCTGAATGTGTGCGGTACCTGTAGTCTTGAACTAGGGATTCATGGTAAATTGGCCAATATTAACACTTTTATATGACCATATCAGTCTGGATTGCGATTGCCAACAGCATTGTCAGTTTTACTAAAAATCAGTACCATGACAACCCTGATCCTTAGTTTGAACATCATCAGAGATGAAGTAAAAGTAGCGACAGTGGGAGAGTTGATTCATTATGCTCCACTTCCATGCAAAATTCATGATGTTCGATCCCACACCTCTGGTCTATGTGCTAAAAGACTCAGAAGACAGAACTCCCTCTATGCCATCAAAGAGATCACAGCATGATATAGTGCATTCAGCAGAGAAAATCTACTCAAAGATCAGTCACAAATGTGCTCATCACCTAGTTTTTAAACCCTGACAAGCATTTCAAACTGTCTTCATCAATTAATGACACCGCCACGTTCAGCACTAAGGGAGGATTGCGACACCCTGAATGTCTAAAATACTGTCTCCCTTCAAGAAAATTACTTTAGTCACCCACAGGAACACACTAGTATTGACAGGTAAAGCTCCTCTGTGGCAACCACAGAAACCAAATCTACTCCCAGAGAATCGAGACAATCAGGGGAAATCAGGATATTGCTTTAAGAGGTGCACCTACTGCAAAATCTATTTCTTCAACAGTAAGGTGGAATAGACACAGTGTAGGTTGTTACTCGATGCAGGGAATGGGATCAATATATATACAACGTCTTTACCACATACAGTTGGACACCAGCAGAGCTGGAACTAGATAACAGAAGAAAGACAGAGCTTCTGTAATAGGAATATTAACATTTTTTGAGGGAGCATGACTCAATGACTCCCCAGACTGCAGCGATCAAACAGGACAAAGCAAAAAAGAAAGCTCTGGACAGATGGCATTTAAAATTTCAGTTTGTTTCTTGATGTTGTGCTAGAAGCAGTGGGATATTCCATACCACCTACACAGCCCTCAACAGATGGAGGAGTGAAATATAATGTAAGCACATATATTTCATGAAAAGAAGGCGATTCTAAATCAAGGGTCTTAAACTACCGCTAGGTTCATATGGACCCTCAAGTATTTATAGTCCATATTTAAATCAAGTGTGAAAATCACTTTTTGCATTTTGGTTTGGCCTTAAATGTTGTCTTATAGTGTTCTTAAATGATTCTTACACTTGCAGCAATGAAGTATATTAACATAATATAATTTTTTTAATATGGCTTAATAAAGGCCTAGTTGACAACAACAACAAGCCTATGCTCACATATGTCCCAAAAAAAGGATATTCAGGATATTTAAATAATAAAAAACTAAATGTTATTACATTATGTATTATATTTTACATTTGTATACATTCTTTTGATTATGTTTTTTTATTTATATATTATTAGAAAATATATGTAAACTAAAAAAAAAATATATATTTTAATTATATGCATTTATTATTTATTTAATTAAACCTTTCCTTCAAGGTTTATTACGAATAAGAATAAGCAAAAGGAAACAACAGGCAAAGGTAAATATATCAGTGTTATAGGAAACAGATTTAGAAGAATATAAAATGAGTGCCTGCTTTCTTAATGCATTATTGGATCTCTTGGATGCATCTCATGCATCATATATCTCAGGCTAAATCTGTATCGATAAAAATTCTCAGCTATCAAGCCTCACACCACAGTCTTGCTGTGATGACACAACACATTTCCTCAACATAATATCCAAAGCCCTCCTCAGGACCCTTTTCTATGGGGGCCCAGAGGAACACAAGGCTTCGAACATAATCGTCCTCCAGGGAACCCAGGCAGCTCATTAAGGGCGACTGATCTGAGCAGGGAGCCCCAGCGGCCATTCGGTTCATCGCAGTATGATCCCTGGCCATCACCACACCCCTCAACCGCTAAAACTGGTTGGAGCCAGGAGAGAGGGAGAGAAGGAGTGCGGAGTGCACTCCAACACACAGCCATAAAGAAGAGAGTGCTGTAGCAAAGCCATTCCCTTACTGTTTGGTTCAATACAGTATTGATCGAGATGTGAACCCAGAGAGTCAGATATGTTCTCTTATTAGCAAGTCCAAAGATCTTATTGGAGGCACATTAGAGCTGTGAGACTGGTTAAATATTTAAATTTCATTAGTTTCATAATAAAAAAAAATAAACGTAAAGACGAAACTGTTCTTTTGTGTGAAACAATACTGAATGCAATAAAAGAAATTATGTAAACATAAACATGAAATAAAAAAATAATAGTATAAATGACAAATCTAGTATGCAGTTTATGAAACCAGAAGTGACATAGCAAAAAAAGCTATATCTTCCTTCAGCTAAGAAAAACATACAAAGGACTTTTCTGATTGGCTCCGCTGCAGTTAGTATGAGTCTACCTACAACCAATACACAAATATTACAGTAACAGACCTCCGTTACATCATTCAGAAGAATTCAAAGGCTTTTCCATACTTGATAAGCAAACTTGAAACATGTCTGGGGTTGAAACATGAATCAATAAATCTTGACAGAGATCATTCATACTGAACTGCTTGTGTTCGGACCCTTTTAGAGTATGCTCCGATTATGATTCTTATCATATCACATCCTGCTCCCCTTTAATGAAGCATATCTGTCCCCTGTCAGGGATATTATGATCTGAGAGATGGACCTGCCTGCAATGAAGGTGACAGAAACTGCTAAATCAACTGACTTTCACCATAACATACTAAGGAAATAGACAGACACAGTAAACTTTAAGTTAACAAAAAGTTCCATATGTATTATAATAAATATATATATATATATATATATATATATATATATATATATATATATATATATATATATATATATATAGGGCTGTATATATATATATATGTGTGTGTGTGTGTGTATATATATGTGTGTGTGTGTGTGTGTGTGTATATATTCACACATATAAATATAAAGGGATATAATTTTGTATAGTTTTTGTTATAATTTGTTTTCTCTTTATGTCTGTTATAAATAAACTCAGCTGGCTGCCTCACATGTCTAGAGGCAAATAGACAGCTCTATATCCTCCGGCTTTCTGCACAGCCTTTTCCGCTGCAGGAACAGAACTGCTTCCACTAAATCTGTTTATTGCAGTGAGGTGATGGGCTGACGTAACCCTATGTGGATGGACAAAATAAATCGCCCTGCCATTAGGCAGAGAAAGGCAGGACACTCCATAGCGGGGCCAGTAACCATACAGGGACCAGGTCCACACAGTCCCCCGGGATGAGCGCACATCCCTGGGGCCCCTCAACCAGTGGAGCCAGTCATTTTGTCACACTTGCTGTCCATTTTAAATGAAATAAACTCAATATCCTTCAATATCATATATCAAGTCTGCTGGTGATTCTCTATTGAGATAATATTACAGCTTTTATTAATCCATTGTCAGGATTATCAATTAATTTTACAGGCATTTCTGTTAACCCTAAAGCACAACCCAATGCAGTACAAATTTCAAAATACAGGTAAAAAACCTGTAAAATATTAATACCGAACATTCCTTCATAAGAATACAGTACACTGTGCCCTATTTTTACAGATTTTTTAAGAGTGTATTTTGAATTATGTTATTTTATACTTTCCATATTCATTTAAATTTTGGTTAACATTTTAATGATTCATTTTAATTTCAGTTTTAATTTAATTATTTTAACATCAAGCTAAACTAAATGAAAATGAGAAATGTTGCCTTGGCAACTACCTGAAACAAAAAAAGTTTTTTTCTATTTTATTTTATTTTATTTCAAGTAACGTAAATGTTTCACTTTTCATTTCAGGTAACTACAATAACCCTGCTACACTGTAAGATAATTATTTGTAAATAAAAGTGTTGTAAAAAACAATAAATAAAAGAAGAATTTTCTACTTCAAAATTTTGTTTGATTCAGTGTGTTATTTGCCATTTCTTGGTAACTGTTTGTGAAATTTACTAGCAGCAATTACTGATGAAAAATAGTTTCTACACCAATATTTTTCAGTGTGCTAACCAAGAATTTAAATGATACTTAGTGAAAATAGCAATGCATGACCCCGTATAAGAAAATACCTTTTGATAATATGACTTTTTTCATTTACAAATATTGGAAATGCCAACCCAGTGCAACTAAAACAATTGCAATGCAGTAACCACCATGTAAGTTCCACAGTAACAGGAACATCTCAACAAACAAAGCTGAATCCTTGTATTGAAAGTTCGCCTCCTTTTCAGAAACACTTCAAAAACAACCAAAGGTAATACAATGATATTTGAGGGCAAACAATTCTGACAGCAACAATCATCTACACCATATTATAATGCTTTAAATAAGGATCAGTATGTCCCCTCTGTATGCCTTGCTGGAGATGAAGTAGCTTCCTCTTCACCCCATTACACCTCCAAAGTACCAGACAGTTGTACTACTGGGGTGCAAGCCATATCCCCCACATCCAGACCCCTGGCCTGACTGCAGACAAGATTCACAAACATCATTTATCTATGTACAGGACCTCCGCTATACACTGCCTGTGCCAGGGTCAAGCAGACCAATTTGCTTCTCAACTCAGTTCCACTGAGGTTTTTGTCAACAATACCATTAAAATGACAAAACAATTGGCCTTTTTTTTTCTTCCTTGTGACAGACCATGTCCATAACTTTTATATACAGCACTTTCCTTTGGTTTAAAGTTTAAAATTGACATTAAAAATCTTACAGTAACTATTCAGAGAGTAACAACCTGAAGAATATTTGAACTTACCCCGTCAACACAACAACAAAATCCATTACATTCCACCCATTGCGGAGGTAGGAGTCTTTATGAAAAGCAAAGCCTTGAGCGATGATCTTGATCCCGGCCTCGAAGCAAAATATTCCGATGAAGTAGGGTTCAGTGTCATCCTGTTATGAGTGAGGAAAGATATGAGTAGATATTCATACAAAATAAGACACAAGATGCAAGTTTACAATGAAAAAACTAAATATAAAAAGTACCACACTGAATATTATACAACTTTCATTAAACTATTGTTCTTCCATAGAACACTACAGCAATGCAATACAGTAAAATAAAGCAAATTAAAGGTGGAAAATAGGGAGCCTTTTGCTGTAAAAACAGCTATCTTATATTTAAAGCAAATATCTCTAATACCAGTACATAAGTGAATCACATATTCAACCTTCCTCTGGAAGATGTTGAGACAAAAATGAATCAAATAGTAAGCAATAGATTTTAAAAATATTATAGTATATGTAAGCACTCATTTTTGTTTAAAAATTATCTTATGTTCTACAGAATAACACAGAATGCTAAAAGTCATAGAAGACAGTCCATTTTAAGTTTATTATACTCTTTTATTATAGACGCTGAAATGTCAATCAAAAGTCAAG
This sequence comes from Cyprinus carpio, assembly GCF_018340385.1. NCBI lineage: Eukaryota > Metazoa > Chordata > Actinopteri > Cypriniformes > Cyprinidae > Cyprinus > Cyprinus carpio. The sequence goes on from NC_056576.1 coordinate 16,913,917, forward strand.
CATCATCAAAGATCTATGGATCAAATTAGGAGGGCTGTTGAATGACTGACAGCAGCTCACAAAGGATCGAAGTGTCTGCTAAATGAATAATGTAAATGTGGGCTGCACAAACTGGGGACCTACAGTAATAACTGCTATTTAAAAAGACTTTGGTGAAAACAATGAAAAGTTTAGAAAGTTAAAGCTTTCTGCATTTGAATAGATTTTTTTATGGTAATGCTCCAAAAATGAATATGGATACTCAAATGAGAGTTTAATGTTTATGTTTTAAATTGCTGTTTGGGGTGGGAAAGTCCAACTTACCAGTCGTTTTGACATGGGTGTCTTGTCTAAAGCTGGTAAATGCTGCTCTAAGCCCAGTACAATGCAGTTTGCTATAATGGTGGCAAGAATCAAGTACTCAAATGGAGTGATGGTGTTAAGGATACAAATAGTTGGAATTAATTCACAGCAATAACATGATCATCAAGCGAGTTTGTAAACTAGAAATCAATGAAGAACAGTATAAAGAATAAATGACTGACATTTAGAGCTAATATACACTTTAAGGTGTGTCTATGACGCAGTTCACACAGCTCTTGCCTGAGTCATATCGTACCTGAGATGAAGAGAGACAGTCTTTATCAGTAATTCTTGTTAATGAGCCACCTAGATTTTATTGGACAAATGTTTTAAATGCACCCTATTATAACTCCACTGTAAGTTTTTTTCACGAGAATAACTGATTAAAAACTCTCTCACTTCATCTCAGGCACCTTTTGGCTCAGTCAAGAGCTGTGTGAACTGCGTCATTCCTCACAGAGCTGCTGGTTAGTGGGGAGGAGGATAATTATTTCCCGGAGCACTTCTCTAAACACATTTGCGTCAGGCTTGTAGACTCATTGTAGTCTGAACATAAGGACAACCTCAATAAATGGGGAGTTTCATTAGTTATACTACCTTAGTTCTTGATAACTTGGACAAAACAGGCTAAAACAAAATGGTTTATGTTATTAAGGAAGTATTTTGGATTATTTAATTCAGCTTCAGCATGTTCAGAGGTATTGAACTTGATGTTTAGGTACAATTTCCATTTCTCACAAAATGTGTTTTACCCACCATTATGGTTCAAACTGATTTTCAGCTCCATCTAATTGATTTCACAGGTAAGGCTGGCAGGTTGTTGTTGTTATTATTATTATTGTTATTATTATTATAATTATTATAATTATTATTTATTGGTCAGTGTTGGCCTTCAAATAAAAAAAAATGCAATTCTTTGCTGCAAATTGCACCACATTTTTGACGTCAAATACCTTGTTTGTTCATTAAATGTTAAGAAATCAAGTTTGAAATGTTAATTCAAATATTTATTCACTTGTGGTAAAAATGGGCATTTTACATTTAGACGCTCAATTGGCCTCCATCACTTCCGCATTTCCCTGGACGATCTTTAAATGCGTAGGTGCTTCAGCACCTTGGAGAGCGACTAAAGCAGCCCCTCGAACTTTTTCACGTGAAAGGGAAATACTCAGTTTCGCGAAATCATTAACATTCGGAACAATTTAGAATAATATCAGCGCGCCCATAACTTTAAAGCACTAACCTATTCCGTTTAAACAGGTTAGACTATCAACTTTATTGCTTTTTGACTGCATTATAGGCCATACAATATAAGCTGCGAAAGCTATATTATAACGTAAAGACTAGCAGATATATCTCAGTTACTTTATGACTGGTATTCCCAGGAGCAAGTCTCCGGAGACTGCACAGCAATTTAGGCAGTCTAATGCAAGAGCTGTTTTGGTTGCCATGAGCGACAGAGAGGCTCGCTTCCTTACTGAAAACAATCAATACCGCAATGACTGGATGTGAGAGGGACGAAAACAATAAAAACTCTAAATAGCATTTCACGTCACGAGACGTGCATTAGCCTATATATCGCATGCAAACAATTACGAATTACATGCCAGTCACAAATATACTTAAAGCTAACTGAGACCTTTTCCAGAGGCATTTCGTGAAAGCAAAGCGACTGATCCCTTTTGTAATAATGTTTGCTCCATTAGCGAGACAACACTCAGCATGCTGTATGTCATTTAAATCCAATAAGAGTGACTGTAACCGACACCATATTAACATAACTGCTTATGTGTTGAATAAAACGACGCCTCTGTTTACGCCAAAACTTTTGCGACCTTAAATAGTGTTTTACTAAGACAGAGGGGTAAACTAGAATTATTGGTCTGTTTGCAGTGGATATTAATCTATTTGTCCTCTTACAAGTGCCTGTGATTTATGTAAAGGATATGGCCACTCTGTTATTTTCTTTGCATATTTCCGAATGATATTATCTTCGCTGAAGATGAAAAGGGATCGGTTGACTGAGAGACAGTTCTGTTTGACCGGTATCGGGTTGTATATGGCCATTGTCCGGGCTCTTTGGGCCATTGTTTGCTTATACATCCTCTGTCCGCCCGGGGGGCCCGGTTGCCGGCTGACCCCTCTGCCTGGACCCGCTGGAGATCCACCGCCTCCATACCGGGTCGGGAGATCGTCTTCGAAGCGAGCCATTGTAGAAACGCGAAGATTTGACTATAGAAATCCAAATTCACATCAGACAGAGAGTAAAGAAGAAGCATCACAACGCGCGATGTAGTCCCAGCCACGAGTTCTTCTCATCTGAACCAGAGCTTGTTCAGCCACCACACACACACACACAGGGAGTTCCTTAAAGTATTCCAGCCATTCAGAGCACATCTAAACACATCTCTGTTATGAACCGATAGCCAGATAAAAAGTTTATCGCTCCACGTTACACAATCCACCAAAAAGAAACCGGCTAAATCCTATAAGGATCATTTTCACGCCTCACTTGAAGGATTTAGATAATCAGCCATGCCATGAAAAAAAGTCCAGCCAGCAAAGGTCCCTTTACAAACTGTGGTGCGACTGAATGGAGTCAAGCCCACAGACTGTAAGATCCTGCTTCCCTGCGCGCGATGCTGTTGCAGATGCTTCGATGTTTTCCTCCGATCTTGCCCGCGCTCTTCGCTCTAACAGATGATTACACGCGCAGTCCGTCGCCCTCGCGTTTATATCGTTGAAATGAAAAGGCGCAAACGATATAAAAGCACCCTTTTTCACTAGACCGTAGCCCGGCAATGAAATTTTAACCAATTTTTGCAGCCGCTGCTTCTTCTAAAACGGATCACGTGACTGTGAAGCAGCCTGTCAGTGGCTCCACCTGTACCGCTACAGTATCCATGGCACTGGGGCAAGAGGGGAAATACAGCATGTACCCTTCCAGTCCCCGGCAGTGAATTAAACGCTACTCAAACGATTTGTACGGTTACTTTAAAGCAAGTTAACAAGAAGTCGGCACACTCTGTGAGGGATTGGTGCGTCTGCACCTCCCACAGCTGTAAACAGATGGTTGATTTAGAAAAGGGTGGAACCGGAGGGTGGGGTAAATCAGGACATTATCTCCTGACTGTCTGACGCCTTTCGGATGGTGTTCGGTCTCTTTCACATTTACATTAACCCTTCCATAGAGCTGTGCAGTTTGTAGTAGCTTACTAAACCCAGGAAGAAAATTGAAGAAAAGCGTTTTTTTTGAGACATGGGATCCCGCGGGAATTTCTAATGGGTTTTTAAAATGGAGCTTTCGATTTGACTAAATTAAGGTCGATGTTTAAATTAGCCTACTTGAATGTATTTTCAGGTTTTGCTCTATAACATTAATTATGTAACCTCTTACTTCCTTGATCAATCAACTTCGTATCCTTACGGCAACATGTAATTTATGTTTTTAAAGCACACAGTGGATTTGAGGTTGATAAACGATTGCATGTTATTTATGTGAACAAAACATGGAAGTGTCTTCATGTAGTAAGTGTTAATACTTCTCAAAACAAAGTGTGCTTCAGTGAAATTCAGATTGTAGCCTACTAGAAATATTGACGATGTAACGACTGAACAGATGATGTTTTTGAGCACAGCACGGTTTTAGGGTCACGGTATGTGCTATTTAGGGGGAAAAGGACTATTAGTCAGACAAAAATAAAGAAAATAATTACTGCAGCTGCACAAATTAATACAATAGAGAAATGATACAAATCAAATAATCAATTTTCAGGCACAGAAATTTAAAAGTAAGCAAATGTAGTATCTGCATATTTCACTGTTTTCACAGACCAAACCATGTTGAAGTTACAAAAGACATTCAATCAAGAGAAGTAAGGGACAGCAGGAATAGAGTGCTTTTCAGTGAAGACATAATTCACAGATTCAGTACACTGATACTGACACAGTATACAGTACATAGGGCCTATATAATCTTAATAAAACGGTTGTGTGTGTATATATATATATTTGTTCTGTTTTAAGATTTTTAATTTTTTTTTTTTTTTTAAAAGTCTCTTATGCTTAATTTATTTGGAAAACTGGAATGTTGTGAAATATTATTACAATTTTTCTATAAATGTTTTCCATTTTAATATATTTTCAAATGTAATTTATTCCTTTGAAGGCAAAGCTGAATTTTTATCAGCATTTACTTCAATCTTCAGTGTTACATGTTCCTTTAGAAATAAGTCGAATATGCTGATTTGCTGCTCAAAACAGAGTTCTTATTATCAATACAAAATATTTTTGAGGAAACCGTAATACATTTTTTTAGGGTTCTTTGATTAATAGAAAGTTCAAAAGCACTTTTAATATTACAAATGTCTTAACTGTCACTTTGATCAATTTAATGTATCTTTGCCACTTTTAATATTACAAATGTCTTAACTGTCACTTTGATCAATTTAATGTATGTTTATATATGTATGTATATGTATGTATGTATATGTATATATATATATATATATATATATATATATATACACACACACACACACACACACACACACACACACACACACATATTTTGCAATATATGTGTGTGTGTGTGTGTGTGTGTGTGTGTAATATGTGTGTTTAAGGACACACACTAGTGCTTCTATTATGTATACCATATATATATATATATATATACACATACATATGTGTGCTTCAGTGAAATTCAGAGGGTGTTGACAACTGGTCCAGCATGAGAGACTGACAGATAGGCCACAGCTACATTACATATGATCAAATTAATAATTAAAAACATCACTGAAAGCTTTATTTATCACAGGTATGATATTAAAATTCTGTAACCATTTCAAAGTGAAATTTCAATACATGGAAAAACTGATTAAAAAACAGCCCTGATCTCTGCTCCTGAGAAGACATGGAGTAAAAAAATGGCAGCAGAACTTGCCCATCTGTTCTACTACTTTCTCTTTTGCTTATGAAAATCAGCTAAAAACACTGTTCTTTTTATACCAAGTATATAACAGTTTATGCTTAAAAATTTATAAAAGTCTAATATGGTAGTGCCTATATCTCATACAATTAAGGAGCCTCACCATCATCCTAAGCAAATAAAATCTTTGTAAGACAAATTCAGATAAAAAACCCTTTGATTAAAAGTCTTATTACAAATGCCTTCAACAGCGTGGTGACAAACTAAATGATGCTGTATCTCTGCACAAATTGTCCTTCCTTGAAGCTGAGATTTAGGAAATGATGCGTTGCACTCCTGACCTTATTTATTCGTTAAAGGTCTCAGCATATCCTGTTGTACGTGTGAAGGGCTCAGGGTTGAGTTATTGCTATAGCTGTGTTAGCTGACTGGATGTGTTCCACCTGAGCAACAGTCTGATCACCGAGCGCTTGAACTGAGCTGTCTGTGTGATTCTGGCCCAGAATGGTCTCAGAGTATCTACATTTTGCAGAGCCACACTGACAACGGAAGTACTTTTTCTTGATTTGCCAGTAGGGATCACCATAGTCAAACCTGATGAAAGACAATAGAAAATCTGTTTTAATTTAAAGCAACCTGGGGATTTTATTTGATTACAAATGTATCAATGGATAAACAAATAATGAGGACAAAAATAGCTTGAAGAAAAAAAAAATATAAAGGTTTACCCAAGCTCATCTCCAGCTTGAATAGCTTTGCTTGCATAGAGTGCAATTCGAGGAAAGCGCATGTCTTGGTGTTTGGTGAACACCCGTACCGGGAATAGATTGGGTTCACAAAGATGATTCATAAACCTACTAACATTACCATAAAACTGGGCATCAATGCAGTAGACCTCTCCAACCTAGAAAAAAAATAATATAACCATTAAAAACACAAATATAAAAACGATTTAAAATAGGTGTGCTTGAGCTCTATTCACATTTTAATTACTTTAGCGCCCCCTGAAGGTGACATGTATGAAACGCACTCGCTTGAGACAATGATAATCGTATATTTAAGCATAATTTTGACAAGACTTGCCTTATTGTCTAGGTTGAACATGTAGGAGTCATTTTCCCGAACATTAGCTTCTCCATCTGAAATGATTTCACCTGCAAACCTGCACACAGAGAAAAATCCTCAGGGCACAAGTATTGGAGCAAAACAGCATGAGATTAATCATGTCTGAATAATTGATAATTCCCCTAATGGCTTTCATTTTTGCAGCAAATTTGCCATTAAATTAATATCCTTGACACTGCAGTCAGTAGGAGAGTTCTTCAGAATGCAGGCATAGCTTCCTTATTATGCTGCATGTAATTTTTTTCATTTTAAAATACTTTTCTTGAAGAGACAACTACAATAAAAGCCATTTATAACTGGCCTCAGCAAACTTCCAAAGAAGCCTCACGATAACTTAAAATGATTTAAAATAAGCAACTAATGGAAATATTCCAACATAGTTATTAATTCATTCATTTTTCTTTAAAGAACCAGGATTCCCACTATCCTGCATATATGATTTTAAAAGTGCAATTTCTATACCTGACATTTTATCTAGACGTACCAAGCCTCAAAAAAAAAAAAAAAAAAAAAAAATTGTGAGCAAAAAATATATTTAAAAATCCTTATCTAGTAAATCACAAACAACTAGAAATGTCACAATGCTTTTGAATAATTTTGTTGTGGAATCATGCTTATATTTGTGTAATAAGCTTTTTTTTGTGTGTGTAAAGCAATAGATCTGAAGAAAGGGTCATACTCGCATACGAAAGCTCCCTCATGAATATCCTGCAGTGCTCGGACCCCCCAGCCCATCCTCTCAGTCCTAAACACTTGCAGTCTGACCCTAAAGACGAGAAAATTATGAAGTTGCGAGTACATACATTCATTTGTGAATGCACATGCAGAGAATATGCAAAAATACATATATACTAGTTATATTACCGAAGGCCATTCTGTATCACTCTATTTCGGCATGTTCTCCAACAGGAACAGGCATGATTACACTCAAACAGGAAGGGTGGATCATCCCTGCACATCTCTTTCAACAAGCGGCCATCCTGGGCACAAAGAAATCATAAATACTACTAATTTTAATAATAAGCATTACACAAATCATATGGTCATGACGACATCACAGCACGAGCATGATTAGTGACTTTTAATATGTTGTGGAACAGCTGCGAAAGAGCTGGGATTGGCAACATCTTTTGTTTATGTCACTGAATTATTCCTATGGCATTTATTTTGCTAACGTGAATAATTCAGCACTAGCAGCATCTTACCTTGTCATACCAACAGCGCATGCTGAGCTGGCCACAGATACAGCTGCTTGATGCACAGTCATCTTTACAACTGCAGTGCTATTCAAGAGAGAGAGAGAGAGACGAGCATTTCATATAGCTGTAATAACAGCATTAACCTTGTTATGGCTTTTGACACTACGATTCTCTGAGCCTCTTACCTGTAAATGCGTTATGTTCTCGTCTATATTCACTTGAGAAGTAAAACAGTTCTCTGGAACATATTTGAAGTTGCTGGGGCTGGGCTCATGGTCCACCCCATTCACGCATGTCACGGGGACGTCCTCATAGCCTCGGGACAAATCTCTGAAAGCCAACACAACAGTCCCACAATCAAATAATTTTTCCCCACATTCTGTGTCAAACATTCAATACATTTCTTCCTTCCAAAGAAAAGCAGGAGGCAGACTCAGAAATGTGTGGAGAGTATAGATTTCTTGTAGTCAAGCTAAATGAATGGGATAATGATTCAGCTGAAGTCAGTTTTCATTTACATTATGGAATGGAAGCTGCAAAAATCTTGTTTGAAAATAAGCAGTACTGATTAATTCAATATAAAAACTGCATTACAGAACAGCACATGGACTTGAAATTCATAGGAGTTTCAATAAAGAGTAGCAAATAATAGCTTACAAAACATATAGAGGCATACAGAGGCCAATCATTATAGTTCTCAAAGTGTTCTGTAACTGTGTATTATCAATATAAAAAAATTATTTAGTGTTTAACAACAAACTTATTTTGCCAAAATTTTCTTGAATCATCAAAAAAAAAAAAAGACGGTAAAAAGCAATTTTCGATTTTTTATTGAGGATCATGCATTGAAACTTATAGAATCATAAAATCAATGGTGGTTAATTAAATATCAATATTCTCAATATTTAGCATTTATGTGGAGGCTTGGAATATTGTATTGGACTCACAAAGAAAAAATGTTTTAAGACAGTTATCTCTATATTTTGCTTTAGCGTGCCAGCAGCAAGCATCAATTTACATTTCCAAACATTTCTTTTGCCATAAATTGTAGTTCAGTAAGATATTTGTATGCACAAAGAGTCTCGAAAAACTGAAACCTTACCATCATCAAGCCTGTTGGTGGTTATATAAAGAGACAGAAAAAATGGAGACAGACTAAATCCTTAAGAGCTGTAGAAACAGCTAAAAAAACTGAATATGTAACAAAATACAAAAAAAATATCTGTGATATTACCCTGCAAACAGAAAGATTTGAGCCTAGTATTCTTGCATTACCTGCAGAGGAGTCTTTCTCTGAGACTGTCTCTGCCTCTCCGAGCATCTGTCAGCTTCTTATTGGTGTTCAGGATTGTCCACATCTTGGAAGTTATACTACAGCAGTCCAAAGGAGTCTCGCCATCCTTGTTCTTCAGATTTACATCTGCTCCTCGAGACAGAAACAGCCTAGAAACAAAGCTGAAGATTAGTTCTTTTACAAATGACAGTTTTAGCCATAACTGTTGTCTATTCTCTGGTATAACATTAATATTTCCTTTATATTTCAGTGCTCATAGCATATAAAGGGTCTTGCTCCCAGTTAACTAGGTATACTCTTTCTGTTCTACACTTACATTACACAGTCCAGCTGGTTCTGTCTGACAGCAATGTGGAGAGGTGAGTCTCCATGGATGTTCACAGCATGTAGGTCAGATCTCTTGTCAAGCAGCAGCTGAGTGATCTCATCACAGCCAGAGAACGCTGCCCAGTGGAGGCAGACATTCTCCTCCTAGATAACACATCAGACCGCAAGCAAAATTCATCTCAGGATGATAAAATCTTGTGTTCCAAAGTTTGGGGTTGGTAAGATTAGTGTCACATGATCCCTCTGAAATCATTCTAATATGCTGATTTGGTAATCAAGAAACATTTCTTTTTATTATCAATGTTGAAAACAGCTTTTTTTTCCGGATTCTTTGATGAATAGAAAGTTCAAAGAACAGCATTTATTAAAAAAAAAAAAAAACAATTTGTAACAATGTAAATGTATTTACTGTCACTTGATCAATTTACTGCCTTCTTGCCAAATAAAAGAATGCATTAATATTTGAATGGTAGTGTACATGCTCTGCCAGAAATCCATCCACTGCAGGCAATGCATTTGTGCAGTCTGATTTTAAAGATCATCAAACAAGGTGAAAGAAGTGCATCAAAAAGCTGAAAAATTGAGATGAAATACTCGGTCACAGACCTTATCTCTTATTTGGACATCAGCTCCCACTGAGATCAGCATCTTCACCTGCTCTAAATTCTTGTTCTCAGTTGCCCAGGTAAGAGGAGCCCACCCACCATCATCCTGCCCAAAAGAACAAACCCATAATCTCAATTCAATTATTATAATCTCTTTAGTTTTCCTGTCAAGTACTGCTTATAACATCCTTAAAAAATTTATTTAATTTAAGGGTAAATAAATATGGCATGTACTCGTGCACAGTGTTACCTTACAGTTGACGTCTATGGATGGCATGGAGACGAGATACTGCAGCACACCTGTGTGTCCTCCTCTGGCTGCCAAGTGAAGACATGTAGAGCCTCTCATATCCTGTGAAGTGAAGGGATAAATTACTAAATTTTAAGCATGCAAATACCTTGCATACTGAATACATGGCATACACTAACTTAGGGACTTCAATACCTCATTAATCCAATGTGTAGCATAAGATAACTGTAGCAAAACATTTTGTATCTCACAGCTGATTTGACAGAAAAAGACTGGCTATCATACCTTATGCCCAGTAGAAGCACCAGCTTTCAGCAAGTATTTCACTGTTTCTAGATGATTGTTCTCACAGGCGTACATCAGAGGAGTTCTCTGCTCTGCATCACATATGTCCAGGTTCGCACCAGCCTACAGAGAGATAAACAGATCATTTATATTCTAAAGTTTTGCATTCATTATATTGGATGAGCATATTATAGTATATTGGATGTACTGATGGAAAATGGAATATTAAAAAAATAATAATAATAAAATCTAAAAATTAAGGAAATCAAAGAAATTCATAAAAGAAACTAAATTTAAGTTCAATACCCATTTTATACAAAGTAACAGTAAAGTCTTATTACAACCTTTTTCAATTATCATAATTTTTTTTTTAATAAAAAATAAATATAATAAAATTAGCTAATTAGAAGAAAAATGTGACACTAAAGACTGAAGTAATTCAACTTTACCATCACAGGAATAAAGTACATTTTGAAACATTAATTTAAAAATAAATTAAACTGTAATAATATCCATCAATATCTGTTTTTACTGTATTTTAATTAAAAAAATGCAGCCTTGCTGAGCATAAGAGACTTTCTCAGTAACAAACTTACAGACCCTAAACTTTTGAATGGTAGTGTGTACTTAGAAACAGATCATTTTTGAATGTGAATGTGTTTTACTAGCATAAGCAGTACCTGCAGTAGTATGTGGCAGATCTCTTTATGTCCCTCCTCAGCAGCACAATGCAAGGGAGTCTTCCTCTTCTCACTGTCCATCCGCAAGTTTGGGTCCACACCTTCCACTGATTACCATCAAAACAATCACAGTTATCAATCACAAAGCCTGATATAAGACTGATTTTTTGAGAGAGGTCATACCCAGCATATGCAGGATCCTCTGGAGCTCTCCTCTCTTAGCAGAGAAATAAAGCTGCTTTGGGGGCAGCTTGAATTTCTTATACCTTTAAAAATATATAATACTTAAAGCAAACAAAGCAAATCTACAAATGGTGAACAGTCAAATAAATGCATTTAAATCCAATGCATTTAATTACTGATACAGGATCAGAACATCACTGATGCACAGGACCAAGATAGGACTGATGCAGGTGCAGATCCTTACTTCCCATCCTCGAGTGCATTTAAAACGCTTTCCAGTGATTCTTTAGCAGGGTCTATTGCTCCACCAACAGTTACAGAGTCCACTTTAGCCCTGCTGTGAGACACAATCACAACAGATATATAACAACATAACCAGGGTGCGCAAACATCACAAAATTATATGTGAACAGGTAGAGATAAACATTTTCAAACACCAGGATGACCTAAACTTACTCCATTAAGGCGGTGTCTCTTTTGTGCGCGGGCACAGCAGCTGTTGGCACTGCAGTAACACAGTCAGGTTTGGGGATTGTGACCTCCTTAGCATGACTAGCCTCCTCGCCACAGTGGGGGCAGTAGACCTGACCTCTGATCAGAGAGGCACAGCTCCGGTGAAAGCGGTGAGAGATGTTCCCATCTGGCTGACATTCCATAAACGTCCCCTGGATTAGACACACCGCTATAATATTAGTTTTGTAATTTCAATGTATCAGGGTTTAAACTCCATAGCTGAACTATTAAAGAAGCAACTTTTTGTCAGCACTTAAAAAATGTTTAAAGTAGTGGTTGATCAGCTTCGTTTTTAAAAAAAATATAATAAATTATTTTCACATATTTTAACTTTATTCTACACCACTGTTTATGTTTTCTATGAAGTTCCTGGTTTTAAGAAAGGGATAGTTCACCCAAAAATGAAAATTCTGTCATTAATTACTCACCCTCATGTCGTTTCAGACCCGTAAGACCTTTGTTCATCTTCGGAACACAAATAAAGATATTTTTGATGAAATCGGAGAGCTATCTGACCCTCCATAGACAGCAACGCAACTGAAATGTTCCCAAATCCAGAAACAAAGGAAATACATTGGTAAAACAGTCTTGTTTTTTCTTTTGTTTTGTTTTCTCGTAGAATAGTATTACTGAAGTTGAGCCACTGATGTCACATACTGTTGTACCAATGTATTTACTATGTTTCTGGAGTTGCGTTGCTGTCTATGGAGGGTCAGATTGCTCTCCGATTTCATCAAAAATATCTTAATTTGTGTTCCGAAGATAAACGAAGGTCTTACGGGTTTGGAACAACATGAGGGTGTTTACAGAAGACTGGAAAAGTCACGCCCCCTTACCATTACAGGTAGCTGCATGTTCCCGGGGGCTGGGTTAATGTAAACATCAAGGTTAGTGATGTCACAAACCCGGGAAGAAGCTTGTTGTAGTCTTTACAAGCCTTTTTTGTAGTCCTTAAACCACGATTTCTTTAAAAGAGAATATCTCCGTTTGCAATGAACTTTGAGCGTTGTAAACAGCAACATTATACACTAAATATAGTTAAAGATGTGAAATCACAATCAACCACCTCTTTAAAATCAAGCACACCCACATGAGACCTAAGAAAACCAGTTTAATTCTACATGGACCTCACAACACACTTATTAATCATGGCTGACTGCTAATAGCTGATCAAATGTGATAATAGCACATTTCTACAATGGCATCCCAAGGCCTACACAAATACTTTGTCCCTAGTGTATTTGTTAGAATCAAAATTAATCATGAGCATGTCTATATTCTTAATTTTGGGATCTTTCTCAAAAAAAGCACTTCAAACACTACCACTCAAAAGTTGTTGTTTTTTCATGTGACACTGAAGAATGGAGTAATGGCTGGAATCACAGTAATGACATTTAAAAATATATTTAAATAGAAAACTGTTATTTGAAATTGTAATAATATTTCACAATATTACTGTTTAGCTGTGTTTTTGATCAAATAAATGCACACTTTCAAAAGCGTTAAAAAAATCTTACCGACCCCAAACTTTTAAATGCTAGTGTATGTTTTACTTACAGCCCTGCAGAAGAAGCCACAGCCCGGGCAGCTCTGGTGTTTCACCATCCCCGCACGATGATCCTCACACAACACCAGCAAGGGAATCCTCAGAGAGGGACGCATCATTTCCTGCTTCAGAATCACCTTCCGACATAAACTCAGCTAGAGAGAGAGAAAAATATTATTTAATACCCACCTCCTTCAAATCAATTCACCATTTACTAATCAATCACATTAGCATAATGCATCATCATACATAAAAAGCATAAACTACAGTTACTGTGCGAATGTAACTGTACTTAGCACCCTTAAAAAAAAAAAAAACCTTTCCAGTGGCATGAATGTAGTTAATGATTTCATTATGTTACTTTTACAAACAGATGTTTTTAACACATGAAACATGTTTTACCTTTCCATCAACACTCTCTACAGCCATGCACTTGCCCTCAGCAAGAGTTACTACATCCTGGTTCTTCGGTGCCTCCATGCGACAGCTGCACAGTGGAGGTTCCAGCGAGTCATCAGCCTCCATATTCTCTTTATCATTCAGCAAACCTGATTAACACAAAAACATAAGTCCACTTCAGGTACCAGAAAGTGGATCTCTTACTGTTTTTGCCCTCTGATTCTAGATCGTCCTATGCAACTAAACCCTCCCTGATCTGCCATTATATTTTCTTTTTTATTATAATGTAATATGAAATCAGAAAATATGCGACAAAAGGGGTTTATTTTTTTTTTTACAAAAGGTCTGCATGCATGTTGCCGTGTGGTCTTACTGCCTCACAATGTCAGAATGTTCTGTCTGAAACCTGTCTCTGCTCATTCTGAGATCAACCTATCAGATGAAAACAAACAGATAGGAAGTACACACATTTCATGAGGTGGTAGCATGAAATACATAAAAAGCATGCAAGCGGTGGACCTCAATTCTGTTGTCTTCAGGTGCAGATATTATCTACCTGTGGGGATTGCCGTGAACATGCTTTCATGAGCCAGAGCATGAAGAGGCAGCTCTGTGTATTCTTCAGCGTGGCCTTGAGGAAGGTCCTCTGTTTCCTTGTTCTTAGGCGGTTCAGCTGCAGTTTCTCTCTCAGCCGCTGAAGTCTGCTTCTCTGGTTTATCAGGACTAACTCTATTTTTGAACGCCTCCTCAATGGACATTTGTCCACCTTTGGATCCAGCTGTATGTGAATCCTCCTGCAGGGTTTGGAAACAAAAATCTTAACTGTTCAGATTTGACTGAGATAAATGACTCAATTTCCCACATATGGAATTAGTCTCTAATATGCAAGATATCAGACCTGCGCATTTGAAGAGGACAACGAGACATTCAGTTTCTTGGACACTTTTAGTTTCTTTTTGGGAACAAAATTATATAAGCCCATTTTTCTTTTCTTCTTCTTGGAGGCTGCAGAAGAATACAAACATAGGGGCAGGCCATTTGTTTCATTCTCTTGTTCTCTAAACACAGAGGTTATAATGCTAAAAGTCCTCACCGGTTTGTGTTGAGTCTTTGAGTTCCTGAGGTAAACTGAGATGCTGTGTGGGCGAGGACTCCACATCTCTCTCATATGCACTTTTCTCTCTGTTCATTGTCTATGTTGTTGGATTAGTAAAAACAGACATATTCATATGATATATAAAGTCTTTTCTGGGGGCAGAAATGTATTTTTTTAGAGAAATTAAGGATTTTATGCAGCAAAGAGTAATTAAATTGTTCCAAAGGCATAGTAAAGATTTACACTGTTACAAAAGACTTATATTTTGAAAAAATATTGTTGGTTTCTAATCAGAATCCATGAGAATCCTAAAAAAAAAAAAAAAAAGTGTATCATGGTTTCCACAAAAACTTGTAAGCACCACAACCGTTTAAACTGTGACTAAAATCAGAAATGTTTCTTGAGCACCGAATCATCATATTAGAATGATTTCTTTCGGATCATGTGACACTGAAGGCTGCATTAATGGCTGCTGAAAATTCAGCTTTGATGTAAATAAATTACATTTTAAAAATATATAAAAATAGAAAATAGGTATTTAAATTGCAATAATATTTCACAATATTATTGTTTGCTGTATTTTCATGAAATAAATGTAGCCTTGGTGAGCATAAGAGACCTTAAAAAAAAAAAAAATTTAAAAATCTTTTTTTTTTTTTTAGTGCACATGTAAGATAACATGTATAAAAGTGTATAAATCTCCAATCACATTCAGAAATGTCTGTTAGCCCCACCCCCACCCACCCATCCACCCCTCACTTTTGGGTAACAATAAATACCCATGACTTATTACTTTGAACTAGAAAGTACATAAGCAAACAGCAGGTTACCTTCAGAGCAGATGGGGCTGGTGCGGGTCTAACCATGGTTTTCCAAGCCAAACGTGGTGGAGCAGGATCCACAGCTTTAAACTCCTCCGGTCCTCTCTGGGCATCCCCTTCCTGTCTGGCTGGAGGTAAGGACAAAGTGGTGACGCTCTTGGAGGCATTACCAGACTCAGAACTCTGTGTTTCTGGAGCATCTTGTTTATCTTCCTGGAGAGAGCCACGGTTTCCTGAGATGATGTTTTCAGCTGGTAGCTTGAGGGATGTCTGGCCAGAGAGTAGCAGAAAGCCAGTCCCTGTGCTCTTCGTGCTGTCGAGTGCACTCTGTTGTTTAACAACTTTTGGAGCAGCACCAAGGGATTTGGGCTTCCTGCCTCTTCTTGGAGGGTCCGCAGGGCTGTCCATACCTACAAGCACAACATGATAAAATATGAAAAAACTAAGATATGTAAACAATGTGCATTTCACACTTGATACGGGAATCAAATCTGAAGAAGAATACCAGATGCTTTTTTGGTATGGGATGCATAAACTGACCTGAGCTTGCATAGTGACTGGAACGCCATTATGAATAACCTTGAAATCAATGAACTCACCTTTCTTGGACTTGGCCATGGCAGGGGGAACCTGGAGCAATTTAAGAAGACCTCCAAGTTCCTTCCTCTGTAAGAATTTACAGTGTTATAATTTGAAATAGAACAATAATTGGTCTGATTAATATTTGCAGGTTTTATAATCACTGTGTTATTGTGTTACTGCAGTGTATTTATTGGTATTAATAGGGGCAAAATAACGTATATATCGAGCTCTGAAGTGCTGCATTTACAAATAGCAAGTTGCCTAACTTATATTTTGGCCATCAAATGCTGTCTGGGCATCACACTAGATTTTGAGACACGGCCAACATATCTCTCTTCGGCCCTCCAAAACACTGAAGCTTACTTTATTTGCATTGCTGAAAAAGCATTACAGCTTATTAAGCTCGTGATTCCCTGAGTCTTATTAACTGAGGAATATAACACCATTTGTTAATGTTTATGTCAGACGCAGCGCGCTCATTGTGGGCGGAATTACAATGAACAACATAAAACAGTGTAACATAGCTAACAAACGCGCATGACACCAGCCACAACACATCTACACGAAACATGTATCTATAAACTACATTCGGCGTGGGACATTTATCCATGAAAACGACTGCTTTGCACGTACTTACCCGTTAACTTATGACGGTTTGCATTTTTGTAAAATAACTCAATTCTTTCCAAAAATTTAGAGGCTTGTCTTCCTCACTTCACTTCCCTGCTACTGCACACTGCGACTGTCATGTGACCACACCGCGCCCTCTACTGGTAAATTTACTTTAACCCTCTGAGGCCCGTTTCAGAAAGTTTCCTGAAATGAGGGAAACTCTGGGTTCGAGATATATGCCTTAAGCACCACCACTGTTAAATTTATCTGATCATCTTTATTTCCTACAAATACAAAAGCAACAGTTATTATTTTTCCTGTTGGATTTTAATATTCTTATTCAAACTGGATCTGGATCTGTTCTTCATTTTCTAGCGAGTTTTCTTGCTGTTGGCTGAGTAGAATTCAAATGTTCATTTCATTACTCTAATTAAGAAATGCAACAGTTTGGATTAGACAACATTTTTTATGTGAAAAGAGCTAAACTGTTTGGAAAAAGCTGCTGCGCACTGAGATACTGAATTTTATTTATGTCAACTGCCTGTAAAGTCATGTAGCCTACTCATGAAACTTTTTATGCTTAAAGCGTCACCTTGATTGAATTATGTTTTTATACTTCGTGCTTAGCTGTTTGTTTGTTTTTTTTTTGCCTGCAGGATACCATGTAAGTAAATATTAGGCCTACTTCAATAATTTACCGTTCCTTTGATATTATAACTTTTTGTCGGGTGCTGTTGCCATGGTGAATCATAATTTCGGAGCTCCATTGATGTTGGCTTTTCACCATAGACAGTCGTGATGCACGCGCTAAACTCAGATGGTGCGTTCCAAACTGGGCCTGTGTTGCAGTCTATTTTTATGGCCTATCACTCGCTAACTTCCCTTCGTCTGGTTTACTCGTAATGTTCGTCATTAATTACGTTGCATGAGTACCCACTACTGACGAAACATGCTACCTATCAGATTGTGCTACCTACCAAAGATATATTTGCATTGTTTTAAGGGTAAGGGTGGGTAGGTTTAGGGTAGGGGTAGGTATGGACATTTAAAAATATAAGAATAAGATGCTGGTAGCACAATCTGATGGGTCGCATGTTTCGCTATTGTTTTGTGCTATCTATCTGTTTACTGGGAGGTAGCACAATCTGAGCGGGTAGCACAAATGTTTAGAGCCCTTGGGATGTGCTGAATCAGAACGTCCTAATAAGCCCTTGATCACTTAGAATCTTAGAATGGGAATATGTTGGAGTTTCTTTTGTGTCTTTTTTAGTCAACCAAACATACTGTGTTTGAGAGTAAAACTAATTATTTTGTAATTAAAAAATAAAAGATTGCAAAGATTGTCTTCTTGACGCTCACAAATAAAGAAATTAATAACAATATTTTGCCCCCTGAGATACAGATTCACTCGCAAGCAAAACATTTCAACTCACAAGCAAAAGATTTAGACCTGCAAAAAAAAAAAAAAAAAAAAAAAAAAAATTAGACTTGCTGTGTGACCACAGTAAATAAATAAATAAATAAATATAAATCATGGACTTGATTAGGAAAAGCTAAATGGTTGTTAAAAAAATAGTCACACTTGTGTTTTTTGCAGTCATTGGAAATTAATGCACGCAAAATACAGAGAATTTTTTGTATACAAACTACAAATCATTCACGATGCAGAAACAAAGTGCACAGCAATGAAGGGGTGACACTCGAAGATCAAGAGTACAAAAAAGACACACACACACACATAAAAAAACTGGTGTGGCTGTTACAATATGGCAATCTGATTTCAATAAGTTTGAAATCAGATTGATTAACCTCTGATTAAGCATTCCTGTTCATTAATGTTACATTTTTGTTGAATTTTGACGTAATGTGTAATAAAATGTCCTTCTTTGTATTCATGTTTGACTGTAAAATTAATGCAAAAACTGACATTTCAAACCGACATTTCAAAAAATTCCCATGGAATTGCATAATTTTTTGTTTTTACTCCCACCAGATGGAACTAATCTGCCTGCCTTCAAAAATTGGATTTTAAAGGCAGTTTCTATTTTAACATGATTGCCATAATTGAAAAGTAATAGAAAAATATTAGAAATCATAATTGCATAAATATTAATTAGTACCATGAAATTCTCTCAAAATACAAAAGAAAAAATATTATTGAAGAAAAAATTTATTACACTGATTTCACTGAAAAAAAAAATAAAGTTACATTTCAGGACAGGTGTCCGGTCACTTTTGACGGCGAACAACACACGTATGACTTCCAAATGAACAATACCAGAGGGTTAAGTCTGGGTTTGGTTGCTAAGCATGTAGACCTCAGGCCCACAAAGATTGTGAAACAAAAGTCCCACAACAAAAGATGTCTAATGAATTCTTGTGGGTCGTACAAAATTCAATTAACTAATTTCGGTCTACATATTACAAGATGCATGTTTCAATAGCTAACAACTTTTTAGTAAGAAAAAACATTATCCTAAATGTGGAGGCCACTATATGCCATTCAAGCACTTCTTGTTTTTACCTTCTCTATACAAAAAATAAGCATAAGAATCATGTTTATCACATGTATATCACAATAAAATTAAATAAGACATTACTGGGATTAATGGGAATGTAATATGAAAGTGTGGTATTTAAGTGGGTTGTTTCAAAAAGTTTAGCTGTAAATAATGACTGAAAATCCTTTGAAATTGCTGACCACCCTGAAAGTCATTATATCAATTGCATTCTTATTTGCACATTTTTTTAATATGCAGCAGCTGGCACTTGCTACATTATGGTACACAAACAGCTTGAGTTAAGGCCACTATTGATGAACATTTTTTTCAGTTCAAAAATTTTATTAATCTGTACACTATATATAAACGTAAATCACCATTCAAATACAAAAAAAAGCTTCTAATATGCATGTAGTGTGCAATACTAACAAAGGCAGAAATGAATCACTAAAGTGAGAAATGAATCATTAAATAAAACTTGTACTATATATTCAGCAGTCTTGTATAATGACTTGATATGCGCATAAAATTACAATTTCAATCTCAATTGGATTGTTTCTTTGCTTATGAGTATCATGAAAATAAAAGCCTAAGCATGATCATAGATAAGTAACTGGGGGTTGTGTGATTGCAAGCACAAATGTACAAAACAAGGGACAGTCTAGTAACAGAGTATTTAATACTCTTCCTAAAGAATAAAACTCCTGATAAAACTCCTAAAAACAAGTGGTAAAATAACTTTGCAAGCAGCAGATCTATTTTACAGATCATCAGCAATGACAAAAATGAAAAGCATTTTTTCAACTGTCTGGCAAAATACCTGCCAAATTATTGTATCAGCTGACCTCTTAGGTTAAATAGGTTGAACATTCTTGAGAGCACAGATCTCGTAAGAACACAGAATTTGTATAAATACACATTTGGTTCAAAAGTGCTTGAGGTCTACATTTATTATAAAGTCACAGGAGTGATATGAATAGTTTCAATCTTTTTCTCCCTTCTATGGTTGGGAAACATCCTATATATTGCAGCTATCGTCATAAGATGGTGGAGGCTCTGTCAAAAGAAATAAAATAAAATTAATCACCATGTAACACTTCCTCGACTAAAGTACAATCAAATATAATAATTTAAAAATCAAAACTAAATAAATCAACATTAAATTTAATGAATTATATATATATAAAATGTATATGATATATACATTTGAAATATTAACTATTGTGAGTGTGTGTGTGTATTTTATTTTATTTTTTCAGATTATAGATTTTATATGATGTGATCCATCCTTTACCTTCCTTTACCACTCAAAAGGTTTCAGTGGAATGATTATGTCATACCATGTGGATATGATGAACTCGTATAGTTTGGAGGCAAGCTTGCTGAAGAGGACATATGATTTGTGTCTTGAGGGCTGGTGGATGAACTGAAGGGGGGTGCTGATGGGCCAAGGCAGCTCTGTCTCTGTCTGAAGCTGAGTCCAGGAGCATAGCTGAATGCATTGGGAGACACTGGAGCCTGGGAACCAGACTCATGCAGTGGACTTTTTGGCATTTCCCCGCTGTAGTTAGCCACACCTGGGAGCTCTGGGTACAGATCAGAAGGAGGCGCACTGGGGGACGTGTGGGAGCTACGAGGCCTGGGTTTGGGTGCAGGTTTTGGGGCTGTGCGTGGTGGCAGGCTGGGAAGGGCAGATTCGGCGGGAGCAGCAACAGTAGAAGGGGCAGGGGTGGGGTTGTTACGTGGGGTTGGCATGGGTGGAACTGCCCGGGAGGGGGAAGGCCGAGTTAGATCCACTGCAGTGCTTCCAATGTAAATGGGCAGAGTTAATGACACATCTGGGTATTTCAAATTGACCTGGAAAAGCAGAGATGAACATGCAGATTAAATCCAATGAGAGGAAGGAAGCAGGAAATACCAAATGCAATTTGCATGAACTTCTGATAAAATGCATATCTCTGATATACATGTTCCCAGTGATTATGAAGAGCCAGATATTATTAAATGCTCCACAATGTAGAAAAATACTCACAGGAAAGAAAAATGTCACACTATGTGTGTAACAATAACTTCATTTACATATTCACCTGAATATAGTAGCAGATCTGGATGAGGTTTCCATCAGTCAGCGTGGACAGTTGAAGAGGAGGAACAATAATCTGCTCTTTCCATTCAGTTTTTTGTCCACCCTTAACTCCAGGTCCTTCAACCTCCGCTACTGCCCGCAAGTCATATGTCGGCTTCTTGGTATTATACGTAACTTTCTAAAATGAAGAGATGAGCAATAGTGAGGATCATATCATGATACTGAACAAAGGTGTACCTGCATATGCAATCACAACTATTAATAAAGCCATATCAGTCAACAACAAATCTGAATATACACTACTGTTCAAAAGTTTGGAGTCAGTAAGATATTTTCATGTTTTTGAAAGAAGTCACTTGTGCTCACAAAGGCTGCACTTATTTAATCAAAAATACAGTAAAAACAGTAATGTTGTATGATTCTAACAATTTTAAGTAACTGATTTATTTTTTATGATGTAATGTAATTTATTCCTTTAATCAAAAATATGAATTTTCAGCAGCCATTACTCCAATCTTCAGTATTACATTATCATTCAGAAACCATTATTTGGTGCTCAAGAAACATTTCTTATTATCAGTGTTGTGCTGCTTAATATTTAGGATTCTTCGATCAATGTAATGTAAAAGTCTTACTGACCCCGAAATATTTTCACACACCATACTGACTTGTTTTAACTGAAAACATTTTGTCTTAAAATATAATGTAATGTAGTTAGTGTCATCTTACCTGCATTAGACTGGCCACCACATGACCTGTTGACTTCTCAGATTTGTTTTCAATCTCAGCGAACACTTTAATGATCTCTCCAGCGATATATCCTCGCATGTCGGTCTTAGCGTTCAGCACCACTGTCCCATTCTTGACAAGCATGTATGAGAAATTCTTGGTAACAGAAGATAAGCTAGGTTCCTGCACGAAGAAAATATTAAAAAGCAAAGTAATGTAATTCACTGGCAGTAAACAACACAGTACAGTTAGCATATAAAATATCAGAATTAAAGATATTCAAATTTGTGGTTGTTTTCTTTTTGCCTGTTTAGCCTATGGAAGTCTATATAGCACATTTACCTGTATACCAGGTATTTCATTCAGGTTGACTGTGTTCTTCATAGAGAAGGGCTTCTCTATCTTGTAGTCTTTTGCAAAACGAGGTGTGTCTATGAAAGCCCGAACTCTGTATATAATCTGTCCATAAGGCCCTTCAAATGATGTTGGTGCAGCAGCTACAAAAGAGGATTAGAGAGGTTTGTGCATCTTCTCTGCAGGTGCAGATAAATGAATGAAAAAAAAATGAGGACAGTGCTAATAATTTAATTACTTCTCATAACCAAAGTTTGAACTTTTTTTATTAGAACAATGTTTTTTTTCAAGCAAAAGGCCGGGTGCATTATCCAATAAGCTCAAATATTTTTTGAAAGGCTGAAAACCAAAAAAAAGCCAATGCAGCAGCACGAGAAGCACGATTCTCTAAGAGTGCCGTTGTTCTGTTAGGGGGAGCTGAAAAATCTCAGATAATAGACGAACAGCAGATGAAGGTTTCAAATAGCAGCTGAGCAGCTCCAGACAATAAGAGCAGCGATGGGGTGGCTTGTGTCTTAGCTTCACATTGTGAAAAGAGTGAATAAAACGAACAAAAATGAAAGAAACAGTTCAACCTCTAGCTGTATGAAAATTAACTGACAGTAACAGAGTTTACACTACCTTTCAAACTTATTTTTTTTTTATTTGTTACAAAAAATTATACTTTAAATAAATGCTTTTATTTTAAACATTCTATTTATGAAATAACCCTGAAAAAGTATCACAGTTTCCAGAAAACAATTAGATAGCACAAGCATTTTCAACAATTACATAAAAAAATCTCTCGAGCACCAAATCAGCATATTAGAATGATTTCTGAAGGATCATGTGAAACTGAAGACTGCTGAAAATTCAGCTTTGCCATCACCAGAATGGATTACATTTTAAAATATATTAAAATAGAAAATAGCTATTTTTGCAATATTATTTAACAATATTAATGTGTTTTACTGTATTTTAAAATTTAATATTTTAACATTAAAAAACATATAACGTTTGAAAGGTAATGACATTCATCTACCTAGGACAATACTCAATAAATACCTATATTGTTTGACTCACATAGGTTGTATTTGGTTATACAAAGATGACATTTTGAGTTTTTTTTTTTTTTTAATGTTGTTCTGTTGCCATGGATAAACGTAAACAGTGGTTAATCTCTGACATGTCTTGAAGGAATGTGGGATGGCAGGTCAGCTCAAATACATAAAAGTGTCTCTCACCTGGCAAGAGAAACTTGAAGGGAAAACTGTGCTCGCCATCTTTTAGAGTACCTGGGAAACAGACAGAGAGAAACTGTAAGTGATTTGAACAAGCATCCTGCCATTTAATGTGTGAGTGAGACCATGATGCCTGTGTACCTTTATCTGCTATTGAGACTGAGCTGCTGAAGTACTGTTCCTCCTCTGTCCAGTCTGTGTCATTTGCTTTGCTGGTCACTCCACAGAAGCCCTGGCAGTTCACTTTGATTGCTGATTATGAGATAAAGACATAGTTTCAGTCAAAAGAAGCAAGCAGTGACCCCAGGCCCTTTTTACTGGGACACGAGCCCCCAGAAAAATACTGCCGTACCCCAGTAAAATTTTATTGATAAATCATGATGTCAATGAACATTACTGTACCAACCCGAGAATCCTTTTTTGTGATAATCAGCGGTTTAGAATCAGAACTTGAGATGCCAGATTCGCAAAATGAATCACTCTTTTGATCTAACTGGTCAAATGTGTTCAAGATTCAGTTTGATTCATTATAACAGAGCACTCACGTACTTAACCATTTGCATCACTTTCTCACACCAAAATAGTAATAGGATATAAATAGATATATATATATATATTATAACGAGTACCACAGGCAAGAATAAAGATATAGGAAATTATATATTAAAAGCAATTTTATAGCTGGGGTTCTGTTGCTTACATAAAAGAATTTTAAAGATATTGAAAGGAAAGGGTATCAAATTAAAAGCACATTTTTTAGCTGGGGTTCTGTGCTTGAGTGTTTTTTTGAAGTTTGTGAAACAGCTAGTGTTTATAATAGATTCTTTCATGATGGTTGGGATTATTAGGATGTAGCATTGTTAGCTTTTTTTAATTTTTTGATTGACTTAAAAACACCTTTACCAGCAGGATGTTCCATGACTGGGATTGTCTGGGACCAAGATGACAGCATTGTTCCTTTATTGAAAACTTAAACAAGACATTTTTCAACTGCCATAGTTAAATTCTTTATTTATCAAGAAATTTTGTGCAGGATTTAAGGATTTGATAAAGGGTTGGATAAGTAAATTATAATTTATCTTGATATTTTCTGATTTCTTTAGGAATTTTTTGTAAAGGAAAGAATTTAAGAAATGCATCACTGCATGAGGGTTACTTTAAAGCATTATAATGAATGCATAATGCATTATGACAACTTAATGTTGCTTCATCTAGAATATTCATACAAATTATAATACATATATTTCGTTACTTAGGGTCATAAACATTGATGACTGGGATTGTCTGGGACCAAGATGACAGCATTGTTCCTTTATTGAAAACTTAAATTGACCTCAAAACACCTTTACCAGCAGGATGTTCCATTGTGGGATTAAGTTGACATCATTGTTCCTTTACCAGCAGGATGTTCCATTTTCTATCAAGTAAAACAAGTTAGCATGGCAAGATATTAGACATACACATATAGCATCAAGGGTTTTTTTAGAGTTAACTCATGCTTCTCATTTTCTCAAGATCAATAATCTTTAAAAGCTAGGCTATAACCCAAATGAGGAAAATTTATAGGCATTGCTATTGAAGGAAAGAAGTGTAAGATGAGAAAAAATATAAGGCTTTGGAAAAAAAAAAATACATCTTGCTGCATGACGAAATTAGCAACAGCGGACAGTTAAAAATGTTTTGCAATTTAATTTTTGCTAACACTTTCTATGAAGCCCATTTTTATGACACATTATAAGGGTATACTTAAAGCATTATAATGAATGCATAATGCATTATAAAACAACTTAATGTTGCTTCATCTCATAAATATTCATAACATCAATTATAATACAAATTATAAAATCGTAACTAGTACTTATTTGTAAGTTGGTTATAACAGAAAGTTTTTTAAAAAGTTTGAGTATGAGTTGTTGAGAATTTAAAGAATTTATAACACGCAAAAAACACCATGTTAAATCCACTTAATTTATAATGGATTATTTATTTAATGTATGTTCTGTTTCTTTATTATTTTATTTTATATTAAAATATATTTAGTTTGTGTGTTATTATATACTTCATCTGATCAGATATCTGATCTTATGGCTGTTTAAGAAAAAAATATTATTTTTATTATTATTGTTGTTGTTGTTATTTATAAGTGGTCTTTGTCTTCTTTAAGTAAAGTAACAAGTTAACAATGGCAAGATATTAGACTCATAATACATTCTAACTATGGGAAATATAATCCATTGTAAGTTAAGTGGATGCATTGTGTTCATTGTGTTTCATAAATCATCATAATCTTAAAAGCTAGGCTATAACCACAAATGGATAAATTCTATTTTAATGCATTAATAATGTTTTTGTGATTTATTGTTGTGAATTAAGTTTATGATGAGTATGTTTAAGATGATATGATAGATTTTTATAATGCATTATGCATTAATAGCAAGTTTAGCATGCCTTTAGAATACTAGCTTATGTTTTCTAGCATGATTATTAAATACTATATAATGCCTTTAGAATACTCTTATAATGTATTTTTAATATGTAATGACTTTAGATTTTTTTTTTTTTGTGTATTTTTAACAAGGAAAAACTAACCATGTTTTACTTTTACAGTTGTTATAGTAGATAAACACAATATTTTTTGCAGAATAACCTGTATAAAGACAGTCTGCATTTTTTAGCTTTTTAACACCACAAGTTTAAATTGATTACATATTAGATGTAACATTTTGATTAGTTTAATGAAAATTTAAATATACATAAAATAATGTGAAAACATACCTAAACCGAAAAATATCAAAGTTAAAAAAGGCAATCTGCAATAAAACATTGGGCTATTTTACAAACTAAGATAAGTCCCCAACCCAACCCCTGACAGATTAACATGCATATTATTACAGACGCTGTATAAAGACATTCGAGTGTGAATGCATGTACATATTAGTCTTTTTGTCCATTTCTTTCTTTAAAACCCTTATCTTGGTGATTCTATCTCTTTGCTATGCTTTATTTCTTACACTTCCCTTCTCTCTCTCTCTCTAACCCAAAGACACACATTGAGTTCTAGCAAGCAAAGATGTTACCATAGATACATAAGCAACCATGGGAAATATGTCAGAAGAGACTCCAGTAAGAAACTTGGTGAACAACAACAACATCTGGAATCTAAAGATCTCATGATCAGTCACTCTGACTAATTGAACAGAATATGAGTGCTACGAAACTGACATTCAACAACTGATATACTGTAGGTAGAAACTTTTGTCCAACCATAAAATAAGCATCTGTTGTTGATTAATAAACCTGAAAAGAGGGCAAAATAATTGGTCAAGTCAAAAAAAATCAGCTACTTTAACAATTTAATTAAAATAAAGACTAAAATAGAATTGTTTTTTTTTCTTTTTCCAGATTCTTTCAGCTGATTTCTCCATAAAGTTGTAATGGTGACTGTGTGTGATTGTTACTATTGTTGTCCTTGGTCTGGAATGTGAGCGAACCAGTCCGGTGAGTGTTTTCTTCATCAAGATCTCAGCGCAAACAATAGACCAGCCCCAAACCACTGACATAACCACACAACTTGCTTTCTTTCTCATGTCACTGATCATTACATCTGGTGTAACTTCTTTCGAACGATCATCTGACTGCACTCTTGACTCGTTTTAGTCTCATCACATTTGCCTTGCCCACAGCAGTTCTCAAACGTGTGAAAACAAACACACTTTTTAATTACACTTCCTTGTTCACACTGTTGTTTTATAAATGTATTTATTTACATAGAAATGATGTCATTTTATGGATATTCAGAGACATTTCACCTTGATCCCATGACTAAGACAAGGCCCAAAGTCAAACAGTAGCTGCATTGTCTTTCTTGACAGTAGATTTGGCTGGTTATTCTTATATTAGTTTTATGGGTGTAGATACACAAGTCAGCGCTGTACTGTATGTGTATAATGGATATGAAAATACATTCCATATGCATATTGCAAGTAACAAAGCCTTATACTTTTTTGATAGCTAGTCATATTAATCGATACTACATGCCCAAACCTATTCTGCACATATCAGAAAAGTCACATATTAATGGGATCTTTAAAGCTTACATTCCTTCAAGTATCTAAAAATCACTGCGGTTTTATTTTGTGCTAATCAAATATTTTAGTGGATAAGCAATACTGACTGTTAGATTTAGCTGTGTCAGGAAATCTGACCTGAACACGCACAGGTGGACTGAAAAGCACTGAGACTAGATGAAACAGGTGCTGGTATCAACAGGTGGTGGGTGAGAAGATGCATACACTACCTTTTTTTGTACAAAGCAGTCTGACTAGTATTGCAACAAATTGCTTTTATGTAGGATATTGAGAGCAGATTTGAAAATCAGATTTGTTGGACAATTTTAAAGATGTTTCAAAAGTCATGAGTAATGATTTACTCAGACACGCTGCGGAAGGCTCAAAGCATAAAAGTGCAAATTGGGCGTTGGGAAAAAAATAATAAAGTAGCTGCTGCTCATGCGTTACAACCATATGTTTATTTCCTTGAACTATTTTTCCTTAACCTATCTTTTGTGAAATACAGGTCTTCTTACACTTAATTTTCTCAATCGCTGGTTTAAAATGCTGAAACTGATTAACCGAAACTCCGATTAGTTCACCTGGCAAGGTATAGAGAAACAGAGTAGATTATATACAATTATTTCAACGTGTTTATTAACATTGCCCGAGTCCTTAGACCACCCGTTTATGGTTTTCACGGAAATTTAGGAAAACTAAGACAGAAACAAAAGCGGTCAGAGGTTTATGCACCATTTCGCGTTAGCATGTCAATAAAAGATCCGCAACAAGTTTCGCTCACAACAGTCCTCGATGCGCGTGAACAAAAAACACACTCTAAACGTGCGCGCGTCTAGGAAAACAACCACTGGGCTAACATTTACGTTTGATACACAAGCAGGGTACTTTTAAGAAGTGAACTTGTTTAGAAACTTTTTTAAATAATCCAGTGAAAAAACAATGGGTGGCGGCGGTGTGCGATAGTTGGAGTCATTTGTTTACTTACCTTTACATTGTATTGGCTGTGCAGTTGAGATTTTCAGAGTACCGGAGATGGATTCGCCTGGACTATAAACTGTTTTGTTGTTATTAAGAGTTATTTCGAATTCCTGAAGCTTCCCCATTCTGTTCTTTATCCACCGTGAACAGGTGGGTGAGCGAAACTGATCGACAAGGAGAGGAAATGCTTACCTGTGGCCGACGTCACGCAAATAACGTCCTGACGTCACTCGGAGTCGAGAAAAAAAGAAACACATAAACTGACTCACTTCTTAAATCTCTTTTTATTACAGTACAAATAAGAAAAGTTTAACAATAGGACATTTTAATGCTTGTTGTTTTGAAAAATGTTCACACGGCCACTTGTTACAAAACATTTACAATTTACAAATCTAAACAGGATTTTCTGTTTATTTAGTTGCTGTCACATATTAGCATTGCTTGTTATTTGAAATATCAACACTATCTACAATTCAAAATATGAGTTTTATTTATACTGTCTGAAAGATTCAGATGAATAAGACTTTCAAAGCTTCTTGGTGCATGCAGTTATCATTCGCATGTTTTGAAGGGTTGGTTATTTTAACAATTTTTAATGCATTCTACAGCAGTGTTGTTACAGTAAAAATTTCTGTCAAATTCACAATAATTTTGCAAGAGTACACTTAAGATTATTTTTGTCCTTTACAAACAGTATTGTAAAATAGGAGGACAAATAAATATATAAAGGACAAAAATATTTTAAGTGTAATCTTGCAGTAGACTGCTTATCAAAGCACCATTAAAGTTACCATGAAATCAAAATGATGAGTGTTTTGGACATTAAGTTCATATGTCCTTATATCTTTAACTTCCCCTTATCTCTTGTTTGATGGCGTGTTCACTTGCATGAGAGCAGAACATTTGATCACAACTTCCATTTCATGCTGACTTACCTAATGCCCTGAGAAACAGTAGAAACTAATTTACACTTTAACTTGTTGTTTCTGGCTCAGTTTTGTTTTCAACATTTTGTCTGCCCCCTACTAACCTAAGAGATGTTCTGAATGCTTCGATAAAATTACGTGAGCCGAAAAAGTAAATGAGGGGATCCAAACAGCAGTTGATTCCTGCCAGTATATAACATGCATAATATGCTGTTTCCAACTGCAACATGAGTCTGCATTTAGTAGAATGATACTTTTTCACAACTAGTCCTATAGTCCGAACAACATTGAGAGGAAGAAAGCAGAGGCCAAATATGAATAGACATATCCCTATCATCCTCATGGACTTAGTCTTAACTGATTGGCCTTTAAAAGAATTTATGTTAATGCGGGACACTGAGCTTGCCAGGCGACTGTAGCAAAATATTGATATAGTTAAGGGTAGAATACACCAAAAGAAGAAAATCACAAAGTTAATTATGAAGTAAGCATCTGTCAGTGTTGTCTGATGAATAGAAAGACACTGCTCGTGACTTTCTTCAGTGGTAACAGGAAGCAGCCATCCACAGAAAGAGCCAATTATTATCAGAAAACACCAAATCCCAACACACAGCTTCTTCACAAATACCTTCCTTTTTAGCAACGAGGAGCGGTTGAAGTGAACCACGAACACATATCGATGAATGCTAATGAGTGTGAGGAAGATCACACTGCCATTGAAGTGGATGCTGAGCACAGCGATCTTCAGCTGGCAGGCGAATTTCCCAAATATCCAGTTGTTATCCATGGCAAAGTACGCTGCAATCAGTGGGGTGATTGGAGTAATGATGGCATCAGATAGAGCCAGATTAAACTGCAGAACGGCTCCAGAGTTCCATTTGTGAATGCGGCAGGTGAAGACCCACAGGCTGAATCCGTTGAGCAGAAGGCTCAGCAGATAGACCAGACTGATGATCACAGCCAAAGATATGTGCTGAGGCTCAGGACCACATGCACTCCCATTTGTCGCGTTGAGTGAATCTAAGGTGTTCATCTTAGAAGAATGGCACTGTGCAGAAAAAAAAAAAATAAGAAGAATGCTGAATAGATGAACTGAATGTACAGAAGCCCTGAACCACAATGTGAAAACTGCAATTTCAAGTTGGGGGGTAAAAAATAATATCATAGAATCTTAGGACATAGGTTCAGGACGGAACTAAGACACTGTAATGGAGTAGACAAACTTTCTAAATGTCTAAAAACAATAAATTAATTAAAAGGTTTCTGAACTCTATTTGAATAACTGACATCCTATTTAGCAGTTTTGTATGTAAAAAAAAAAAAAAAAAATATATATATATATATATATGAAGCGTTCAGATGCAAAAAGCTCTAAGTGCCATCTGAAATTTTCTTCTAAAATTAGAATTTTTATCAGGCTGAGGCTCCTATGTTTAGGTTCAGTAATTTTACTTTAATGGCAATGTATAGGTCCTTTTCTATGCCATTAAAGTGTAATAAATGAACATAAATATATAGGATTCTGATAAAAATGCTCATTTTAGATGAAAATTTCAGACAGCACTTAGAGGCTTTTGCACCTGAACTCTTCATATACACACACAGACACAGACACACACACATACAATTTTTGATCAGTTAACAGTAAATTTGTGAGAAACCTTTTGTGCACTATTCAATAATCATTTTGCAGAATAGGCAATGCTGCAGTTTTTCCATTTTCCTGCACTTTTTCCTTTCCCCTTCACTTTAAATGCTTATGTAAATTACTAAATGTAACATACCCCTGAATAAGAACAAATAACACTTACCAGGTCATGCAACACTCCCCTCAAAATGCAATGAAATTTGTAAATTGTATGACGAAGTGACTATATGAAAGCACACAATTTTACTTTTCAACATTTCAGTATAAGTGTACATGATAAAAAGGAACCAAGACAGGATTTCCTTTTATTAGTCAGCAGTCATTAACCTAAACTCCACCCTTATCTACCACTATGTGAGTGCCACTACGTCAGTGAGGTGTTTTAAGAACGTCAGCCTCATGATTCATGGATTTTAAGACACTTAAAAAAAAAAAAAAAAAGTTATGTTAAATAACAGCACAAATTGCCAATACATGTGTACACACACACACACACACACACACCAACACACACACACACACACACTAATATATATATATATATATATATATATATATAAATTACTGAACCTAAACATAGGAGCCTGATAAAAATTCTAATTTTAGAAGAAAATTTCAGATGGCACTTAGAGCTTTTTGCATCTGAACGCTTCATATACATATATATACAGGTCCTTCTCAAAAAATTAGCATATTGTGATAAAAGTTCATTATTTTTTATAATGTAATGATAAAAATTTAACTTTCATATATTTTAGATTCATTGCACACCAACTGAAATATTTCAGGTCTTTTATTGTTTTAATACTGATGATTTTGGCATACAGCTCATGAAAAACCCAAAATTCCTATCTCAAAAAATTAGCATATCATGAAAAGGTTCTCTAAACGAGCTATTAACCTAATCATCTGAATCTACTAATAATTAACTCTAAACACCTGCAAAAGATTTCCTGAGGCTTTGAAAAACTCCCAGCCTGGTTCATTACTCAAAACCGCAATCATGGGTAAGACTGCCGACCTGACTGCTGTCCAGAAGGCCATCATTGACACCCTCAAGCGAGAGGGTAAAGACACAGAAAGAAATTTCTGAACGAATAGGCTGTTCCCAGAGTGCTGTATCAAGCACCTCAGTGGGGGAAGTCTGTGGGAAGGAAAAAAAAAGTGTGGCAAAAAAACGCTGCACAACGAGAAGAGGTGACCGGACCCTGAGGAAGATTGTGGAGAAGGACCGATTCCAGACCTTGGGGGACCTGCGGAAGCAGTGGACTGAGTCTGGAGTAGAAACATCCAGAGCCACCGTGCATACACAGGCGTGTGTCTTTTGAACCAGAAACAGCGGCAGAAGCGCCTGATCTGGGCTACAGAGAAGCAGCACTGGACTGTTGCTCAGTGGTCCAAAGTACTTTTTTTCGGATGAAAGCAAATTTTTGCATGTCTTTCGGAAATCAAGGTGCCAGAGTCTGGAGGAAGACTGGGGAGAATGGAAATGCCAAAATGCCTGAAGTCCAGTGTCAAGTACCCACAGTCAGTGATGGTCCTGGGGTGCCATGTCAGCTGCTGGTGTTGGTCCACTGTGTTTTATCAAGGGCAGGTCAATGCAGCTAGCTATCAGGAGATTTTGGAGCACTTCATGCTTCCATCTGCTGAAAAGCTTTATGGAGATGAAGATTTCGTTTTTCAGCACGACCTGGCACCTGCTCACAGTGCCAAAACCACTGGTAAAAGGTTTACTGACCATGGTATTACTGTGCTCAATTGGCCTGTCTCCAACTCTCCTGACCTGAACCCCATAGAGAATCTTTGTGGGATATTGTGAAGAGAAAGTTGAGAGACGCAAGACCCAACACTCTGGATGAGCTTAAGGGCCGCTATCGAAGCATCCTGGGGCCTCCATAACACCTCAGCAGTGCCACAGTCTGATTGCCTCCATGCCACGCCGCCATTGAAGCAGTCATTTCTGCAAAAGGATTCCCGACCAAGTATTGAGTGCATAAACTGAACATATTTATTTTGAAGGTTGACTTTTTTTGTATTAAAAAACACTTTTCTTTTATTGGTCGGGATGAAAATATAGGCTAATTTTTTGAGATAGGAATTTTGGGTTTTCATGAGCTGTATGCCAAAATCATCAGTATTAAAACAATTAAAAGACCTGAAATATTTCAGTTGGTGTGCAATGAATCTAAAATATATGAAAGTTTAATTTTTATCATTACATTATGGAAAATAATGAACTTTTATCACAATATGCTAATTTTGAGAAGGACCTGTATATATATATATATATATATTACATACAAAACTGCTAAATAGGACATCAGGAAATCTCTGTTCCTTTAAACCAATACAAAAAGCCATACTCCAACACAGAGCTTCTGGACAAAGTCCTTTTGATTCATGTAAGAGTCTTGGTGGTGGCATACCACGACCACATACAGTAGCGGTGAATGCTAATGAGAGTCAGAAGCAGAATACTGCTGTAAATTTGAATCGTTATTAAAGCTATTTAAAGCCAACAGAGAGCTTTCCCAAAAAGCCAGTTAGCAGTGTAATAATACACTGACGGTCCCACAGGACATAATATCACTGACCGCTAGATGAAACTGAAGAACAGTTCTGGACGTCCATTCTGGTGTCCTGCATGTGAACACCCACAGGCTGAAGACAAGTTAGCAAATTAGCACAGAAATGGAGAGGTACTGTGTAAACCAACTGATGTCACCCCTGATTGTGTTAGAGATAGAGGAGAACTCTGTACTGTTCATCTGTAAAAACAAAACAGACAAAAAAATATATATATAATGATTTAAAAATGGGTTAAGGATTTTTTTTCACCACAACTTTACAAATTAATGTATGGTTGCAATAATAATAAAAAATAATAATAATTTATTGATTTAATTAAACCTTTTAAGTTGCAAACATTATTTTGATGAGTTCTGTTGACATATTGATAATTACATTAACTTAATATTGTCAGTAATTTAAACCCATATTTCTGTTAACTGATTTTTATTTTTTATTTTTATTTATTTATTTTGTTACTTAAGGAAATTTTCTTGATAACTTTGAAAATTAGGCAGTGTGTTAAATTATGTTGAAATTAGTTAGAACAACTTTTTAATTTTTTGAGTTATCAGCACAAAAATTTGAGTTTATATGATCAATTATTAAGCTCCTCTAACTCAACGTAGTTTGTTGGCTAACCATCATTCTATTAGAAGTTGTCATAACTCCAAAATATCGATGCAAATTGTTGCGTTAAGTTTTTGTAGTTGTTGTTGAGCCTGACTTTTGTTTGTAGAGTGTATTATTGTAACACATAGTCCTGGAATAATGAATGTAAACAATGACTAACACTTCAAAATAGACTTTACTGAGAACACAGTAGTTGAACACCACATTACACAAGACAATAACCAACAAAGGACAGAACCGAGAGTATACAGAGGTGGACGGTAATGGAGTACATTTACTTGATTACTGTGCTTAAGTAACTTTCTGAGTATCTGTACTTTTCTAGAGTATTATTTTTTTCTAGAAACTTATGACTTTTACCTTTACTACATTTGAAAGACAAATATCATACTTTTCACTCCACTACATTTCTATCAAGTTCCTCAAAGTAGAAGGTTGTTACTATGTAGCAGCTTTGAAGCAATCTTTAACAGACATCTTACAGACACAGGTGTGCTATCTGGGTAGTTAATCAGTAACCATAGAAACTAACGAGAACTCATAACAGACATGACAGGAACCTAACCGTGAGTTATCTAGCGATCTGTTCATTTATTTTATGTTGGACATAAAAGAAAATTGTGTCTCTTTCTTTAAAGGGTCAAAATTATAACTAAAGTCTGTGCACACTAATTAATTTAAGTTTATATGGCAACAAATAATGATATTGTTTTAAAAAAAAATAATAGTTCGACTCTAAAATGATTCTCTCAGAATTGGGTCAAAAGCCCCCAGTGGCATGCAATGTTCCCTCTAAGCTGCAGAAATAAATGAGTTGGGAAATCCATTTGCGAAAGCGAATGAATTGCAATGCTCGGGTAAACCGCTATAGAGTTGATATCACGATAGAGTTAGAACCGGTGAATGCGGTTTACAGTTTCATAAATGAGTCGCTGTAGAAACCGAATATTTTAATGGTTGCGGACGAAATAGCTCAACTCGAGAGCCGACGCAAACGCAATGACATGTGGAATAAAACGTCATCATGTATTAAAGAAGAGTGGCTTGATTAAGTGCTGGAAACAGCGGATGATGGGCACAGAACGGTAACAAAACTCAGAGACATTTACAGTCACACAACAAAATTGCTTTGCTTCATAGGAATAAATTATATTTTAAAGTATATTAAAATAGAAAACTTTTATTTTAAATTGCAATAATATTTCACAATATTATTTTGTGAAACAATATTCAGTATTTTTATCAAATAGATACAGCCATGATGAGCATAAGAAACTTCTTTAATAAACATTATTGATCCCATTTTCGCACAGGTGGCCGAAATGTCTGGCCAATAGACTAAAGTTTTGCTCAGCAAGAAAAAAAAATTAGAGGGAAAATTGGTTGCTGGTATTTTATCATTTTATATTACAAACCTTATTATAGTTATTCATATTTATTGTTCATCATTGAGTGGAATCATTCCTTCTGAATTCATGGTCTTTTGCACCAAATAGAATAAATGTGTTTTATAAAGAGGACTCAAGTTTGAAAACACCTTAAGATACAGGTACAGAAAGAATATAGAAGATACAGATCTTCATAATATTTAATATATCGAGCATGCTAAGGAGTTGCATCATTTTTTATTTGGCTACAGTACAAGTGAAAGCTAAAAGATAATGTAGGCCTAGTTCGATCATCTGAGAATGTGGAAGTTCAGAACTGAAAATTAGGATGCCAAATAAATGCATTAGGCTTATATGCCTTCTGCATAACTCAAGTCAACAGTGATAATTAGTTTCTAATGTAATAGTTTCATAACTATTTAAAGATAGTCAAATATACACTTTGTCTTGCTACATGCCACCCACAAATCAAGTGAAAAGTCATAAAAATCAAGGGATGGCTTAAATGCCCACAAAAAGAGCACTAATGCCATGCACAGCTATTTAAACAGTTAGTTGCCAACTGTGGAAATTAACTGCCTGAGTCAGGATGAAGATAAAAACAGCCAGTAACGTAGGTCTTGATCTGGAAAGGAGTCAGGAGGGACAACATCTCATTGTCAGTGGATGGCGAGGAAATCCCACACCTAATAGAATCAACCAGTGAGAAGTTTGGAAAGGTTTTTTACAGCAGACATGCCTGACATGCACATAGCTGTCTCCATCACCTCACAGCTCTCTAATAGCCTGAAAAAGATCGACCAAAGCTTGGCCCCTCAAACTGTGTGACATCACCTCATCAGCAGTCCAGAAGACTGACTTAAAGGCTGCTAACAACTACATCTGGAAGTAACTGGGCCTTCCCCGATGTCTATCAAACACAGCCGTTTGGAAGAAACAACCTGAGGCTCCCAATGAAATCCATCAGCTTAGGCCACATTTTTGAACAGAGTAGTGGGGAGAATGTTGACATTTAGGTCAGGTGCCAGAAGAGAATGTTGTCAGTGTGTGAAAACATTCCGCAGAAAGAGTCCATGGAACATACCTTGAGCAGCTTTAACATTTGACGAATAATGAAATGAGGCAGCCTTGGTGCTGCGAGGCAAGTATGATGTTGTCCGAACTGACAGAACAGGGACGAGTACACTGTAAAAAAAGTCAGTAAAATATACAGCAAAACACCGTCAAATTCCAACGGTAATGGAGCGTAAAACCAAAAACTTCCTTTTACTGTATTAAATAGATTGAATAACCGTTAATTGTGAGACTGGATAAAACTTTGTTTTTTACTGTAATAAAATGTTGAAATTATAAATATTTTCTGTGAAAACAAATAAATATGCATACATTTTACAATTAAATATTGTAATGTTGAAAATGTCTGAAAAACTTAGATTTTACGGTATTATTTGAGTAAAACTACATCTTTTGGGGTTGTGCACATTGGAATTCACAGTATAAATCTGTAGATTTTTAAGCAAACAAAACATTCATTTTTACAGAAGCAAGATGTTAAAAAAATAGGGTCCACCGTAATAATACAACCAGTAAATACAATTTAAAAAAAAAGCAAATATCAGCAGTAAAAGACAATAAAATTGATAGTATTTTTTATTTTAACATTCAGATACTGAATATACAGATTAAAAGTTAGGCCTGCAGTATATCATTGTTAAACCTTCTGATAAAAAAATCAACAGCAAAAGAAGATGTTTAAAATAAAGTTCATGGTTGTGAATAAAATTTATTTCAATAATCTTTTTTAATTATTATTTTAAAACAACTTTATGTTATGTTTCACGCCATATTATCAGACCGCCTTAGGTGGGTCCGCCTTAAATTTTGAGTTTGTGTGATCGCTGTTGATTGGTTGCTGGTAAACTGTGTACAGACGTTTTACGTTCGAATTGCAGAGAAAAAAATGTTTTCTGGTAGCAACATT
Organism: Cyprinus carpio; assembly: GCF_018340385.1. NCBI lineage: Eukaryota > Metazoa > Chordata > Actinopteri > Cypriniformes > Cyprinidae > Cyprinus > Cyprinus carpio. The sequence goes on from NC_056576.1 coordinate 16,951,788, forward strand.
GTGCAGTATGAGCGAACCATTTCACCAAAAAAAGGGGAAGCAAGCAAGGCAAGACGTGACTTCTGATCAAACCTCCTCCTAAAGAAAGAAAGAGCGACATCACATTGCGGGATGACGTCACCTGAAAATGACCCCCCCCACCCCCGCTGCTGAGCTGTGTGCCGCGCGCTTTTTTTTTTTTCTTGCAGGAGACTTGTTGGCTTCGCTAACGGACGTAGTTTTGAACTCGTATTCGCGCCATTTATAGCTGCTTGGACAAGCATCTTCGGAATTTGTAGACATCCTGGCAACTTACAATTAATTCGAGGTGAGGTGAGTTCATGCACCTTCAAGTTATCTCTGTTATAAAAACCCACCAGCCCAGCTTTTATAGATAATTTTAGGAGTTCGTTTTTTATGAGTGAGGTTGTGAATTTAGTTAGAGTTTAAACTATTTGAATTTTGTATTGCCCTAATTAGCAAACAAGTTAAGTGTTGCACTGAACTGTTAACACTGAAATTTAAACCGCACTGTCTGTTACAAACATTACTTGACTTTAACTGTTATTATAGCATTTTTTTATAGCATGTGTTTAAGGTTTAAGGGTGGTGACACAGCTAAGACCCGAGAGTCTCTTTCAAGGTGAGTAAAGTAAACAGATTCTAGAAGATATTTTACACATTTCTCTGTTGTCTCTAAATCTTATTTTGTCTTTATTATGATTAAAAAGGTTTGTTTTGTTCCTGCCCTTTTCAGATACTGAATTTGAGCAGAAACCATAAAGATACTCAAAGGACCTGTGACTCTCAGGAAATGGTGAGATTTCAGGTCATAATCTTTTTTTTTTTTTTTTTTTTTTCATTAAATTTATTTTCCTTTGTCCCTTTACAATATTGCTGTTTTGTTTTTGTAAACAGCATCAAATGAGAGTGACAGGTGAAACCATTTCAAGACAATGGCAGGAAAAGCATGCTAAAGATTGAATCAAACCTTGGCTGGAAATATTTGGTATTTGTTTTACCGTAAATCAAATTGGTTGAAAAACATTCAGCTACACTGCAACACAGGGACACTTGTTTTGCACTTTTCCATGCGGTTTTGTGACCATCATCTAGATTATTTTTGTCAGTTATTATTATTTATGGTGTATGCCCCTTTTGTTTTCTTTCTGAATGCAGAAGGGATCTAGCCAGTCCACAATGAAAGCTTCGTTGCCCCCCTGTGAGTCTTCTGGCAGAAATGAATGGATGGCGCCTGTATTCTTTGGTTTCCCTAAACATCACATCGTGTTTATACGAGGCTCTTCAATTAAGTCTGCACCCAAAGATTCAATAAGAGGTAAGCAGTGGTATTATTCAAGTTTTTGCAAAAGAAAGATGGACAGGAGACACTAATCTTAATCAGCCCGAGCTCAGGTTCATTTCCAGGTGAGCAGTTTCATTCCGACGATGAAGGAAACTGACGCTATAAAATGTAGATTGAATGATAGGTCTCATCACCATGCATTCAGTCATTAACTTCAAGTTCTATGATAAATCAGTAGGAAACTTAAATACAATGTTTTCCAACAAATTATGATTGTGATTAGGGCTGCGTTGTCAATGTACATAAGTAGATTTAAAGGATTAGTTCACTTTAAAAAAAACTTTTGCTGATAATTTACTCACCCCCATGTCATCCAAGATGTCTATGTCTTTCTTTCTTTAGTCGAAAACAAATTAAGGTTTTTGATGAAAACATTCCAGGATTTTTCTCTATATTATGGTCTCCAATGGGACCCAAACGGTTCAAGGTCTAAATGACAGTTTTAGTGCAGCTTCAAAGGGCTTTAAACGATACCAGACGATGAAAAAGGGTAATATCTAGCGAAACGATCGCTCATTTCAAAAATAAATAAAAAAGTTTAAGTTTTATAAGCACAAATGCTCGCCTTGCTCTGTTCTGTGATGCGCGTTCGTGACGTCACGTAATACGCAATTACGTTGAAAAGGTCACGCTTGAAAAATTTCTGTCCTGAAGAACATTTTCTTTTAGGCTTTTTAATATTAAAGCACCCAGGATACGCACACGAAATGGGCATTTTAAACGATAAACTGACACAAAAACATTTGAATATGTGGTGTATATGGTCCTCCTTCCGCACATTTGTAAACACGTCAACTTGACCCTTTTCAACGTAATTGCGTATTACGTGACGTCACGATAACGCGCATCACAGAACAGAGCAAGGCGAGCATTTGTGCTTATAAAACGTAAACTTTTTTATTTATTTTTGAATAGAGCGATCGTTTCGCTAGATATTACCCTTTTTTTTTCATCGTCTGGTATCGTTTTTTTTTTTTTTTAAAGCCCTTTGAAGCTGCACTAAAACTGTAATTTGGACCTTAAACCGTTTGGGTCCAATTGGAGACCATAATATAGGGAAAAATCCTGGAATGTTTTCATCAAAAACCTTAATTTCTTTTCTACTGAAGAAAGAAAGACATGGACATCTTGGATGACATGGGGGTGAGTAAATTATCGGCAAAAGTTTTTTTAAAAGTGAACTAATCCTTTAAGAACTGCATACTTTACACCTAAGAAATCATTTATCATTAGATCTGTTTTTGACAGCACGTTTTGTTCATTTCTGTGCATTTTGCCTAAGCACTGATCAAACTTTTGAAACTGTCAATTTTTTTGCTGCAGAGGGGATCCTGCTAGTCCAAAGTGAACTCCTGATGGACATTGAAGTACTCCTGCAGAGATTGTATCTTCGACACCATGCGCATTAGAAACTCCACTGAGTGCTTTCCTTTCACCAAGGCAGGACCCAGTGACTCATTACTGTTGATCGGTCAGGGGCAGGTCATTTTTTGTTTCATGTTTATTCATTTCTCCATGGATTACCAGCCATATATATGGACACATGCTGTATTCTCAAGATCTATGCTGTTTGGTAGGAATATAGAGAAAATGATATGTTTAGTCTGTTTTCAAATGGTATGTCAAATTTTCTCATTGTTTATCAGTAATATTCACTACTTTGGTTATATATGAGCATCTTTAGATTTTTCTATATTTAGTGGTTGCAAATGTAAAATGTACGGTAAACTATTTATGTTCCACATATTGTACTGTATTTTTAGCAGTAAAATACCGGCAGCTGTGGTTGCAAGGAATTTACCGTAAAATGTATCTGGTCAAAATAAAATGCTGTAATTTGTTATACAATTTTACTGTGTTTTTTACTGTCAAAGGTTTTAATAAGGTTTAACATATTTCTGTTATTTTTACAGTTATTTACCATAATAGGGTCTATCCTATTACTGTTAAATTAACAACAAATTACTGTATATATTATTATATTATAACTTTTTTTTTTACTGCAAATATCCGTAAAAAGCTATGGAAAGTTGCATTTTTTACATAAAATTACTGTATAATTGACAACTATATTTGTTTTTTTCTACCATGATTTTGGTAAAAAAAATACGTTGTCTACTGTAAAATTTAGGGTTACAAAACCAGTATACCGTATTGTCTTTTACAGATTCCACATTTTTTTCACGGTATATTCCTGGCAACCACAGCTGCCGGTATTTTACCGTAAATTTGACAGTTTTTTTTTAACAGTGTAGACTGAACTACCAGGACATCTGAGACTTGCAAACTAGATGGAACTACTGCCAAAATTAACATGCTTTTCAATTTTCATACGTTTCTGAGACCATATTGAAAATCCGTGATGTTCTTTTATTTTAAAACTCTTATAAATCGGAAGTTGAAAAAATGTAAAGCAAAGAAACATTGTGACATAAAATAATTAAGATGGGATGGGCACAGTTATGTCACAACAACCGCTGCATAGACAGTAAAACAGGCTTTTTTTAACTGAAGTAAAGAGAGGAAGAGTTCATCATCTCTCTGGGCGCTTGGTGTCTTCTCGGTTTCAAAAGTGGGCATGTGTTTCTTATATATTTTTGTAATTACTATTTATTTTAACCAGTGCTTTTATGAGATAAACACTTTTAGCAGTGTGGGGAAGATTTTAAATGTTGCGGTTATTTTATTTCCCATACACTGTAACAATTTCCACCAGGTGATGACTGGCAAAATCCGACTGAATGCCATCATGTTAGTTATGCTACACAATTGCTAGCAACTGACAATGACAAAAGAAGGACAGTATGAGGAGGGACTGTTGAGGTTAGAGACTGTAGCTACTGCATATGACACGTCACAACAACAGGCCATTACAAGACACTAGGTGGAGACAGCAGCCCCAAGGATGTCCTAGGCATTTTATGTACAACACAGGTCAATAGATGACAAAAAAAAAAAAAAAATTAATAAATAAAACAAAAATTTTAGAACAGATTCTAAACACTGGATGAAGCCAAGTTTAAAAAAAAAAAATGGTGGAATTTGTAAGTGCTAAGCATAACTGTAGAAATTTCCCATGACTTTTTTTTTTATAATTTCTTAAAAACTGTACAAATATTCATGAGACTTCCAGGCCAGGAAATCACTTTTTAATATGACATATTTCATTTATCTTTCTATGTAAAAAAAATTGTATTACATGACAAAGATTGTATCAGTTATTGAGTATGTAATTTGCATATTGTTAAATGTTTATTATCATCATTATTATTAATGATAATAATAATACTTTGTACTTTATTTAATAATAATACTTTGTACTTATCCATTTAGTTGCAAGCGCCAGACAGCAGTTTGCTTGCAGAAAGAGAGGCCGCCAATCTTCTGAATGGCAGTGTTTTGTGATTGAGTGTATTGTGTCTTGTAGCCATGTCTAGCTTGGACACAGTATTGGCCAAAAAATAAAAATAAATCTAATCAGTTAAGTTTAATGCATCTAAACACTCCAAAATCGAAGACTGTAAACGTTCTAACCCATTATTTTATTTACACTAGAGCTTGTCGCTGACACAATCCAAAGCAAAACACATTCAACATTAAAATGCTGTACATTAGACACTATATTGGAACTCATTCAACAATGAAACAAGTCTACATTTTCTTAAAAGAAGCATATAAATGGAAAAAGAGCTGAGCCAACAAAATTGCAAAATGGAAAAGGCTTTTAAAATGACCTTTAAAAAAGAAAAGAAAAAAAACGAAGAAGAAAAACATCAACTCGTATAACCAGCATTGTTCCATTTTACACACGTTCAGGTCAGTCTTTATGACATCAGACTGTTTCTGCTCTCTAGTGGCTGTGGCACCGAGTCTCCCTCAAAGAGGGGTTGTGGGGGTGGAGGGCACAGTGACAGGGTGAAGGCCCAGATCCAGAGAAGGGGCTTCCTCTTGTTCCGGGGGGCTTTTTTTAGAAGCTTCGAGCTTCTCCTTCAACAGGGTATAAACTTCCTTCACTGACTCACTGCTCTGTAATAACATCAATTAAAATTTGGTTACTTTATAAAATGTCAGTATAAGAGAAACAGTACAGAGAGGAACAGAGAACATTTTATCATCTTTGAACAGTTATGGATGAGGTGCCATCTAGCGACCTTTCAAGTCCACATAAAAAAAAATAAATAAAAAAAAAACTGACTCCATTTCTTAATCTGGTTTTATGAATGAGTCATCACTGCACGCTGTTTCAAAGGAAATTTTTTTGTTTTTGGCAATCTTTAATCAAAGTGAATAACTTAAACAGTCACTACCGTGATACTGAATGATGTTAATTAATGGTATATGCTTCTTCTGAAAAACTATCAACTTATTTTTTAGATATGTGTGTTCAGCTGCAGAATTCCTGGTGAAAAACTACATTACCCATGATACTGCTAAGAAATGTCTACCAATCAGAGAATCCTGGCAAGCAAATTGCATCAACCAGTCACTGCAAATGAAGTCAGTTTCCCTATGCTCTCAAAATTATTAAAATATTTTTATAAAAATATAATTAACTCGAAATATATTTTCTATGAATGATATGCATACCTTGCAAAAAACTTCAAAAAAAAAAAAAAAAAAAAAAAATTTGTCTATCTAAATGGGGAGTCATCTCATTTATCACCAGTAAAATATGGAGTGCCACAAGGATCTGTCCTAGGTCCTCTGCTATTTTCAATATACATGTTGCCCCTTGGTAATATCATTAGAAAATACGGGATTAGTTTCCACTGTTATGCTGATGATACTCAACTATATATCTCAACAAGACCAGGTGAAACTTCTAAATTATCTAAGCTAACAGAATGTGTTACAAATTTAAAAGATTGGATGACCAATAATTTTCTCCTATTAAATTCAGATAAGACAGAGATATTACTTATTGGACCAGAAAACATTACACAGAATCTCGTAGATTACAATTTGCAACTAGACGGATGTACTGTTTACTTCCTCTACTGTAAAAAATCTGGGTGTTATATTAGACAGTAACTTGTCTTTTGAAAATCATATTTCACATGTTACAAAAAACAGCATTCTTCCATCTTAGAAACATTGCCAAGCTAAGAAATATGTTACCTGTTCCTGATGCAGAAAAGCTAGTTCATGCATTCATGACCTCTAGACTGGACTATTGTAATGCACTGCTAGATGGTTGTCCTGCATCCTCAATAAACAAGCTACAGGTAGTCCAAAATGAAGCGGCTAGAGTCCTTACCAGGTCAAGAAAATATGATCATATTACCCCAATACTACAGTCTCTGCACTGGCTACCTATTAAGTTCCGTATCAGTTACAAAATATTATTACTTACTTATAAGGCCCTTAATGGCTTAGCTCCTGCGTACCTAACTAGTCTTCTACCACGCTACAACCCATCACGCTCCCTAAGGTCACAAAACGCTGGACTTTTGATAGTACCTAGGATAGCAAAGTCCACTAAAGGAGGTAGAGCTTTTTCGCATTTGGCTCCCAAACTCTGGAATAGTCTTCCTGATAATGTTCGGGGCTCAGACACACTCTTTCTGTTTAAATCTAGATTAAAAACACACCTCTTTGGCCAAGCATTCAAATAATGCATCTCATAATTTTGGACTGCAGTTATATCTGATCAAATGTGCATTATTATTCTTTAGCTTGGGTTTAAATTAATTAATTTTACTTGGCTGGAACAGCAGCTACGCTAATTATGTCTCTATTTGTTTCTCTGCTTTGCCACGGGATTTACATCCCGTGGTAACTAGGATTTACACAAGCTCCAGTCTGGATCCAGAACACCTGAGAAGAGATGATGCCAGCCCCTCAGAGTGGATAGGTTTTTTCTGTCAAGTAGACAACATACAGAACTACCACATTTTGCTATAAGTTTGATGTGCATAATTGCTGTTAATAGTGTTAATCGTCTGTTTGTTTACGTCTTTTTATTGATGTTTCTAAACATTTCTGCTATATGCACATGAACTGACAGTCATCACTGATAAGCTACTACTAAATATTGTAGAAACTTAATTTTCTGTAAAGTTGCTTTGTAATGATTTGTATCGTAAAAAGCGCTATACAAATAAACTTGAATTGAATTGAATTGAATATATATATATATATATATTCTGTAATTTTCTATGTATAATCAAAGTTGGGAAAAATATTTCCCAGAACTAAGGGCACTGAAAAAGTGGACAGACATTGTTGCATTAACATTAGTAGCTACAGCTATTTAGGCACTGTTTTAGCAAATTAACATTCAGTCAGTTTTCTGTAAAATACCTGTTTTGGTGGTTCAAGCGTCTTCATTACGGTCTCCATGTAGGACGCCAGTACCTTCTGTTGGAGATGATTCAATAAGCGAAGACAGTGTCTGTGAACATTCTCCTTACTGCAAAAAATGAGAGCAAAAACATAGAACTGTGGTGAACCGAGCCACTCTATTAACCTTGATTTTTTTTTCTTACAAATTCATATTTTTCTTTCAAGCACTGAAGAATTTGCACTATTTGATGCAATTAAAAAAAGATAATACAGACCTAGAGAAAGATGTGAGGAGGAAGTTATCAAAGACAGCAGTACAAAACTCCTCTGATCCAAATTCGTCAGAGAGCAGAGTCAGATGGCCAGTGAGAAGATGAAGAAAGATGTCTCCGAATGCCATGTCATTATAGGTATCAACTGCACAAACACACACACAAAGTGCTCAGTCTCTGTGAGGCTTTGACTTGTGGATCCATTAATCCAAAGTATCTGACAGGAGTCTCACCCAGTGCAGGCAGAAGCCGCTGTAAAGCATTTTTATTCCTCTGCTTAGCAATATGAAGCACATAATAAAGACCGATCTCACACGCCACCCTGTTTTCCTGTATATACCTAGACAAGACAAAAACACCATCCATTTTAGAAAAGTGAGCGTTTGCTGAATATATTGAGCTGAGGAGCATACCTAATGCAGATACCTAGAGAAGGTTTCAGGCAGGGTGGTGGGGTACGTGAGAGAGGTCTTCTCCTCACTCGGCAGTTTCTGCTCCACAGTGAACGTGTAGTCATCCACCACTATTGACATCACGGCAGGCAAAAAGCGTGTTACCACCTCCAAATCCTGATGGTGAACAAGACCAGCCTTCAGTAATTGTTCAAACCCATTTCAAATATTAGATTATGGTGTATTGAAGAATGCTAATTGTTCATCTTACCATTCGGGGCTCTTTAAAAACCTGGCTGTCAATCATATCCCAGGCACCCTGGCCAAGAGAAAGCATCCGCAGCAGGAGGAGAAGGTCAGGGCTGTCCTGTACATGAACACAGTGATTTCAAAGCATCAATAGGACAGCAGTGTTATACTATCATAGTGTATTGATTAGGGCTGTCAAATGATTAATCACGATTAATCACATCCAAAATAAAAGTTTTGTTTACATAATATATGTGTGTATACTGTGTATATTTATTATGTATACATAAATACACACACATGCATGTATATATTAAGAAGAATATGTTATGTTTATATATATTAAATATATTTATATATAATATAAAATATAAGAATATAAATATATAAATGTATATACATGTAAATATTTTCTAAATATATAATTTATGTGTGTGTATTTATATATACATAATAAATATACCCTGTACACATACATATATTATGTAAACAAAACTTTTATTTTGGATGTGATTAATCGTGATTAATCATTTGACAGCCCTAGTATTGATATATTTAGTCATTTTGTAATATGCTTTTTTTGTTATTTTTTATATTTCTATTTAGATTTAATTGACTTTTATTTCAGTTTTGTGAAACATCTTCATTGAATTTATACAATTTGCTCTACAATTTGAACTCAAAAACAAACCCCAGGCAATGTAAAAAATAAGTTAATTGATTGCAATGTGTTATAAAAGATAAGAATGAATAAATAAGAAAAAATTAAAAAAATAAAGACTTAAAATATAAAATTATTTCAGTTTTAGTAATTTTAGTACTTAACTTATTTTGGTTAGTTGCCAAGAAAACATTTCTAATTTTAACCAAGTTTAAGTTTTTCATCAATGTGTTACTTAATTTCAGCTTCATTGCAATTATCAAAAAATACTTTTATTAGTTTTCATTAACAACAAAAAGATGTCTACTATAATCTAAGACCAACTATGAGCTGGAGTTCTTACTCTGGGCAGGGCGTCCTGGCTCAAAAGCTCTTGAAGGTTCCTCACGGTACTCAACACTAGTGTGTTACAGGCAAATGGGTCACACAGGATCATAGAGAGGTCACTGTGAAAGACAGAGGTAGAGAGTGTTACATTTTTAAAGTTTTATGGGTTTATTCTATGCTGTGTTGCATCGTGTCTGTATGGATATGTGAATCTTGTACCCTAGCACTTGCTCCTGCCCTTTCTTGACCCCATCCAGGAAGCCTTGTAACTCTCGAGCCCGTTTAGCATCCACAAACTTTTCCCTGATGCAGGCATCCAAACACCAAGAAAACTGCAAAAGGATGAGAGCAAAGATAAATGTTTTGTATCTTTTTGAATCTGTTTGAAAGTGGTCACCCTTATGGTACATGATCACACACTGCTGTAGTTTCAAACAGCTTTTAATTGTTTTAATGTCTAAACAATCAAAAAAGTTCTTCAGGGTCTGACTTCCAGAACGTTTCCAGTCCCTGTACCTTTCTGTAACAGTTAGTTAGGCCATTTTGTACAAACATAATTTGGAAGTCGGAAGTCTCCCCTTTAAATGGTGCTCAATAATCATGAAGTTACGTTTGAAAAGATGTGTTGGCTAGTACAGACAGGAAACTGGTTCCACACCTTATGACAGGGGTCGACTGAACAGATTTCACTGACGTCGAGGTCATGAAGGGACATGAGCAGCTCGGCTCGCAGGGTGCAGTAGTGTACGTTCCGTGTGCGCAGGAATAGCGTCCGCAGGAACTGTAGTACCATATCATAGAGCTTCACATTCTTTCCAATCATTTGAGTCAGCTTCAACACCACCTGACAAAAAAAGAAAAAAAAAAGTCACAGTGAGGACAGAGCTGTTTGTTGTTCCACGGCAACATAATCACCAAAATCCAAGTTTGTCAAAAGAAAAAATTTTTTTTGCAGATTAAACTTATTTTAAGATTTAATGAATATATACATTACATTAATACTGAGAGTTCTTAAATTGAATGATAAGATTAATGATCTAAACAGTCCGAATTAGACTGGCCCATTATGCTTCAGTATAAACATACTATAATATAGACACTGTATTTAATTGGGCAGCTTACAGGTATAACTAAACACTGACTTAACTAATTGTAATAGCGTTAGAAAAAAAAAACACCTGGCACTTACTTCACCCTGTCGCCGTGTTTTGGGTGAAGGACTGAAAAAGTTGTGAAGGATGGAGAGGTCACTGCTGAAAAGAGCTGCTTCCTTCTCCACAATATACTGTTTCAACAGAGGAGACACCTCGTCCCCGAAAAGAGCCTGATTGTCTTGCCAAATCTGCCGTTTCACCTCCACTGCGCAGACTTTGTACAGCTCTTTATCAGCCATCACCTGCTTCAGCTTCTTCTCAGGTACCTGCACGAGAGGCCAATCAGATTGTCACAGTTAAACACATAAACGTCACAAAAAATAACAAAATAGACTGCACACCTACAGCTGAAATGATCTGCAAAATAAGTTTGACTTATATCTGAAACATAACCACCATTGTAACAGGTCATTGCATGGAACACATTCAAACCTTTGGCAGATGTTTCAGCACTTGCATGACGATGGGCTGTATGGATGGCATCTTCACCAGTGGGAAGCTTTTCTCAAGAAGTTCTTCCAGCTTTATGTATCTGTGTGAATTTAAGGGATGTATAAGTATGATTTATGATCTGCTTTATAATAAATTTGTTCAAAATCAAACATTGCATTCACCTGTCCTCATCCTTGCCCTCTGCAATGGTGGCAACACGCTCCATGAGCTTTTCTCGAAGTTCATCAAAGACTGACTGATGAAACTCCAGCCGTGGAGTCCCGTGAAGGTCCAGGAAAGGCAGTGCGGACTGTAGGGTTGGCAACAATATGCCATTTTCCATCTGTGAATGACAAAAAAGTTATAATAAAAACACACCAAGATAAAACACAACATGATTTTTATTACACGCAAAACAAACTAGCATCCTTATTTTATAGATAAGCATTTGTTAAGTACTTATTTTTTATTACTAAGGAACCAAATAGTAACTAGTACCGGTTTCAATTTTACTAGTAACTATTCATTAAATGTCACTACTTATTAATAGTAGATTAGCAGATAATTAGTACATTAGTAGTTCTAAGTATTTACCTTTTCAATTTTGATATATTACAATACTAATACTTATATTATTTTGATGCTAGTTACTATCCCAAAAGCAACAAATAAGTTTTTCATTGTTGCCAGTCTCAAACTAATTTTTTGTCAATGTACACTTTACCATACTTATGAAAAAAAAGTACTATTTATGGAAAAATATACTTTAAAAGAATATACCTGGATATATGTTTTCAGACACTTAATTGCAATGAAACTATGCACTTTTCATGTTTTTAAATATATCTGCAATGATGAAGTTCGAGCACATTTAAAATATATTAACTTTAAATATATGACCAAATAATATACTACTATTAATTCAATTATAATCAAGTGCTTTATATGTGCAGACAATGTTACATATTAGACAACACATCAAATTAAGTGTACTTCTTTAAAGCATGACAAAAGATTATATAAAAAAATGTAAACATACTTTAAAGTCAAACTTTTAATTTGACATTATTACAAAACAATTTTTAAAAGTTTACTTAAGTGTGTTAAGAAATTTAAATATTAACGTGTACAGTAAGACAATTAAATGGCCTTTTAGTTCAATAATATTACATTATCTGCGAGTACAGATTTTTAAATATACGTTTAAGATTTGAACGGCACAGCTAATAAGAACTATTCTTTCCACAAGGATATTCACTGGGTATTAGTACTTAATCCTTAGTTCTTAGTAATCAGTAAAGCTACATTTAGACACTAGAAAAGAGAATATTGGATTACTTACTAGTAATTAAAATCATTACTAGTAACGTAATAGATATCAGTTAGTTAGCTCAAATCGATAACCGTTTAATCGTCTGGTCATAGGCTGTCAAATGACAAGTCACACCGCAAGCGAGGCAAGAAACTAGATCCCTCCCATTATAATGAATGAAGATGACTGCTGCATGCGAGCGCGAGCGACATGCTTTATGCATAATGCAAGACATCCGAAGACTGTGGCTGTTTTACTTTTGAGAAAGAGGCACATGTCCAGGTGTATTAAGCTCTAACCTGAAACTGGTCGATGGCTTTCAGGGGTTCCGTACAGTTAGTCAGAGTTTCTTTAAGATCTTCTCCATTGGATATTCCCAGCTCCGGTAAACCTGCAAACATTTTGAGTCACTGTCTCTATTTAACTGCACTATCAAAACAAAATCGAATGCATTGAGAGCAGAAATCCAACAGATGTTGGCTAGATTTGCATTGTTCGTTATCTGTATTCGCACGCTTCCTAACTGTGCAACCTCGTCAACAGACTCTTGTTTCTGATTCATCGTAATAAGTTCCGCCTCAGAAATGTTCCTAGCTGGCCTTCAGGCGTCACGCTAGCCTGTCAAGCGCTACTAAATTTGAGTAAATTTGTCTACTAAAATGCCCTCATCATTGAAAACCAGTATTAAAAGAGTTTTCAAACCGTTGAAAAATGTTTGATTTTATTTGATTTGATTTAAATGAATTTGTTTGAAATGGTTTTTGTGATATTAGCTACACTTTATTTATAACGATTCCAGTCGAGGTTAATAAAATTTTGCCTCTTAGACAAAATAAAATTAAGTATGAAATTAAAAATTAAATTAAATTCATAATAAACAATTAACAAGAATTGCGTTCAGGATTGATGATCAGAAACTAAGGATTGTTAAGACTGTGTCTTAAGAACTATTTTGACCAATTAGCAGTTAGCTAAGGGGTAACTAGTCTTACTTTTCAATTCAAATTAGACAGTCTACCTGATTTTAAAATTTATGACCAGTCTAGAAAAATACAATTGCATGACTAACTTTTTAAGACTAGTCTAAGCAGTCTGTGCAGCTGGGTATGATTTCTGAAATGTTAGTGTACGGTTCTGTTTTTCCTGACCAGTTTTTACAAAATCACACTGTATTAGGTAAATGTGTTATTGTAACAGTGGACATTGAGAAAAGTTATAAATATAAAAATCTAATATATTTAATACATATAAAAATCTAAAACTAATCAGTGTATAGTCCTTTCTGACTGAGTCTTCAGTTGTTTCCTGCTTTGTGTGGGAGATAAGATGGGGTGGGTTTGTTTTCTTGACTTTGGGATCTCCTGCATGGCTTGTTCCATACATTCCTCAAGACTATACGGGCTGATCCTCCTCTGCTACCTGCATAACTGGAGATCCCAACTCCTGTGTAAGAGAGGGGGGAAAATAAAATAAAAAGGTAGTTTGAAAATTTAACTGAATGCTAAGTGTAAAACTGAGCTAAAGGATTTTATGTATGTATGTATGTATGTATTAATTCATTTATTTATTTTTAATTTTGTTTGCCACTCATCGAAAGTTGTCAGGAAATCAGTGGAAAGAGAGAGAAAATGGGGCAAAGACACTTTGTCTATTATCTCATTTACATTTATGCAGATGTGTAGACCTGGAGCAATGTCCAAATGATAATAACAGAAGCATAACAATGAGATAAAATTTAAGAACAAATTCAGGAATTTTATTAAAGTTAAATGTCTGAATTTATTCTCTGAATTCTGCAATATCTGACTTTTGAATTTTGTGATACAAACTGAAGCTAAGATATGGGTCATTTTTCCATAAAAAGGATTTAACTGAAAATTCTGTATTTTATAGAATTACACACACAGATGTTTCTAGTGATCTCACACTATTTGTCATACTTACTATCTACTCACCTTTGGCATGAAACCCGCTGTGTTGACTGACTATGCCGGTACAGTTCTGCTTGTCTGCTGGCCAGTTGTAGATGAACATAGAAGTGTGAGAGGATCCAGCATCCAGGACTATCCCATACTAAAAACAAACAAAACTGAAGCTTAGGCTAAAAAAAACTATTCAAAAACATTTCATTGTGTAGTTAGTGATGGCACTCATATTTGATGTTTTGTATGTATTTATTAAAATAAATGCATGGAAATATAACTTGGCTTTAAGTCAACTGTTCTTTCAAATCAATTAGATTTTTTTTTCTTATTTAATAAGAGCTTTCACAAGAATCTTTTTAATGTTTTTGAGCTGTTTATGGCAGGAGCAACAGCAATCATGATTCAGAAGCAACCAGTTGGACTGTCATTAAAGTTGTCAGTTGACATTCAGTGGCTGCCTGCCACATGCCAAAAAGAGATTCATCTTCATCTTGCCAGAAAAAAGTTTTTTTTTTTTTTTCTATAATCAAATCTAATCAAAAGTTCTCTGTCTGGACAATCTTGTGTCATCTTTGTCTGATTTGTAGCATGTTTTATGAACAACAAAATTGTCATTACCAAGAGCTGTACTGTTCCTTTGATGTCTTCAGTGTTGATGATGAGCAGAAGGATGCATATAAATGAAATAAATAGAGCTGCAATTGTGGTAAATATTTGCAATTGCATTGTAATCTACTGTAAACAAAAACTACAGTGACATTTGCTGATCGACTGTAGTCAAGATTGTAGCCAGGATGTCAGAATCTACTGACTTTGACACATTAGCACTAAAGTAAACCGAATTGCAAAACAAATTTCTCAAATTTATATGAAATGTCTTGACTGTCAAAGTGTGGATTTCTGCTGACTTTATACTGATTGATTTTAGATTGCGTTTAAGCTGTAGCATGTGTGCTGATGTTTAGCTTTTGGTAACTTAATTTGGGTTTTTAAATGGTCCACACAGCTGGTTGTATGTAGTGCAGTGTTGGAAAAGATTTATTGAAATAACAGTAGCAAAAGCAAACTTGTAAGGGTAAAAAAAGGTCACTATTTTTGTGCCCTAAAAAGGTCTGTATGTGAAGTACAGAAACACAAAACTTCTCAGACATGCAAACAGACATCAATCTGACACTAGATGGCATCAGAGCAAAAAAAAAAAAAAAAAAAAAAAAAAGAAAGTTTTTTTTTTTATTGTTGATGAGGAGTAGTAGAAACATGTTTTTTTTGAGGCACTATGCATGTACATTTAACATAATCAGTGATTTTTTTTTTCTTACACATAAAACATTATGCCTCTCTGTAAGACTCTGTCATTGGGCAAGTGGGTCGCACATTATTCTAAAAGATACAATAAGTGAATGGGCGACAAACTTGATGAACAAAGAAATGTCTTGGCTGTTGTGACAGAGATTTGTCTGTTTTACCATCAGTTCTCTGTGGATCTCCCTCTCTCTCCTATATAATCTTCCATATAGGTTATAATAGTGTTCTCCAGGAATGTAGGAATGATTTAAATATGGAGGGTCGCGTTACAGGAAAGCTGATTGATTGATAAAACATTGATTAAATTCCCCAAACAATGTAGGAGGAAACACAGATATATGTAAAAGTGAACGGAGTCTGTCCTGTGTTGTTCAGGGGTGCAACTGCACATTTGCTGAAAGGTATGCAAGATTATATTTAAATGCAAAATAAATTGATATGGTTAATCACTGTCCTCTCAAGTAACAACGTTGCTGACAACTGACTTACAGCAGGGGTCACCAAACTCAGTCCAGGAGGGCCAGTACCCTGCAGAGTTCCAACTTGCCTTAACACACCTGCCTGGAAGTTTCAAGACCTTGATTAGCTGGTTCAGGTGTGTTTGATTAGGGTTGGAGCTAAACTCTGCAAGACACCGGCCCTCCAGGACGAAATTTGGTGACCCCTGACTTAACAGTGAAAAAAACTGATAGATTTTACAGTCTCAGTTTGTTCGCTTTATTTTAATGCATTGATTTATTTCCCTTTGCCTCCTCTATTCATTTCGGTCATGTGACTGTGTCTGTGACAGTAATGTCAAAGGGTGAGCTGCTAATATGTACTCACTTGATAATAAATTACATTTTGAACTAATTTAAATAAAGTCTTCGTTTCATTATTTTTGACAAATAAGCTTTTGATTATTTATAACATTTTATTAAAGAAGATTTTCACAGAATGATTTCAGCGTTTTGAAATAATTCTGTTTTATTGTATTTACAAAATACAGAAAAATTCGTAAACACGTTAACTTATTTAATATTACAAAAGCTTTCCGGATTCAGCAGGAATAGAAACAGGCAATACTATTTAAAATTCAAATACATTCTTCTATTTGCATAGCTACATTTTCAAGATTTTCCATTTTGAATGTTTTCAGTGCCTTCAACTTTGTTTTACAGCACATAGCATAGCACACAAATAGGCTAAATCTAGAAAAAAAAAAGTTTCAGAACAAACATACATGATATGCTATTAAGGCACAGTATACCAAACAAACATACATTCAACATTATGAAAAGACAGACATCTTGACATGATTGTTCTTGATGAATCAGACTCAGCACTACTAAAATCAAGTTTACTGTTGTACAGTCTCTTCTAAAATCATAATTTATATAAAATGTGCTTGACAAGAAATGTTAATGAAATGAGACAGGTTTGATGAAATGTGGTACAAAGAGTCTTTGTGCATCTTTGTTGTTTGCAATATACTGTTAGCATCCTTGCTAAGGGCAGTACATAACAATGCACATAGGGAGCAATATAACTCTTTCATTATTAAATGGCATCATCAGTGCCTTTCTTACGAATGGCTCGCAACAAAAAATATAGTGCCATAATAAGAAGAAAGCAAAAGAGGGTGATCAGAGCACCCCAGGCACTTGAGCTCAGAGATTTCCTCAGTAAAACATCTTCAGCAGGCAGCAGGTTGCTTAGGCTTAGCATGTAGCCAAGGGACCAGCCGACAGACGTGTCTCCTGCCTGCAAACCAAAATAACATGTTAACATTTTCTTGACCTAGTCGGGTCCATTTATTCACCAAGCTTTAGGGAATAGTTCACCCAAAAATAAAAATGTAAAGATGAGTTTGTTTCTTCATCGGAAAACAAATGGAGATTTTTAACATACATCACTTGCTCACCAGTGGATCCTCTGCAGTGAATGGGTGCCGTCAGAATGAGAGTTCAAATAGATGATAAAGCATCACAATAATCCACAAGCAATCCACACAGCTTCAGTCCATCAGTTAACATCCAGTGAAGTGAAAAGTTGCGTGTTTTTATTAACAAATCTCATTCTGACGGCAGCCATTCACTGCAGAGGATCCACTGGTGTGCAAGTAATGCTAAATTATTCCAAATCTGTTCGGTTGAGGAAAACAAAATGATGTCCTGAGGGTGAGTAATTTTTCTGCAAATTAAAATTTTTGGGTGAACTACTTTAAATCAACACAAAAGTTATTACAACCCAATTTACTCCTGTAATGTGTAATTTTAAATAAAAAATATAATGAGATATAGTACTTGATTTTGTCCATGAGAAATTGTCCGGACAGTGAAAAGTGACAGATGTTTGGAGGGAAGGGGTTAAAAAATGAGAGGAATTGGTGATATAAAAAAAAATATATATTGTGTGCCTACAAATAGGGAAAGTGCATTAAGGAGGTAAATAGAGTCAGTTTTTGCAAATAGGTCCAGCTACCTTCTTCTGGAAGGAGATGTGCGGGAAGGAGAGATTATCAAAGCCATATCCATTGACCAGTAGCACCTGCACAAAGGCAGAGACTGCGCAGTAGTCCTTCAGACGGCTTCCCTGACCCTGAACCTTATTTGTCATCTAGGGCAAGGAGAATGAAAATACTGTAGGCTAAATAAATAGGTCAACTGTTAATTCAATAATGCTTCATTCGCTAACAATAATATACTTAAACAATTCACAGTAAATATCATCTTCAAAGAAGATAAAGCAAGTTCTCTTAATTGGAGAACATGAGACTCTCAATCATTGGTCGATTGCTGAGATATGGGGAAAGTCATCTTAGAATAGCAGGACTCAAAATCAGCTCAGCGGGGCGGTACCTCCTGAAAGCTCATGTTGCAGACAACACGGGTAGCGTCCTCTAAATGTTCTGGGGACCTGATGCTGATGCCTGTTGCTTCCTGAAGAAAGGAATGGGTGTAGAAAAATGCAGAAAATGCCTGTGCCAGAGAAAGAAAGAGGGTGATGGAGAGAGAGAGATTACATAATCATAATCATGACACTCATGAGTGAATCATGAGTGCCCAGAAATGAATTTATGATTTATTTTAATGCTTTAAGCTGTCTCACTTAATAACTGCTTACATGTTAACATAACCATCCCCCCACCAGTAAAGACATTAATGTTGCCAAAACCACAAGAGATGAAAGAACGAACAGCATGTTATGCTAGTTGATAAAATATATTTACAAAAATTCAACTGAACGCACAAAAATTTAAATGTTCCATATTAAGCATTCTAGAAACTCATACCATATAGTTTCCAGTAATGTTGGGCTGGAAGACTTCATCAAAGGAGCATCTGGAATAAGAACATTTGTTAAAAGAAAAGAGACGAGAAACATTTCCCAGGCATTGATCGTAGTTTCCTGTGCCTTTGATTTGCAGCTCATCGTCAGGTTTATAGGGCGTTTGTCTTTTATTGCATGGAGTACCAAACACACTGCTCAGCTTTATGGAGTCACTGTGACCTGCAGGATAGCAGGGGTGAACTATAGAGCTGTCTGAACCCTGAGTCTATAAGACACATGAAGAAAAGAAAACATCAGAAATCATACTCTAAGTATCTATCAAATCAGTTAATCAGCTTGTCTGATGATTGTTTAGACTAAAGATTTGCACTTAACCTCCATCAGAAGTGCCAGCAGTCTGAGTAACACCTGGTCTCTCCCATAACACAGAAAGCTTTGAGTGTAAATCTGATAGTCTCGTCCATACAGCCGCAGTTTCATCAGATTGTCCTTGTTCTCCACCGTCTGTTTTGTTTCAAAGGTGATCTGAGTAGAAGCTCCACCAAAGTCCAGAGCACCAACCGTGTCTCTGCCTGGAGACAGCCATTGTCCCACAAAACCATACTAGAAGAATGAGAGAGAAAAATGGAGGGTAATGGCCAGCAACGGGACTTTATTACAGGACATTCAGATGTTGTGAGATATAAAGTATGGCTATATTACCTTGATGTAATTCTCAAGCAGGTAGTTGACTGTGACCCATCCATAAGCCCCCTCTTCTTGTCCACTTAAGATAGTGGCCCCTTTGAAGCTGAATGGGTAGGTCTTCAGTTTGTCTCCCACTTCCTTCAAAACCTCATCTGATTCTTTGGTTTTAGAAATACTGCGTGAAATGACACAAATGCATATTTTTGAATCTTTTTTTTTTTTTTAAATTCCACTTTTAATACAGTCTCTTCTTTCTGTCTATACTTTTTTCAGGAATCCTTGATAAATAGAAAGTTCAAAAGAACAGCATTTATGTGAAATAGAAATCATTTGTAACATTATAGCTGTCTGTTCTGTCACTTTTGACATGCATCCTTGCTGATAAGAAGTATTAAACAGCTAATCAAACTCTAACTAGTAGGTGTGGTTAATGGTGTTTTAATTTGTGTTTTTAATGTAACATTATAGCTGTCTGTTCTGTCACTTTTGACATGCATCCTTGCTTATAAGAAGTTTTTATGTGTTAATTTTTTTTTATAGTTATTTGTGTACTTTAATTGTGTTATGTTTGTTTTGTGTTGTTTTGTTATAAGATTTTCTTTTTTAGTGATGTGAGCTTTCTGACTCACTTCAGTAGTCTCATGCCTGCCGTTGCCCCAAGATACAAAGGGGTGAGTTTGTGTCTTGACTTTGGGATCTCCTGCATGGCTTGTTCCATACATTCCTCAAGACTATGGGCTGCTCCTCCTCTGTTACCTGCATAACTGGAGATCCCGCCTCCTGATTAGTGAAAGTGAGAGAGGAAGAGAGAGGTCAAGTCATGGGACAACTGAAATGAACGATAGAATTCCTCTTAATTTTCTTATGAACTCTGCGAGGTCATGCATGGGCAAGAACTATCAGTTCCTACTTCACTGCCTGAGATGCCACACACACTTGACTACCATAAATGCAACCACACATTTTTTGGATGACCATTCCAGATGTTTCCGTAAAACACTGCCACTCAGCAATATTTGAGGGGTACTTGGAGTTTAACATCCCAATTCTGTGAATGTCAGGTCCTAAAAGAAGACTGAGCCAAAGTGACGAAATTGTAAAAATTGTAAAAACCTCAGACAACACTGCAAAAAAGGGAAGTGGGCAGCAATTAGTTGCAATTCAGCACTCTTCTTTAAGAAAGCAGTGAAAAAATATCAATAACTAATTCATTACAATACCTTCATATAAATGAAGTAAACATCTGATGTTGTAGTTTGGATTTTGTGTATAATTTTATTTAATGCCATGTCAGCATCTGAGGTTATTTTCATGGCAAAAACTCAATTACAAAAATACAAATATCACATAAAAACAATAAAAACCAAGCAAACAAACAAACACAAGTAATATTATACACAATTTTTTAAATTAACATATGATAAAAATTCTAAACCCTTTTCAGGTAAAATCTTTCTAAATAAGTCCTTAAGTGATCTAACTAATAAAAGAGCTTTCTACTTGCATTAAAACCAGGACATTCCAAAAGAATATATTTAATAGAAAGGGGGGTCTTGCAGAACATGCATATGGGTCTTCACATTTAAGCAAAAAATGCATGAGTCAGTCTTGTATGACCTATACGACATCTGGTAAAGATGTGGATTTTGTAATGTCTGTTCTATGAGTGACTTTTATTTTGTGGATTTTGTAATGTCTGTTCTATGAGTGACTTTAAATACACAACGTTTTATCATTCAAATACTCACATTTAGTCCTTGGTTTTTTTCCAGAGGGGCATGACACTCGCTGTGTTGACTGACAATGCCGGTACCGTTCTGCTTGTCTGCTGGCCATTTGTAGATGAACATGGCCGTATGAGAGGATCCAGCATCCAGGACTATTCCATACTGAGAACAAACACAACAGCAAAAAAATAAATAAAAAATAAAAATAATGAGTCTAAGGCTAAAAACCTGTGGTGGCATGGATTCGGTTCCCAGGGAAGACATGCATACAAAGAGATGCTGCCAAAATATATACCTTGAAATTTGCTTTTATGCAAATGCTTGTATTCAGCAAATATAAATTACACATTAAATTCAAAAGTTACAATAAAACATTTATAATGGTACAACATTTTTCTATTTCAAATAAATGTTGTTGTTTTGAACTTTTTATTCAACAACAAAAAAACTGCATCACAGTTTGCACAAAAAAATTAAGTAGCACAACATTGTTATAATAATAAGAAATGACATAATAATAATAACATAATAAGAAATGTTTCTTGATCACCAAATCAGCATATTAGGACTATTTATGAAGGATTTATGAAGACTGGAGTAATGGCTTCTGAAAATTCAGATTTGCCATCATTATCAGAGTTGCTCGAATAAATTACATTTTTAAATATGTTAAAACAGGCTAAACAGCTATTTTAAAGGTGGACTTCGATGTTGGTAAATGTTTTTATTGTTTTTGTGTTTTTGTTTTGATGAGATGTATTTACATGGTTTAAGGTTAAAAAAAACACATTATTTAACATGTACCATACATTAATGTTGCTCCTCTATGCCCCGCCTTTCTGAAACACGTTGATTTTTACAAAGCTCATCGTTTTGAAAAGCAAGATGCGCTCTGAATGCAATCCAGTGCATTGTGATTGGCTGAATACCTCAAGCATGTGATGGAAATGTTACGCCTCTTACCATACTGTGATGCGTGTCCTGGTGCGACGACACATAAACAATCAAACCCATTACAAACGAGGCATTTGTTGCATCCAGTGGGGACATAATTACTGATTATAATGACTTATGCTGTCTTTTTACGCGTTGCGTTGCGTATTGCGTCGTTTAAACGCATTGTATTGTATGCATTTGTTGTATGAGAAAAGACAAACAACAAGCACTACTCTACACTGCTCAAAACTTGCGTTTGAATCGTCAGTGGCAAATCCTTTAAATATGAAAACATACTTACAGGTTGAGTCAGAACAGCTGGCATTGAACAGTAGGTTCAGGAAACAGTCCAGCTGGTTTGAACTGTTCTAGATCAGTGTTGTAAATACAACTTAACCACTGGTTACTAGTTGTGTCCTCTTTTGGAAGGCCAAACAAAGTAGTTTTGCTTTCATAAAGAAACACACAGCATCTCCACGACATGGTGGCGAAGGCAGCAACAATACTACAGCAAGAATCAAAGTTACGCCTTCTTTCTTTGTGTGAACATTTGGGTGCTTGTTATGCAAATCTTCCCACATAGTGACATAGACGTGGGGGTGTGTTTAAACGAGGTCTTTTAGGAGGGCGTGGACGAGTCTTAACTTTTATAAAGAATATCTCTTTGGGTTTGAGACTTTAGTCTTAGTAGCTTTAGGGATTTTATCTATTCACGAACAGCTTGTAACACTCCAAAGAGAAAGAAAAACTTGAAATCACATCATATGACCCCTTTAAATTGTAATTTTTTAATTGTCAACAAATATGAAAATCTGACATTTATTTTAATTAATATTTTTAGCATTGAAACCTGGTCTGAACAAAATGATTGAAGTCTAACATGAGCTTATTAATAATTGATTGATCAGTTTGCCATTTCATTCCAGCCTTTACTCCTGGATGGAGATGGATTTACTCCTTGGACTGATTTATGTGAGACTACTGTAACTAGAAGTTATAACTTGCACATAGCTGGTGTAACCCGCCCCAGGTAATTTTGGTCTCATGCTGCTAAAACAGGGTGTGTATTTGAGAATTAGCCATGTGGCAACTGCATTACACATGGTTTTCACTGATGAGTTGAAAATATAGTTTAAAAAAATCCCCCACTCTCTCTTTGGTTAGAATATGATTTTGTAACTTAATGTTGATAAATGTAAACATATTAGATGTAGTTAATACTTGAGGTTTTCTGCCTGTCTCATTTATATCTCTACTAGATGCATCTTGTTGCTTTAAAAAGTCAATTTATTTGAATTTTAAATGGTCAGGCCTCTTTCATTAGCTAATTCATAATGCTGATTATTATTCAAGCAAACATGACTCACCTCCGTAGCCACCTTTGAAAATATGAATATGATTTACTTAAACTAAACACTTCTTTGAAGTAGTGTAAAATGTTTGCTCAATGATCATAATAAATGTTTAACAACCTAAAGATCAAGAAATAACAAGTGTCATTTACATACATCACTTCTCTCCTTTTCATCCCTTCCTTTTATCACACACACACCTGCACTTCCCAAAGGATTGTGTATTTTGGGCAAGACACAGCCTGAACTTTATTCATTCATGCAAACCATGATAATCTCTTCCAATTATATATCTTGCTCTCCAGACTTTGCCTACAGTTTGCATACAGCCATTTTAGATTAGTATAATAGCAGTGTCTAGCAGCTCTTTTGAGTTCAACAGGTGACTCAAAACATGTTCAAGTTTGCCTTTCTATGTCAATTCAACTCCATAATGCTCAGAATCTGCCATCAGTCATCTGTGTAGCATGTCATTTTAACGTAGTCAAGAAATTATGTTACCCTGAAGCTAAAAGGAATTGTCAAAATATGGACTGTTAAAGGGATACTCCACCCCAAAATGAACATTTTGTCATTAATCACTTACCCCCATGTCGTTTCAAACCCATAAAAGCTTTGTTCATCTTCGGAACACAATTTAAGATATTTTTGATGAAAACCGGGAGGCTTGAGACTGTCTCATAGACTGCTAAATAAATAACAGTGTCAAGGTCCAGGAAAGTTTGAAAAGCATCATCAGAATAGTCCATCTGCCATCAGTGATTCAACTGTAGCATTATGAAGTGACAAGAATACTTTTTGTACACAAAGAAAACAAAACTTACAACTTTATTCAACAATTTGTCTCCTCTGTGTCTCTCCACATCAGCATAGCACCATTTTGGAGAATCTGAGCTGTATGCAGGCGGCGTACGCTCTTCTGTGTCAGCCGAACTGCACTGATGCAATGTTTTCTTTCAAACCAAAGCATAAATATACGTAGAAAATGTATCCTTGTGGTGCGGCGGATACAGTATAGCATACGCCGCCTGCGTACTGCTATGATTCTCCAAAATGGTGCTACGGTGATTTGGAGAGAGACAGAGGAGAGGAATTGTTGAATATATTTTTTTTTTTTGTTTTTTTTGTTTACTTAATGTCTTTACGGTTGAATCACTGATGGTAGATGAACTATTCTGACAAGCTTTTCATCCTTTCACCTTCCAAAATATCTTAACAGTTGTGTTCATCGAAGACGAACAAAGCTTTCCGAAGACGAACGAGGGTTTGGAACGACATGGGGGTAAGTGAATAATGACAAAATTTTCATTTTGGGGTGGAGTATCCCTTTAAGTAATTGAACAGTGATGGGTGTGTACGAGGTACATACTGTTACAAATACTAGATGAAAATAGACCCAGATCTTCAAACCAAAATGACTCACTGTCATGTTTCTAAGAAGGAAAAGGGATTAAAGCATTGAATCAAAATGGCTGGGAAATACAAACAATGGGATCTAGTGAATAAGAACAAAAGCTTTTATGTGTTTAAGCCTGTGTAAATCAAAAAGTGAAGACAGCTGGAGAAATATTTATAGCTCACCCTCTGCTATTAGATTAAAAAATAATAATAATCTAAATGTTGTTTGGCAAGTGGAGCATAAAGTAAAATTACATTGCTTGGTCATTTATTTAGTAGCAAGAGCAAAAGGCAATAATAATTAATATTTTTCATTAAATATTATTGCCGTAAAAGCTTTGGTCATTCTGAACACTTTATCATTTGTATGATGTTATATAGTATAGATATGAGCTAACTTTAGTATTTAACTGACCTCAGCAGGAATATGGAAAATCTATTTTGAATGCTCTCATTAAACAAGCTTCTGTAAGGAATACAAATCATCTGCACTAAACTTTTATTTTTGTCTTTAAATGATAACTGTCTTTGTCATTTACAAAAAGTATGCACAGATGTATTTCATTATTTTTGTGGGTCTATTTTTAGCACTGGGACACTTTTAAAACTGTCCTGATGGATTATGATCATTAAATTGCTCTCTATTATGAGCTAACATGAATCATGTCAATGACTTATGGCCATTAGCTCTGAGCTGATGTAGATGATGATGTTCCAAAAACCAGCCTGCTCATGCTAATCTGAAATGGCATATATTTTGCCAAAGAAACATAAATCAAATTGGACTACTATAAACTATTATATTATTTTTTATATTACTATATTATTATTTTGTCTTATAGAAGAATATTTTTTTTTTTTTTTTGTTTGAATTGAAGTAAATAATATAGTTTTATTTTTTTATATATATAATTATTTTTTTTTAATTGATATTTGATTAATTTTGTAATGCAATTACAATACCATGTCCCCCTCCCCCCCATTTCACACACAATAACTTTGTTATGCAAATTCACACTTGTGATGTCTAAACTTCAGTTATGTCTCCAGCATTATAGGTTACCGAAATCTGTTACCTCTCACTATTTTGCACACAGCGGCTATACTGCTATCCAAATTCACTCAGGTAGCCTAATGTCTAAACCAATGAACTGATGTTTACACCACTGAAAGCATTTTGGTCTGATGTGATAAGCTGCAGATACACAGCAAGGCCACCAAATCCACCAAAACCAAAAACAGCAATTATAGGTTACTGAAGTCTGTTACCCCTCACTATTTCACACACAATGGCCTAAATGTTACCAAAATTCACACTGGTGATGTCAAAACTTATTTTGTTCTGTTTCTCAGGAAGGTTATTGCTCTCATGTGAATATTTGCAGATATACATGTTCACCAAATCCGACAAGGCAGCATTATAAGTTATAAAATCTGTTACCCCTCTCTATTTGACACACAATGGCTTAAACGTTATTCCCAAATTCACTCTAGTGATAAAAAATATTTATTTCTTTACTTTATTAGAAAGACTATTGCCATTATATTAACAGTAGCATCACAATAATAATAATAATAATAATAACAATAATAATATTTTTTTTAAATCACCCAACTGGGCTGAGAGAAAAAGCTTTATCTGATTTTCAGAGCTCCATTACGAATCTGTCAAAAACTTTTTGCAGTGTTCAGCCTGAGAGAGAATCTCCATGGTCCCATCCTCCTGAGCGTTACAAAATCACACATCAATGAGCAAGACAAGCCAAGTGATGAAACATGCAGAGAACGCGCTCGTTCTTATCTACTCTACCGGTAACCGATCGATACTATACAGATGAGCAGCTCATTCGTTCTCATAAGGTGCTCAGGGAATGTGAAATGTCCCCTTCGCCTTTTCGAATTTGTAGCCTGAGCGTGTCACGAATGAGAAAAATGTTATTACCATAAACTCTGGCGGCTCTTTGACGTCTTCGGTGGGTACGACGAGCAGAAGAATGCCACAGACTGCCAGAAACAGAGCCGCAGTAGCGGTAATGATCTGGCACTGCTGTTGGTCCCCCATGGATACCATCCACAAGACGAGATCCACACCAGAAAAATGACAGCAACGACATTCGTTTGCATGTCAGGTACTATTGTGACGTGTGTTAAATAACTGGCCAACACAAGTGGGCATGGCACTAGCTCGTCATGTGTCCGTGGTGCAACAGGTTCTCGCTGTTAGACTGTGTTGTCCAATAAATCAGATGCTTATCTACTACTTGATTAATTTGAAGTCGATTCAAACGTGTTACGAGACTCTTGAGTGTTTACCAGAAGCGCATGTGGTAGCGGTATATGTGAACTCTATTGCTAGTAATAGTTTTCATTTACCACATAAGACTGGGGCTAGTTGCATTTCCCAGGCTGAGTTGATTTTTGAAAGCTATGAAACATTAAAGAGTTACTGCCCAGGGAAAATATTCAGATTGGTCAACATTTGTGACAACATGCCCCAGTAGCGTGTCGCTCTATGTGGGATAAGGGGTTATTATATGATTTTCAAGCTAAAACAGTTCGAAACACAGATTAGGCAAAAATAAATGGGCTTAAATATCAAATCATTGTTTTGTACAATAATTATAAAAAATAATATTGTGTATTAATAGAATATTTTAAACTCCACAGATAGCACACATAGGCTACGTCTGCAATTGTCTAAAGATCGCTTCATCTGGAAAGCATAGGCTATGCTTTGTAGACATCTAATATACGTCTCTAAGATGTCAGTTTTACATACATTCTAAATCATAAACATCTTAAAGACATTTTCTAAACGTCTATTTGACATCTGATAGGAAACGTCCTATAGACGTATTGCAGATGAGCAAACACTAACAAGACTGTTGCTGATGTAAATGCAGACGTCAAACAGGCTAGACGTCTGTGCAATCAGGGACACGATCGGACATTTGTGAAAAGCATCCTAAAACACATACTCAACCACTGATTTAAAATCTTTATTATATAGTTGACTTGTGTGAATGCTTACTAGTGTGATTGATAATATGATAATTATAATTTTACTTTGACAATTTTCACAAAATTTTTCTAAATTACGAAGAATTTTTCTACATTTGTCTCCTTTTGTCACAAAAACAGCACATTTTGTGTTAGGTGTTCCAGACAATGTCTGAAAGTCATTTGCACTCGTACTGGAAGTTATGCTTTTTATAGAGTTTATGCTTTGAGAAAAGTTACAACAGCTTTTGTTTTTTCCGTTTTATTTTTATTTTTTGATTGTGTGGTTAAACACTGATGTGTGAAATGCAGATGTGTGTGAAGTGTTAAACAGACAAACAGTGCTGCACGACATGTTGAGTTGCGTCAAACAAGAAAAAGATCTTCTGGTTTTTAGACAAGGTTTATCTGTGAATTTTGCAATAAAACTGTCTCCAGCATGGTAAACAAATTACAAAAACAGTGTAACATGACTGTTATCACACTGAGCTTATACTGTAGTGCGGGGGTTGTAGCCTACTCTTTATTTAACAGTTATTTAAACAGGTCCGGCATTATGCAACGTAAACAAATTATAAGCACAGAAATGAAACATCGAAACAGAAATATTACAATTAAACAACTATCTACATTCCACTTCATAATCATTTACTGTATGTCTACAAGTGCTACTGATCTTTTTTTTTTCTTTTCTGTTAGGTTGCCCTTTGAAACAGTCTTCAGATCAGCTTTATTCAGCCTCACAGCTTCAGGCTGGTCCATATGAAGAAAGCCTCTGCTCATCCATATCAAACAGCACATACTCCCAACTGTGCTCTGGGTCATGGCATACAGTATGTGGTTAACAATGAAACACTGGTAGTTCCACAACAGAAGCAGCACCAATGCACACAGGGCCAGCATTACTAGGCTGACCAGCATGAAGGCGCTGTTTGTCCAGGAAGCATCCGTTCTGACAGCTCTCATCAGAGAGATGTGTGTACCTCCACAGAGATCTCTTCAGCATAGATCCCGGGTGCTGATGTGGACACAGAGACAAGGTGAAATCTTGTTTGTGCTGTGCTCATTGTATGGGGAGTACTCCGACATTCCTCCAAGCTGATTGCTTTGGGAAAAAGAAGTGGTAGGGCAGCAGATATGAGATGAATATTGCACAGGTCTTGACTAGGGCTTCTGCGATTTTGCCTAGCATAAATATGCAAACACAATCTATTCAGATGTAGTGTTATCAGTGTTAGGGAATAAATTAACCATATTTCCAGTAGCGTGAAATTAGTACATTTATTTTCTTATTAGTGTTGTTTTTCCAAAATATGATTTTATAACCCCAGGGTAAAAAGCGATGCTAACCTCGCTATTAAATTACAAATGTGAAACGTTTCAGGATTTAGAACAGGGGTGTCAAACTCAATTCCTCAAGAATCCATCACACATACCGTGTAGTTTTCAAATAAGCCTGAAGGCTTTGATTAGCTGAATCAGGTGTGTTTAATTAGGGTTAAATCTAAATTCTGTAGGGCTCCAGGAA
Source organism: Cyprinus carpio (assembly GCF_018340385.1). Taxonomy (NCBI): domain Eukaryota; kingdom Metazoa; phylum Chordata; class Actinopteri; order Cypriniformes; family Cyprinidae; genus Cyprinus; species Cyprinus carpio. The sequence continues at coordinate 16,981,348 of NC_056576.1, forward strand.
TTGAGTTTGACAGCCCTGGTTTAGAACCGGCGTTAACCGCATTGTGAAAAGCCTTGTAGTGTTGGAACGTCTGATTTAGGGTTTACACGACAACGATGTACTACAAAACGAAAAGGTTTTTCCTTTGGCTTTTTGAAAAGTTTCCTGTAGCCTACAGACGACAATATTGTAAAACGATTTAGGGTTTACTAAAAAACGGTGTGGTTTTTTTTTTTTATTTTTTTGTTTTTTTTTTTTTTTGTTTTTTTTTTTTTTCCATTCCCATTGATCCATGAAAACGACAATGTATTATGCATGCTAGGCCAGTAGATGGCGATGTCACTTTCTCCCACACATTCGCATGAATTCACAAATTCACATAGTTTTTTGTAGTTCACACAGAGACAACAGCGATCCAAATAATCTTATTCAAAAACTTGCAATTTGAAACCTGTTTTCAAATTTTAGAGTTTTTTTGCAATAGTTAAAGTTTTTTAAATGAACGACCAAAATGCAAAAGTGTTCAGTTTTTATTTTAAAACAGTGTCTTGTAATGTTAAACGGCCCTTATTTTAATGAATCAGTTCGCTCGGATGGTCAATGTAAATGAACAGATTGACCAGTTCGACTCCTATGTATTATAATTTCGAATTGCTTATGTAGATTTGGGTATTTTTGTTGCCGTTATATAGTATAAATTTACCTGCTCAGGTTTAATATTGTCATTCTAAAAAATAATTTCTTTACGATTATAATATCATTAGATGATATTTTTTATTTATTTACATTCCCCTTGGTAACTTCAGTGTAGTTTGCTGCTTTTTGTTAGCTTGTAGTGTAGCTAACTAGTGTTTCAAAAGTGTATCTTGACTGTTCTTCAAATTATAATTAATTTGTAGGTTGACAGACTTTACTTTCAATATTCCTAAACAATGAAATTCATGTTATATTGACTGGGTGCTAAATCCAATCCTTTTAAGCTACCTATATTTTGATCAAGTTTTTGATCAACTGATGACCTGAAATAGACTCTAAATAGAAGATTTAGGTTGAACAAAATAAATTAGACCTGTATTATTGCATAGCCTTTGGCTTTTTTTGACTGAATGGTGCATCAAAAACGCTCTAGTTCACTGAAATGTCACATTAATTGATACCGGTGAGAGGTAATATCGGTGAGAGGTAAATATGCTGGTTTGCCTAACATGACATATGTAATATAGAAAATATGAGATTTATTTTACAGTTGATGTAGAAGCTGTAGGACTGCTGGCTTACGAAGACAAACAAGCATCAGGTTGCAAGATGCCCCAGGGTTTGTCCATTCACTGACCTGTACTCCAGTTTGGATTACTTCTGCTCAAAATGTCAAAACAAACAGATTCAGAGCAACTCCTCCTCTCGTGTCTGTTTAATGTGAGAGGTGGATTATGCAATGATAATTAATTTTATGTGGTTTAAAAAATTATACTTTCCATGCAGCAGACTGTTAAACCAATGGCTGTAGATAGGAATGAATATTCCCTACTACAGTACATTATTCCTACCTACTCCGTCCACATATTTCAGAAAGTCCTGGAAGATTAAAATAGATTTAGTCAGTTGTTCTTTGCTTTGATCGTGGCTATGCGCGCTGTCACTGTGCTATATCCTCATGAGAGTAGAGTGGTGCCAAAATACTGAGGATAAACATTATTGTGGCATATTTCATATATTCTTGAATAATGAATGTGGGCACAGCATGTTAATGTAGGCTGCGGAATTTTGTTCATTGTGGTAAACCCATTAAATATTATATGTAATACATAACACATACAATCACACTCTGTAGAGAATATTCAAATCACAAATAGTAAATACAATATGTGCTTGCTATTTAACCAAATATTCAGCAGTGCACTCACATAGAAAAATGTATAGTGCAATCAGTGTGAAATTTCACTTATAGAAGAAGTTAACTATAGAAGAGAATCGGCTGACCTTTGCTCTTAATATTGTAGCGAATCCTCATATATGATTTTCTGTTTCTGAAAAGCTTACCCCTTCTAGTACTCTTTTATTGAATAATTATGAAGATATTGATTTTCTGATACTTTAAAACTTTAGTCTTTCTTACAAAAGCAGGGTAGAGAGAGAACAGTGAGCATGAGCTAATCAGTCCAGACGTTTTTTTATTTTTTGATACTTATTTTATTTGCACACTGGAGTATAGCAGTTATACATTTTTTTTAAACATATCTTTGTTTGAATTTTTTTTTTTTTTTTTTTTTTAAAAAATTATTGTTGTGTTATTCATAAAGAGCATTTTTTGTTGTGATTTTAATATCCTAAAGCTTTAGAAATAATGCATGTTTGCATACAACAGTGTCAAAGATGTGCTTCCTCTTGAGCCTCACAAGTACTTCAGGCTGCAGAATTTAATTTATTCCTGCCGCGTTGTGGGTTTTCACCACACTGATTCCAATTATATGATCAAATATTAGCTTGATGGACACAACGGTCCATATGGAAGCATATTTTTTCTATGTATTGATACTTATGAATCTATAGAGAATTTGTATATCTGCTTAATGCGTTACACGCTTCATAACGAGTTTCACAAAGCAGTTCACAGTCATGTTTCACAGTAAAACTGGACTTCAGACACTTTGCTGAACCCATCCCAACATACTATTTTCAAGGAAAGACCACCAAAGACCACCAAACGATATACAGTAATCTATATCGATATACAGTGATCTAATATGCCTATTATTGGTCAGTATGCTTTTAAAAGCCCACAGAAAAAGACAACTGACTTGTATTATAAATTACCACTTTTGCTGGTAACCATTTAACTAGTCCACAGAGCAAAAGCTTGACAACAAACAATGGAAATAGCATCTAGTGTTATTATTACACACAGACAAAATATAATACTGCTCATATATTATAATGACATGATGAAATATATATAATGCGAGGAAAGGTCCCCAGTGTGGTAGCAAACAGATGCTAGCTACCAGCTCACACAATGATACAGAAATTATTACAGAGAATTTCAAGCAAGGTTTAACATTAAGCTCAAAAGATCCTGTAATAATATCTGCTTCATTACATCTACGCCACTCTTTATCATAAACGGGTTCCTTTCATTCGTTTGAAGTTTTGTCTTTAAACTTTCATGATAAACAAGGTCGGATCTGCTACATTTAGCCCCTGGCTGGACAGACCCCATATTATATGCTGATATTCTCATCCAAAAAAGAATGATTTTTGTATAAAAGATTAAAAACGTAAATTAATAAATAAAGTAGTGAAAAAAGATCCAAAGTATGTGCCCAAATCAACCTGGACCACTTTAGTAGAGTGTTTTGAAAATGGCAGTGAAGGGAGAGAATCGCATATTAAGAAACAAAGTGTACAGCAAAGTGCAACAATGATCAAAATGTGCCAAACTTTCACCTACTCTATTATTTATAGCAACACAATTTCTACCCTCACCTACTTTTTCAAATCTAAATATACAAAGAAGTCAAAGATATGTTCTGTGTTTGCTCTTTTCAAACGAGAAAACGAGATAAGCTACATATATATTAGGTGGAGGTAGAAAGACATATATTACATGTTAACTTGTATGAAACTTAATTATATCTATATCATAAAAGTGAAAAACTAATTCAGTATTATTTTCTCTTGTTAAGACTGAATGATGACCTAATGTGGAGAAACACAAGTCTGAATACTGTATATATTTACACATTTCACAAAAAAACTTTTTAGATATGTGCAAAAAATTGTAAAAAGTGAAGCACTTTGTGTGTGTGTGTGTGTTGGTCTAGTGTGAACTGTGTGGCAGTGAATTTGTTCCAGTGTGGTTGAATCTGGCACAGTGTCCATGAAAGTTTTATATCCAGCGTGCATATGCTGAGACGGGGTCGATTTTGCTCAAATGACGGTGCTGAAGATGTTGTTTTAAGCGGCCTGTTTCAGAGCCCACCACCTCCTGCTTTTCCAGTCTCTCTCTCTTTCTTTCTGCCTGTCAAATTCTCTTTCTCTTTCCACTTTCACACCACTGTGCTCACAGAGGGGTCTGACAGGTTGAGCTGGCCGGTAATGTCCGTAGGATATGGCTATAGATAAGGAGGAAACAGAAAAAGGGAAAAGTAAGAGCATATATACTTGCATAATCCTAAATATATACCTCCCGTGACCGGTATTTAGTTCACGTTGTTATGATGGAGGCAATCTCTCCACCCACTGCAAGCCATGTTTATCTGTCATCTAGAATAATATGGCTATGTTTTAAAAACAGACAGGCCTCCTTGGACTGTCGCAAGATAAATAGAGTGAACAAGGTCACGGATTCATTACTGTGCAATTGCTTCCTTAAAGGATCATTGCTCACGCTTACAGTCCTAAATGAATATGCTTCCTTAAACAGATACCATATATCACATGCAAAAATGTCTGCACAAGAAACCTGTAATGGCACAAACGAGAATGCTCTGTCTCCCGGCCCATGGCTAATAATTTACCTGACCTAGAAGTATTGTCGCCATAGTAACTGTCCAAATGAAATATGACAGTCGGTCCTGATATGCAGCACAAGGTGCAGGTCATTCCAGTTCGACACAGGTTTCACCCTCAATTTCTCAGTGATTCTATAGTATTATTATACTGAAAGGTTTATTTATTGTGATACTCTCCACATAGAAAATAATACACTCATCCATATCGTCCTTCAAACCTTGGATGATTTTCTTTCTTCTGTGAAACACAAAAGAAGATAATTTGAAGAATGTCCCAGTGTCTTTTTTGTCAATGCAATGAAAGTCAACTGGATGTTTTGGACACAGGTGACGTTCGATGAAATGGACAAAAGCATTGTTCAAAATATCTAAGTGTGTGTTCGGCAGAAGAAATAAAATCATACGGGTTATGTAAAGTAAAGGTTACTGAGGCATAGTAAATTATAAGATTTTACATTTTGGATGAACTGTCACTTCAATTCACTATAACTGTCTAAAATCACGTTTACGGGATATAGTTTTGAATATATATCAAATGGAGTGGCTTTAGTGGGTGTTGTGAAACTCTCACTCATAACAACGTTCTCTATGGCGTTCCAAGTCAATTCTGACTTCTGGGTCATAACCACAGCTCCCCCTGTCTACAAACAGGGGAACAGTTTTAGAGCTCTATTCTACAACAACCAAGGGTCATGCCGGTAGAGGAAGAGAAAGGCAGTGTGGCATGTGGTGTGGACACCGACATTCAAAACGCCATTCAAATCCATTTATAAAAAACACTGATAGAAAAGAAAAGGATGATTAGGACTGTGATGGGTAAACATCAGTTCAAAAAGACATTTTGGCACGGTTTAGCTAGTAGACTTTGTATTTTTAATCTGCTCCTATTCTGTTTTCATCTTTGGAAAATGTATTTTTTAAATCATCTTCATCATCAGGTTTTAATAACACATTTTGCACCCACACCTTTGTAAATTATTTAAACCAAACCATCTCACCGAGGGAGAACCCAACTGAAATGTGAGCTACATGGATTTGGATATTTCTTTGTAAACCATCAACCAAATGAGCTGCCAATCAGAATAATTTTTCAAGTTGAGGGTGTATGAAACAAAGCCCCAGGTCAATCATTGCCATACCCAGAAAATGCCTAGCGAGTAACTGAATAAGAATTCACTCTAAACCAATTAAAGTAATGCAATGAAATAGTCTGTGTTTGTGCTTGCACATTTGTTTGTATTGAATCCTCAGAGCCGGTAGCTGGTTTGAGAGCTACATCTTATTAAACCTGTGCAAGCAAAGAAACACAGTTAGGAGGTGTTTGTGTGAAACTCATTTGGGAATCCAGCTCTGAGAGTTCAATACATTGTAAACATAAACATAAACGTAAACCCAAAACCCATCTGAGCAGCGTTTCCTGAAAATGAAAAATAGTTGTTTATTATCATCATTATTATTATTATCATTATTATTATTCATAGAACTGCAAAGAAAACATAGGATGGTTAAAAATAAACACAGGGATCTTGTTAGTGCAGGCCTGTCGGGGAAACAGCCCAGGTTGTTTTAGCATCACTCGTCTTTGGGTGTTAACGGAGATACCGTACATCGCGGGAGGCATACAGTGTGACTTTGTGACAGCAACCACAAAAAAAATGGGACAATAAAAGGAGGATGAGTTACATGGAAATAATTGTTACAGGACCGAGCGGTGAGTGGAGAGACACACGAGTACACATAAAGAAAGGATAAAAGAAAAGAGCATAAAGTAAAGTCACATCCAGGTTAGGCGCGGGAGAAAGACCAGCACAGGCGCTAAGAAGGAGAAGCTCACCCCCTCCTGCAAGGGCAAACCCACAAGCCCCCCAAAAATCTGCTCCTCGTTTCCCTCTCCACACTTTCCCTGGCAGCTAGATCCCTGTTTGGGCTTTCCCAAAAGATGTCTGGATGGAGTATAGATGGCTGACTGACAGACATGTGGCCATGACTGTAACTCCATGCGTGAGGGTGAAGATAGTCTGAGATGAGACGTTTGTTTTGGAGAGGAGAGATGAGATGACAGGAGAAAGGAAGAAAGTGAAAGAAACAGTGCAGGCCGAGGTGGAGGAGGAGGAAGAGAAAGAGGAAAAGAGCGAGAAGATAGTAGTACAGGCAGGGCGTCATTTTCTTAATCTTCTTACCGTGTCTTTGGACGACCTACGTCTCTTGATGTTGGAGGCCAGGTTGGTACTGATGGACCTAAAAGAGGCTTTCTTTTTGGGGTCGGGTTCTGCTCTACCACTTTTCCTATCCTAAAATAAATATACAGTATATGTGGAACAATTATTCCTGCTCTCTGGAAGAGCGTGTTTGGTTTCCAACCATCACCACCCACCTTGACTACTAAAGCTACCGAATGCTACTACCCTGCTAATTTTAGTGCTTATTACAATTAACATGTTATCTCCTGTCCACTCTCCATCTCGGCTGTGAGTCAGAATGGTGCTTTCACACACCTACAGCACTCTACAAGGAAAGAGGACACTGGCATAGACTGGGTGCGAATGTGTACATAAAGTCTTACTTCCACTCTTTTACAATCCTGACATTCTAGAGAGGGGAGAAGGAGGACTGCTGTGGATCCTGTGATCAGACCACACTCATCCACAGTTCTGCAACTCCGTAAATGGAAAGCCAAAGCATTAGCAAAAGAAAAAAGCAAAAAGAACGCAATCGGATGGGGAAAAAAACAGGCTCCGTTTTTAAAGTGAGAAGATGTTCTTGTGTTTTCAAGGAAAATGAGCAACTCATCAATAAACAGTTGAAACTTAACACAGTTCCTTAGCATTATACCCTGGTGAAGGTATAATGGGCTTATGAAGGAATGAGGAAGGGATGTGCGGGCTCATAAGAGGAGACGAGAGTGTTGAGAAGGGGGTTGGTGAATTCAACCAGAAGACATGCAGTACATATAGAACCAAAAAGGGAATGCAAAATGAATGACATGACAGTTGACCTTGGCTGGCACCGTCACTCCCTCATTGACTAGCACACTTGGACCATTTGTCTTATCCCTTACAGTGAGCGACTCAAAATATGAAAAATCTGCAACTGCACTTTCCTTTTCAGCAAAGTATGAATAATTCTACCACAAACAGGTTAGTAAACCTGTTTACGCCAATGGTGTATAAGAGTTTCCACAATAAGATTTTTTTAAACACATGCACAATTTGTATTCATGTTGGTTGGATCACATGACTTGGACAAATCTTTTTGCATATAAATAATCAGAAGCAGTTAAAAAAAAAATCTAAAATGAATAGTAGACAATTATGCAAAATTATCAAAGGTCTTTTTTAATAACTGTTCTCCAAAAATAAACTTTAATCCAAAGTCATCCAAAATGGTTCTGTAAAGTAAAGTGCATTAAACAGTTTTAAACAGTTTTTTGTAAGAGATTTTAAATTCTTTCAGCATTTGTGAATCACTAGGCACTGTCTGCCTCTTTCAAATTACATTGCAAAAGAAACAAGACACAAAAAATGCCCACATTACGATTTTCATCTGTTTTTACATAATGCATTCTGGTTTCTCCAGAAAAGGTGACCGTACAAGCTCCTTTAACCGCCAGTGCTTTCATGCATTGCATTTCAAAGCCCTGTGATGAGGTAGTGCCTCTAGAGTGGGCAGCTAGCCCATATCACATGGGCTCCTGATCTGCTCCTGGCTCGCTCTGGTTTGAAATGCAAATGCATCCAGGGCAGATCTGTCTGTTCATGCATTCGGGAAGCAGTTGTGTGTACGGCCTTTGCATACTTTGCATGTGAACCTGGAATAAGCGTGCCGGGTTTTGTATGGAATAATTAATTTTAGCTTTCAGGGAGGAATTATTCATCAGTGCACTTGGTTGCCATTAGCATTGGTTAAACATCCATATTTGCCTGTTTTGATGGGGATTACATGGAGGCTCATTTGCAATTAAATTATATAAGCATTATTTTTCTTTTATTCAATAAACAGTGGGAGGAAAATCCATAAAAAAGACTTTGTCCGTGGTGAAATATAATTTTTTTTGTTCATCTCAAATTATGAGCCTTCAACAATGCTGGACCTCTGACTTGAAGTGGGTGGCATACGAGGGCGTATTATCCATGCAACATTTTCTTGTGATTCAAGTAGGCGGTAATGCCTGAGGGATAAAACACTTAACTCTCTATAAAATGACTCTCTGATGTGTGAAGTCAATCAGATAGCTGTCGGCTTTGATACCGCACTGACAATTGATCCATTAGTTAAATTCAGTAGGTTTTGCCTTGTGGTGAAATATGTGCCTGCTAATAATGGGTTTAAAGTAACAAGGCCACGCTCAATGACTTGCTTCCCATTAGGAAAAGTAAACTTGCTCCAACAACGCACTAACTTTCACAGCAGTTCAGAGCTGTAGTCATGTGTTGTGCAAGCCAGCCAGGTCTCAAGTCTCAAACGGGCTGACCTTGTTACTTTCTGCCAACATCCAGACATCATGTTGGCCTCTGACCCATTGTGTATGGATACAGCTGGAGGCCAGCAGCGGACAGATACTGATCTGTATAGGGCATGAGGACGCTTTGATCCCCGCTAGAGCCCAGCAGGGACATTCAGCCGGCCTGCTCAGCATGCATCTTCCTAACTCCACAGCAGCATCACAGGCTCCTTTAAAGTGTGTGTGTGTGTATTTGTCAAGTTGCTCAATAAAAGCAATGCCACTGGCAGTAGTGAGGCTGCAGGAGCTGCTTTATCTGGCTGTGCAGTTAGACTGGATGGTAAGAGATGTGTCTTTGCATGGATCTGCATACAACCACTCTTATTATTATTATAAAGGAATTATTTTAGACTCTTGTGTGCTGTTGCATGGCCAAATGTCCAAATTCATGCATAGGCCTGTTATATTTTTTACCTCGAGGCATTTTTGTACTACTGAGAGGTTTTATTCATTTATTAGATATTCACAATCACACTGTATTATAAGCAGAGCATAACTGAGCATAATATTTATGCTTTATTTGTTTGATCTAAAGCAGGATTTTTTTTAAGCTTTTGCTGCCAAAGACCTATTTATACTATGTGAGAAAATGATTATGCATAATGTTTTAAAGACAACGTTGTTTCCTAAGATAAATTATTGGCTTTTATATTGCCCTTGTACTACAGCAAATTACATAAATAAAATGTGGAAAATATTTAATTTGTGGTAATTTCACTTGATATTGTTAATCTTCTGCTTTTGGCAATTACAAAACACATTTTAGAAAAGGTTTCTCTTCATGTTCATACACTTAAAAAAATTACTCTTTTTGTAGAAGGTTTATATTAATGTTTGTACAATTAAAAAAATTACTCTAATAGTAGAAAGAAAAAAAAAACACCCTGTCAACATAAAATGATCGTATAAAAATCAATTATTTCATTTTGCATACATCATGTATTCTTAAAAATATCCCACTTGTCACGATCACCGGCTGTGCCCCAGTTGTCCACTTGTCGAACTACATGTCCCATAATCCTTTGCCCAGTCTCCTCAGCACTCATTGTTTGCACCTGTGTCTCATTAGCCTTGTTAACTCACCCTATAAAACTCTTTTATGGCTGCATTTACTCTGCTTGGTTGAAGTAACCAATTCTGATTTTTTTTCTTCCCATGTGGCACAGCTCGAATATGGCCCACGAACATGTAAGCAGGAAAAAAAGAACATGGATTCTGATATTTGCAGATCAGTTTTAGGCCTCATTCATATGTGGAAATAAATCTGATATGAATCAGATACGTGCATCTGCACCTGCCGTGTAAGTGGACAGACCGGATATTCCCCCGCTAATGCAAGTTGTATGTCAAATGGTTTTGAAACATCTTTCTATACATATATATATTACAAATGAAACCTCTCTAGTTGACTAGAAGAGTATTATTTTTTCTTTGTGTTAAATAATAGCCGATCTGGCACATACTGAGTGCTCGTTGCTGCTGTTATCAGTGAAGGTAGTTTGTGCACAGATGAGCGCTTCAATCTATTGCTAACTGTTGTGGAGACTCTCTATTCATCTGCCTTTCAATACAAAGTATGCTTTGTTAATAGTGTATGCAGAGTTTGGTCTTTTAATATCACTGTCTAATGCACTGAGCCACGTCAAGTTAAGCCTGTATAGTGTAAATGCAGATTTCGGATATGGGTCACTTTTTAAAGAAGGTGTAAGCGGGTTGTCAAAAAAATCAGATATAGTCAAAAAATCTGATTTGGGCATGCAGATCTGCAGTGTTAATGCAGCCTATGTGTCTGCACAGCATTTCTAAGCCTTGTTTCCTGATCTGAAAGGAAGCTCATTGTAAACTTTTTACCCCATATCCCTTGTGCAACAAATTCGTGATAGCGTGTTCAGCATTCATTAATATTGACAAACGCGTTAGTTCACTGCACCATTTGCTGCTCAGTTTAACTGCCTTATTTGGCTATTCTTTTTGAGTTTGCTCTTTTGGTGATGTGTTAATTTGTGCCTCATCAGTGACCTTTAAGTTGCATCATTAATGAATGCAGGCGTGTGACTAGAAGAAATCTATGAGGCTTCTTTGTACTTTGGCAGAAACCACTGGACTGTTTTTTGGCTCTAATAGTTTCCCATAAGAGTTTGGGGGGATGGGAGGCAGCTGTACCTGTAAGTTCTTCCTCCAGACGTTAACTGCTGCAAAAGCCAGCTGCATCTGCTTCCTGCGCGCATCCTTGTGTCGTTTGTATGCAATCTCAATGAAGATGAGGAAGATCCCGGCAACGATACCACCAGCCACCAACATAAACACCCCTGTATGAAGAAAAATACAGAGAGATTTTTATTAAGGTCTGTTCACATTGACAGAAATTAATTTTCAAAGATTCTTTATTGTTTGGCAACATGAGCTTCAGTGACAATTGGTGATATGACAAAGTTGGTTTTAATAAATCCAAATGAGCAGAGACATGATGTGGCTGCTACTTATCTGCCGCCTGATAAAGCTGGATGCTACAGTTAAGTAAAACCCCTACTAGCAACCAATAGCACAGAGACTCAACAAACTTGAGGGATTTGATCGGGGTCAGTGTCAATTACTCTTTAGAAAGCAAAAGGGATCCTATGAGAGGTGGATCATACCTGCCATATTCTCGAAAGTGAGTGTGGCTGGTGCATTGCTTCTGGAGTCACACTCCTGATAACGGACCCAGGTTTTATCCAAGTCCTCCATAAAGCCATTCTCATGGGAACTATTAGTTCAGAGACCCAACACATCAGTCAAACAGTCCATTATCCCAGAAATAGAAACAGTTGACAGATTGTGGTAAGCCGAGGGCTTAGCTGAAAGGAACAGAACAAAGCAAAAAACAAACAAAAGTATATCTGGATATTGCAGTTAGTCTTGATTGAGATTACCTGAGGATGGCCAGTGAGACATTTTGTTTCCATGGGCTGTCTTTGCGCATCCCAATACCGAATCCAGAGCGGAAAAACAGCTCGCCTGTGGTGACCAGGTCACATTTCTGCGAGGCCTCAAACTCCAACACTGCTGAATCCCATATAAACGCGTGGAGTTTGCTATGGGTAGAAAAATAATTATACTGAAAATACTTCAATATGTCTCATATAATAAACTTTGCATTTTTGCAATTTAAAATTCTTTTTCTTTACAATACCATTCATGATTTTTAAATGTCTAGTATGCTCATCAAGGCTGCATAATTTGATACAGTAAAATCAGTAACACTATGAAATATTACAATTTCAAATAACTCTGAATGTCATATGATGTTGCTAAAAATAACATTATTTTGTGTATTTGGTGTAATGAAATGTGTTTAAGCACACTGTACATTATTGTTTTTCCTCTATGCCGCGCCTTTCTGAAACGTGTCATTTTTTAAAAAGCTCATGTGTCTGAAAAACGAGGTGTGCTCTGATTGGCCAGCTATCCAGTGCGTTGTGATTGGCCGAATACCTCAAGCGTGTGATGGAAATGTTACGCCCCTTAACATACTGTGATGCTTGTCCCGGTCAGAATACCGACGTGACAAGACGATATGTTTATGTGGAAAATAATGTGTTTTTTGAACCTTAAACCACATGAACACATTGCATTACACCAAATAATGTTCTTTTTAGCAACATCATATGCCCCATTTAAACAGAAATTTAAAAATGTCTTATTTTAGTATTTTATATTTTTAGTCCTTCTTTTGCTTTAATGACAGCAGCACACAAGCTGCATTAACTTTACAAGTTTGTGTGAAACCTGATGATTCATGTGATCCAGCATGATTTGAGAATGATCCAAAGAACATCTTGTGCTTCAGTGGAAGCAAGATCTGTCTGTACAAAGAGTCACAAGATAAATGACACAAATTGACTTATTTGATTAGTCACCTAGAAATAATTCAGAATCTTAAGTATTTATCCTACATTTCAGGTTACAACATTTCTTTGTTCTACATTTTACAGAATCCCAAACTTTGTTCATTTGCAGGTTTAAACGAGAAAAAAATTAAATCGCAGTGTTTTATTGTTTCAGATATCTGGATTAAAAATAAAAGAAAAAACTTTCAACACAACTTGCATCTTCTAAATGGAGATAAGTGGATCTAATTTCTGGAGATTATAGATTTCCAGATATTAAAAATCAGTAGGGAACACTGGCAGTCTGCCATCTGTTCCCATTTTAGCCTTGTAGTGAAGGTCCTTCTCTAAAATACAGCTCCCTACCCTGATTTGTATTCAACATCAGTAGTGTACTGAATCACTCTAACAGGGCTTTAGCCTCTCTCTGCTCTTCACACACTCACTGAGGGGAACAGAGCATTATACTGACTGGTCATTTAGTTTTCTGCTGCCCACTTCCTTGCATAAGTATCTATGCACAGCCTCTAAAGGGAGTGTTTGAATATTATGCTTTTTAAGATTGAATACAACAGCTCCCAATAAACCTGTTCTGGCATAACAAAAAAATGGTTGTAAAAGTATTATTAGTGGAAACTCTGATTGTTGACTGACTTGTCTCGCACAGCCTGGATGGCTTCAGCAGCGCTCTCATAGTTGTGCTTTTCCATGTGGCGGTACATGGTGCTTAGCTCAACTTGGCGCCGGAAGTAAATGTCCACAGAACTCTGCTTCACTGTGGCGTAGATGAACTTGTCTGATGGGTTTCGCAGCTGAAATACAAGGTAACAGTTTGGGACGGTCTAGATGAACTGTGATAAATGGGTGCTATGCAAGAAAAATTTATTCAAAACATGCTGAATTATTAAAGTTAACTGGTGTTTGGGGTCTGCAAATCAAAAATATAGACTTTTTTGTCTCTGCAATTACATGAAATATTTTTGAGAGGAAAATGGCTGTGGGAATAGAGGCAAACCAAGGAAAGCATGACCTAAAAATGTTCACTGAAGTCATACTTCTGTGCACCTACAACTGTAAGTTTGACACAATTGTAAATTTATCAATAAATATCTCATTATATATTAGAAAATATCATTAAATATACATCTTTTTTTCTAAATCTCTTTTTCACGTTTACATCGAGTCCTTTGTAAACTTTCAGCCCATATGACAGCACTGACATAGGTTGTTACAATGAAACATGACAAATAAAAATAACCTTTGCGAACAAATGACCCGTAATTATGTGTCCTCGCCGTGCTTAACTATATGTGGTGTTTTTATAGCGTGTGAAATCTCGGAGCATGGTAATTTAGAGTCTTATTTGATATTCTGTTGTATAACATGCTTCATATTTAGCACTCACCCTAGGGTCGTTGATGCCGGTAATGCGCTCCTCAGGCCGATCCAGCACTAGGAAGGCTGCCAAATTGGCAGTATAAGATGCAACTATAATCATAGCAAAACCAGCCCACACCATACCTAAAATCCTTGCTGAAAAGCTCCGAGGGGCACCTGTGAATGTAAGCAGAGAGGTGAGAGCGATTAAGAAAATTATGCTTACTGCAAAAACAATCAAACACATAGTCAGCAATATTTCCACCTCACAGCGCCAACAGACCGAATAATAATCTTATTCCTAATGTCTACCTTCTCCAATGCCGGAGTTCAGAAGTACACCCCAGGAGAACCACATAGCAGAGGATAAGGTGAGGGCATCTTCTTCTTCCTCTTCACTATTTACTTTAAACCTTCCAAACGGGCTGCACAACAAAGGGTCAGAGACAGATGCTTTTAAACTGCATCCAGAAAATGTTGAAAATGTTGATCTTCAGCAGACTTTCTTAATATCAAGCTTCATTCTCACATCTGTGTGTTCAGTCATTCCTACATCTATCCATGGATGAGTTTTAAAGGGATAGTTCACCCAAAAATTAAAAACTAGAATGTTGACTCTTCATTGTATTTTTTTATTGTACAGGCAAAATATTTTCAAAATATTTTCTTTTGTGTCCCAAAGAACAAAACATTATACAGCTTTAGAATTACATAAGGGTGAGCAAATGATGACAGACAGTACATTTTTGGATAAACTATCCCATTAAGGTGTCAACAAATATTGTCCTTTACCTGAAACGGTCTAATAGGTAGAGCATCACCGCCACAACATGGACCGATAGACCCACCAGTAACCACAGAGTGCTCTGAAAAGGCTGCATGAACGAGTCCAGTGTACTGCGTGGTATTTCCTGCAAAACAACACAGCTTTATCCAATCCAACAAACACCACCCACATAGCCACATGCATCACCATATGGAGCATCAAATGGAGTCTACATCTACACTGATCAGAGGTGTATTAATAGATTTCACTGTACTCCAGAGTCAATTGATTTATCACAGCATTTTCTCAGTAAAGCGATAAGCCCACTTCAGGGAATTCAATTAAATCAAGAAAATGTAATACTCTTTCCGTCCCAGAAAATCATGTTCTCAGAGGATTTTTCCAAAAATTAATTACATTTCAGATACTTTATTTGAAACTTGAAGTTGAAAACTCAACTGAAACTGACCCCAAATCTTCCATTTTTTTCCTTCATTGGTCTCAGAGAATAATGCAGTTTGAAAGGGATAGTTCATCCAAAAAAGAAAATTCAACTTTATATTATTGCAAACCTGTATGACTTTTTTTTATTATGTGGAAAAGAAAACAAGATATTTTAAAGAACCGTTTTTGCCCATACATTGAAAGTTAGTGGGATCTAGAACAACACTGGATGCCATTGATTTTCATTGCATGTATTGTATGGATGCAAATATCAAATTTTTGAACAAACTGTCCCTTTAAAGTCTGTACATTAAAATTATGATCTGTAGGTCATCTGAGGCTCACCTTTTTGACAAGTATTGTGAGCCCCTGGTACTTGAACGGTTTCGAGAACTCTATATACTGGGCTCGTTCATTGTTGATTGTAAGTGGAGCCACAATCATGTCTGCCAAGCCACTCAGGAGCTCTCCCATCATCCCATTCCACTCCTTCTTGTTGCTGTTATTTACCTGGTGTCAGGGAGATAACGTTAAGCAATTTGTCGTGCCTAAATGCACTTTACTTTATGTATATTTCAGCAGATTCTTAACAGCATCTGTGAAGAAAGACTTGGAAATGCGCAGACAAGCCCAGTTGCATGACCTTGGAAAAGACATGCAAAGCTTCAGGCAGGTGAAGAATCAATAAAGTTATCATATTACTCACACGCTCCTGAGTGCCAAATTTGCCATCAGCCACTAGATGCACTTCATAGGTGAAGTTCATTGTCATTGCAAGTTTGATCAAAAGGTCAACGCAGAACCCATAGCAACACTGAGGCACTATGGGGCGACCTATAGTTACACAAGCCAGTCAGTCAGATCTGCACAAAGCACTTTAGTCCAACAAACTGTATATAATATAATACATAATGTCTACCTGGAATGGTCTCATTGGGGCCAGTGCAGATCACTTTTTTGATCAGGACTCCATTTACAGTGTACTCTTCCTTACATGTTCCATCTCGTAGTGTTGGTTTCACATAGACAAAGGGCTCTTGATGAATGGTGACAATCTACCAAAGGAACAAGAGAACTAAATGTCAATGTAATGTTCTTCTTATTTATTTATTATTATTTTAGAACAAAAAGAAAAATGATGCATAAAAATCCTTGCAATGAAGTACCTTCAATCTTGTTGACATTTGATACCCCTTTGGCTTTTCAGTCTCTCCTCCTGGCCAAATAATCTTCCTCTGAGTGTTCATTACAACCTAGAACAAAATATTTTGTCATCAGTAACGTTCATTCATTTCCATTACTATAAATTCTTTTACTTTTGGGATATTGTAAAAACAATTTCATAAATTTTTTTTTTTTTTTTTTTTGCAGATAATAAAAAAATATAGAGAAAGAGAGAGAGAGAGATGTTTTCACTGCATTTGTAGGCTCTTTTATGCTAATTTGTAAGCATCATTTAAAATAATCTGTATAAATGTTGTTCTTTCAATGTTTTCAGTGTTTACTCAATCACTTTTAAAACTTAATCTTGGTTAAATATTAACTTTGTAGAAATGTTACAATTTCGACATATACTAATAACTTGTTAAAAAGTCAGTTTGTATAATTGAATTAACAGCTACAGTACTTCAAATTAATTATGAACTATATTATGCAAAGAAAACTGCATCCTTTCTAAACTGTAAGCACGTATGTAAGCTATAGGCTTCAATGTCCTTGCAGTTGTTTCTATTTGGGTCAAACTACACGTAGATTGCAAGATCATAAAAATACAATTCGTACATGAGACAAAGATTACCCTATGGCAGTGCACTATGCATCTGTTCATGATTCTAATCAATTTACTTTAAAAATTATTGTCTTGGAAACAGTGACTGGATCCATTAGAAAGGGTGATAGACTACAAAGAATTTACACAAGGAAGGTGTTTTTTTATATATATATATTTCAGCTAAAAGCTCAAATTTTTCCTTGGTTGAATGATGAATTCAGACTTGACTTCATTTTTGTCAAATTATTACTAATATGATTATTGTCTTTTTTTGTATTTATTTATTCATTTATTTTCATTTTTAATTATTATTATTTCTTATGTTATT
Source organism: Cyprinus carpio (assembly GCF_018340385.1). Classification (NCBI taxonomy): domain Eukaryota; kingdom Metazoa; phylum Chordata; class Actinopteri; order Cypriniformes; family Cyprinidae; genus Cyprinus; species Cyprinus carpio. Next base: position 16,998,894 of record NC_056576.1, read on the forward strand.
ATATGTTGTACTTGTTAACAAGGCTACAGGTCCCCCTGTAATGGTTGTTTTGGATTCTCCCAACTTTGCTGACTAATTATACCTACTACACCTGTTATTTATTTTACACCTGACACACTCTGAGAAAGGCTGAAGGCCAAAATGCATCAGTGTGCAGTGTTTTAGTCATTTTTAATGTTTCTATTATGATAAGCCATAATGTGAAGTCTTTTTAACATTTTTGGACCAGAAGAAGTGCCTTGGATTCCTTTCAATAATGATGAACTATAGTATATTTATAAATGAACATTTCCGGTGATGAATAAATGCTGTTCATTGATGATTCATGATACTTAAATACTGTAACCTTAATGTGAAGTGTTACAATAAAATTATAGTATGCAACTGTCCAAACTGTTAAAATAGCAAATTTTTGCACTGAGCAGAAGGACAGCTTATTAAAAAGACAGAGCCGATTTCATACTTGTGAGCCATTGTAGACGCCCACTTGCACCAGCCGGGTTTTCTGGTAGTTCAGAATGCTATAGTGGGCGAACCTCCTGTCTCCGTCATCATTAAACTCCACGCGGCCTGTCAGGCCATCTGGATACTTGGATGACATCAGCACTCTAATACACCAGAGTGGGGTTTTAGAAAAGGCACAAAATGCTCATTTAAACAAAAATGGAAGACATTGACGATGACTGGAAGTAATGGAAGTTTACCAGAAATTCAGAGATGGGAGATGCAGGTATGTCTTAGAAAAAGACATGACGACTAACTAGGGAAGAGTTAGGGAATGTCGAGTGAGTGGGGTGGAGTCAGATGGCACGTATAATGTGCAGGCACAGACATAGGAGAACAGAAATGACACCTGTAAGGGTCTCAAATTGGGTCTCAAATGCAAATAGGTGCCACCAGATTTCACAAGGCCAATGTAATCAACAACTTAACAGGCTTGATGTGTCCTTGCACTCGTTTATTACTCTGTTTGAGGAGTCGAGGCATGGTTTCAGAAGCCAAAAGCTAATGATTTCTGTGTTTGTGGTGTGAAAGCTTCCACTCTTGTCAGTGCCAGACCAGTGGTTATGTATGATAATGCATGACAGCAAATGGATGGTTGATTGGAAAGCTAGCGAATGCTAGCCAGCGCTCATCCCTGGCCTCACCGTTTGAAGAGTGGGCCAGTCTTCCAGATGTTTGTATTGCCAACACAGCCTCGAGGAGGCTCTGTGATATTCTCCTTCTCAAAGAGCTCCTGAATGGACTGGGCCACCACAGCCACGGCATCGTAGATGTGCGCAGACTCGTTCTTGCCATTGATAAGCTGAAGGCCGAGCAAGCCTGCCCAGTTGACAACATTACATGGTGTTGGCCAGTGCCTCACAATACGACTCTCACTTCAAGAGCATGTCAAAGCATACTCGTAATAAAGAAATGCACACATTGCCAGAGAGAGAAACAAACGTGCATTGCATATGAGCGATAAATGGTCTCAAAACAGACAGAAGGACTGTGAAAGTCATGGGGGGTTAGGACAGGGTCAGCACTGAGCAGAATGGCATGAAGTTGAACATGGATGTGTATAAAGAAGCCGGGAACAAAGAAATGCGGTTTTCGCTTACCATCGTATCCACACCTCAATGTGGAGGTAGCAATGCACCACTTATAAATAAACTCATGACAGCCAAACCTTAAAAATGTATGCACATTCAAACCAATAGGGATTACCACAACTCTCAATTGCATCATTTGTTGTCTACTGAAAGAAAGGACAAACACTCAAAAATGAAACAAATTAAACATTAGACATAAAGCACAGTACAATGAGTAAAGAATCACTGTGTTTAAAACCTTTAAACATGGAGATGTTTAAACGTTTAAACACGCAATACAGCACAGACACTGATTCGCCGATGGGGATTGCAAATTGTAATCGTATAAAAAGCTTAAAAGGCAAACATGTTTAGTTTTTTAAAAAGCCTGTGAGAGAGAGACAGAGAGAGAGAACGAGTGGATGAGAATGGACAGGATTAAATGTACATACCGTCTGGGGCTTCACTCAGTGCTTTACCAGACATCTCCCTTTCTCCAACCAGCCACACATAACCAGAGCCTGTCATATTGAGCTGGCGTGCCGCTTTGTAAATGGCTGTGGCTTCGTCTTCACTGTGATTGGGTAAATATTGGTAGTAAGACACTGGAGTAATTGGAGTAAACACTTCCAATTTTAATGTTATGAGCAAGATTATCAGAGTATTAACTATTCAACACATTTCTTAGTTTATTTTTTTAAATTAATTTATTTTTTTGTCAAATATGTTTGTATTCACCAGCAAGAGTCTAAAACACATTTTGCCTTGTTATGCAGAATGCCTCAGATTTCCCCTAAATCTGTCTGCTTAATCTGTGTGGGCCTGATTATGAGTGACTCATGAAGGGCAGAGAAACTGTTTGACATTTTGAGGCAATCTCTTGTTAACAAATTAGATGTTGGCTCATTTAATCAGAAAACGCCTTATGATGTGTTTGTACTGAGGCTGGACATCATTTTAGCTTCATTTGCTATTCTTTTTCATATTTTAATGTATAAATTCACTGAACTTGATTTGAAAATGCACTTTTCAGATATATACGCAGTGCACCTAGTATATCTTTTAAATTCTTCTTTTAAACAGATAGGATAGCATTCTAAGTTAGGATGTTTCTATAATACAGTCCCAGGATAGAACACTTTATTTCTCAGAATGCACTACCTGAATTTCTTTTACTTGCAATTTAGTAAATCAATCCAATCAAAATCCTATCATTCTAATCCATTTTAATTCTAAATCAGTTCCAATTTCTTCTGAGATGTGACCAATTCAATTCAAATTCATAATGTTTTAAATAGCAGCACAACATTTTTTTTAGAATTTTTAGAATTCTCCAACCCAGCCTTTACCATTTTTGCCTGCACTGGCCACATGTATTATTCAGTAACCTTAACGATTAGGAGTGATGGGTTAAACAGTGGAGATGAACTCACCTTGCAGAGAGGATGATAACTCGGGCCTCTAGCTCTTTGGCTTCCTGGAGCAGAGCAGTCAGATTTGTGTCTTGGCTGAACAGGAGCACTTTCTCTGCCTGGGATTAGGACACAACATTAGTCAAGTAGTTGACTCATCCCCACCATGAACCATGCTCTTTGAGTGCTTGCATTTTTTTTTCTCGTTTCTCTCTCTTTTTTTCTTTTTTTTTTTTGGAGGGGGGTGGGGGGTTGAAAAAAAATGAAGTAAAAAAAGTTAATCTGCTTAATATTCTGCTTAAATGAAAAAAAAAAAACTTAAGTAAGCTTGGAGCAGGTAAAAAGTTCTGCATTTTCACATGCAAACTCAAGGGAATCAAGATTCCAAGGAAAAACGTGCATGTTAGAGGAAGAGGGAGAAGAAGACTGATGCAACCGGAAAGCAAAAAACAGGTGAAGGAAGGTGGTGGTGGTGGTGGTGGCTTCTTTCCCAACCAGAAACAAAGCAAAAAAAAAAAAAAAAGGAAGAAATGCTGCAGAAAGGTGGGAGTAACATCTGGATAGTGCCTGTCCCACACGACCAGATCTCCACGCACTGTGTCAAAAGAATAGACTTGCAATCTTGCTGGCTTCAATACATGCATTCCTTTACACAAAAATAAAAAAGTGAGAGGTGGGGGAGCGAGTTTTTGTATACGCTTTAACAGAAAAAATAACCCATTCTCGATTGAAATCATAAAAAGAATCCAAACAAATAAATAGACGTGCTGGCAGGATAAGGATCTCTGTAATCGGTTTGTTGATTGTTTGACTGCTTTCTAGTGGCTACTTTCAGATAACTTTTGGGCGGCGTGCATTGACCATGCAAATATACCTTGGGTCCTCGCTTGTTGTCAAAGGACAGTTGGTCGAGGTTTTCATAGTTCCTGTTTTTACTCTGATGAATAATGTGCACAGAGAAAATATGCAGACACAGAATATTATAAACAGTTATAAATGGTGCGCAGTAAAGCATTCCAACAAATCTCCACTTTTCTGCTTCAAATTGGGAAACTCTAATCCTGGGGCTTGCAAAAACATCAACAAAAACTACATGGAAAACTACATATGACCTGAACCTGTACGCTATTATTACGAAGACTTATCCTCCTTTAATTCTCTTCATAATATTTCATTTTAATGTAACTTTTTCACTTGCATTTAATTAATACACTTGCCCTGAGTGTGCTCCTTGTTTTAGCACAATTAATAATAAATCCTAATGTCTTTTGAACTCTATTTCGTTATAATAATGAATTGCTGTTTGTTAATTGTGCAGTACATTCAAGTGCAACCTAATACCATCCATCAATTTAAATTTTTATTCACCAATCTAACGTAAAAGAACATCAGCTACAGTACATACAAGTTGCTGCCACAAGACATATCTGTCTAGACATATGAACAGACATGTCTTGTGGCAATATTGAAATATATACTGTATATATATATATATATATATATATATATATATATATATATATATATATATCCAACCGTGTGGACAACATGCAGGCAAAGTTTTGTTGTAATAAGAGACACAACCGAAAGACTTTCATTAGCCCTTCTGCTGACTCCCAAACCAATCTGAGATTGTGCACATAAAAACAGCTGGCCTCAAGGCTGCCATTACTGAAAATGACATTGCAGGTGTCCTAAAAATACAGTGCCATGCTAATGGATTCAGATCCTGAAGAATTGTCTCTTTTTACTGAATTACAAATCATTATTCTGTTCTAATTTACATAATGCATATGTAACTTTTCACTATAATCAAACATATCTGTACAAATGCAAAAGTTGAAGAGATTTAATGCTCACATGGTGCATAACCTCCTTTATCTCCACATTTGTTGTGAAATACTTTCTTACATAATGTGCAATATTGAACAGCACAAAGCTGCACACAGAGCACACTCAATAAATCAGTCACAGTCTGTTGCTGGGAAGAAATTCTCACAGAATCCCAGAAACTCAAAGCAACCAAATTCTCTTGCCGTTGATTTTTTGCACAGCCCCAGGCTAAGTCCCTCATTTTGCTCCTGTTGTGGATAGACAAATCTGACTATGGTAAAAAGCAATGTGAGATGAGTAGAAAAGTACAAAGTTTTGCAGATAAACCACTTAAGACGCTGCTGATGCCTCTGGCATAAATAATGTTAGCCAATGGAAAGAAATGTGTTTACACAACAGAAAAAAGGAAACGTTTAACATATATAGAGGACCTCTGAGGTTTTGATTACAGGAACACACGCTGACTTACACACGCACACTCATTTACATGCTGGGCCGTGTGAGTCGGCAGTCCACGCATCTCACCTTCGTCTCCCTCTCCTCCAGCAGGGTTTCTAGTCTTTTTTGTGCCGCTCTGCCCTCGTGGTCATCACTCACAATCAGGATGATGTGATTCCACTGGAACTCACGCATCATGTCAAACCACACTTGGGCTTGGTGGGAATAGGGTGGCACCGTGCGCAGGAAGGAGAGGTGGATGCTCTAGATGGACGGTTGGGGGGAAAGAGCTAGTGAATCTCAAAGGCCCGAGGCAATTTCAGTTCATTAGGATTTAATCACTTTAACTGTAAGTACTTTAGAGAAGGATCCAAACACTACTTCTAAGCGTGCCAAAGATGCCATAAGGCAAAGAGTATAAGTGAATCTAAAAGAGTCAATTCATCATAATGCTATATGCAGTATTTATGAAAGGTTTTAATTCAAGGTCTAAAAAATGACCACACTGGAACTGAAAACAAATAAACATTTATCAAATTATTCTGCTTTTTACGAGGAGTAGAAAACATCATGGAGGTGGACCATCATGTAAAAACATATTTTCAGGGCTTCGCTATACACTACAGTATATCCTGCAGAAAAGGTTTTCACACTTCAAAACGCCAAGCCAACCATACATAAAATGTGACTGAAGAAAAGGACAGATGACATCTGCAGTGAAGCGCAAGTAGAATTTCTGTCTGAAATATACTGAGTCATAAACCAGCTGCTGGTGGTCTCCCACACTCACCTTATCGGAGTAGATGGACATGCGGGTGGTGAGGCCCACTACAGGGATACGGTAAAAACCAGCTGTGTAGGACACTGGAGTGGGAGTCAGATGGTCATTGGACTGGGGTGGGTGGCTCACCAAGATCGCATACACCTGAAGGCATGAGGAACATAGTGAGAAGACAAATCTTGCATTGTAACTTGATTTGAATTTGTCACAAACACTTCTAACTACATTGTAAAAGTCCTCTTCAATCCTGGTATTTTGGTAGCCTACCTGTACTATATTGCATATTTTAAAATGAATCAATTAATCAGGACATCCCTAATGAATTAATGACACAACGTATATACACACTTTACCCCATATTAAAACCTTAATCTCTGATTTACTTAATGGAACTTGTATCTTTATCGTTTCTCTCTGCAGAGCTTGCTTTGCTAATTTATCCACTTCTTCATTTCCCCTTATTCCTATGTGTGCTGGGACCCATATAAAACTGATTGATGTATCATTTTGAACAATTCTTGAATGTATTTGTAGGATACTAAAAAGAATATCTTGGTGACATGATTTAAAAGATTTCAAACTCTTTGAGACTGAAACTGAGTCAGAACAAATTAAAACATTCTCAGGTTTGTGTTCCTCAACCCACTGCAATGCCAAGAGCATTCCTATCATTTCTACAGTATAAACTGCCAAATGATTTGAAGTTCGCTTCACTCCACTGATCCACTTGCCATCACGGTCTTGAACTAAAAAAGCAGCCCCAGTTATTTGACGTTCTGGATCTTTTGAGCCATCTGTATACACTTGTATATGCCGGGGTATTGGACTCTGGTCTATATTGAAAATGAAGATGAAAAGTCAGCTTCTCTTTCTGTTTTTTTAACCTCCAACAAATGCAAATCTACTTGAGGTGTTACATAAACCCATGGTTCGTATTCTTGAATAATAACTGTTGGGCTCATCTTAATGTTATTTACTTGCATTTCTTCTGCATATATTTTACTACTCCACCCAAAACTTGTTCTACATCTTTCGTTTTCTTCCCAACACTTCTGTAAGACCATTTTTGTAGGATGTTTATCTTTATGCCCATAGAGGTTAGCCCAGTAATTGACCATTAATTGTTTCCTTCTAATTTCTAGTGTTATCTCTCCTACTAAGACTTGTAAAGCTGGAATGGGAGTAGTCTTTACTGCTCCACAACACTGTCTCATCGCTTGAGCTTGAATTTTACAAAGTTTTTCCAACAGGTTTTTTGAGGCAGAACCATATACCACACAACCATAATCAAACACAGACCATATCAGTGCTACATAGATCGTTTTTAATGAAGAAAAACGTGCCCCCCATTCCACTCCACTTACACATCTAATGATGTTTAACACCTTCTGACATTTCTCCACTATTTTATGTACAGTATATGTTCAGCCCAAGTAAGTTTTGCATCAAAATAAATACCTAAAAACTTAAATACTTTCACCCTTTCTAATGATTTCTCATACATCTTCAAACTTGCTTCTGGAATAACCTTCTTCCTAGAGAAAATTACTGTTTTACTTTTCTCCACTGAGAATTTCTAGCAATGGGACTATGCTCAAAGGCTGTTCTATAAAGTGAGGCAGTTCCAACTTTGCAAGGACAGTCTGGCGCTTCTGACTCACAGCCTGTAAGTAGTTTAATATTTAAATATGCCTCTGATGATTCAAACGCGAGTTTTGAGCAGTGTAGAGTAGTGCTTGTTGTTTGTTTTTTCTCTGATCACAAATGCAGACATGGTTTTATGTTTACGTGGCATGCTATGCAACACATAAAACACAGTATAAGTCATTATGATCAGTAATTATGTCCCCACTGGATGCAACAAATGTCTCGTTTGTAATGGGTTTTTATTGTTTTTGTCTCGTCACGCCGGGAGACGGCATCACAGTATCTTAAGGGGCGTAACATTTCCGTCACAAGCTTGAGGTATTCGGCCAATTAAAATGCACTGGATAGCTGGCCAATCAGTGTACACCTCGCTTTTCAGAACGATGAGCTTTGTAAAAATCAATGCGTTTAAGAAAGGCGGGGCATAGAGGAGCAACAATAATGTACAGTATGTGGAAAATAATGTGAAACACATTGCATTACACCAAACACACAAAATAATGTTCTTTTTAGCAACATCATATGACCCCTTAAATATATATATATATATATATATATATATATATATATATATATATATATATATATATATATGAAATTGTTTTGCCTTATATGTTAAGGTAACTTGCAGTTAACGTCAGTGATTTTTACTGTAGTATTTGTATTTCTTTTCCACTGAAATGGCCAATATTTCCCCAATGTAAAGGGTTGTACACAACTGTACAAACTGTATCAGTTTGAAACTTTTTATTTGTGATTGATGCATTTCTAAAACGTAAAGCAATTATTTAACCTTGCTGGAGAAGCCAGCTGACAGTACAATGTAAAGTGCTGATCTAACATCAGCAGTTTGCATGTTGTCATGAACAGCGTGCGCACGCTTAATGTGTGTGCGCGTGCCAGCCTGGACGGGTGTGATTTGGATGGTAATCCGTGTTACAGCGTTGAAGCCCATATTCTCTGCCTCCACGGCCGTGTAATACTTTGCTAGAGCTTTCCTCGCAGAACAAAGGAGCTGTTATATACGAGGCTGGCGCCATATTGGCCTCGTTTTACGTTTTTCATTAAAATAGAGACGGAGGGCCAGCTGTGGTGCCATGGCGCCTCAATAAAGGGTGAATGACGTTACTTTAAACGTTTTACTTATGTTTAAATTTGTATTTATATGACTCCACATGAATCACAGGTTGACTTGTATACTTTGTGCTTTGCATTATTTCAGCCTCTGTTGATGTAGGCTAACCTCTGAGCACAGCATTACAGCCTTCCCAGCCGGCAATGCGCGGCTGCTGGATGCTCACTCATCGGTAAGGTCAAAATGGACCTCGGCTCCTGTTGAATGTTTTCTTGCGTGCAACGTGCTCTAAAGTCGAGATTCGCAACAGCGTTTGACTTTGCAGAATACAAAGTTACAATGACTAAATTTGGCTGAAAATGTCTTTCCGTGAATGAATTCACGTTTATGATTCAGACTTTTAAATATTTTGTAAGCGAAATAGCGTATATACAGCTACAGCCTTCGCGTTTACCAGAAACACTTAAATCTAAATCTAAAAATGATAGGCTATATTATAATATTGATAGGATTTATTTAGTATATAAAAAAGATTTAATTGTTATTTAATTAAATTTAATGGTTGATTTATTTATATTATAGCTTGATTTAAATATCTTATACATGATATTTAAAATGGGCTAATAATATAGGCTACTTTAAAATATAAAATTCAAATTCACAGGAGAGTCACCTGGAACGATAACCTAATATGATAGATAGATAGATAGATAGATAGATAGATAGATAGATAGATAGATAGATAGATAGATAGATAGATAGATAGATTTCTCTATGCAAGAACTAAGTATAAAATAACTAGGCTATCAAAAATTCAGAGACTTGGTGACTTCGCACTCCAAAATAAGTCAATATAAATGGTCGAGTTTTTAACGATAGCCTATAATGCAAATATAATATAATCATGATTAAGATAGAAAGATATATGTTGTTTCTTTAAAGTACTGAGAGCATTGTGTGACATCGCACTTCAAATCTAATTTATTTATTCTAAGATTTTATTACAACGTGTATTTTCAAAATGCGTTTTTCTGACTATTCGTATGAGTTGAGGAGACTGGTTCGCGAGTGTTACCTGGTTAGAGATGAGATCCTCACATACGGAGAGTGCCATCTGGATGGCGTTTGGCTTATGGGTGACTGAAATAGCATTCATCTTGAACTTCTCTTTGCCGTATATGTTGTTGGCTTGGGTGACAGCGTCTTTGAACACTTGTTCGTATCTCTTCTGGCTCAGTACAGCCCCGATATTCACAGTCTTGGGTTCGCATCCGCCTCTCGCGCAGGAGCACGAGATGAGGAAGGCGAACAGAACCAGACGCATTTTGCCCTGGATGGCAGAGGAGTCAAGCTGAGTGCCCCGTGGAGGATGCGTGTCGATGTCCGTTGATTAGACAGATCCGCTGTCACTGCGTCCTCTCCAGCAGCACTGGAATGCGATCACCTCAGTCTACTCCGCAGAGGAATGGGCTTCACTCATTGAATCCGCTCTTGAAACCCGTTCATATTCAAGAACTATGTCAACACGCCTTTGTGGAAAATGATGCTCGCTCCTGTTGATAGTCGCCTCACACATGCACTGTCTCTCTCTCTCAGGTGAAGGTGGAAAAATCAGTATTGCAGTAATGCTGTAGTCATCTGCGTTCACTTCTCCCGCTCTTGCCGTGATTGAATCGTAGTCAAGGTTTTGTCAAGGGTGACCTGATGCTCTGTGAGAGACGCTGTCCTTGGTGCTGAGAACTGTGCTCGCGCACTGATGCGCGCACTCGCAGATTACGCCTGATATCACGGAGCTGTCACGCTCGAATAAACTTCAAAAACATTTGCGTAAATGCGTGGAAAATCTCAGGTCCTCACAGTACCGTGTGAATAAAATAACTGGACAGATTTTCTTAGGTTGATGTGTAGCCTAAGTCACACGAGACCAGTAAGATGTACGTATTAGTTTCGTGTTATTTGGCAGATTAAAAATTAGATTCAAAAAACGATAATTTCGATAATTTCGTGTATTTCTTTAGTTCATCACTTGTCCAGAATTTTCTCACACGAAAGCAACCAGACAAACTGGTTTAGGCTATTTAGAATCTTACCATTTATGCTTGTTAGTGACATTTAGATGTGTATCTTGGTTTCCTTTTTATATGACACATTACAAGTTAATGTAACGTTAGCCCTGCTTGTGTCTTTGGAAAAAATCCGTTTATGACAAACTGATAAATCGATAAATCCATGTCATCCTTATATTCACTATCATCGTTTACATGCCAAACTGTCGATATACCTGTTTCCCCTTCATTTAAAACAGTGAGGGATGCGTTTTCTCATAAAAAATAATCAATGGGAGCTTGTCTCCATCTATCACCCGTAGACAGATCCAGAGCAGGCGTGTTCAAGTGCAATGGAGAAATTCAACGAGACCCCCGTTACCAAGGAAACAAGCATCTCTGGCTTGAGTTGCAAGTGTTGTTTTTTCCAGACACGGTAACTTACAATAAGATAAATCGAACATGAAGGCTTTTTCTAAAAAAAAAAAAAAAAAAAAAAAAAAAAAAAAAAACAAGTCTAAGAAAAATGACATCAAATATAGAAATAATATATATTCTAGTGTGGGGGAAAAGAAATGGCTCATTTTGATGTTGCATTTAGATTACATCATTACTGGTGCCTGCGAGGACATCACTCATTATCAAAAATTGCAACTTAAGTCAGATGTGGATGGAATTTTGATTTTAAAAGTCTTGTTTGGGTACAGCAAGTGCCAGTCTTGTACATGTAGGTTATTGTTTATCAAGTTTGCTGTTGGCAGTTGCATTGATGTTGTCTTAAACCCAATCACTGCCAGAGATATGATTTTTTGAAGTACTGTAGTAAATAAAACAAAGATTATTGGAGCAGACAATACTCAAATACTCATATTCAATGTTACTTGCTGTTTCTTTGTAATTATTTGTAAAAATGTAATTGCTGGGTCAAAACTGTTAAAACGGGGAAAATGCTATGCCAATTTTTTTCAGCGTAAACATTGAATCCAATGAATAGGATTTACAATGAGTCATTGATTGTATGCTCTAAAAGTATATACGCCAGCTTTGTCACATGCACATAGAGCATGCATACTGCGCTTTGCATATTAGTCACACACCCACAAACACTCGCAGAGGGGGATTAAAACATGACATCACTTGAATGAACAACAGCAGGACAGGAAATACACAAATAATCATCACCCTCTTTTCAGGACAAGCCTACTCTTTTGTTTTTATATTATCTGTTACCTTAGACTAGTTTCACCGCACAATGAAGTTATGTGATCCGTGGACTCTATTAAAATAACGGGAATCATTAGACAGCAATACACAAAGCACTGAATTGTGGATCTCTGCGAGACAAGGGAATGTGGATGAGAGGAGATGGCAGCCGAACTGCTACCGAGATGCTCCAGGCTCTCAATAAATGATACCAGCAGAGTTAGTCTCAAACTGGCTCCCAGCTCCCAAAGTGTCAGTTTGGATCATGCAGTGGTGATGCACTATATAATACATGCTGCACTGCTTGTTAGCGTGATTTCACTTGGGTGGAACCCTGATATGTATCTTCTTCACAAATTCTAATGCAAACTATGCAATGTATATATGCCCGTGAATTGGAAATATAAGCAAATCACTGTGCAGCTTTGCTACATGATTTAATATTTGAGCATATTTAGATTTTTTAAATTGCCATGTCCTTTTGGGTTGAAGTGAGACTCCTGGAACTATAATATTGTTGAAACCAGTAATGTTCCAGCCATATTGGCTGTATGTTTTATCAACTTTTTTGAAACACGTGGTTCTTTGCATACATAATTGAAATCATTCTACCACACGTAAAAAAGACCTATCCAAAATGTCTGTTTAATTATTCTGAACCGTGCCTAATGAAGAGGCTTTTGCACATAATTATCCAGTACAACAAAAACAGACACAGCCTTGTAATGGTGCTATTAGCATAGAGGGAAAAAGGATTCAGCTGAATGTTTTTATCTCTTCTGACACACACATCTTGATAAATCTAAAGGAGGTTACTTGGAATTAAACTGTGAAGTGTAAGCATCGTGCAGGGTGGGAAAAATATTGCATCTGCATGCAACATTTAAAACCTTGTGGTTTTCTCTTCCACTCAAAATTTAGCAGAGCTTAAGGCCAGAGCCATTTGCATCACAATGGATAATGGTTAGGTTTGCTTGCAGGCAAATTGCAGAAGCAAGATTTATTGAGAAACTGGGATAAAGAAATTCTGCTCTCCTAATCAAGATCCAAAATATTATTTACAATATCCATACAATATTTTCCCCTACATGCTAATGTTTGATTCATGCTAGATGCATTAAAACCATTTATGTTGTGTACTGCGTGGCAGGAAAATAGCTCCACCTAATGGTGTAATAGTAGACCTTCAGGTCTTTCTTGAGAATGCAAGGCAACCGTCCGAGAAATTTGTAATGCTATCTAATGTCTCAGGAGTACATATTTAGTTCATGGTTGAGTTTTCAGCTTTATGAAAGTAACATAATCTTAAATTTTTTTTTATTTGATTTAATTTTTTAATTGTCTTCTTTTGTAACAAATACAACAAAACAGAACAAATCATGCTGAATAGTTATTATTTTCTTGATAAAGCATTATTTAATCAAAATCATGCGCATTAAATTACACAAAATGACATTAAAAGCTGTAATATAGTGAAATATTATTAAAACGTCAAATAATTGTTTTATATTTTAATTTATTTTAATATTTAATTTATTGATGGCAAAGTAGAATCCAGTTTCCATTACTCCAGTCTTCAGCGTCACATGATCCTTCATTCATACGGATTTGGTGCTCAGATAACATTTCTTCTTATAGCATTGCTGAAAACAGTTGTGCTGCTTAAAAACTTTGTGGACACCATGATACATTTTGTCAGGATTCTTTGATAAACAGAAAGTTCAAATGAATGGTGTTTATTTTTTTGCTGATTAATATTTATGTTTATAGCTTTGATAATTTTTTTTAAAGGCTCTAAAATAAAGTTGTTTTTTTTTTTTTTTATGTATTGTTCATATTATTATTATTCTCTATTATAAATGTCTTTACTATCACTTTTGTTAAATTCATCTTTGCTAATTCAATTTAATGTAATTTAATTTTCATTTTTATCTTAATCTAATTTTTATTTTTATCTTTTTTTAACAAGTATACAACAAAAGAGATCAACATTCATACTCATATTACTGAGGATTTTTTTCTTGATAAAGTACTTTTAATTGTGTTTACTATCACTTTTGTTAAATTCATCTTTGCTAATTCAATTTAATGTAATTTAATTTGAAGGTAATTGCTGTAAGGGTTCAATCACACTTGTCTGAAGTGGTGAAAGGCATGCCAGACCACTAGTGCCAGGGGATCTAGAAGTGTTAGTGGGCATGATGAATAAGTGGGATCAAAAACAAAAAAGAGCAGCAGAGATGGATTAAATTTAGCTCACTGTAGAGATAACTGCCGGCTTCACAGCACTCACACCATTTTCATACCATGTCAGTATATTAGGCATATCAGCATGAAGCTGGAGTGTTATCTGGGTTTGCACCTGGACAGTCTCAATGTCCACTCTTTTTCTGATTGGTCTTCTGCTCAGGATCAGGTCCCCAGTGCTCATTGTAAATGCTGTAAGGGTCTTATCTGGTTGTTGTCCTTTCTGTGAAGCTTTGCTTATAGCTCTCTAATATTCTCCCTTGAACAATTAATAAATCAGATATGCATTAGCAACCTCACAACACTAATTAATACCTCTTAACAGACTATAATTAAACAGCACATTAACTGAAGAACTCTGTGAAATACAGACTAATTTTTTTTTATTTAGTTTATTTAGTAAATTTAATTTACTAAAGCAGTTATAGATGTGTTCCTTTCTCTGTTATATCCTTAGTTGTATTTATAATCATTATTATTATATAATAATGTTATATAATAATAATAATTTACAACAATAATAACAATAGTAATAATAATTTTAAATTATTGTTGTTGTTAGTAATAATAATGATACAAATTCAACATTATTATTATTACTAGTATATTGTTACGTAGTTTTTTGTTTTATTTAATACAGTGTGTGTGTGTGTGTGTGTGTGTGTGTGTGTGTGTGTGTGTGTGTGCGCGTGTGTGTGTGTTGACTTAAACCTGAACCACACCAACTCATGGGGACTTGTGTCACCATGGGGACCTAAATTGAGGTCCCCATGTGTACAGAAGCTTTTAAATCATGCAGATCTTTTGTTTTGTTTTGTTTTTTGAGATTGTAAAAATGCACAGTTTTCTGTGAGGGGTAGGTTTAGGTGTAGGGTTGGTGTAGGGCGATAGAAAATACAGTCTGTACAGTATAAAAACCGTTATGTGCACTGTCAGTGTATGTTGAAATAAGTTTTAGTATTGCATTTTTAGTTATAGGCCTATACATTATAAAACTCAGTCTGTTTGGTACTTGCAAATAAACGATTGTCCTTTAAAGCTCCGCGCATGCGCTGTGAGCTTCTGTCGCGCTGAAGCAGCTGGCTGCATGCTTAGCTAGCACTCATTGCACAGCAGCACTTCACACCTTTCTGCCAGTGATCTTGTGACAGCGAGACAGAAGAGTCGGTCAGTATCCTTTCTATAATTAAACATCAACCCATAATCCCTCAGCTCCAGATTGCAATTTCGCTGGGATCGTTACGTATATGAAGTTTTTCATCTGCGCAAACAGCTCAGCAGTGTAAAAGGACGTGAGGTTTTCAAGATGGCGACTGTCTGAAGTTCGCACTCTCTGAACGGTAATAAATTGTTTTTGAGGCGCCTGATGCGTGTTTAATGTGCCATATTTGTCGTAGAGTAAGTCAGGTTTTAGTAAAAACAGATGGCAAAAGGTGTCATGGACGTGAGGCAGAGTTAAAGCTCTCTTGTCAGCAGGGATGAATGTGCTGCTGTCACGTAGTACATGGCTTTACAAGAACTGCTTTGCTTTATTGATTGAGTTTAACACTTACTGTGAGACTGGGGAAAACAGTTAACGGTAAAGGTCTTTAGATTAATACTGCGTTTAAGTATTCGTGAAGTTAAAAGTCCAACTGCTTTTAATTTGCCTCCAGTCTTTATGAACGCTCGCAGCTCAACTTTCCTCGCTAGAGATACTGAATCCAGCATGACAGTCTAACCTTATATTTGATTTTCATTATGGCTGCGTCTCAAATCCTAGTGAGCTGACTACCTAGACACCATATTTTGGGCATCATAGACGAGTGCATTGCTGTGATTACACCCTTGCAAAAGTGTACTGTTTTGGTTTGCATTGATGGTATAAGATGGCTTTACCATGGTGCTGAATGAATACCATGTTCATGTACCATGGTATTTATGTAGTGCTTAAAAGAATACCAAGGAATATGCCCAGACAGAAACCTTGGTAGTGCCATGGTAAATAAAAAAAAATGAAAATTAAAAATCATACTAAACCCCATAAATATGAGTGTGTTTGTGTGCATGCATGTCCAAAAAAAACATGGTATAAATGTGCTAAATGTGCTAAAAAGGTAATGACAATAGCATAGTAAATGTCAGAAAACATGGTATTGGTATGGTACATGTCTAAATCCATGGTACCAGTCATAAAACATGAAATTGCAAAAAATGAAATTGATCTGGCTCTTATCATAAAACATGGTATTTACGCATTACATATCAGACGAGGTATGAATATTAGTACACTTTGGTACTTTTTGTTGGTGCAGTATTTTAGTTGTAGTTCCAAGCTTTCAGCAGCATACTCTAAGCACACCTGTCCAAACCGGTGTCTATGTAGGCACCTTGCTGTATTTAAAGACACAGCCGAGGTTTTTCAGTTGCAAGTTGGCCTCAGTCACATTATTGTTCTGTGTTTTTTATTATTTGTTTAACAGGGATTGTGTTTTGTATTTTTTTTTTATCACTAGTTCAAGCATACACACCCCATGCTGACACCACAGGGCATCGGTTTATGCTGTGACAAAGGCATCAGTCCTGCCCACTGTCCTATGCAGCTATGGCCAAAGATCAGCCAAATGTGTTGGACCTCGTCCCTCTTCTGGGGTCCACTGACCTACACAAGCTGGATCAGGTCAAAAACCTGCTGCAGGAAACACTCAGTGCAGGTTAGTTGGCTCTTGCGTTTGCATAATTTTTTAAGGGCATGGGTCAAATTGTACCAGTACGTTTGTCCAACTTGTGTTTGAAGTTTATTTAATACACTTGTAATTTGTTGTCAGTATCAATGGATGCATGTAGTAATTTTCATTTTTTTAATAGATAAAGGGACCATGTTGCTGTGGAATATTGTGGAATATTTCCTGGAGACAAGCTCATCTCAAGCTGTGGACATCCTGTCTTCTGTCAGGGAGCCCCATGACAAGGTGAGGGAATCCTCATCTTCAGTGGTCTACAGTAAACAGACTGGTGATAGTGATTGTTTCATTGTGGCTTTCAGAACATCACTGATTAATGAATAGCAGCCTCATCTGGATATATTTCTTTGTAGTATCTTTTAGATAAGATGAATGAATGCATGGGCAAGCAGAGCTGCCGTCTCTCCACCATCACCCTCCTTGGCCATATTGTTCGCAAGCAGCCACCATGGATCCACAAGATCGCTCGCTTCCCTCTGCTTGCCTCGCTGCTCAAATGCCTCAAGGTACCAAAAATTCGAAACCAGTCAAGTGTGATGGGGTTATAAATGGGACTTTGAACTTGGTTAATGACTTAAATACGGGCTGTTCTGACTCGAGATAACTGAGAAATGGAATTCTAATGTTTTAAACCTGTCTAATGTTTTTTACCCTGAGGTTTTAAAGGAATATTTAATCCAAAAATTGTCCCTAAATTGTCTTCTAAACCTATATATGTGTGTACGTCTACATAAACTACCGTTCAAAAGGTTTGGTTCAGTTTTTTTGGATTTTTAAATGGATTTTTAAGTCTCTTATGATCATAAATATATTAAAACAGTAATATTGTGAAATATTATTATCTGTTGGAGTATTTTAAAATGTAATATATTACTGTGATGGCAAAGCTGAATTTTCAGTCTTCAGTTTTACATGATTATTCAGAAATATAAAACATAATATAAATCAGCATAATATAAATATAATATGCTGATGATATTATTGCCAATGTTCAAAAGTGTTTTGCTGTTTAATGTTTTTTTTTTTTTTCCAGTTATACATTTGATTAGAATTCTTTGGATAGAACATTTAAAAGAAAAGCATTTATTTGAAATAGAAACATTTTGTTCCGTCATTGATGTCTTTACTGTAATTTTTTTTATACATTTAAAAAAATGTTTTTTCTTTTTTTACTCACAGAACCCAAACTTTTGAATGGTAGTGGTATTTTTTAATTTTATTTCTACTTTCAGACTGACTCCGATGTCGTAGTTCTCATAACTGGTGTGCTGGTGTTGATCGCTCTACTACCCATGATTCCTCAGACAAGTAAACAACTTCTGTGCGAGTACTTTGATATCTTTGGAAGGCTTGCTGCCTGGAACCAACGTCACCCAGGTACTGTGTTTGGTAAAGGAAATGTTTTTTTTAAGCTTCAGTTCTTGGAAGTGCAATGTTTCTAGATGGTCCAAATATAACTTGGTCTTAAAGGTACTCTTTCTTTGAATGTGTCCTGTAGGTCAAGCTCAGGGAGTGTTTGCAGTCCATCTATATGCCAGCGTATACTCGCTTTTTCATCGTTTATATGGCATGTATCCCTGTAATTTCGTTTCTTACTTGCGTGCCCACTACAGTATGAAGGAAAACGTTGACACGTTTGAGGAAGTGGTGAAGGTGAGGTTTTATCTTTCGTGCCACACAATTTTAAGAATTGTCATATAAGCAGCAAAATTATTATTACTATTTTAACACCTGCTCTAAAATTTCCTTCTTCTTTTATATCAACCCATGTTAGAGTATGTACGGATACATCCTGAGCTCATTACCGGAACCAAAGACTACGAGGTTGATCCGATTAGGTATGTAAAATTAAATATTACAATTTCTTTTATATCTTAACATGATCCAGTGAACCTGATTTTTCATGCTTTACTGTTTTTAATTGTGTGTAGATGGAAGAAATTTGAGCCTCATGATATTGTGATTGAATGTGCCAAAATTTCACTGGATTCTAAGGAGGCTTCATCTGAAGAAGGATACTCCTCTCTGTCGGATCACATACCACGACGCCCTGTAGAACATAGCCGATCATGCTCAGAGCTCAGCATCCATGGTAAAATAACATATAATGTTTAATGCTGTTTCTAATTCCATGATGTTCTGTGTAGTTATTGTTTGTAAATGTTTCCAATGGAAAAAGGAAATCCAACCACAAGAGAGATTTTGAAAATCAAGGCATTTGCATACACAGGTCTTCATCACAAATAAAGAGCAACTATTTATTTTTATTTTTTTAAATGCACCCCATTAAAAATAAACAAGATGATGTAATCCAGCAATTAAGAAGCACAATAGATAACAGGTCAAGAGAAAGGTTACATACATTCATTCTGTTGGGCCCAATAAGATGATGGGGAAAATCGGTTATCAAAACACAAATACATAAACATATATGTAGAAACTTACCAAATGCTAAATCTTCATGCATATCTAAAGGAGATCAACATGTGAAATCTACATGTGAAAATGTATATATTTACAATATATTAGACCACAGAATGGCTAAAGGCTTTGTTTTGTGTGTGTGTGTGTGTGTGTGGGGGTGTATGTGTATGTGTATTAAGAAATAATACAATTTTCCGGTTCTTCCTGTGAGTACTGATTTTGAAACGTACCTACTTTCTGCTAACAGAAATCACATCTGTCACACCAAGGGCTGCTGTTCAGCAGTCTCTCTTTCTGTCATTACCTTATCTCACTGTAACCCAAGACTCAGGTTCCAGCGCACAGATCCCTAACCATCAGGTGAGAATCCTCCAAATAAGTAGGCAAATTGACCAAAACCTTACTTAAATTTCCTGATAATCTTTGTACAGTAACTGAAGTACAATAAAAGTAAACCGTCAGTAGTAAAATAAGAACAAATACTATAAATACAACCAATTATAAATAAAATAGAAAAGAGTTAATCTAAAAAAATCATATTGCCTACTCCTAGTATGTAGTTATCCAAATTGTTTTGAAAGTCAGAACAAGCCTCTAAATGTAGATAAGCATGTCCCGTGACTCCTAACTGAATGAATTTATGTTTGGTCCATCAATAGAGGGATGAGATGAACTCCTCAGGGACGAAGGAGGAGATGTGGAGTCCTTCCTCGGTGTGTGGGATGACCACCCCTCCCAGCTCTAGAGGAATGTCCCCCACCACAGTTTCTGATGTCTCACATAGTGCCTCCCACCTCTCAGGATGGATCCCCAGCACTTCAGGTCAGCCAAATGCATTTTGGTCTAGAAAGCAGCAATGGTTCTGTATGTTTGTTTGTTTGTTTGGTCCCTCAGATGGCTTCAGGGGTTATTTTTGTTACAGGGGATGGAAAATGGACCCTTTCTCCCTCCACACCCTCAGGGTCATCCCCTCTCCCATCACTCTCAGAGGAAATAGGGCAGCCTGCACAAAACACCAGCAGTACTCAGGCTAAGGTACATGAACGTATAAAGCATTTGCTTCATTACTTATTAAACATATTCTGTGAGCGTTTTTTCATAAAAATGCTTTTCTGTCTAAAACTATTCAGGTGATTCATACAGGCAACTACCTGAAGAAAGTCACACCTATAAGTATTAATAACAATGGTGAGAATATCTGCTGAGATTTATAGAGTCTTATTTCAGTTAGTAACTGATACTCGCTTAATATGCTTTACTTTTGCTACTTTTAGGAGGTGCAAGTGATGCCAAGACTCCGGTGTCATTGGAACAGCTCTCTGACATTGTCAAAAGGACAGACGGGGAGAGAGAGGATGGTGAGAGCAGTGACATCATGCAAAACAATAAGTCCCACAGATTAAAAGTGTGTCAATGTCAATGAGCTCTGCGTTCACCGACTTCTCAAATGTTTTTTTTTTTTTCAAGATATTATCAATGAGGAGATTTTGAGTCTGACCCGTGGGAGACTGGAATTCGGAATGAGGCCGGGCCTGGATTCCTCATTTTCTGGCTCCTTGGACACCCTCCTCTCATCTCACCCCAGCCATGAGCAGAATTTAGTGTCCACACCAGACAGGGTTGAATTTTCTGCCAAAGGAGGAGAGCATCAACCCTGGTCCCTCTGGCCCGCATTCACCCCCATTGAAAACGGGAAGTGTAGTAAATGTTCTCTGTCTGATCTGACGAAGGAGTCCATGCCATATGAGCCGCTGTTTGACCTCACCCTTCCTAAAGTGGCATCTCTGTTTTTGGAGAGGAAGACTGCAGAGGCCACCCAGAGAGCTGATGAAGAAAGGGAGCACAGAGAGGAGCTAGAGGGAGAGGATCTTTCTGCTACCTCCCCTCTGGAGCTATTGGACCGGGTTATCCAGCAGGGTCATGACACCCATGAGAAAGTGCTGAAGACGTACGCTTCTGTTTTTCTCTTTTCTTATGTCTCATATGACTATTGAAAGTGTTTTAGAGGAAATGTGACGGAGCACTGTCTGTTTGCTCTTTTACAGAACTCTGTCTTCTCAAAGCCAATCAGCAGATCCACACTCTGGAGGTAAACAGCATAGCAATAAAGGAAAAGGTATTTAGTTATTTTACTAATTTATAGGCTCTCCGTGCTCAAGACGACTGTGTCCTCCAACTTTTTTCTTACAACTTTTCTGTGTTTGTTTCCAGTTTACTGATGGTTTCCTCTAAATACTATTATTTTTTCAGATTCTTTTGCTGTCTTCTATGTCATTCTTTATAATATCCTCAGAAACAGCATTGTGTTGGTCCTTATCAGCCAAATAATCAGAATCCCTGTAGATTCTCAGTAAAGCTGCACTATATTGTGATATGGCTTAATTTGATTACCAAAACACGAAAGCTGCAGATTAATTAAATAACATGGGCTGCAAGTTTCAGAGTGAAGCACAGCACTGTTCATTTACATGTGTGCAAATGATCCAATTAACAAAATTAAAGCTTAATGGTTTAATAGTTTAATGTAAATTTTAGTGTTGTAATTTGCTGTAAAAAAATGACTTTTGTCAAATGATTTTATTTATATTATTGTATTTTCCTTAAATTATCATGTTATTTCCAATATTCTGAAGCCTTAATTATAATTTTTTTTTTTTTTTAATTTTTTAAAACAGCAGTATTATTTTGTTTTTTTTTTGTTTGCTGAGAAGTTTTTTTCCAGGTCCCGTGTCTATATCCTGTCCCGAGTCAGATGAGCTGGGGATGTTGCGCAGTCAGCTGCTGTTGCTGCATAACCAGCTGCTGTATGAGAGACATAAGAGAGAGCAACATGCACTTCGTAACCGCCGTCTGTTCGGACGTATTGTCAATGCTACTGCACTGGAAGAGCAAAACAACTCCATGGTAGTGAATGAAACTGGAAGAATTATCTATGCCTGCGCAAAATTCGGCATATAATTGAAAAGCTTGTCAGTTTGACACATGCCCCATTCTTTGCATACTCATTAAATATTTTAGTTTGATCAAACTTTAACCACACAATAATCATTAGTAATTTCAGCTCCATTTATCACATTGTACCAAATCCAATCTGAGGAATTCTGTAAATGTTCCTTTATAATCAGTGCAGGAAATGTTTAAGGGATAGTTCACCCAAAAATGAAAATTTGATGTTTATCTGCTTACCCCCAGGGCATCCAAGGTGACTTTGGTTTCTTCAGTAAAACACAAACTGAGATTTTTAACTCAAACCATTGCAGTCTGTCAATCATATAATAGTGGATGGGAATCACGGCTTTGAGAGTCATAAAACATACACAAACAAAACCGAATTAAACCCTGCGGCTTATGACGATACATTAATGTGTAAAGACACAAAATGATCAAGAAACTGAACAGTATTTATATAATTTTTTACCTCTGTTTTTCACTGCAATGTCTGAACTGTCCTGAGTGCATTCGTGCCTTCTTCTTCAGCCTGCACATGAGGCGTCTTCTTCTTCTTGCTTTACGGAGGATCACAGACTTATAAGTGCATTACCACCACTTACCTCAAATGGACCATTGACACTCTATCTACAATCTCAATTAGGAGTGTCAATGGTCCATTTGAGAGATAGGTGGCGATAATGCACTTATAATTATATGACTTATATGACTGACCGACTGCAAAAGTTTGAGTTAAAAATCTTTGCTTGTGTTCTACTGAAGAAACAAAGTCACCTTCATCTTGGATGCCCTGGGGGGTAAGCAGATAAACATCAAATTTTCATTTTTGGGTGAACTATCCCTTTAAGGTCTTGGCATGACTGATGACATTATCCTGTTAAAACCCCTCAAAAGTCTTGTCAGGCTTGACACAAAAGCCTTCTTAAATGGTTGTTTTTTTTGTAATTTGTTACTTGAAATTTTGTTGTTAATATCAGCGATTTTCCAGTGGTGTGGTTTGTGTGTGTGTGTGGCAGAAAACCCAACTCAAGCTTCAGGACTTTGAGATCCAGACTGTGCAGGTAAGCCTGAAAGAGGAGCAGCGACGCTCCAGGCATATACAGGAAGACAGAGATGCTCTTGTGAACCAACTGCAGACTCAAATCCAGCAGCTACAGAAGGAGCGGAATGATTATTACTCAAAGATGCAGGAGCTAAAGGTGATCATAGGGCTATAGGACATGAAAAAATACATCAAAAATGGTCAGCATTTGCCATTCTGTTGCTGGAATGTAGAAAAGAATGTGTGCTATCTGTGTTAAATGCTAATGTTTTATGTGGCATCATTTACAGAGTGATTTGCAAGAGAATCAGAAGAAGGTCCGAGAAATGGAAGCAGAGCTCCAGAAAGCCAATAACAAAGTGTGTAATATGGGACACATGCTCAGCCAGCTGTCCATCAAGGTAAGACTTGTTTATGACAAAGATATATTACATAAAACACTATCACACTGCAAGAATAATTTGAAAGCAAAAAATAAAAAAATTGCCCTTATTTATTTATGGTTTAATTTGTGTTCCTGATTTATCCAACCTCAGCTGAACAATAGTGAAAACATGGAGCAGCAGATGGCTTTCCTGAACAAGCAGCTGGTGCTTTTGGGTGAAGCCAACAAGTTATGTGTGAAGGAAATCGACCGCTTGGGACCTGAGGCTAGCAAGGTAGGCAGATTATTAACTACTGATGACTTATCATGACTTGCATCATTGCGCAAAACCCAGCAGATCACTACTTGATTTTTGACTTGATCTCTTTTGTTACTGTTAGGAGCTGAATATGCTGCAGGCATCTTCACTGAATGAGGCTGAGCGTTTGAGGCAGAACTCTCTTCAGCAGAGTCAGAGACTTGAAGCCGCCCAACAGCGCATCACAGACCTGGAGACCCAACACACCAAGAAAGAGCAAGTCATCCGAGAGCAAAAGAAACTGCTGGAGAATGTCAAAAGCCAGGCCACGTATGAGCTTACCTCTGCCTTCATTGTCCTGTTAAAAGTCGTTTTCTGATGTTGGTTTGATTCTGAGTCTTATTTCTGTGCTAAAACACATGGGATTATTGATTTATTACATTACATTACAGGGTTTTCAGAATTTTTCTTTGATTTAAAATATTAATTTGAAGTACCCCCTGAGATTTTATGTTAATATTTCAATAATTTAACACATTTGCATGTTCATGGTTCTCTGATGATAGTTTTTTGTGATATTATTTCAGTAATTTAACACATTTGATTGTTATTGTTTTTTTTTATTTTTATTTTTAAATAAGTAAATACTCATTTTAATTTTACATATTTATGATTTTATTATTATATTTAACAATTTATGAACCTCCTGCATTTTCCACTTGAATTCCGAGGGGTTCGCTAACCCCAGTTTGGGAAATTTTTCTTTCTTTACATTTAATTATGTTTATATAATATGGATCATCAGGCTCTTTTCATCTCTTCAACAGCGTTTTGCTGTAAGATTTGCTAATATGATCCTTGTCTTCACTGTTTTTTTGTTTCCTGTAGGGAGCAGCTGCAGGCTTCAGAGAACAGGTATCTGGCCCAGAAGCACATCACTCATGCATTACAATCTGAGCTGCTTGAGCTCTATAGCCAGATAGAGCTCAAAAACCTGAACACTAAATCACCAGCAGAGCCCACTTCTGAACCCAACAGTCCAACCAAGCAGAGGTGTGTTCCATATTGTCATGCATATATGTTTCTTCTCCACAGGCTGATTTACAAATGCAAAGATTTTGTTCTGTAATGCATTCTAGACTATTTGTGGCAAAATAAAAGACAGAAAAATTATGGGTTGTTGAAAGTGTAGCAAAATTATGTTTCCGATTGTGTTTCAGGCCAAATGGCAACAGTACAGGCCCATCTGCTGCGTTTCTATCAGCCGAACCAATGAAAAAGGAGGAAGGCATGCACGTGTGTGTCAATGGTGAAATATTTGCCGGGTCTCCTCAAACATCCACAGCACTCATTAATGGCAGTCAGGAAGAAGATCTTTCCGCCCTTACCCATTCATTTCCCGCTCTCCCCTGCAACTCCCCGCTGGCAGTTGGCTCTTATCCCAGTACCGGAAGCTTTTTGGGCAAGAGAGCCAGAGAAATGTTTCGAAATAAAAGCGAGAGCCACTATGAGGGTGAGCCGGCCGCCTTCACCTGCCTCTCTAAGGATCTTATGGTTGAGTCAATCACAGAGCCCACAGAGAGCATGGAGCTTGAAGAGGCTACTGACCTGCAGCCCATAGACAGACCCCAGGCATATAATATTCAGCGGAGGAGGCAGCAAGATCTGAGGATCATGGACTACAATGAGACCCACCATGAGCATTGATTGTACACCGCTGACATGATTCCCCGCAGTTAGAAGAGGATAATATTGGACCCAGTATTAGAATGCACTGCTCTTTTTGTTAGAGTGGTTTGCAGAGTTTTAGTTAATTTTAAAAGCTCTTGTACTACAAAACCGCCAAAAAAAAAAGTTGTTGGTTGGCAGTTGCCAGTAGTAGTCACCACAGTGGCAAGAGAACATCTTGTCTTCAAAAAAGCTTTTTTTTTGTTGTTGTTTTTTTTATAATCTGCATTTAGCGACCGTGGTGATTATATTGCGTTGTGGTTGAATGTTATTCGGGCCTCACTGTACTTTTCAGCAAATGTATTGACTTGATCACTGTGTTTGCTCTTGTAATAGTACCATTAGGTTTCCAATCCTCCTTAATTTGTCCACACAAAATGCCTCCTTGTGTCACGCTTTGAGATGAGCATAGTTAATTTCCGCTGATGTGGCTCAGAAATCGCACAATACCGAGGGTGATCATTGCAAACGCAGCACTGTAAATAGATCATGCCTATGAAAAACCAACCAGTCAGTCCGATTAAAAATGTGAAAAACAAAAAAGAAGCTATGTGGAATAGGTGAAGTAGAATAAGAAATCACATTTCATTGCTGAGGCGAGCCATGTGTATATGCCGTAGCAGTGTTTTGTGTGCTTCGTCTATAGAGAATAAGCAAGTTTCGTGTTGTTTCTAGTAATAGATTTTATTTTTATGCATTAATGTTTTCCGCTGGGATTGTAGCGCCCAGTCACCAGTGCAATACTTGGCTAACACTTCATGCCAGCTTGAAGGTATGAGTGATGATGGGAAAAATAAACGATTTAGATTGCTGCTTTGCAGGACCATCAGAGCCTTACAGAACACAAGCCAGGCTGCTGTAGGTGCATTTGTCCAGTTGAGACCTATTGTGAATCGAGAATATCTTTGTGGTCTAAGATGTGTCTGAAGGGTGAATGCTCGTGTTAATAGCGCACAAAATAAGGCCACTGCAATACTTCGACACACTAAGCTCTGAAAGGAAGCTGCTTGCTATAAGCCAGAAGGCTTATTTCCCTCTATTATGTTCTTTCATTTCTGTCTTACACAGGTCAGACCCCATCTGCAAAGAAAAGGCTTCATATAATGGGCTGCAGCTGGCTGAAGTAAAAGCACTTCTTTTTTTAATTCAAGCCTTCTTAAGATTGCTGAACCTTAGCAGAGCAATATACTTGTCTCTTTCTAAAAAACTTGCCCCCTGGGTTTGTTTTCAGTGCGGAATATAGTTGGAATATGTGAAGTGCTGTTGCAAAGAAAAAAAAATGCTGGCTTCAGCCTGCCAGCTGGGGAAATGGCTCCGAGAGTTTACAATGAGAATTGAAATCAATGGAAATCTCTGCTGTTTTTCTTTCTGTTCAGACTGTTCTTATCACAGTTCACCACGAGCGTGATCTTACAGCTTGTGCTTCGTTTAACTGTCACTCAGACTTTACTTTCTCTTTTTATACTAAAACCCCTTTTCAAATATTTAGTTGTTTCACGAAATGCCTTACTGAAAAAAAGTAGGAAGCCTGTCCATCACCTAAAGTCATTTGTTGAAAGTTATCTGAACTATGGTACAATCAGACAGTGACCGGTGTAGCAGGTAAACAGGGACTCTATTTTCAATTTGAGAAAACAGATTTGTGTTCTCCTACTTGCTATGATCAACAACAAAAAAATAAAATAAAATGTATATGTTTTGCATATTTTTGTTATAGTCATTCATTTTAAAATGGTAATTGTATATTTAATAATACTTTTCTTTGAAGAAGTGTTTTATCTCCTTGAATTTCCTGGTGGCTTCCAGGCTGGTTTTTACTGGTCTCTTCAACAAGGTCTGCAACAATCTCCATGTTTTTTGTAACTGTTTAAGATGTTTCTGTAGCTGTTGGAGTGACGTGCTGAGCACCTCCTCTGCTGTAGGTGGTGAGGAGGTCTAGAGCCAGTGGAATCACACTCACAATCCCCCCATAGAAGTTTCTTGCTTCATCACAGCTCAGCCGGTTTATCTCGTTGTGTGGGTAGCTGTGAAGTAGAGAGAAAAAAATAGTAATCAATGGTAATGCACTGTGGCTATTCTGACTATTGAGGTTCATTACCATGTGATTTCAATCAAAGAACAAAATAAATTGTAGCATCCTTATGCTGGATAATTTAAATATAAATTGTAAATAATTAGTGTAATTTTCCTATCACTTAACTGTGCCCTTAGCTGACTGATGTTGCTGCTGGGGCTGAGGAGCTCCCTGCAAGTAGTCAGGCCCTCACTGGACGTGCTTCTGCTGGACAGTGAAGATTCCAGATGTTTTAAAACGCCTTCAAGATCAGAAATAATTTCCAAAAAGAGCAAGAAGATGCTTCTGTCTGTGGAATTGCTGCAGTGGTGATTCAGGTACCTTTGGACCTATAGAGGAACATCATTTACTAATAAGATCATAATGTTACAGTAAGTGTAATTACATAAGTATGCATTTAGTGCACCTAATAAGCAATAATATTATGTGGAACTGATTAGTACATATGCACTGCTGTTTGAAAGTTTTTTTTTTTTTTTTTTAAATCTATTATTGATACTTGTGTTTAGCAAGGTTGCATGTAATTGTGCGAAACTGAAAGTAAAGACTAATAGAAAAAAATAAATGCTGTTATTATTATGCAGCACATCTGCTTTTACACTAGTAAGATACGTTGCTTGGAAACCACATCAGCACATTAAGAGTAATTTCAAAAGGTTCATGTGACACTGAACGACAGTGTAATTTTAAGAAACTTCAAGAATCTTTCACCGGTATACTGTAAAGTGTAATTACTTTGGAAACTGAATAAATAATCACCTGTGTCACGGTGGAGACGGGCTCAGTTTTGTCCCTCGCGTGCTCCCTCGAGCGCTCAAGAGCCGTTATAAATATAAATTGCTGTTGTGTGAAACGTTTATACTTCTGCTCAATAGAAAGTAGCTGCTCTCTGACGTCAGTCATCGCGATTTAATTATTTAACCTGTTTAAAATGGATACAGCAATGTTAAAGTGCATAATAAGAACTGTACTGTTTAGAGATATGATAAAAAAAAAGATATGAAAGAAACTTATTGTAGTACGTTTCGACTTTGAAAAAAAATGTATTAATTAGAAAGAAGATGAGCGATTTTAACATAAGGTCAAAAAAATAATATAATAAATGGCATATTCACATTAATTAGAACTTACCCGTACTAGTACTAACGTTAGTTATAACGGCATATCAAATTTCTGCACAGTTGCTGTCTACTGTTTCTGTTGCATTTAATTTTCGTTGCTTAGCATCAAGTGTGACACTCGTGCGCCCTCTGGCGGTGGTGATTGGCTCATAGACACGTATACGGGTTGGCTGAACAAGTTACCAATGGCAACATACAGTAACAAACGCATGCGCACAGCAAACTAGCAACAACAACTACGTTTCCAGTCAAGGTATTAACGTTATGCCTTCTTTTTGACTCTCCTTTTTAATCAAGAAACTACACGGTTTTCGTTACATTCCTCAAATTTTCCCACAGAGTAGACGGATTTCAGCTGAAAACCTAGTTTGTTTAACGTTACTGGTAACGTTAATTATTTTGTACGGACTAAAACACGTCACATCCTTGCCTCAGAAACCTCAGTTTCAAGAGTTTTCAAGAGTCTTTTCCCGCTTTGGACACGTTTATTAAGCGTTTTATTGATTTCAGGTTCTCTTTTTGTGAACTAATTCACATTTTCACAGTTATTGGCAGATGTCCAAGTCTTTGGTGACCTCTGTGTTGTGTGGTGTACTGCAGTGATGGATGCGACTGTGAGGCCCCTCAGAATCCCTCCTGAGATGGCCATTTATGCAGAGAAACATGACATATTTCACCTGGTCCAGGTATAGACATTTTACTAGACAATGTTTAGTAAGTTTATGATGATTTCCAAGGCGATTTTGATCAAATAATTATACATTTGCAGACACTAGTGAGAAATGTGATGGTGGACAAACCAGAGGACCCCATTCAATACCTGATTAACTTCCTAAAAAGGGACCGGTTTGATGGTAAGTTTTTATTATTATTATTTATATCTGTATTAGTACTATTGACAAGTCTTTACTATTTTTGTTTATCTTTGAAATTACCTTTATAAAGGTAATACATTCTTATAATAATTTATTAAATGAATTAATGTCATTCTTTACCACAAGATGGCGCAGTCGTACATAAAATCAAATAAGAATCGTAATGTGACGCTGTAAATATCCAAATTATTTAACATTTTTCAAATAAAAAAGGCAGTTTAACATTATTTTAGAATGATACTAACTGCCAGCGTTTTGATATCAACTAGAAACACATCACTAGATTTAATTAACTATAATGTTGCCTTGCATCAGTAATGTGTTGGGGACAGTTCATTCATTGTAACAAACATATTCCAGTGCCAAGAATCATATTGTTGGGTCCTCCAGCGTCTGGGAAAACAACCATAGTAAGTGCATTATTTTAAGTCCCAAACTTAGTAACTCATTTAATTTCTGCCATTTAAACTTTGTTACAATTGATGTATATTTTTCTTGTTAATGTTTTTTAAAGTGTCATCCAGCATTGTTATTGTTGTGCTTCCTGTAATTTTTTTTTTTTTTTTTTTTTTTTGTTGTGATTTTTTTTTTTTTTTTTTTTTTTTGTCTTTGTGAACTTTCTTCAGTCTTGAAATGTATTTCTATAAACACCTGTCATGTCAATCAGAGTTACGTTTCAATCATCTGTACAGCTTTACCTGTTCAGAGTATTTTCATTTTTGTCATTTTATGTTGCTTCAGATCGTCCTCTTTTCTCTTGTTGCAGGCTAAAAAGTTGTGTGAGCACACGCAGACTATTCACATAACTTTTAGCGATATATTAAAGGATGACAGTGACCTAAGCAGAGCTGCACGGCAGTACCAAGACAAAAAACAGGTGAGGTCTCTCTTTCTCAGTGTCTTGAAAACACATGTACTTCTATAAGATTTACCATAGATTGTTATGACAATATTTGCCTTTTTAGGAGGCTTAGAAGAGGGAATCCACTTGTAAGCTTGTGTTTACAACATGTTATTACTTAATTACAATGTATCTTCAAGGAAAAGTAGTCTGGAATGCCTTGATCATGATATTCATTTTAGATGTATAAGTAGGAAAGGTAATGTTGTCAGCATTTGCTACACTCTCTGTACACCCGGCAGTAATTGCTGTCTCTGTGGTACTGTAAAGACATAGAACTGATTTTGTCTGAAGTCTGATCATGCAAATGCAACTCAGGCTAGCTAGTCGATAAATCAGGAGAGCTGAATAGAATTAGAAAAAAAGAGAGAGAGATGTGCTTAGGAAAAGTGCCTCCCAATGGTTTAATTATTCTAATTATCCTCTCACTTAAACTCGCCATGGCCTTGAGTTTAAAATGGAACGATCCAAAAGATTCCAATTATTAGCATTTTCACAAAATTCACAAAGGAGAGTGAGATGAAAGCAGCAGAGGATGTCATAAATAATTAGAGATTCAACAGCATATTTGAATGTATTTGTGTAATAATAATTGGATTGTTTTGGTGGACAGTTGTTTAACATAGAACAGATATATCTCAGGTAGGTTTAGAAGTAAATGTTAGAAACAAACAATTAACAGCAGTCAGTTGGTTTATATTTCTATTAGACTACTATGTTAGGTTAGGTTAGGTAAGAGAGGGTTAGTATTAAAACTTATTAAAGATATTTGGTTTTGATATGGTTTGTTTTTATTATTAAATTTCAAATGACAGGAGTCTGTAGTTCTGTACTTATATTTGATTGGTCAGCCATCGGTGCAAAGCCATTTCAAATGTTTGTTATGTTGGTCTGAAAGAAGATTCCCAAAGACTTCTGGAGCCAGCTGATTCAGCAACGCCTATCAAAACCAGACTGCATTCGACGGGTAAGGACTTGTTTTTAATTTACTTTTATTTTCTTTTGTAATAAATTTAGAAAAATGAACACTGAGCAGTATACTAAACTTGTCTAAAAAGTGAAAAAAAGTGAGCGAAACATATTTTCATCCTGATCTTGCATGTAACCTCCATGTTTTGAACTGCGTATATTTTTACAAGCGTGATGCCCAAATAATTTGTCGTATTTTTTCTTTATTTACACTCAACTTTCTATGATAAATAATTAGACGTGTGTTTCTCTGCCTCCCTTGAGGACTGCTGGGATGGGTCTCGGGGAATGCAAGACTGCCGGTGAGAGTTCTCTGAGAAAACCTTTCATCACCAGCAGGCCTCTCACCGGCTGCCAGTTACATGTGATCTCAGTACTAATGCCACTAAAGAGCCTCACCGCTGAGGTGTCCGTTCACATACACTCTCAGATCTCACACCCTTTTGATTCCTCCTTTCATCTTTCCATCAAATCACACAATCAATCACGGTCTCCCTGATCGTGTCTTTTTCTGAAGTGTCAGTTTCTTCTGTGTGGCTGCATGGAGGAATATGTAAATCGTCCGACTCCAGACAGCATCTCCTTTTATTCCTCACTAAACTCTGCAAATGGCTTTACTCAGCCAAGAAACTTTTTTCGCTTGGCATCCTTTAACTTTCACCTTTTAATCTCAGTAGTTTGTGATTAGCGACTGCTTTGAATCTAGTAATGGATGTTTATCCCTTCAGGCAAACTGTCTGATGGTATTTATCAGGTTATTTAATTATTTTCCTTCCCGACTGATCTGCATATGAGCAGAGGATTGAGGTAGAGTTTTTCCTCTGTAGATTTAGACATCTGACAAAGCATCTCTGGCTCACCATGAGGAGCCTTCATCTCATGGTCTCTTGCTTCGCACACATTTAAATGGGCCAAGGAATGGAATGATTGACATGTCACATCACCACTGGAGCCTAGACAGCTAAGCTTAATTGCTCTGCCACTGATGCCTGTGTGTGTGTGTGTGTGTGTGTGTGTGTGTGTGTGCGTGTGTGTGTGCTTGTCTACCTGTTTTTCCAAATTAAGCAACAATGAATGTTAATCATGCCTAATCTAGGTCATCTAGTTCGTCTCCGCCTGTCACTGCTTCTCAAGCTGTCTTAATTCTTTCTCCCTCGCTCTCTCGTTCTCTCATGAGGCTACTGTTTGTAAAACTTTAGACTTGTACTCTTGTGGAAAATGAAGCGAGGGAGCATAGGTAATGAATAGTGATTTAAAGTAAAATGTCAATTTAATGAGTGCCTTTCAGTCCTGGAAAAAAAGGACCCTAAAGTAAAGGAAGAAAAGAAAGATCATGGGGCGCATGTCACAGTCATCCCGGATCCCTAATGAGGCTTCCAAATAAAGTTATGCTGTTTGAATTTGCATAGTGTCTGTAATTCTATTTTGAGGGAAAAAGGAGGAATCTAAAGGAAAGCTTGCAAATGAAATGATATTGAAACTTTTTGAGAACACACAATGCGGATAATGATTTACAGACATGTTTTACCTGACATATATAATAAAAATATGGTTTAGTTGAACAGTTAAAGACTGCAATCACACACTACCTTTCAAAGGTTTGGGGTCAGTAAGATTTTACAAAATATTTTTGAAATATATCTCTTATGCTCACCAATGCTGCATTTATTTGAATAAAAATGCATTAAAAACAGTAATATTGTGAAACATTATAAAAAAAAAAAACAGTTTTCTATTTTAATATATTTTAAAATGTAATTTATTCCTGTGATGGCAAAGCTGAATTTTCAGCAGTCATTACTCAAACCTTCAGTGTCATGTGATCCTTCAGAAATCATTCTAATATGCTTAGTGCTCAAGAAACATTATTATTATTATTATTATTCATGTTTGAAACAGTTTTGTTGCCTAATATTGTTGTGAAAAGCATAATACCTTTTTTTCAGGATTCTTTTATGAATTGAATGTTGAAAAGAGCAGCATTTATCTGCAATAGAAATCGTTTGTAACATTATAGTAATATATACTGTATGTATAGTCATTACTGTTACTTTTGATCAATTGAATGCATTCTTGCTGAATATAAGTTTTAAATTCTTTAAAAAAAAAAATTACTGACCCTAAATTTTTGAATGGTAGTGTATCTAAATTGACTTCAAACTAAATAAATGTTTGCTGAACACTGCATTTTAGACGGCATATCAAGTTAATCAAATTTTTACAAAATTACAATTGTATGAGACTTGGGTTCTGTTCCTTATTTCACTTTGTGTGTGTTTATATTTAAAAAAAAAAGCAAAAAAATAAATTAACCAAATAATCAGTAGTTGACAGCGAAATGAATGAGATTGAGATCTAACTGTAAAAGTCAAGTGGAGTGTTTTGTAGCCGGTCATGCTGTCTTATTGTCAGTCTATTGTGTGAGGGAGCTGCGTGTTGGGCTCTGTGAGTGACATGTCGGAGAGCCGCTTCTGCTCCCCTGCCTTGCCTGCTGTTGGGCTGGCTGGTGACATCTGCTCCACGCATGTCCCTCCTGTGATAGCTGGCCTCACTGCAGATGTTTCAGACCTGGGGTCTCTGTCTGAGCCCACTGCTACAGCACCACAGCCTCTTTTGATGTGAGGATGAAACGGAATCAAACAAGTCGCAGTGGGGCTCTGTGTTCAGATGTATGTGTGTGCTGGAGTTAATGTGTGCAGTGAGCGTGTATGTGTGCGCGGAAGTTTGGACTCAGTCTTCTTGTCAAACCTCTGAATGTTTACAGTTGCATATTTGTATATAATCTACTCCTGAACCAATGGCTGTGTGTTCTGTGATAAATATGATTTCATTATGTTCTAGAAATGCTGCAGATCTATAAACTAAACAGACACCTCACTGCATTCTTAACAATAAATGTTCCAAGAGGGGGTTTTTGCACTGATGTCAAAGAACCATGTTTGGTTCCAAAAAGAACCTTGTACAGTTTGTAAAGAACCATTTTTTTCTTAGTGTGAAGAAAATGTAAAAAAATCTAAAGAAACGTTCCCACTGTTAAGGAACCATAGATGCCAATAAAGAACCTTTATTTTTAAGAGTGTACTGACATTTGTAATTCAAGAGGCTGTAGTTTGCTCAACATCTACACTGTATTTTTCTATATTCACGGCAGTTAGATTGTGTAGGCTAGAGGCCTTTCAAGCAATCTGTGAGTCAGGCCCTGCTCATGGGCTTCCCAGCCACAGAGGCAATCAAATGCTTAATGGGAAAGTAAGTGGGAGGAAACTTGCGCGCTGAGATCAGGTGAAGCAAAGGATAGGTTTGCCGTTAAAGATCAAAGCCTAAAAAAACAAAGGCTGATATCAAACAGACACTCGAAACTCGGCAGCAAAAACCCACAGCTCCTCTGATAATACTTAGATCTATAAATGTTTGTTGCATATATTTATTTATTTTAAGATTATTCGCTGCAGTAATAAGTTGGCCCCTAACAAGCACTTTTGGGAGATGGTTCTTTGACTGTTCTTTATTTTACTGCACCATTGCACAGCAAGCCTTGGGATTTAGGAGACTATTAGAGAGGAGGATTTTTTTATGGATTTGTAGCTAATGAATGATATGCATGCGGTTTTCTTTCTTCTTATGTTATTTTTTATTGCTAAGTGAGAAGTGTGGAGAGGAGCTGGAGAATTAAGTACATTTTCAAGGTTTTATGGATTTAACCCTCCATTTACCTCCCTGCATGAGACCCCATATGGGCCAGTTTTACTCCTTATTCATACAACAATTTATACATTCATAATTTAGACCAGTACAGGGCAGCAATTTATATGAATTATTCATATAAAATTATTCATACAAAGCCTATTACTGTATTTTTAAGTATTTTTCCAGGCAGGATATTGTTTTGCCTATATGAAAACAATTTTAAACAACAATTTAAGCACAGTAGCTGACCGTGGGGAAAAGCAAGTGCATTTATAGAAATGTAAACAGAAAAATCATGTGTGTGTGTGTGTGTGTTTGTTTATGACAAAATGCAAGGTTTCAGCTGTGTAAATAGCAGAAGGTGTCAGCATCATCTCTGTCACCAGCAGAGTTGGTCTCCATCACCAGAGAGTTGGATTATTGTTTACAGCAGATTATTTGTTCCTTCTCAAGAGTAGTATTAGCATAATGTGCATTGTATTTCCAGGGCTGGGTATTGGAAGCCATTCCCAAGACACAAGAAGAGGCGCTATATCTACAAGAAGCAGGCATCACTCCAGATCATGTTGGTTAGTGGCATGTTGTCCAAACACTCTGTTGTTCCCAACTGAAAAACAAGAGGTTTGAATCAGGATCCGATAATGAGAACGGACAGATATCCCTTTCGGACTCTCTATCACTCCCTACAGGATGTGTCAAACTCTAGCGCTTTCTTTTAACTCTTTCCTCACAGTGATGCTGGAAGCTCCTGATGTCGTCCTGATTGAAAGGAGCTCGGGCCAGAGGATAGACCCTGTCACAGGAGGTAATGTCTGTATGATCATTACACTTTTCTTAGTTCAGAGAGTTGGACTGGGAGACAGGTAGCCAACACGCACACTTGTTAGAATGCATTTCATTATCCGTGGACCTTGACAGCGCTCAACCTGTTTGCCGAATCCCAAACGGGCCCAGTGTGTGTCCTCAGGGTTTCACAAAGCCCAGCTTTAATGAACAAAAGCCAGTGCTCCCTGCAGATTTGTGATGGTGCGAATGTACCATTTTCAGATAATTGCCATTTTCCCTTTTGTTTATTTATGATCTTTTGTAGGACATTCACTGTCAAAATAAATGCTATGATAAAGTTTTTCGTATTTTACACAAAATATTTCAGTACATGTCAGTACATATACCCTTGTGTATAAAATGTGAACTTACCCACATGTTTCCTTTCCATGTTTCAGATGTATATCACGTCACCTTCATGTGGCCTGAAAGTGAAGAGGTTGCACAGCGTTTAGAAACACCCAATACACTGATGCCAGCTGATCTTATAGCCAAAAAGCTGCAAAGGTTCCACACAGAAGCTCATGCTCTTAAGTGCACATACCACAGCTGCCTGAAGACCATCAATGCTGACCAGCCCCATGTAGACGTCTTCTCACAGGGTAAACTTCACCACCTTTACCTGGTCGGGTACCAGGGCAATCCATCTGCATTAAAGGGATACTTTTCCCAAAAAATGAAAAATTTGTCATCATTTTGTTGTTGCAAAACTATATGACTTTTATTTGCTGAACACAAAAGAAAATATTTTAAAGAATTTTGGTGCAGTAACAGTTTTGATGACTATTGAGTTTCATTGTATGGAAAAAGAAAAACACAGACTTTTCTCAAAATATCTTCTTTTATGTTCTAAATAAAGTCATACAGGTTTGGAATGATATACAAGTATAGGTAAGTAAATGGTGACCAAATTTTCATTTTTGGCAGCATTTTGGCTATCCCTTTAAATTAGTGTACAGGTCTTCTTGACAAACTACTGATTATCCATGACTTTGAGGTAAGAAATTGATATTAGGTGGTATTTTCCCTTGGTTGGTAATTTAATCAAGTCAT
Organism: Cyprinus carpio; assembly: GCF_018340385.1. NCBI lineage: Eukaryota > Metazoa > Chordata > Actinopteri > Cypriniformes > Cyprinidae > Cyprinus > Cyprinus carpio. Next base: position 17,036,143 of record NC_056576.1, read on the forward strand.
TTGAATTCAAAACATAGACTGTATCTCTAAAAATGTCTGCAGATTAGGCTTAGGTAGGTCACTTAGTTACATTTAGAGCTTTTTAAACATTTCTGCTAATATCACCTACTGTGATGAACCAAGATCTACCACCCCTATTGGTCGGAGGTCAGTAGCGCAGCGGCTGCATTCAGAGGCAGTGATTGACCAGCTTGTCAAGCACTCTGTCAGTTTAGGAGGTTGCCTCCGGCAGCTCTGCAGGCACAGACTATCCCATGAGAACCTGGGCAGGGATGAGCGGTCCTCGCCAATTACATTAAAACCATCTGAATACAACCTGTCTAAATATTATATCGCTCAACTTGACAAAATAATTTTGTCACTTCCCTTCCTTTAGTTATGAGGTAGAGCTAGGCAGTGAATATTTAAACCACTCTTTGCATACATCACTTTGACTGTAACATTAGGCAGGTTCACAGCATTTTGTGAAATTCATACCACAGTTTTTTAATAACAAAGATGCATATTTATCATACGAATGAGAATGCATGGATTTGATAGCCAGTCATTCTATATTAAGGGCAGCACTTTTAGAGAGATTTGTCATAAACTAACATCTGTCTATCACTTTCACAATATTTTGCCAGCTCAGGCTACAAAAACATGAGCTGGGAGAAATTCAAATCCAGTTTTGGACTGGTTTCTCTCGCTTTCTCATAGAAGTTAGGCTTATCTGGGGGGAAATAAAGGCTCATTTAGTCTCATGGCACATTAGTATTAAATCCAAAATGCTCCATTGAATATCTATCAAGGAAGCGGCCCTCCGGCCTAATGGTTTTGCGCTGTGGGCTTGATTTGTAAATTGTAGATTTAGGACAGTGTACCATTATGCTTTAATCTTGACTTAACTGCACCTGATTTTCTTCATACGTCTAAATGGAGGACATTAAATAAATATTTGAGAATAAACTCTGCCATAAAACATTAATAAACCCATACTGAGGTACAAACAGCAATAGCTGTCATCTTAAATCTTGATTAGCGCTAATTCAGCATGCGGTTTGATTGTAATGTTGCTAGTTTCCCCCTGACTTAGCCTTTAAGCACATTAACATGTTTTGCATATTAAGCATTTATCATGTTGTTGTATAACAATTAGCAGCATAAAGGGCTGGATGAGAGGGACTCGTTAGTTATGATTAAGCTGTTGTTAATCATCACACATTAGAATGGCAGCTCGGTGCAGGTTCCAGACAAACAGCATTGTTGTGAGTGAAACCCAACTGCAAACAGATGGCTTCGACGTGGATGTCACACTACAAGCAAATGCCCCCGTGGACATGAAAGGAAGACTCTAATGATTAATTAATCAAGTGGCTTTATATTCGGTTTAGTGGCAATCTCTGTTTATGATCTGAGCGAATGGGCTGTCACCAGCCTAACAAATGTGCTCTATTATCTATCTTACACTGTTAAACATTCAGTAGACTGTCTGTGCCTGCATTGTGTTGTTTTCTTTTAAAGTATGATACAGCAGTAAACAATCACCATAGGGTAAGAGAAAATTTTGGTTGCACAAACATGTTTTGTAATGCATACCATTCAAAAGTTTGGGGACATTTAAAATAAATGCTGTTCTTTTTAACTTTATGTTCATCAAAAAATCCTAAAAATGATTTTCACAAAAATATTAAGCAGCACAACTGGGTTCAAAAAAAAAAAAAAAAGTTTCCTGAGCACAAATCAGCATATTATTTCTGAAAGATTATGTGACATGGAAGACTTGTTTAATGACTGCAGAAAATTTATCTATGCGTCACTGGAATAAACTACATTTTAAAATGCATTATAGTTACAGCTGTTTAAAATTGTAATAATATTACACAATATTACTGTATATGTAACTGATTAAATAGAGACTCATCATTCATAAGAGAAAAAAATGAAATAAAATAAAAATAAAAAAAAAACACCTGACCAATCCCAAATTTTGACTGTTACTGTATCATTAATGCATTTGTAGCAAAACTTGTAGCTACATTTAGTTTTCAGGTTGAATAGATATGTAATCGCATTTATTTGCCTGACATGTTGTCTTTCATTCACTGAAAATTATCTAAACATTTTGGCCACCCATATTACACTGTGACATGTCACATGAATGTTCACATTCATTTTATTATTTTGTATTTATATTGCAGTGCTGAACTATGTCCGTACTCCACGTCACTCTGCCTCACCCTACACTCCCAGAATCCTGCTGTTTGGACCCCCGGGTTCCGGAAAGAGTCTCCAGGCAAAACTGATTGCTCAAAAATACGGCATCGTCAACAGTAAGCTCCTCCTAAACTTCTGTTGTCACTTTTCTTCTGTACGCTTTCTCATCTGCAAGCTTCAACATTGTTAAAAGGGTAGTTTAGCCAAAATGTAAAATTCATGTAGTTTCAAATGACTATACTGTTATTTTTTTCTGTGAAAAACAAAAGTAGACATTTTTGAAGAATCATTATGCAGCTTTTGCCAGACAACAACTGTTTATATTGATCAGGTGTTGTCAAGCTTCAAAAAGGACACAAAAACACCAAAAATCATGATAGCAGCATAAAGGTTTAGTACAACATGAGAGAGTAAATAATGTTTTACAATGTCCATAGTTGTATGTTGTATATTTATTATTATTATTTTCATTTGAACTTTCTTTCCTATTTCTCTGTTGCTGTAGTTTGTTGTGGAGAGCTTCTGAAGGCTGTGTCAGCTGATGAGAGCCATATGGGGGAGCTCATTAAACCCTACCTGGAGTCAGAACAGCAAGGTATGCCTCCTCACCCCCACCATACCTACTGCCAAATGGGTCAATCAAACAGAACAAGTGAAACCCCAGTCTGTATGCAGCAGAGTTCTGTTTCCTGCTTTTGACCAGATAATTGGACCCCCTACAGCCAGAATAGTCTGATTAATCAACATGTTGTCCTATATTCAAATATATGACATTGGTTTATGGTAACTGCATTCTAAATGATTGTCATATAATTTGCAGTATATGATTCTTTAGACAGGTTTTCTTACTTTTAAACAAAATCACAGTACTTGCTGGCTTCTTACCCTGCAGGTTCCTACTCTAGACAAACAGTACTTTTATATTTTGAATACATCATAATGCTCTAGATGTCTTGACTCTGTGACCTTTCATTCATCCTCATCATTGTTATTCCCTTCCCATCTCACTCCCTCTGTGTCTGCCCAACACCTTTCTGTTCTAAATCCCCCAGAGACCATAAGTAAATACAGCGTATATACACACATATATATATATATTGTCCCACCCCTCAGAGAATGCATTCGTCTGCTGGGACTGCCAATCACTGCCTTTATCACAGCTCCAGCCCGAGCCACCTGCCTTGAGCAAGTCATCATTAATTTAATAAAGATTCTCATTGGATGCGAATCACAGAATATAAGCATGCATTTTTTTTTTTACTTCTCACCTTTTTGACACTTTCACTGACAGTAAATAGAAGCAAAATATGGGTTGAAGAGGAAGTACGGGACTAAGAATGACACAAGCCAGATTTGCAAACTTGCATCAAATTAAATCAAATCAAAGTTTATTTATAGAGCTGTCACAGTTATGTTCTGCTCATGGACTTTGGTTGTGTTTCTTTCATTTCCTGTTCTCCTGTTTAGTTTTTTTCCTTGACCAAGTTTTTCTGTTCAGCTGTGTTAATTTAGTCATTAGTTCCTCTCTTGCTTGTGTATAAGTAATTCTGTTCAAAGTTCAAAAAAGTTACATTTCAATTTATCCTTTTAACATTTATCACAAAACTTTGATAAACATTTCTTGCTACCAAATAATATAAATTTTACTGTATATGGAATATTATAGTAATAAAACCGATTATGACTCATACAGAAGTCTTGGGAGTAGACTAAACTTAGGTTTATTTATTACCTCTGAAGAGAACACATGCACACACCATATAATTGTCAGATCTGTCAGAGCATGTTAAGTATCTAGCAGTATATGTCACATGCAACATATGTTCATAAATTCATGTTGAGTGTTTGTTGAAGTAGCAATGTGTGCATAAGAAATGCTATGTAAATGTTTTGTTAGCTCGTATTCCATTGCCTTGTTGAACAGGATTGCGGTATCTTGGGAGAGGGGGATTTTTGTGCCTTCTCTCTCTCTTCTTTGGCTTTCTCCCCACTTTTCCTGTGACGGTGAGGATTAGAGGCAGAGAGTTTGCCTAAATAATTTACAAGTTGATTAATGGCCTCACAGGGGTATAATTAGGCGATGGAGAGCTGGTGGCTAGTGTAACCAGTACAGTGCTTCTGGGATTTGAGAAGCCGGATTATTAAGCAAACCAAAAAATAGTCTTAGGAGAAGTGAAGAAGGAGAGGAAAGAAAGAAAGAAGAGGAAGCCTCTCCAGGCTGCCTGATGTTTGAAGCAAGGCTGTAGAGATAGGCAAGAGGCTGTGTGTGTTTGATGTGGAAATTGGACAGTTTGAAACCGTCGGCTTTAATTTTTCACCAGCTGCGGGGACCCCCCTGGGTGCCAGCTTGCTTTCTTTAAAGAATGCCTTTCTATTTTCTTTTCACCCTCATTATTTGTTTGTCCTCCACTGCTCTCGTTAATTTTCCTGCAGTATTAAGAGCACCACCCTCCTATACCGTACTTTCCATCGGTTATAAGAGGTGCCATCATCCCCTTAAACAGTTCGCTTATGTTGCCTGTCAGTCAGCCATTGACTGCTTTTGTACTCTGAGAGGGACCCATGAAAAATCTTCAAAAGACAAAATGTGCACATATGAATTTAAATAACACCATGTCTGCTAATTATTTATCACCTCACATCTGAATAAACCCCCTTAATTTGATACAGATGCAAACATAAGGCACGTCCTTGACAATACCGCTTGATGATGAGATCACTGATGCTTAGCAGAAGATGATGTTGTTACAGTTGTCCTTAGACCATTTCCTTAATTTAATCCTCTTAATGGTGCACTCCAGCACCCTAGATGCCCTGCACCTCAGTTTAAGTGAAACATTAATTTAGGTTTCTGTCTACTTTTGTCAATGGGTTTTTGAATCAGCTTCTATTAACTGTTTATTTAGTACTTCATACCCTTAAAACTGCATCCTATATTTGCATCTTTTTCGTATTTCAAAAACTTCTTCCAGTACCTGGAAGGAAGTAAACAAATGAAAGGCCTTTCTCACATCCGTTAGATCTATAACACTGTGATCTGATGTCCTACAGGGAGGAACGTATACAGTATTTCAAACAAATGCTAAGCAGGTGTGTTTGTGTGTGCATCTCATGGGGTAAACCCCCTCTGTACACCATATTTACAGTATATAGGACAAGTGTCAATTAAAGGACACAGCAAGTAGATTTTTGAGGTTTTCGAAGTTTGCCTTAATGTGATTTCTCATCTTCTACTCTTTGTATTGTTGTACTTCTGTCATGTAATTAGGAAGAAGTTATAAATAGGCAATAACCATATCATATTATAGCTATGTTTGTGGTTTACTCTGTACAGTGCCATCCAGTATAGTTCTGCGGATCCTTACTGAGAGACTGAGCAGGATGGACTGTACCACTCGAGGCTGGGTGCTCCATGGCTTTCCTCAAGATGTGGAGCAGGCAGAAGAACTCCAAGAGTCTAATTTCATACCAAACAGGTATATTAGTCACAATAAACTGATTTAGATGGCTGTAAATGTTGAAACTCGGCATTTTAACTGCCATTCCATAACTGTGGGAGGCATATTTGTGGAAGGCATTTTTTTTTTTTTTTTTTTTTTTTTTTTTTTTTTTTACAGTTTACTTTTTTTTTTTTAAGTCGTGGCCTAGTGGTTAGAGAGTTTGACTCCTAACCCTAAGGTTGTGGGTTCGAATCTCGGGCCGGCAATACCATGACTGAGGTGCCCTTGAGCAAAGCACAGAACCCCCAACTGCTCCCCAGGTGCCGCAGCATAAATGACTGCCCACTGCTCCGGGTGTGTGTTCACGGTGGGTGTGTGTTCACTGCTGTGTGTGTGCGCTTTGGATGGGTTAAATGCAGAGCACCAATTCTGAGTATGGGTCACCATACTTGGCTGTATGTCACGTCATATGACTGTACAGAGATCTAAACTAGTATCACAGTGATTTGTACCAATGGTTCTCTGTTTGTTTCCCATTCCCTTCTCTTTTTGTAACTTGGAAAAAAAAAATTGTGTGATAATTTACTAACCCTCATGTTGTTCCAAAAAATATAATTTTTGACTCATTAATTATACATGTGGGAATGTTTGCTTTTGAAATCTCTTATGCTGCATTTATTATACAGCAAAAATAGGCTAAAATTGCATTCCAGGGGGGTTCCCCTTGGTAGAAGTCACGTTCCGCTTGGGGCCCTATAGACCCACGCAATTGCATGGTTTGCGGAGTGCCTAAACACGCTACTGAAAATAGTTACATTGTGAAATTGTTTTAATATTTTTTGTGAAAACCAAGACACATTTTTTGACACATTGAGGATACTTTGATGAAAAGTATACAGTTTTTGTAACAATATAAAAATTGTTACTGTGACAATTTGGATCAATTTAATGCATACTTGCTGAATAAACATATTTAAAAAAATAAAATTACTGACATTAGTGTATGTTACAATGGGCATGGAACTATGCAGCTCTGCAAGCATGGTGCATTTGCATGTAAGGAAGTGCACAATATATGAGAGCTGGGGGTTCGCCACACATTGAGAATTCATTCAATTCTCTCCTCTATCGATTTCAGCCTATGGATTATCTATCCACTGGATTCCCATTCATTTACCGGCTGTAGGACCTTCACAGTGACAGACATGAGAGATGTAAACATACAGCAGGTGTTTAGATAACAAAAACATAACAGAAGGAGAGTGTATGAACTGCACTATGTGAAACTTTCAGGTTATTATTTGTGATTTGCGTCTCTTCTGTTATCCTAAATAGTGAGTGTAGCCGCAGGGCTCAGATTGCCCTCTCAGATTACCCTTAACTCAGTTGCCCTGGAGGATCTGATGCCACTTAGATTATACAACCCGTCCTCTGTGTGTGTCCCCTCATCAGAGAGCTCACTTTGAGGTTAGGTCATCAGTGAAAATAACCGTGTCCCAATTCTGTCTCCTTTGACACGGAAACAAGAGCAGGAGCACAAATCTGTGCAATAACATTAGAAAAATTCGACATGATCACCGTAGGGCCTCCTTTTCAACCTGTTGCTACTCATCATGATTTCTCATCATAAATATCCCATCTTATGTGCTCTCTGGTATTAAGATTGGATCCCAGAGATCAGCAGGCAGCCATAGTGTCTGCTTCCCTTGCCTTATTTCCTCCATTAACAGCCCATGTTGTTTGGGCTAATGGCAGGAGACCTTATTTGCATAGCATTAGTGTAATTGATTCGAAGGCCCGTGGTTAGCCTGGCCCTGAAGCAATGGGGAGATAATGTTTCCGATGGGCCGATGATGGCCCGATGGCGACGCTGTACCTGACAGCTTTATTAATTAACAGCTCTCTAGTTACCAGGCTTTAGTGAGGATGAATAAGTCAGTTCCTCCTGGAGCAGTGCCAGGGCATGGGCATTTAATAGGTGTCACTGGCAGAAGGGAGAGGGGACAGAGTGCAGCAGTGTTGGCATACTGGTTAGATTGGAGGGATCCCTTTACCCATTTCCTGAAAGGGCTCCATTAACAGAGAGTCATTGCCTGCGATAAGTGCCAAGACGATGTTGTTTGTGTGGCACCAGAGTCTTTAGCTTGTATTGACAAACTCATTTACTTTGTGTTGTTAATTCTATGGTAAAGTGGATTAAAACCCAGTGCTAAGTATTATTTTATGAGATAGCTTTTAAAAAAAATGTCACTGTGGCAGTACCTTTTCTAAAGGTACAAATGTGTAACGTTTGAAAAGGTACCGCCCCAATGACAGCTTTTGTACTTTTTTTTTTTCTGAGAGTGTACTTTGGCTTTGTGTTGTACATAAATACCTACCACAATGACCTATTTGCCTTTCTGAAGATTTTGTAGTTGCAGGTGATTCACAGTAGTAGCTGTCTGTTTCAGTTAGCTGCCCCTCTTTTGTCATGTAAAGGAAGTTACCTGATCCATGAAAGATGAAAGAGGAAGAAAAGGAAAAAGGATTCTCGCTAATGAAATCCTCTCGTCAGATAAATGAAGATGTCTTTGCTCTGGTTTCTGATGGTGCAATCATCTGATCCTCTTTCAAAAGCTGATCAGTCACAATTAGCTGTGGATGTGTGACACTTTCATTTAGAAGGAAATCTAGAATTATCTATCGTTATGAACAGTATGAACCCCAGAGCAACATGCAAGGCAATGATTTCAAGGCCCCACATTGACCACAAGAATATTTGAATTAACAACAATATTGTGATTTACTGGAAAATTTTTAATTCCCAATTTCTAATGATAAAATATTTTAGATCTTTGCATAACTATAAAAATGTATATTCATTATAAAAGTTACAAGATTTAGTTCATTTACATGACTAAATCTACACTTTTAAAATTAGACTTAAAGGTTGTTGTTTTAGCATAAAACAGATCAACTTAAAATTGTAGCTGTGTTAGTATATTTTAATGCTTGTCTCATTTTAAATCTTTTTAAGTCACCTTGAGTCCCCTTATGGAAGTTTTTTAGGCCCTCTGGTTGAGAACTACTGGTTTAAGGGATACTTTCTCAAAAGTAGAATTCTGTCATCATTCCAAAATCGTATGACTTTTTAGGTGAACACCCTGGCTGCTCTTTTCCACTTAATGAATGTGAAATTACAAAAAGGTGCTGTGAAAGTATTATAAAAGTGGTCCTTACAGCTTGTGGTCTATATTTCAAAATCTCTGAAGCTGTGTAATAGATTTGTGGAACAGAAATGTATTATCTTTTTTAAATCTTGACATCTGCCCTGGTTCATGAACAGGTTTCAGTGATTCATTCATAAATCAAACTGGTCTAGTTCTCAAATTCTCTTTGGTCTGTTTTCTTACATAAAACTATTGTTTGATTTCAAAAGACTTGAAATATAAATCACAAGTCATATAGACCACTTTTATGATACTTTTATGGTGCTTTACTACTTTAGTTTCGCTGGTCTCACTCCCACCCCTCCTACCAGTCTTTAACTACTCTCCAGTTTGGCTAGTCATCAGCCTCTTACAGCCTTGACACGCTTGCAAACAATCAGAGTCTTTGGGAGCTTTGAAATATGCATGGCTACCTCTGACAGGTAGATAAAGAAGAGCAATTAGCCATGTAAGCTAAGAGTCTGGCCCAATTACTTGCTCTCGTCTCTGCCTTGTTCTCTCTCTCTCTGTCTCTCTCTCTCTCTCTCTTTCTCTCTCTCTCTTTCCACCTGCACTGTGCTCTTGCTCTCTATTACTTAAATGTATTCCATGTGTCCGCTCCCCATCAAATCAAGCAACACTTCCTCTGATTGGCTTATCAATTATACAGCAGGGGCAGCATTACAATTTAATCAGTGGTAAACATTGCCGTGGCCACCTGTAAAGAATCTTTCCCTCATTAATTTCTTAATTTGGAGAGATAGAAAGGGAGGCAGAGGGGCTGACAGGAGCGGCAGCGCTCAGAGAGATCGGATGGACCGAGACCTTCTAGGATCACTTCAGCTCAGCGAGTAAACTGAAGAACAAAAGGGCCAAAGGTTACCATCTACTTAATGTATACCATATACCAGTGGAAGAACAGAAATGCACACACATACACGCATCTACTGAAGACAGGATATGCCAAGACTTGTGCGGTTCATGATCATTTGTAGCAGCTGAGGACTGTCAGGCTCTTGTTATCTGCATTGTTTTAGTAAGTCATTTGTTACGGGATCTCAAGCTGTCATGTAAGAAACATCTAATGTAAATCAATTCATCTTGTACAGCTCCCCCCACATAAAAAGTGGGGGAATGAGAAGAAAGACGAACACAAGCCTCCACCCTCCCATCCTCCAGCCTCAGACACAGCGCACCATCCTTTTGCTCCTCCACATTTATAAATATTTCATGAGGAAGCATAAATATTAATTCTAATAGATTTGCAGAGTAGTTATTACTTCTTTTTAAGACAAATATTCATAAAAAATTTAGAGAAGCCTTTTTCTGAAATAATTAAACCTACACACACACACGCGCGTGCACACACACACACATTTTCATGCCTCTTAAACACATCAAATAATTTGCATTTTCAATTCAGACTAATAGTCAGTTAAAGCACCATGTCTCCTTTGTCCATTTCAGAGGGCCCATTGGTTCACAGTGGTACTGAGAGCCAGGAACACAAAGACATTTAAATATTTTATCAAAAGCACCAACTTAGATCTCTTTCTCCCATTTCCTTTCTTTTCTCACCCCTTTTTGTGGAAAAGACCTCATGATGTTCAATTCCTATGGGTCTTTATCTATAGCTAAACTGGTGCAGAATTGCATATCACAACAATCTCAGTCTACATAACATGTTTAGATGGCTAAAAATTATGATGTGGAATAGGCTGTGAGGTTCCTGTCCTCTATAGGCCTGGCTGAAATCATTTGGGACAAAACTGGCATGTAAACCAACCCCCTATCCAAAGGCCCCCCACACACACACACACAACCTGACCACACCATTTGGCGAACAATATGTCTGAACAATGTCAAAGCATAATGACCCCTGGGTAGAGACCCCAACATTCTACTTTTTGAAGTCCCATCATGGCCCAGGAGAGTATCCCTGTTTTCCATTATTTTCTTAATAATTTATTTAGCTCTAATACCAGTGCTTTATGATTATTCCTCTCTGAATGCTAGATGGAGTCTTCATATAATGGATTTATATGATTTTTGCTTGACATGTTATGATTTTTGCAGGCATTTTGACAATTGTATGTGGGAATTGTAAAGAATTTAAAATGACGTGTAGCCAAGTAAGGTGTCCCTTACTTGGAATTTGTGCTCTGCATTTAACCCATCCAAGTGCACACACACAGCAGTGAGTAGTAAACACACACACCGTAAGCACACACCCGGAGCAGTGGGCAGCCATGCAACACCCAGAGAGCAGTTGGGGCTTCAGTGCCTTGATCAAGGGTCTCACCTCAGTCGTGGTATTGAAGGTGGAAGAGAGCACTGTACATTCCTACCTGCAATCCTTGCCAATACCAAGACTCGAACCCACAACCTTTGGGTTACAAGTCGACTCTCTAACCAATAGTTTTGGGTCAGTTAGATTTTTAGATGAAAGAAGCCTCTTATGCCCACCAAGTCTGCATTTATTTGACCAAAAATACAGTTAAAAAAAAGTAATATTGTGAAATATTATTATAATTTAAAATAATTTTATGTTTTAGTAAATTTTAAAATGTAATTTATTCCTGTGATGGCAAAACTGAATTTTCATTTAGCCATTGCTTAAGTCTTTAGTGTCACATGAGACTTCAGAAATCAAATCATTGATTTGGTGCTTAAGAAACATTTCTCAATATTAGCTATGTTGAAAGCAGTTATACTGAAACTGTGATGCATATTTTTCAAGATTCTTTGATGAACAGAAGGTCAAAAGAGCAGAAATCTTTTGTAACATTATAGATGTCTTTACTGAAACTTTTGATCAATTTAATGTCTTTGTGGAATAAAAGTATTTTTTAATTGCACTGTATGTTTATACAGACTTATAATTACTTTTTACAGGTTACCTCTCTTTTGACCATTTTTTGGTAACATTTCATTCATTAATTTTTATAAAATGACACTGACAGAACACATGGTGTGTATCTTTCTACATATATCTGACTGGTCTCACAGTTAATATATACATTATATTATTATTATTTTTGTACTCCGCTGAACACACCTTTTCTTTTTTTAATGAAGTTTCTTTAACCCCAGTTCCTAAGCCTAATTGTTTTTGTCTTTCATTGTTTTTAAATGACGCTTTTATTAGCCTATGTCTTTGGCATTTAATATCTTTACCAAGCAGCTTTTTTCCTCTGGCGATTTGAGAGGATCACAGGTATCATAACAGACTTCCACATGATATCTGCCTCTCTCCCCTCTAGGGTCTTCTTCCTGGAGATAACTGATGACATTGCTATTGAGAGAGTAACACTTAGGGGTGTGGATCCTGTGACTGGAGAATGGTGAGAAAGAATCAGCTTAGTACATTGTAAATTTGTGTACAAAGAATCCATTCCTTTAGGTTCCACTAAATACATATCTGCATTCTGAATGTTACGTTTGAACTTTGCAGGTATCACAGCATATATAAACCTGTCCCTGGTCCAGAAGTGCAGGCCCGGCTTCGATTTAACCCACGGCATTCAGAGGCACAACTGCTTAAGAGGCTTAAGGAGTACTGGAACCATACAGCGGACCTGCAGGCCTTCTACCCACAGGCAGTACACATCAATGCTGACCAGGACCCACACACCGTGTTTGAGTCACTGGAGAGTAGGCTTGTGGGTCGACTACCCAAAATCCTGTCTAACCAAGAAACATTTGAGAGCTAAACACTGTTATAGGGATACTCCACCCAAAAACATTTTCTCTCATCATTTACTCACCCTCATGTCATCCCAGGTATATGACTCTCTTTGTTCTGTGGAACAGAAGCTGAGATTTTTAGAAAAATAATTAATCTCTGTGAATCTATATAATGCAAGTGAATGGGACCCTCAAAGCTGACACTTCAAAAACCACACAAAATGAACATGATGGTAATCCATATGACGCCTGTGCTTAACAAGTCTTCTGAAGTGAAATAATGGGTGGCTGTTAGAAGATTACTAATATTTTCACCTTTATTCACTATAAACCATCGCTTCTGGCCACTCTAGAAAACTGTCAAATGCAGGTCCATGAGTTTACTCTTGATGTAAACTTCAGCATGACATAACCCATTGTGAAACTCGTGCAAGAGGTGTTGCAGTAGAGGAACGCGATTACATCATGGCTGGAAGCCATGGTTTACAGTTTAATGTTTATATAAAAGTGTAAAATATTAATATTTTTCTCACACACACACCTATGGTTTAGCTTCAGAAGATATTGATTCATCCACTGGTGTTGTATCTGTTTGTTTCGTGTGATTTGCATCAACTTTGATGGTCCTGTCCACTCACATTATATGAACTTACAGAGATGGACTGCGGTTTTTTTTTTCTTCTAGAAATCACCATTTGTGTTCCACAAAAGAAAGAAAGCCATAAACATCTGGGATGGCATGAAAAAAAAATCGTTCCATTCTAGTTTTGGGTGGAGTAAATTTAGTTCAACTTTTAGATTTCTCCATTCTGTTTTAATTTTGATTTCGTCTGATATAATGGCAGCTTAATAAATTGCTTATAAATTTGACTTTGGTTATCTTTTCTTGGTCATATTTCTAATATTTTAATGAACACTGCCCCAACTCCAAATTCATCATGGGAAAAATTACATTACCCAACCATGTAGTCATTCTTGCCATCTGACCATGTGTGAACTCATGGGAGTGCATGGCACCTGCTAATTCAACGTATGTTTAATAAACATAGCAAGAAAAAGCAGACTGGCCAGACCCTTTGTGGTGGGCAGTATTAGTCCCGCTTCAGTGGTCTCATGCTAAGGAAACCAGTCGATGCTGCTTTGATTATTAAATCTGCTCTCCTTCTCTCTTCCTTTCGTTGAGGTCACTGGATGACTCCCACTGGGGGTGGGGGGGGGGGGGTTAAGTACACTGGTTAGAGGAACATGTTAACAGGCTGATTTTTAAATTCCCCTCAGATAGTGTGCTATGACAGGCAGACACTGACATAATTACAGATGAGGTCCAGAATATGCATCTCCTCTGAATATGTAAACACGAGGGCCTGTGTATATCCAAAGGGAGAGAGGAGGCTGCAAAAATAAAATGCTTCTGAATGAGGAAGTATTCCCTGAGCCCCCTCTGGTTCTGTAGCACACTGAACAAAGTCTGATTTTCAACAAAGGTTTTATTTCAAATCTGTACTATGTAGAACAAATGTAATGTGATTGTTATAATGTTAGAAAGATTCATATTTAAGTTTTATATAATATGCAGAGAAAAGGTGCATAAAGGGATAGTTCACCCAAAATCCTGTCATGATTTTCTCACCCTCATGTTGTTCCACACCTATATGACTTTCTTTTTTATCTGGAATAACAGAATGTTGGTAACCAAACAGTTCTGGTTCACGTTGACTTCCACTGTATGGACAAAAATACAATGGAAGCCAATGAGACCCAAAACCAGCATTCTTCAGAATATCTTGTTTTGTGTTCCACAGAAACTCAGTCATACAGGTTTGGAAGGACATGAATAAATGATGACAGAATGTTCATTTTTGGGTGGACTGACCCTTTAAAGCGCCTCACAACACATTTACACCATAAAATGTACACAAGTATGCACTATAACACATTTTGTGTTTTTATACATGACATGGGGTTCTCAATCCACTGAAATCAAAAAGAGAGTTTCGATGGGAAACACTTTAAATACAGGTAAGTATTGTCATAATACTATGTATTAATTAAAAGTAAGCTTAAGTTATAGCAGAAGTAACCATGAAGAAAAGTAGAAGTGTAAGAGTAAACAATATGAGAATTTTAATAGAAACCATTACTTGATTATGGTTATGGTTTAAGACAGGAGGTGTATCTTATAATATTTAAAACAGTTGTTCTCAACCAAGAGGCCTCATCAAACTTGTAAAGGTGCTTAATAAAAATGCTTAATTAAAAAGCGTTAAAAATGTATTTATTTAATTAAAGTAAATTTAATTAAAATGCTAAATTCTCAACAATTTTTATAAAAATTGGGTTTTCTTTCTATATTAATTAAAAAGTGTAAATAAAGTTTTATTAAACAAAACAGTTCTTAAAAACAAGCACAAAAATAATGGTGGGTAATTAACTCAATATGTCGACACTTAAGGAAAAAGGCAACTTCGTATAATTAGCACCAAAAAAAAAAAAAAACCGGAGGCAATATTATATCTTATTGCATTCGGGGGAAAAAAAAGTTGAAAACGACTGCTCTCTGAAGCCGGACTTTTATTTTGGTGACGTCCTATCCGGAAGTTTTCTCACGTTGAAGTGGATGGTGGAGAAACACGTGTGGAGCAATAGTCTATATATGTACAGTTTATGTTTTGTTTTTACTGTTTAAAAGTGAACATTACTTGCATTTAGCTTGAAACATACATTTCCGGCATTAAAATGAAGGATAATGCTTCATGAATCTCATCTTGTGACTGTGAGATGAGTTTATGTGTCTGATGTGTCTGTGACAGTGTATCAAAATTATATAGCTACTACACCGCTTGTTTTAATCGGCGTTTACAACCTGTTTACTGTCATGGCTGATGACGTGCTAATGCTCAACATCTCCTCGGATCCCGTGAAGTTTCACAAAAAGACAAACCGAAGACCCCTGTCATCAGCAGAGAAATGGGCACAGGTGAGTCAGTCCTGCACTCTGTGTTGTTTCTGGCATTGTCATTACACACTGATGTACATACACATTTCTTTCAGCCTGATTGTGAAGTGTTGTACCGCTTGTGTTGATGTTCCAGAAAAAGTGGGAATCAAAGAGGAAGGCTGTCTTTGAGCCCCAGGAGAGCAGCACTTCCAAACAGAGGAAGATTAATCAAACTGGTCAACAGCACGCACATAAGCAGAAGCTGCAAACCCCCAAAAGCCCCTCTCAGAGGAGTAATAATAGAGACACAGAGGAGAACGAGGACCAGAGAGAAAAGTCTGCTGCAAAGTCCCCATCAAAGGTGAAAACATCTCCAAAGAAAGCTCCGGAAGAGCATGGAGACCATGGCAGACCATTTATCAAGACATCGTCTCTCTTCAGAAACAACCCAGAGATCCCTGATGTCCTCAGGTAGATGCAACACATTTGAGCCTGTGTGAATGTACTCATCTTTCTGAAAATTGACCGTTACATGTCCTTTTTTTTTTTCTCCCAGTCCTGCTGTAAATCAAGTAAAGGAGAAAGTCTTCACCAGCAACACGTTTGAAGAACTGAATCTACATCCTCATCTGGTACGAACAAACCTCAATATCGCTTAACAAATCTCTCAACTAAAACACTTCTGCTGTCTTTAGTCTTATACATTTCTCTCCTGGTCTAAACTATTTTACAGGTGGCAACTCTCCATAAGGTGTTGAATGTGACCAGTATGACGAGGTACTGTAGCTTTATCTGACCTTTTATTGTCCACCTCTTTGCATTTTTCTCATGTTCCTCTGTGGTTTCAGTGTCCAGAAAAAAACCATACCAGTGCTGATGTCCGGTAAAGATGCTGTAGTGCGCTCCCAGACTGGATCAGGTGGGATTCCTGGCCTGTTTCATGTAAATCAAATGCAATAAGATATTGAATGTTCAGATCATTATTTGAATTGTTTACAAAATTCCACGTGTAGTAGTAACTCCGAGCTATAAAATATAGAAATCACAAAAGTGTTTAAGTTAGATGTTACAAAGAAAGAACAAAAACAGAAATTACTTTAAAAGGTGTGATTATTCAAATTTTTCTTACATTTTTCCTACAGGAAAAACATTGGCTTATGGAATTCCAGTGGTTCAGTTCTTACAAGCGATGCAGCCTAAAGTGAAGGCAGGTCAACGTTAATGTCTAAAACAACACACTCAGCATCAAGACTTTTCTGACTGATCACATAATCATCTTCGTTTTATGTTTTACTCCGTTATTATAGTTGGCTTAAATTAATACATTTGTTTATTTGAAATGGTTATGCCATTTATTGATTCTGTATTGATTCTGTATGGAGAATTCATTAGCAGTCAGACACTAAACATTATAATATAAATTCAAATTAATTGATAAAATTAATTTTGAGTCAGAATTAATGTTATCCGTAAAACAGCAAATGCACCATTACAAGTGTATTTATAGTCATGTGCGTCAACTTTTGATGTTTCTTCAGAGATCAGATGGACCTTTGGCTGTTGTGATTGTGCCAACCAGAGAGGTATTGTATTAAATGATACAAAACAATCATCGTTTTCTGATTTATCTTATAGCATAAACATTTCCCCTTATTTGTTCCCTTTTTTATTTCCTTCCAACATGGATCTGTTTCTGGTTGTCCTTCAGCTTGCACTGCAGAGCTTTCAGATGTTTCAGAAGCTTCTAAAAGTGAGGATTTGTGTTTTTGCTAGATTGTTATGCTGTATTGACATCATTGAACCACTACACTTTCAATCTTTAAAAAGTCACTCACTGTATTTATTCCTTCCAGCCTTTCACCTGGATTGTACCAGGAGTTCTGATGGGAGGAGAGAAAAGAAAAGCAGAAAAAGCCAGGTTAACATAACATAAACCCAAAATATACTGTACATACATCTGAATTAGATTTCCGTTGTTTATTCAAATGTAAAATTATAGTATCCCGCATTACAGAAGCATTTCAAATAGATTACAGAATCACTGCAAATACACTACTGTTTAAACGTTTGAAGTCAATAAGAAATTTATTCAGCAAAGCAGCATTAAATTGATCAAAAGTGACAGCAAAAACATTTATAATTTTACAAAAGTTTTCCATTTCAAAGAAATATTGTTCTTTAAACTTTAATATTCATCAGCGAATTCTGAAATAAAATGTGTCATGGTTTCTACAAAAATATTGAGCTGCACTACTGTTTTCTACATTGATGATAAGAAATGTTTCTTGAGCAGCAAATCAGCATAAATAAATGATTTCTGAAGGATCATGTGACACTGAAGATTGGAGTAATGATGCTGAAAATTCAGCTTTGTCATATCAGGAATAAATAACATTTTAAATTGTACATAAATATATATTTTTAAAAATAATTAGAATAATAATATTTGACAGTATTACTGTTTTTCCTGTGGTTTTGATCAAATAAATGTAAGAGTGTAAGAGACTCAGAAACATTAAAATCTTACCAACAGTAGTGTGTAGTTTATTCTGCAATATCATTTCAATCTGCACTGTGTCTTGCTGTTTCTCCATATGTTTTTGTTTGTCTTTGTCTTGAACTCAGACTGAGGAAGGGCATTAATGTTCTGATCTCGACTCCAGGCAGACTGGTGGACCACATAAAAAACACTCTAAGTATTGCTTTCAGTGCTGTGCGCTGGCTCATTCTGGATGAAGCCGACAGGTCAGTGTGTTTGCTGAATTGAACTAAGAATGGCTTGATGTGGTTTACATTAGGGCTGTGGCTAACAACAAATTTGCTAACCTTTAATCTGAAAATTGTTAATTTTATAAATATCTTTCTAATTGGATATTATACTGCTATTCAAGTAATACTTTTTTTTTAATCATTAATGTTTTTCACTACTTATTAAATTGGCAGTTTTCATCAGCTTTATTTATTAGTTCTCGCTGCCCTAGTTTGAAGGTGAAGATTAGTTTATTCATGCTGTTTTGAAACTCTGGATTTGGGCTTTGAGAAAGATCTGACTGTGATTCTGAATGCTTTGAACGTCACCGGACTTGCCAGGCAGAATGTGCTGCTTTCAGCCACACTCACCGAGGGTAAGCTCATCGTCTGCTCACTACCACTGTCCAGAGTGTGTCTGGATGTAAAGTAAGACAGTGGCATAAGCGCTGGCTTTAGACTGTGGGAGGCACTGTACTGGCTTTATTCTAGCAGACTAGGAGACTAGGATGAGCTGACAGTTGCTGTCTCTCAGGTCCAGTCTGTCTCTGCTTTGCATGACAGAACAGGCTCTTTATCCCAATGAAGACTGAAGGTTTTTGAGCCTCTTATAGCAACTTCCTGTTTTAGACAGTGCTAAGTGACGAAAAACTTCTTAATCTCACAACATTTTGATCACAAAAGCATTTTGGTGACAATCTACATAGGTGTGCAACCGTTTATGCTGATCCTGTTCTCTTCACGTCCAGGACTGTCCCGATTAGCCAGTATCAGCATGAAGGAGCCCGTGAGTATCCATGTGTCAGAGGGGAGCGAGGACACAGTTGAAGCGTGTCCCCAGGCGGCCCCTCAGGCTCTGTCTGACAGCTACGCGATGCCTGAGAGGCTGCAGCAGCACGTTGTGGTGGTGCCCAGCAAACTCCACCTGGTCTGTTTGGCTGCCTTTATTCTGGCCAAATGCAAGGTACGGGACACCATATGTTAAACCCAGTTATTAACGCTCAGTGGTATTGTTGTTTTATACTGTAGATCACCTCAAGTCATTTCAGTTTGAACTGATGAATCATTTAAATGTTTTATAATCTACCATCTACTATTTTAAAATGGATTAGCCATTACTCCAGTCTTCAGTGTCACGTGATCCTTCAGAAATCATTTCATATGCTGATTTGGTGCTCAAGAAACATTATGAATGACTTTGTCACTTTTGATCAATTTTATGCATATTTGCTGAAGTATTAATTTCTTTCAAAAAATATCTTACTGACCACAGATGTTTGAACAGTAGTACAATTACCAAAATATTTTAACTGATAACCAACGGTGTTATTATGGCTAGAGCTTACTGTAACAAAGAAAGTAATTTGCTCATGTTACATGCACAGTAGCTGTCACTGCACTTCAGCATTTTATTGTGTTTTTGTACATAGTTTGAGCAGCGGCAGAAGCTGATCGTTTTCATATCCAGCTGTGAGGCTGTGGAGTTTCTGCTTACTCTCTTCACTGCAGTCCTCTGTGTGAAGCCCAGCACCGCTTCAACCAAACATACCTCAACATCCCTTAACTTCTACAGGCTCCATGGCAACATGAGACAAGAGGTGAGACATTATGTGTCAAGTCCTGTTATAATCATAGTGCATCTGTCCTATATAGCCTCACTGTTGTTTTTCAGTCAGCAATTAAATATTCAGATTATATTCAAATATTCACTACTGAGGATCACACACTACCAGACTTTGAAGTCATTCCAAATACAACAAAATCACACTGAAACATGTGCCTTCTTGCAAGGAGATGTGTGACAAATGATGTGTTCTAAAATTGTATTAAAATAGCAAACATGTTTGATATTCTCTGACTGGATGGAATCATAGTCTGAAGCTAAAACAAATCAGAGTCTGTGACCATCATACTCTACATGACTTTCAGCAATCAGCGTCGACTTCTCCAGACTGTAAATTGATGCAAAAATCTGTGCTAGGCAAAGTCGTGTGGTGCATTCCAGCCTTTAGACTACAACACCAAGTTAAAGGAGCCCATGCTTCTGTTCTGCTAAAACGATCATGTCTCTTAAAAGCATCCTGAATCTCTAGCAACATATGACACTAGGTTAGACCATCATGGTCTGGTTGACCGGTGGGGTCCATCGGCTCTCGGCCAGCTGGCTTTCAGGCAACAGCAGCAGTCTGTGCCCTGTGGCAGTGTCAGGGGAACTGCATCCTGCCACTGTCCAGCCTGCACCCTCACCCCCCTCACAAATGGAGCTGCCGTGGGTCGCCCATATGGCACTGGAAGGGCAGGGGACTCTAAAGTCTCTCGGTCAGATGTATGAGAGAGCAGGTCTGGGTGTGGTTCTGGCCTGTAGTGTTATGGATGGGTTTGGTAATGGGACAGCACTGGCTGAGCTCTGGACGTCTCCTCCGAAGAGGAAAGCTGCAGGAGAGGGGCAGCTGTTCCAGTACACAACAGATTGTGCTCCATGAAGAGAGAGGAGCTGTCGGACATCCCTTCTTCAGATGGGCTTTCATCCATGTTTCTGCCTCATCTTTTGTTCTAATATAAATGCAAATACTTCTTTTTGCTGGAATATTGTCTCTCATATCTATGTAATTAAAGATTAAGCTCAAGTGTTTCTCTTGTATACCGTGTTTGACCATCTTAGAAACATAACGGCAACTGTTTTGTGAACTTTCAGGAACGCACTGAAGTCTTCCAGGAGTTCTCACAGTGTAAAACTGGCATTCTGCTGTGCACGGTAAGTCATTCAGATTTACACCATTTGTATGGTAACTGACCCTGACTGCAGTCTAAAGCAGTGATTCCCAACCAGGTATATACATAACCCAAGTACATAAAAAGATTTTTCTTGTTAAACCTATAAAAGACCAACTGAAAGTCAAAATATGGAGTTGTCAAAAGGTTAAAATATTTAAAAACACATTTTTAATTAACACATTCAGTTGCTATATTATATTGAAGTAAGGTATTGTCATATTATTATTACTTTATTTCAATGTTAAGTACTGCAGGGGTTCCCAAAGTCTCTGATTTTTGTTGGTCAAAAGCAAGTTACATGTGAGTAAATAGTAAATCTTTTTTTTAGTAAGTGTTTTATTTTGACCTTCTAACTGGACTTTAAAGTGAAATCAATCCTCTCTTTAGTCGTGATATTCTAATTCAACATTACATTTTGGAACCCAGTCAAATAAATTGTGATTTATAAATTAATCAAAATGTATAAAAATGAAGACAGAAATATATTACTGTTTTAAATTACAATGGTACTGTAAAATAAATCAATATTTGATCATTGCAAATTACAATACTAATATTTACATCTTATGTTCTTCACTTTTAGTAGTTCAAACCCTCAAGCTTATATTTCAGTGGAATACTGGTGTAACGCTGTGTTAAAGTAAAGCTAGTGCACGTTGCCTTCCCAAATGCAATATAGTCTATATAGTTATTCCATTATATTGCAGTCTTTGATTTGATAATCGCACTAAGCTTTATCATGATTATCATGCAAACCCATTCATTTATTTTCATTTAATATTGGATATAATTAATTATTAGCTTTTTATAAATTTGTGAACCTCCTTTGGGAAACTCTTAAAATCTAAGGGTTTCTATTTTAAAATATAAATATTTGTTAATTGACTCTTCAATACATTGATCTAATGATGTAGCTCAAGTTATATCACAGTTGATACAAAAGCGTTATGGACAGGTGTGTGCGTTCCCTTCCTCCACCTCCTTTTCTTCCATCTTGTCACTCTGCAGAAGGGCTCCTGGAGTGAATGAGTGCTTCTGTTTCTGTTGACAGCCTGGCATTGTGTTGGTCTCCATATGTACCTGCTCCATACACCTCAACTCAGGGTTTTGGGTTTTTGAGCTTTGGTTAAAATTGTTGTTTGTATGAATGTTCTTTATTTAATTGTTTGGTGTGGTGTTTTGGTTTAAGGTCTTGGTGGTAACCATAAGGAAGCAGATTCAGTCCCACAAGGAGGGAGCCGTGAATATCATTGTTGCTCCAAGAGCATAATAGCATAGTGTGGCAGTGGAATGTAAAATAAGGCAATATAGTAAATTCAGTAGAGTGAATCAGGTTCATCAAGGACATTGTTTGCTCTTGTCAGACCAACAAATAAGACCCCAGTCATGACAAACCAAGCTAGAATATTTATATTATAAAATAATATGGAGCAAGAATGAGCCAACTTAGATTTGTGAATTTTCTTGCTCCATCACAATCTTATTATGCACTGTTGCACACAGTGTTATTTTACTGTTATTCATATACTATTGTAGAACTTCTTAGTATCTTACATTTTTCTTTATATTTTCAGTTTTTATTTTAATTTAAGTTTTAGTCATTTTGTTATGGGTTTTTGTCCTATTTATTTTATTTTATATATAATAAAATATATATTATATATATACAATTAGCTTCCCTTATTCACTCTTTTGATGATTAAATTAATATTTAAATGTTTTTGTTTTGTTTTTTCCCTAGGATGTGGCTGCACGTGGATTGGATCTGCCTCAGGTTACATGGATAGTTCAGGTTAGATTTCTTCTTGTGTAAAATCTCATAACTGTTTAAATTCTAGTATTTTTTTTTAAATGAATATCATCTTTCTGTTGCAGTATAACCCTCCTGTTTCCGCTGCGGAGTACGTTCATCGTGTGGGCCGAACGGCACGAATTGGAGCTCAGGGCAGCAGTCTGCTGTTTCTCACCCCCTCTGAGATGGCTTTTGTGGATGTGCTGGCCAACCATAACATCAGGTATAATGACTGATATCTCATCTATATCACATTTACTTATCATTTCAGTGAACTCCCACGCAGCAGTAGGGGACTGGGGCAGGTCCTGTCTGATGTGTGGATGAAGTCCTCTCCCTAACACTGTGATAAAAGATGGTCAAACTGGTCTTGTCTCTGTTCCAAAGCTCACAATATAACAGTCAAGAGCTGGAACGATGACTCTATGACAGGCTTCCAGTGCTGAGAGAAAACACACACTCGCAGTCTCTCTGCATGAGAGCAGAATGAATCTGTTCTGCTTGCACAAGGACTATGATATTTGGCTCACGTTACAGTTTACAGTACTAAAGGACGATCAAAAGGAGTTTGGTGGGGTTAGCAGGGCTCGATATGTTGATCTAAACTATCTAACCCAGGCAGCGCACAGTCTGGAAAAAGTTATTTATTTATTTCCCATTGATTAATATATCTGTTTATAATATCCATCTACACCTCTTGGCTCCCTCAGTTTGTCCGAGATGAAGATGGAGGACATCTTGGCCACTCTGATGAAGGACGAGCGCTTTAAAGGCAGAGGGAAATGGGACAGTAAGGTAACTTCTGACATGAAAGCCTCTGACCCAAAGAGTCAATGTTGACTTGTTTGACTGTGCATAACTGTTGTAACTTTCCTGTCTTGGTTGAAGAATTGATGTGGTTGAAAATGCAGGTCTAGAGAACAGCTGTGAGAGAAGAATGGCTTTCTCTTTATCTCTTTTTCCCCCTCCCTCTTAACAATGAGAGCCGTCTGACAACAATGTGCGAATGTTTCTGCCAGCGCTCAGTCAGTCCTAATCCTGATTTAATGTCCTTTTCCCTCCCAGCACCAATCAGCTGGTTGTAATCCTCACCCGTGCCGCCCCCCTTGTTAGCAGCCTCATTTGAGGGTCAAAGGTCATTGATGGGGAGGGGAGGTGTCATTAGTGTGTATAACCAATAACGTTTATGTGATGCTTTTGGATTTTTTACTGGCTTTTATTATAATAAAATGTGATTTTTCACATAATTGCTGAAATGTAATGCATTCATTTTGCTCTAATTTTTGTTTATCTTTGATGTGTGTGTCTCTTTGTACATGACTGAGCAGAGATCAGCCACGGCTTTTGAGCAGGAGGTGCGAGAGAGAGCCACTGTTTTACAGACTGACTTTGAGAATTATGTTCATGCCAATAACGAGTCTCTGCAAACAGCGAAGAGCGGTAAGCCAAAAAACAAATTATCGTGTAGAGTAACCGTGTTAAACTGTAAATGTTTTGTTCTACACTTTTGCAGCCCAACTACTTTTTCATTACATAGAAATTTATCTAAATAACTAAACATAGATATTTGAACATTTTTACAACAATTTAACCTCTAAAATATATATTTTTTTGTTATTGGTATTGCAGTTGTGATTTTTTGTAATCAATAAAATAAAATATTTTAATAAATACAACAACAACAGTAACGTATTAAGTGTAAAATATGATTTACAATCAGTCCTTTATTGCCAGTGAAACCCCTAAAGTGCTTGGAAATGTCTACTATCTGAGCTATAAATCTCTCTCTTTTTTTGGTCCTGTAGCACTGCAGTCTTTCCTGAGAGCATACACCACATACCCCTCCAGTCTGAAACACATCTTCCACATCCGTAGCCTGCACCTGGGCCACGCTGCTAAGAGCTTTGGCCTGAGGGACGCACCCCAGGGCCTGGGAAGCTCTATAACCACCAATCCTGCCAACAGCAAAGACTCCAAAAAGGGCAAAGACAAAGCCAAGAGGTACTGCAAGTTTTCAGAAGTTGGACAGTAATTTATGAATCTGTCAGACAGTTTGCGTTGCCAGATAATATGATCTAGTTCTGCTTTTAGATAAATTTAGCCGTGTTCTGTTTGATTATACATTTTTCTTTTTTGGCTTCTGTACCTTTTTAGGGTTTTTTTTGGTGTTCTGTTTAACTCAATGTCATATACACCACCATTCAAAAGTTTGGGGTCAGTAAAAAAAACATAACATTTTTTCAGCAAGAATGCATTACAGTAAAATTAGTAAATGCATTTTTAATATTACAAAAGATTTCTATTTCAAATTAAACCTGTTGTTTTTATCTTTCTATTTATCAAATCCTGGAGAAAGAAATTACAGTTTCCAGAAAAACATTCAACAACACAACTGTTGTCAACCTTGATAATAAGAAATGTATCTTGAGCACCTAATCAGCATATTAGAATGATTTGATCACGTGACACTGAAAACTGGAGTAATAACTGCTGAAAATTCAGCTTTGCATCACAGGAATAAATGACATTTTTAAATATATTATTTTTCATAAACGTGCCTTAGAGAACACATTACTGGTGTGCATCTTGAGACAAAACAAAGGCACTGAAATATTTTAAGATAAACAGTGCTTAAGCCTTGTCTGTGAAACCGGGGGTTTAGTCTTCAAGAATATTCTATTAAGCAAACATTGCTTCAAGTTTACAAGGAAAACAAGTTAAACCTGTTTAAATGAATAAACAACAAACAAACAAATGCTTGATCTGAGTCTCTTAGATTAAGATGTTCAAAACGGCCACTGCAAAACCAGATTGAGTCTGTAGTACTACGTGTGTTGTAGGAAGAATAGTTTCATTTTTTTTATTTTATTATCAACTAGGTACCGGAGTACCAGTGCTCTTGCCGTTTCTTGTGTTACTTTCTTGTGTTCTTGCCATTGTGTTACTGTAACTGTCCTGTCACAGTTTCCCTTAAAATTGCCAGCATGGCTGCGTTGGAGAAAAGCCCACAGCTCACACACACTCTTGGCAGCTGTGAGTCCTTCACTGTAGCAGAGCTTTTCAGGGTCAAGGAGGACTAGTCAAGTTCAGCCTTTACCAGCTGCATGTTTTACCTTTCACCTCTGACACACTCACCCCTCTTGTCTTCCCTCGCCTTCCTTTAAGGTGTGATGCAGTAGCAGCGTTATTCACAAAGTATATATTCTTGTCCCAAAAACTGGTTTAGATGATAGTAGTCTTTGGTGTAAGTAGGTGTAATTTATGATGGCAGATGACAAGATGAGGATGGTGATGATTGATTATGTACTGATGATATGGCCAGTACATCGCAGTATGGTTGTTAGGCCACTAACCAGTGCTTGACACTGCGGGGTTATTAGTGGTCACTTCCCACAGGATTGAATGTGGCGCTGCAAGCGTGGGGTCTGGTTAGAAAAGGCCATGTCCAGACTAGCCCTCAAGCATGGATGTGTTGGTGTAGGGCTTCCTTTGTGTGGTCAGATTCTCCGCAGGACACTTAATTAAACTGAGCCAGAGCCAAAAACCATCCTGAACGTCATGACTGTCACATAGTGAAAAGCTTTATCTGAATCCGTGTGCATTTGTTTGTGTATAAATAAAGAATATTGACATATGGGCCTCTCCTGTAGTGTTCAGCATGTGTTTTATAGCTGACCCACACACGCAGTGATCACAGCTCTCTTGTCAGACCAGAACCGTCATTTGAAAATTTCTGTTATTGTGAGTGTATTCTGCTGTATTTTACTTCACTCTCTTTCATCTAACCTTCAGTTCTTCAGTGTGCCTTTGAGATAAAGGCTCAAAAGCCTCTGCGTGTTATCTCTGTGCTGTAAAGCGGTTGTCAGGTACAGTTTGGTAAAATCTGATCTTAAAGTTGTTTAACTCAAGGTTAGTGACACATTAAATTTAATTGAGGCACGTTGTTTTATTTCAGAGTAAAAAACAGACTCCCAATACTCGTTCTTTACAGAAGATCTTATTCCGTTGTGGAAGGGCACTGTGTTCTCAAACTTGCTACTTTCATTATAGAATGCTTTATATGTAAAACTATAAGGGTAAAGTCCTGTCACAACTTTAAATGTGACAAAATCTAAAAGTGTGACCGTAATTTAAAAGAGGTTCAGTCAGGAATGTGTTTCATGAAAGGTTTCTGTTTTTATTAAAGCAACACAGCACAATTTGCGATGTCCGAATTGTGAAGAAATTAATTTTTTTTTTTTTTTTTAACTCGTGAAAACTTTGTAATTTATTTTAGAGGCTTACATCAGTCTGTTTATTGGCATTGTTCATATGACAGTGTTTAAATGTGTACCCACTAATCAGTAATAGCCATCTTGTCATAGCAGTGAAAAGCAGTGACTGGAAACCTAACCATCTTTATCAAGTGATTTTGTAATTTGTCAGCTTAAAAACAGTCATTTGGCTTTAATTAGAAGCCAGTGGCTCCCTCAATTTTTGTTTATTTGTTTGATGCCCTGCTCATTTCATCCACTATATGATTTCAGAACTGTATATTTAGATGTTTTATGGCTTCATTTGTAAACGTACACTTCTTTATGGTAGTGTTGAGTTTTAACTTGCGCCATGCTGGCTCAGACACTGTAGGGAGAAGCATGTGTCTAACCACTAGTAATTGGCAGGGTGACCTGCAGCAGGACCTGTGAATGAAACCCATGGAGCGGGACAATAGGTCAGTCCCCAAGGAGCTGCCCCTAGAGCAGCCATAACGCACTCACACTCTCTCTCCACTGCCCAGACAACAGACAACAGCCGTAATGAACTTATCAGCCGTCATAGCAGACAGCTTACATCTATATTTACCAGCCATCACTCGCTCATAGAATATTCTTGCTGCACTATGCCGATACCACTTAACTGGTCAGTGCTTTGGCCGTATTAACATTTGCCATTCCTAGCCTAATTGTGTGTGTAACATTGCTGTGTTGTGCTATGCTGTCTTACGGTCTTAGTCAAGTCAAGCCGTCGTGTCAGGAGAGACTTCATTACAGCCGGCTGTGGTGTACACTGTCCATGTCCAGACAAGGTTTCTGTAATGAGCAGATCACACCAATATAAACATACACACACACTTATGGACACGCGACTCAACAACAAAGACCTCTGGTACATGGGAGAGAGGCCATTACAGGCAACCAAAAATACACACACACACCCCAGTCCCTCTGAGAGTTTAGTTCTATTTTTATTTTTTTATTTTTTTGCATGATGTTGTATTAATATTTTATTGTTAATATATTTTATTTGATAATATAATTTAAAGGTTATGGAGTATATAGTCTCTTATGTTTATCAACGCTGCATTTATTTAATCTAAAATAGTCAAATCTAATATTGTGAAATAATATTAATATACAATAATTATATAATGTAAAATAAGTGTTTTCAATGTTAATATTTTAAAATGTATTCCTGTAATGGCCAAGCTGAATTTTCAGCAGTCATTACTCCAGTCTGTAGTGTCACCCTTCAGAAACCATTCTAATATTCTGATTTGGTGCAT
This sequence comes from Cyprinus carpio, assembly GCF_018340385.1. Taxonomy (NCBI): domain Eukaryota; kingdom Metazoa; phylum Chordata; class Actinopteri; order Cypriniformes; family Cyprinidae; genus Cyprinus; species Cyprinus carpio. The sequence goes on from NC_056576.1 coordinate 17,064,449, forward strand.
AAGAAACATTTCGTGTTATTATCAATATTGAAAACTGTTGTGTTTTGTTGTTTATTGTTTTTTTGAAAACATTGTTTTTTAGAAATGATTTTTTTTTTTTTTCTTGTTTTGTTAATTGAGTGGAAAACTTGACAAATCACAGAGATTCATTAGTCAGAAATTACCTTGTGACCTTGTGTCTCTCTGGACGTCCCACAGTATGTTTTGTGTTGTTCTTTGGTTCGTCTTTCTAGTCTAGCTGTTAAAGCTAAATAGTTTTGAGAGTATTAGTTATGCTATTGCATTAGTTTTGTGCCCAGGTGCTTTGCATGATTTCATTCTATTTTGTAGCTCTGCTTGTAGATCTCCCTCTCTATAAACTTTATTTTGGATTTGAACTTAGGTCTTAACGCTGACCTAGCTGATGGTTCACTTCTGCTGAGGCATATATCATATTTATGACATGTCTTTTAGTATGTGGGAATATAGTGACATTCTATACTGTAGATAATATAAACACCTTTGCGTATATCTGTATACATGCTTCATATCGCCTGTAGGGGTCCCTGTAGAGTGCTCAGGGACCAAAAGAACAATAACTGCTTTCTCATAGCCGCTCTAAGATCTGGGGGTAGAGTGTGTCGTGTGTCACCATGAGGTAGGTGTGTGTGTGTGTGTGTGTGTGTGTGTTGGATCCTTAAGCAGCCCCACGGGGGCAAAGCGCCGCTTCATTCTCCAGAGTTATTGATTAGATAAACAGTCACTAGTTTTACATCAGGCCCCCGCTGCTGTCTCCGAGCCTTTTATTGACGACAGTGGGAAATTTGTTTAGCTGGTCTCAAGCTAGCCAGCCTTCCTGCCGCCTCTCTTGGCAGGATAAATCTCAGATTCATGCTTCGGGATGCTTTTGAAACACTCAGCAATTCACACAGTTCCTGTTTATCATTGTAGTTTAGATGTTTATTTCTGCCCTTTTTTCTTTATTCTGTATTGGTTTTGGGAGGAAAGGCTTTTGAAATACACATAAGAGTGAAAAGTTTTTTTAAAATGTTTTTCAGGCCTCCCAAGAAACTGACAGCGAAGGAGCGCGTGTCAAACCTAATGCGCTCAGAATATCTCAGTGGGATAGATGGAGAATCCAAGTCTAAGAAGAAGAGGAAAAAGAATAAAGGTCAAGCAGAAGAAGAGCAATCTACTGCAGCATAAAGAGGAGGAGTTCGTAGAGATCGGAGACTCTTTTCGGTTGAGATGTGCTGAGTTCGGAGTCCTTTGCAGCCAGGTGGATTCTCAGGATTGAACACGCAGGTGTTTTTATACAGAGTGACATTTTTTACCTGAAACAAAGCAAGAATTGTCAGCAGCGTGGTCTGAAAACCTGCTTTTACCGTCTACATTAAAAAAAAAAACGTTGATGCAAATGGTAAAATGGGTGTATTAGAGTGAAGTGCATATGGAATGTTTTATTGCTCACAGTCAGTTGATCTGTGAATTTATTATTATAAATGTGGTTCCATAAATATGACTATTTAAGCAATGTGATTTACAGGAAAGCAAACTGTTTCATCAAAATGTTGTAATAGTCACTAAATTTTATATTAAAGAGGGTTGTATTTAATAGGTTATTAATAATAATAATAATAATAATAATTATTTTAGTAATAATAATAATCATTTAATTTGTTTTTGTGATATTAATTGTATTGATTATGAACGTTTTTCAGAATCACTGGCAACCAAGCCTATGCCTTTCATGTTGTTCACAAGGTTATGAAAACACCGCTTAAAAATGGTCTTTGTTAAAAGGCTTTTTAGCTCATTTGCCTGGCTTGAATTTCGGCTGGGTCAGGTAAATAGGGGTGGATATGTATGGAGGCTTACGCTGACCAGCTGTCTAAGCGTTGAGTCTGACTCGCCCGGTCACCAGCTGCTGTCTTTTGGCCGAGACTTCGCTGCGAGCTAAAAGAAATTTGACCGGAATATTGCGTTTCACGGTCGCTTTATTACTGCAAAAGCCGCTTGTAAAAATTTGATTGGTCTGTAATAATGAAACAACTCTTATGATTGGTCAATTAAGCCCACACAACAAACCACTTACCCAGATACTCTCGTTTCGGTGTGAAGAGAACTCACAAAAATGTTCCATTGGCAGTAATGTATATGCTTATGTGCAGAGTGATGGGAGAACATGTCACAATATGAGCGCGGGAAACAAACGGAAAATATTTTTTTATTGCGTAATGCGTTCACGGGCTGATGGTTTGATGTCCAATTGAAGCTGTAATGCAGTTATAAAAATGAACGAAAAAAACGTTGTTTTTTTTTTGTTTTTTTTTTTATTTTAAAGCTCATTTTGTGCACCATATATATTCACAACCATTATACAAAAATTGTTTGACCAAGAGAATATGAAAGAATAAAGTACTTCCGTCATATGTGACAAATTCACAGTCTTTATTCAGAAATTATTTTGGCGTCTGTTGAACCGGGTTTTAAACTACCCATAAACACAACACAATTTCCACAAAAACGGATTAATTGTCTGAACAGGTTGTAGTGCCATTAATCATTTTTGCGCTGATCTGTGCATTTCATTAGAAAAACTGTTTTTGTATATATATATTATAGCTGCTCAGCAATACCATCCCAATAATCGATGACAAATTACATTTGTTGCAATTACGATTGTTAATTATTATTAGGCTATAGCTGGTGTTCTAGTTTTATTATTTTTGTTCTTAAAAATGCATTTTTATCATTAGGTAGACAAAAATCCACAACTATTGCATATGGTTAAACTGAATTATTATTATTTTTAGCCTATGTTTATTTTGATTTGCCTGCGTCATAATTTGTGCAAATAGGCTAAACCACGCCATTTCTTAGGAGAAAAGCATCTTCTTTCAGAAAACAGTAAAGAGGTTTATGAGGTGATAGATCCTCATCAAATAATTTTCTGATAACTTCTTCCGGACGTTAGAGTTTAATAAATATTTAGCATTCGCCTTTTGGTCAGAGTCATTTGGAAAGTCTATTATTGCGCGTTTATATTTTCAGCATATTGTCCAAGCGTAACCCTGTCGTTCCTGAGGTTGGAGGTTTCTGTCAGGCTGGATCAGTTCATCGCGGCGTGTGTCGCGGTATCACTCCAGGGAGAGATGCTGGGTCTCCGCTGCCCTGAAGACCGTGCAGGAGGATCCTCGGGACCAGAGGCCGCTGAACCGGTGGAGGAGGCGCGGACGGCCCTCTGTACAGATACAACCCTGGTCCCGGCTCGAGGTTAGACACCAAACTTTGGGGGTAAAAATAGGGTGATGGGAACATTCTCTGTAGAGCTGAGTAATTCCCTGCTTCTGCGAGGAGCTCCAGCCCAACCGCTGTCTGCCGTTTCCACTTCGTTCTGTTTTGAAATAAAAAACGTAGGGCCTCGTTAATTTACAATATAATGTTAATGTTTTTATATCTAAACATTCTTATTAAATGGCTGAACTTCTTGAAAACATTCCTGTAGTTTAGCATTAGCCTATATGTAGCTATTACTGTTGTTGTTAATTAAATACATATTTTTTTTTACATTTTTGTCCATCAAATCAAAGTGTGGCATAGCCTGACTAACTTGCAGGAAGCCTTTTATTTTTATTTTTTTGGCATGTGACACTAAACCATAAAACAAAGACGACCCCTTTAGGTGCGTCAAAACTTTTTTGGTTTTATTTTTTTTATTCGCATAATTTGAAATTTTTATGAAAAGGAACGTTATTTTCAGGTCAAGTAAAGTAAATCTAAGAAAACCTCGTGATTTGAATTTTTTTATATATATTTCAAGGTGATAGGAGAATATTTAGTAGGCTACTTTTTTTCTTCATCTTTGTAAAAAGGGGTGTAAAATTATTTTTAAAAATGCCTTAAAGCAACATGGATAAAATAACAAATAGGCCTAGTTGCTTTTTCCAACATCGCCTTAACGCAATCAGAGCTGTGAATATTATTAATAATTTATAAACAAACAAACAAACATAGCCTACTGTAAATAATATTTGGCGCTTCATGGAAAGTTTTTGGTCGTCGAGGATGAATCCGTGTAATATCCTGTAGAACACTCATCCGTCAAATTGTCACTCAGCAAAGAGCTATTTCAGATAAATAATTAATAATTTTGGCAATTGTTTAATTACTACGCGGAAGCTAAATTATTGATACACGATGCAGTAATTTATAATTTATGACTAAATGTGTTGGACTCGTGGTGTGCGAGGTTGTAGCCTACACAACTTTTTCCCGTTGTGCTTTCATTTTTTGACAGCATGACAGAAACGGCACAAAACTGCTACACACAATTCTTTGACAGCATAATATTGATATTATAAAATTTCTGAAATATAAACCTTTCGTAGTGATTGTATTTAAAACCTATAAATTTAAAATCCCTTTCAAGTGGTTCGGCCCACATAATGGCTGCTAGTCAACTGCATGTTTGTCAGTGTGCAGAAGTGTGTGAGGTTTCACAAGGTGTTTGTATTCACCTGCGGTTTTGGTACCATGTTTTGACCTGTGTGTCGGTGAGGTTGAGAGAGGCTGCCAGCTCCATCCTGTCCTGCACGCTCAGGTACTTCTGACGCTCGAAGCTGCGCTCGAGCTGCGCGAGCTGGTGATCCGTGAACGCAGTGCGCGCTTTACGAGGCTTCTTCAGCCGGGAGCTGGGACTGTCTCTGCTGCTGGAGATTTCTCGATCAGCTTCGTCTTTCACTGAAAACCCCACATATTTACACCATAAACATTTGTAATTTTGACAGAATTGGCATTTCTGACTAAAGCTCACTCACGTTTGTTATATTGCCTATTTCACATTAGTAAATTCTGATAGCCTATTTCCATTATTTAAAATTTAGACAGGCGTTTAAACAGCACTTAACACATTTTGCTAATGTTATTTTGCTATAATATTGCATTAAAATAATTAAAATAACAGCTCAACTGAGCGCCAATGAGAACTTGAGACGCTCTCAATAGCGGCTTGTCATTAGCCTGTGTTAGCCTATACAAATCTGATCATCAGATGGACAAAATCAGAACACAAATGTTTAATGAAACATTATTGGTAGTTGATTGTGAGCTTTAATTTAAATACCGTTTTGATTGCGAATAAATTGAACGATTAACTGCACTGAACTGTGTTGTAAAAACGACAATATGATCATAAAAAAATATGACAATGACTTTTTTTTGACTGATGTCAGCAATGCTGTACACTATACTTATTCGTAGCCAACTTGTTTTGTGTTTTCAGGCTAACTTCTAATTTTAGATCTTTTTTTAAACATTAAAATAAATTAAATTTTTATATTTATCTTGACTTTGTAAGTTTTACCTAATTTCTTTGGAATGTAAAAATGCATAACGGCGTGCGACCATATATCAATTGTAATTTAAATCTTAATCTAAAAATAAAATGTAAATAATAATTAACTGTTTGCATTGGAAATCTTTTGTGTATTTGCTTCAATGTTTTTTTGTTTTGTTTTTGTTTTTTTTCTTTTCCAATATGTATTTAGAAAAACAAGCTTAGTGTGTCTCACCCCTGTATTCACTGTCCGAGGACGAATTGCTGTGAAGTTTGTCCATACAGTCTTCAGCATCTTGTGCTGACTGTCCAGTGCTGGAATAAGGAGCACAGGCTGCCAGGGGTTTGCAGTCCGCTAGTATGTCTCTGATCAAGAACGAGGACGTGACTGTTCGCGGCTGCTGGGATAATTGTAAAGGAGAGTCCAGTCCGAGAGCGCGAGCGTGTCTTTGCACCGCGTCTTCCACCGAAGTCCGTCTCGGGGAGGGAGGCGACGAACAGCCGCTGTCCAGGTCCGACCGCGGGCTCAACTCCGCTGGAGACCTGCACCCCCCCTTCGACATACACGGACTGGTCGGTCTGTGAGAAAGTATAGACTCGATCCCAAAGCTCGACCCGTTTGATACTTCCATCGCGAGACAAATCGATATCAAATGTGCATTTGTCCTTTCTGACACTGGTTTTGGTGATACAACGAAAATTTGTAGATTCAAAACAGTAAAATTAGATTATAATTATGGCAAAAAAAAAAAATGTCTGCCAAACTCCTTTTGATCCTGTCCCAGGAAAGAAAATGGCTTAACTTAAGCGATTTTTACCAGATCCTCCTCCTGTTGTTGAATGCAGGTCAGTTTTGTTGAATTTGTTCTCGTACAGTCCCTCAAAAACGATTCCGTGAAGTGCACCGGTCAGTTTCAGCACCATGGACAGGTACAACTACAACTACATAAGAACAGCACTATCAGCTCGCATTATAAAACTATTCATCAGCTTGAAAACTTATCTGGCTTTTTCTCGGGACACAACTACAACCATACTAAGCCCCAAATCCCCTGAGCTAAACCCGATGCTGATGTGTACAATTCTAGTCCAGGTCTGCGAGGACTAAACCTGTGTAACAGTATAAACACAGGCAGTGATCTCCACGACCTGAAAATGACACCCTCCAGGAAACAGCCAATACCGGAGGAGGAACAAGCTTTAAAAGGTGTCCATTCCGCTTTTGTCCCGAGCGCCACGTCGTTATTGGTTAAAGGGTGTTTTTGGGGGGTGATGATCACGTATGTGTTGTAGGAGGGGGAGAAACATAGTCAACCCTCCCTCTTTTCTTCTATATAAATCGCAGACACGTAATACGTGACTTGTGGATCCTGCACAAGGTGCTGGATTTTACATTTACCACTTCACCACAATTTCCTTTTTTCCTCTTTCAGAGCAACACCTAAACCCCATGGTTTTTAAACTTGATCCGCAGCCAACCTCTGATATCCCAGGGACCAATATAAAATGCTAGATTTTTATCGATAACACTTCAGTTTTTATTAGATCTAAAATCAAATATTCAGAAATGTGTGTAGACAAAATAAAAACCAGAAGAACAAATTAACGTCAAGTTTTTTTTTTTTTATTGAGAAGTTAATGCCTGATACACTGAGGCACTGAGATGTAATAATTTTAACTCTGTTAATCCACTGTGTAAGTGCCTTGACCCAGAATCCCTCTCCTGCTTGCAGACTCTGAGTGGTGGGTGCTCATTTCTTTTTCCGGGCTTCAGGATCTCGAAAGGTGTCCAGAGCTGGTCCCACCTACAGAATACAAAGCAGAGTATCTGATAAATCTTACACTGATTTTCAGCAGACTGGGTTGCTGTCTGGGTATGGAGAGACATAATTTTGGTTATTATATGCATAAATTGTAGCAAAAAGAGCTTGCAATCTAATCGGATCTGATCAATCATCCTAGAGTAGGAATATAGATTGAGGCCTACTGCAGTTCATCAACGGAAACAAAAAGATTTGAATGACAGAGGAAAGTAACATGGATGGCACTGTTGGAACATGGAAGACTTTCTGTTTTTGATACACAAAAGTGCAGTCAGAATAGTCAAACATTAAAAAACATATCCCTGTAAAAGGCAGCAGAGACGCTTTGCCCATGTTTTACTTCTAAGCTGGTATGTAATGTATACTGACAGCTATTAAATAATGGAAGCTGTTGGCACAGCACATAATTTGAACAATGGCTCAAAACAGACAAATATGTAAGAAAAAGATGTATGAAAATTAGGATTTTATATGTTTACCATCCTCCAAAGGTTAGTTTATGTTTATGGCATATTTCTGAACAGTGAAAACATGTTGAAACTTTAACGGTGTGTCACATCACATTTTAAAAATATGTACTTGTTTTTCTTTTCCTTTTTCTATTCTTAAAAATCTGTTGCCTCCCACAAACACTTTTGACACCTCCAAACCTTTTTGAATTAAATAGGAGGAACACACGTCTCAAGAAAGGTGGAATGAAAGAGATGTAAGGGAAGGTGACAATACAAACAAACAAACAACAGGAATGAAGAAAATGAGTGTAGAATGAAGAAGAGAGTCAAGGATGCAAATGTCGAACCTGGTGCTATCAGGACAGCTACTTGACAGGCTGTAATGAGCAGAGGTAAATCTTTTATAAGGTTAACGCTCCTCTCTCTCTCCATCAGCTGTCATACAAGAGAGAATTAAGCGCAGGCGTGCAACCAAAATAACACTCTCCCTCCCTCATTAGAGCCGACTGAGGGTGGACGATAGGACAGGCAGTCACGGGGTGTGTGTGTGTGTGTGTGTGTGGTTGGGAAGGGGGTTGTAATTTGCAGAGGAAATCCAGACAGAGAGAAAAAATAGGATGGTGGAGGAGTACATGGAAAGAGTTAAAATAAAAACAGCAGCATGGGATATAGGGTGTGAAAGAGACCTTAAATGTACAGTACAAGCAAAATATGCATGTTTAACCATGTGCATGTCGTGCAAATAAATGTATCCCCATGTTGTTGCATTTGTGCTTGCTTTGTGTTCCTATAATTGTGATACAAAAAACAATGATGAGGTACCCATTTGATCCTAAAGTTAAATATTTAGGAGCCTTTTTTTTTTTTTTTTAGTTTGCTAGAATCTTTTACATTGATCTTTTAATAACAGTCCCTTCTGTGTGGTATGATGGTTTAAAAACTGTATACATGTTTTCCAGTTTGATGTTTTACAACAAATATCATTCTCAAAAACAAATAATATAAAAAAAAATATTTTCTTTTTGTAACAACATTATTAATTTATCCAACAAAACTCTGCTGTGAATATATATTTTATTTCCACACATTGGCAAATTAATGTCAGTAACGTCTCACAAACCTAAAGAAAAGTAGTACTTCAACAGCCTCCAGTTCATTTTAAATTGGACCTAACCATGTTCAAGTTTGTATACATTTTGTGAATCTTTTCGTCTGATTCATTAAAAAGAACAAATTCATAAGACTCATTTTTCATGAATCAAACACAAATGACTGCGGTCTAGTGCTTTGTTTGTTGTTGTGTGCAAGAAACACAGACTCACACTTAAACAAGGTGCTATCAAATATCGACAAATCTTCCTCAACTGGGTTTTAAAACATTTCATTTTTATTTATTTACTTTTTTTTTTGCGTTTGCGTCCATTTTTACTCACAGTCTGGAGCCCTGTGTAAAAAAAATACTGTGGCTAGTGCATATGTATTGTGGTGTTGCATCAGTGCTTGTAAAGGTGTGTTTGGATGTGTGTAAGGGCCATCATTAGCTCAGCATGAGTCTGATTCCTTTATAATTGGAAGCATTGGGGATTGTCAATAGAGAATTTTCATGCACTGCTGACAGGTAGAGCTGGTAGTCTGCTTGTCAACACAAAAGACCAATAAACACAAAGCTCTTTTAAATTACTTGGTGCTTTTGCAGAGGGACAGAGGGACCAAAACTAAAGGGGTTAGTGTACATTTGAACAATCATAAGGGCTTGAGGCAGATATTGTTACTTTTGCATCAGCATTGATTTTTCAGCAAGGCATCCTCATACTTCACACTGTCACACACACACACACACACACACACACACACACACACACACACACACACACACACACAGTACACTGATCCTGTTTATCCTTCCAGTGGGAGTCAGCTAAACCACTGAATGAAACAATAATGCATATAGTTTTGAATAGTTGGCACAAATATTATATAATTATGTATTATTTAAAAACACTAGACTAATTAAGCGTTTGAAAGAAAAATTACAGAATGAAAGTGAAATTGTGAGCACTAGGGGAGTTTTCACCTGCTGGAAACGAGGCATTTTCCACATGGATGGGGCCTCAGGCAAGGGGCGACTCTTGCGGAGCAGGGTTGTTCGTGTATCCTGTATACGTCCAAGCTGAGCCTGTGAAAGATTCAATAGACACTTACAGTTTAATCACTCTTCTCATAGAAGCGAAGGTTAAGATTAAAGTCATTTTGTGCTATCTTCAACAGACCTTCTTATGCTGATGGGCCTGTAGGATTTTGTCCTTGGCCTGCTGCTCTTCCAGCCATCTCTGAGCATACTTATACTCAATGAGCTCTGAGATTGGGGTGGATGGTCTAAAGTTGAAAAAAAAAAAACACAGTCTTCTCAGGTTGCCCACATCTGAATATGCAGATTTCTGTGATTTACACTTGTTTTGGTAGATAAAAGCATAATCAAATTAGATAATATATTTAAAAGAATTGTTCACAAAATGAAAATTCTGCCATCATTTACTCACTCTCGTGTCGTTCCAAATCTGTGTGACTTTCTTTCTTCTTTGGAACATAAAAGAATACATTTTGAGAAATGTTTCAGTTTTTTTGGTCCATACAACAGAAGTCAACACAAACTGTCCAGTTACCAAAATTATTTTAAATATATTCTTTGTGATTCACTAAAGAAAGTAAATCACACAGGTTTGGAATGGCATGAGGGTGAGTAAAATGATCACAAAATTTCCATTGTTAGGTGAACTATCTCTTCAATATTTAATAGAATATTTTAAAATTTACACTTCTGCAAGTTGAATAAGCTATGTTCAGTCAAGGTTTAGCATTGACAGTCTCATTTAATAACAGGTGTGACCCTCAAACGGTCCCGTTCTCACAACAGATTACACGCAGTATTTGAGTCACTACTGTATGAACGAATAATCGATGTGACGCTCCTTTTTGTTGTCGCATTAGCCGTGTATCGTCTGTAACCATAACGACAGTGACAAAACTGTCATGTGTTCATCCGCCAAATCTGAATTATTTGAATCGCATATGGACCACAAAACTGATGGGATTAGCACCGGTGGAAGGCAAGAGTGACTAAAACCTTCAGATGGTACACATCTCAAGTATATGTATCCTATGCCTTTATGCATATTCAGTCTGGGCGTTGTGATCAATGGCTCAACATCCTAATGAATTTAAAAGACAGCTAAGGGAGCCTCCCAGTCCAATCACCCTATCATTGGGTGAAGTTCTGGGTAGTGCAGTGGAATGCCGAGCGCTATTCCCTTTCATTGGCATTCGATCTTGGACTGCCAGGTGTAAAGTTGTGAAAACAACATTCTATATCTCCAGATATATCTATGTATGTGTGTGCTGTATTGAATGTGTGTGTATGGGGATGGTGACATTTTGTGCAAGGATCCTCATTAGGGCTGACCGTGGCATTGGCAAACAGCATTTGATGGATAGAGTGCAGGACCAAACAAGTCCCTGTGGACCCCTGATCTTACCTCTCATTGCTCCAGACTGCCTTCCTCCTGACTGGCTCTTGAAACACACTCTCACCTAGTACTTCTTACACTGGATGTATCAACATCAAGTGTGTGTGTGTGTGTGTGTGTGTGTGTGTGAGAGAGAGAGAGAGCAAAAGAGAGGAAGTCTGGACACAAAGCTGTGTTTTCAGTTAAATATTTCAGCTCCATTTCAACAGTATCAAGGCCCAAGAGGACAAGAAAAAAAAAAAAAAAAGCAGGCAGAAGGAAGGAGTGAAGGGAGCTTGTGGTGCTGTGGACCGCTGTAATAATCCTACCTGTGCTCTCAGCAGAGTGCACGTGTCATATCTCACTGGGCACAGAGCTCAAAGATGAGCTTCTCCCTCTTTCTCTCTGTTTCTTATAGATATACATTTCTGTACCACTTTCTACATACATTTCTCTATTGCTTTCCTGCTCCTGTCTTTTGCATCATCCAGTAAGACAAAACACCCAAATCACTTTCCAAATTGATCAATACCCAGCAATCTCTGATTCCCACACAAAAATGACCTATGGATATGAAAAATGGAGCATAGATCTGTAAATAGGTTTTCATGGACCTATTTACGGATCTGCTCCCTCAATATATCCGAGTTTGTTTAAAAAAATATATATATATATTTTCCAGATTATAGAAACTGGAAATGTTAATTCTTTTCAGTTATGTGGTTACTTTTATAGGATTATTGTTTTGCTGTTTGCGGACTGTAGTTTTGTTGTCTTTTTACATGCCTTTTGAAACATCATAATTCACTTCACATATTAAGTGTCCTTTAAAACTAAATACATGGCTACAAAATGATAGATTGATAACTTTTTGTATTACTAACTGAACATTTGCTGAACAAGAAATCTGTGGTTGCTAAATGATGCATTTTGTATTTAGTAAATGAACAAATGCAAAATGACAAAATAAAGTAGTGTTACTTGAGAAAATAGTTTAGAGAACCAAAAAAATCTAAATGCATCCACTAACAAAACAATGTGAAAAGTGAGGGGGGCATATTATAAGACTAGCTCATGAATATTAATTACAGAAATAATATTCACCCAAAAGTCCTAAATGATTTGCTAAAAGGCTGGTAAGTAGATGCTGGCCATATTAGGATTTATTCAATCTAATACTGATACAACCAATTGACAGATGCTTCTTCAGACGCTTATTTACATATCTGGCAAGTGGCTACAATTTGCAGCCAAGCAAAACTAAATTCTTCCAAATATTATGATTATTTTAAAAATAATTCCCCAGAAATTATTATTATTAATTGAAGTTAATTAAATATCTATAATATGTCTTAAATATAATGGTTTATAATGCCTGCAATATTACTGAATATCTTTACAACCAACTATTTTTGAAATCTTCTTATAGACAAAGCTTTCTGGCAGACTGTAAAAATCTTCTTGTGCGGTGTCAACTGTTTTTGAATGTTTTGATTCGCTGCCTATATCTGATGCGAGGGTGTGTATATGTGGGTGGGAGATATAAACAGACAGTAGGAAAGAGACAAAGCCAAGGCAGAATAATGTGTCATTTAAATGCATATCAGTATGTACAAATTAATAACCGTTTCTTATTATTATTAAGTTTTTAAATAATGTAGTAACAGCCTTATTAATTGGAATATTAATATTAATATTTTCTTTTGAAAATGTACATTATTTGATTGAGATTAGACTGAGATCATAATGGTGAACACACCTACACTCACCTGTTAGTAATACCAAACGAAGCATCTGCTGGTATGCAAGCTGGGGCAGACCTGCGAAACCCCTCTCTGGTCAACGGCTGCTGCCGAATGTCATGGGTGGCACGGTACTGTTGCAGCTCTTTAGCAGTAACCAAGCCTGACTTGACCCCTTCTCGGTTAAGGGCGATAAAATCCCTCTCAGCCTCCCGGTTTCTGGTAGACATAGTGTGAGTGTGCCAGCTGGAGATAGCTATAAAATGAAAGAGAGAGAAATCACAGCAGAAAAAATACCATGAAATCAAGAAACACTTTGTTCAGCACACAAAACTCCTTTGATGAGAAGGATTGCACTACAAGTCCTTCTATTTGTCTTGTTTTTCCTTAAAAATATCTAAACAAAATAACTTAATAATAATAAAACTTAATAATAGTTGAGAAGCTTGAGAATACTTGAGAAGCAAAACTGCAGATGATACAAATACTATTTAAAAGATGTTTTTCTCGCAATGTGGCAGCTTTGGACACTGAGTTTGCAAAGCATACTAGTCTAAATATAGATCTAAATAAGTTTTATTTTATTGTACCAAAAGACTTCTGGAAAACTTAGACAAATAACACTCTATAGACAAATATCACTATATAAAAGTGTAAAAAGTAAAAAAAATACTTTTACCTTGTTCTGAACACTTAAGTTAGAAATATTAGAAGTATTCAAACCTATCAGCAGTTTGAGGAAGAGAAAACGCAAAACTGTTTAACAGCTTTAGTGACCGGCAGCTCTACTTCATGACACCAGGTAAATAAAAGTAGGCATGGGCATGTTCAAAACCAAGTAGAGATCAGTTTTGGGTGTTTTCTGCAATAATAGTTACATAAGGATTTGTGATGAGTGAGCTTAGATAAGCATGTCAGGGTAACCTCAGCCTAGAACTGCATCATAGTTTGTAGGGACTGTATAAGAGCTTGACACTTGCAGTCACTGCCTGTTGTCCGTAGGAAGTGTATAATTAAAGTGTGAGATGAGGAGCCAGTGCAGAAGCCAGGCACAGTTTAGTATGCTAACAAGAGTGCACTGACAGCAGAGGCTAAGCGCCTGAGGGGACACTTACTGAAGAAAACGCACTGTGACATCATCCTGTGACAAGAGTTGATTGGGAGCGGGTGTGGTGTCTCATAAACAAAGGCTTTGAGTGAGTGTAGCTGGAGCTTTATAATGACTGAATCATAATGATGAGGTTTTGAATGGAAAGCCAACAGTGGTAAAGATTCTAAAGACAAATATAGTGTCAATTTTACAAAACTGTATTGCCACCTACCCTCTGGCACACCTCCATCCTGAACTGTGGTCGCTGTCCCAAAAACAAAGTCAGGTCCTGGATAGGACAAACCTCTCGACTTGGTCTTTCCAAGAGCTGGCTATAGAGAAAACACAGTAATGAGATAAATGCAAATATTTCATGAATAGTGTCCTTATGTTTTTTTAAACAAATATATATCATTCTATCATGCTCTGGAAGCTTCACCAAGACAAATTCCTTCTGTTTGCAAGGAAACTTAAATAGATATAAACAGACTTAAATTCTAAATGTAAATAAAAATGGCATTTATGTACATTTTAATAATTATTTGAATCTAAATACTGATATATTTATAAATAATTATAATTTTAATCTAAATATTTAATTTTCTCTCCAAAATCCTTTTTGTGTGTCTATTTTTTGACAGAACAGTAGCTCTGGCTTTTCAAAACTTTGTTTTCTGAACCTATAAACTGTCAATCAAACTGTCAATCAGCCTCAATTACATCACCACAATAAAAGCGCTGTTAAACTGAAGCACTTAACGGCGCAAGACAATGCACGCATCACAATGTCAAAGTTTTATGGACCTCTAGAGTGGCGGCTGATTTCTTGATTGACAGGCAGTTTTCCAACACACACCTTCAAACCCTAGCACACCAAAGCATCTGATTGTGTCTATTAATAAAATCATAATTATGCACAAACTTATTACCATAAAAAATGCTGCAAAAGAAGCCCAAATGACTGCAGTGTCTGGCAGCACAGTAAAAACAAATTCCCATTGAACGTTGATGTGAGTGATCTTGATGGCTGATTTCTTCAGTCAGGACTCAGTCTGAATCACTAGCACAATGTAGTCCAGTCAGTTCATGCAGAGTATGAGTTATGTCTCCAGAGTCATAACTGTAAGATGATTGACAGCTAAAGAGTTGAAAAAGACAACGCTTATCCTACCATGTGTGTGTTGGGGGGTTGTTTGGGAGGGGGGTAGTTACCCCCTATCATCATCTACTCAGAGAGCTCTCATGGGGCAAAAGGAAAACCCACTATTTTTCTCTAAGCTCTGTTAAACAGCTCAAAGCCTTGTTTTAAGAGCAGATTAGCTGCGAAAAAGTGGAAAATCGTGAATCAAACCACGGCAAAGGTGACAACCGGATGTATCAAAAGTGATCTGTGGAATATGGTGCCTCAGCACACCAGAAGCACGTATCTTTGATCTTTGATGGAACATGAGGGAGGTGTGCTCATGTGTCAGTCATAGAGTTACATTCATGTCAGCGGCTCTCCTCACGCTGCCGTATGCGATTTTTGGAGGGAGAAAAGAAGCAGCGCAGTGAGTCTGTCATCATCTCTGGAGATCTCTGTGTGTTTGCTGTGCTCTAAAGACTTAATTCTTGGTTAAAAACCCTCAATCCTTCATTATTCTGAGCTTTGAATAGTCTACACTGAAAAATGGATTTGAAGATATTTGTCACTGGACCACCACCAATCATGCTGGGCAAGTAAAGCCTACCAAAAACCGAATTCGTCTGCCAAACTTGGTTCTTTTTTATGGTGAATTCCTAAGCCCGGCCAAATTGAGATTGTCTAAATCTTTCTTGGCCTTTTTAACTCACAGACACCCAACCTCTAGTTAACATTATCTGCTGAAACATATCAAATGCTTCTTAAAAGCGCCAATCTTTTGAGTAAGTGCCACCAGGCTTCTCGGCCAGCCCTTTAATCCCCTTCGCAGTTTTAATCTGCAGATTGTTTTGAGGAGATCACTTAGAGATGCCTGAAGGAACGTGTTGACTGTTGGCGTAAAACGGCTAATCAGACCCCTCAAAACATTATTGGGCCTTTCATTCACAAAAAAAACGCTGAAAGAGAAGAGGACAACAGAAAAGGCAAGTCAGGCGAAGGATTATGTTAAGCAAAAGCTCCTTTTATATTGTCATTTATTGGTGATCTGTCTGTATATTGTGCTTTCATTAACCAGGCATGGAGCTGCTGAATGAGCCAAAGAGAATAGGGCCGCTTCAGGAGAGGCTACACGAGGGTCAGCGGGAGCAGATTATTCGCACAGGCTAAAAGAGACAGAGAACAGGGGGACATAATCATCTCTTACTAAGGAGACCCCTTCAGTCTATTCAGGCCCCCGTGCTTTAATTTCACCATTCTTTTGTCCTTTTCTTACTCATGTGTGCTTTTAGGATTTTACTTGAGCTGCTGAGATTAGCTTAGCACTGACCCTGAGAGTCCATCGCTGCATTTTGACGCTGAACGCTGAACACTTTTTTTTTTTTTTCTCAGATGTTGCGAATTCCATGTCGTATTTGTCTTTTTTCTCCTTAATCACACCCAGACATCATTCCCGACAGCCTTTGCTACTAGATTTGCACACATTTTAGAGAGGAAGCTTCTGGATAAAACTGGTCTGCTCCTCCTGTCCAAGACCTAGTAGGTTTATTTGGTCCCCGCGGAAGTGGTTTAATCTTATCAGGCAGCAGCATGGAGAACTGCGAGCCAGGCCTGATCATCTCATCTCAACAGTGCTGACAGACAGCTTCGCCATGAGTTTCTCCGTCAGACTTACAAATAAAAGCGCCCATGATGATGATTAGAGGATAATGGCAGTAATGCTCACCAAACTGTCTCCACTAATTATTATCCCGCTCTTCCAACCCAGTCCAGCGCCATCTGGTGCATGATTACAGGACAGCAGGCACATTGGCTTAAAATTAATCTCTTCATCTCAACTAAACTAAATCGAGGGAATGAATGGCAGAGAGAAAGTGGAAGAGGGGAAGCACAAGAAAGAATCTGTATCTTTGTCACTGTGTGATCTGATACAATTCATGGGGAGAGAATTCAAATATATTCCCTGTCATGAAGAAGCAGAGGAAAACGTGGTCTATATTCATAATTTCTACCTCATCACTGTATTTGCAAGAAGGCAATCCAGAAAATGCCAACATGTTTAAGTCAGCTAAAAAAAAACATTTATTAATAAGGATTAGGTCAAAAATGCTGAGAGGAGAGAAAGTGGAATCATAACCCTAACTTTCTTATAAGATCACAGCTTTTCTCTTCTCTAGCTAAATCCGTCAACTCTAAATTAATATCAGCCCATTCTAAAATCCCCAGAATGTCAATGCGCGCATATGTGCAACGCAAACATACACGCACATTCATCTCATCTCCTCTATAGCCTGGCTGGTTATTAAGATGCTAACTCTCTTTATGTGTGGCAAATCCTGAAGCTTTGGGTATAATTGATGAGGCATTTCCATAAAGAGGGCCAGCTAATTGGGAGCATGTGTCTGGTCTGGGCAAGCCTGTGCTACCCTTCTTCAATACAGATGAGTGTTATCCTACCACTTTAGATGTATGTATGCTTGAGTATGTATGTGTGGGTGTGTTTAATAAAAAACGGTCCACAACTTGGATCACAAACTGCGTTTAAACCATGTGAATAAGCGGTACAGTAATTAGACATGTCCAAGAGTTAAAGCTGTCCTTAACCTGGAGTAAACTTGTACATGGACAATCAAACATGCAGCTAGGCCAATGGCATTATTTATTTATTTATTTTAAAATTCATGAACAATGCAGTTGATATACCACCGTTCAAAAGTCTGCCATCAATAAGATCTTTTTTTGAAACAATGAATACGTTTATTATTATTAAATGGCAGTAAAGACATTAATAATTCTATTTCAAATAAATGCTGTTTTTTTCAACTTTCTATTCATTAAAGAATCCTGTAAGAAATGTATCACGGTTTCCACAAACATTTTAAGCAGCTGCTCTCAACATGAATAATAGTAAGAAATGTTTGTTGAGCATCATATCTGCCTACTGAAAATTCAGTTAACATGACAGAAATAAAATGCTATTATAATTTTTTTTAAATTGTAACAATATTTCATGATATTAATGCTTTTACTGTTTCATACATTTAAATGGGAGTGTATATACATTGACTTGAATACACATCCCCTGTATTAAACCTGTTTTAATTGCTGAATTAAAATTGATTAATGAATTAAAATTCATAAAGAAATCAAGAAGCCCACAGTCTACATAAATAGTTAGCAATACAACTGAACACAGACAAGTATGATATATGTGTTTACATTCTTTCGATCCATAAACGAATGCATACGGCCCCTGTTATGACAGACTACATATGCCAAAGGTCTCTTTTCATATCTCATTTACATTTATCTATTATGCAAGCAGTTTACAGTTATATATTGGGATCATGGTTATGTATCTGTCTCTCTGTGCTTGTGTCTACAGCAGTCCCAGCTGGATCCCATTAATAATAAGGCCCTGTGTTGCTACAGCGACTGTGTTGAAGCTAAAGCACCTTGCAGAAGTGGTAGAGAGGCACTATTTGCATGGACCTAAGTGTAGATGCCTACAAACAGTTGAGGTGGGTGAAGGTCAACGATGAGGCCAGTTCCTGTGCAATTCAAATAAAATCCACAGGCCAGTTAAAGTCTCTAGGCAACTGTACAAAATTTTTGCTTAATTTTTACCAACTCTCAAACTCTCTCTGATAATGCTTTTTAAAATATATTTGTATTAATCTGCTTTAGTTAATTCATGAAAAAACAGCTTTAGGCCAGACCACATATACATAATAAATTTGCGCTTCAGGCGAATATTGGCTACAGTACAGATTTGCTTAAGAATGAACCGCAGATTGCCGTGTGTCTAACATTAGCTACATAGGCTGAATTGAAGTGAATGGTAATGAGTGGGAAGAGGGGACTGTGAATGGGGCCCAGCCAGCCTGCTGCACAGCAGGGCTCTCTCAGACACCAGAGAACAACAAAAGCCCCAAATCTGCTCCCCTGATCTCTAATTTACTGGTCATCAGGGAATACAGGCATGAAAACAGGATTTATTGGCCATGCCTCATCAAAAAGGAATTAACAAGAGGAGAGGAATGGAGAGAAGAGGGCTTTTTGTACTTTTCTCTCTATCAACTTTTTGGTTACAAGCACAGAAAACCACACTTTGTTTCAGATTAATTCATCTCCTTTTTACTTTGAGGCCCATTAGCACATTACTAAGATATATGTCCATTTTCCCCACGGGACAGCCATACATGAGCCCGGCATAAGCAGAGAAAACTTATGCGATGATGAACTGCTGCACAGACCGACAAGAGATGCGCTCAGCACAAGGGACTTGCTGCAGTTGGCCTATTTCTTAATGAATATGAGCCTTTCACAGATCTCCCTTTATATTGCAAGTGAGCAAAGAAGGCTGAATGTTCGAACCTATACAGCTCTCAAAGCTAGACGTGCGAGAGGGAAGAAATAGAGCAACATCAGGCAACGCCATAAGAACAAAAGCTTAAATCCTCACAGATGACTCTGTCATTGTTCCAGCGCATTGCCAAAACCTGTAGCTATGACTGCTCAGAATGAAAAAGAATGAGAAATCCTTGATCTCATGAGACTATAGGAACATGCACGCAGTTCATTATCATAGTCATTTAAATACAGTAATCCTATTTTCTGCATCAGTCAAAAGGGGCATATCAAATAACCCTAGAGAACATTAGAAAGAAAGGAGGGGCGAGCATAGGTCTAACAGAGGCATCTTATCCCACCAGGGATGGACAGGATGATTGGATGAGTGTAAAAAGAGAGAAAGGCCATGGGAGCGAAGGAAAAGGAGAAACACTGAGGATTGTGCAGGTTCATTTCATTCTTCCTTATGCTTCAATGGAAGACTTGATGAAGTTGAAATGAAGCAGAATTAGATGAAAGATACGCGGGAAGTACTTAGTTAGAGATTCAAGACTTGCACTGGGTTTCAGAAAGAGGGTTAACTAGAGGAGAAGGCAGAGAGAAAAAAAACATGATCTGCACCATCTTTCTTATAAACACCATTCCTCAAATCTCAGAACTGCACTATCTTAAAAATAAAAGTTCTTTGTTGCAATCTATAGTTCTAAGAAGAACCTTTAACATCAATGGAACATTTCAACTGCACTAAAGTTTTTAAAGGTTCTTTAGATTATTACACTGTAAGAAAAACCAAGAAAAAAATTATTCACTGAAAGTTCTTCCATAGCATCATTGTCGAAACACCCTTTTGGAACCTTTATTTTTAAAAGTTCACACTTTGTTATAAACACATGAAGTTATTCTCATGAATAACTGTTAATTCTCATGAAGGCTGTTAATGGTCTGTGAGTTATTGCGTTTCTTTTGTTAAATATATCTATTGAATATGAAACGTTCATGTTTTGTTTTTGTTTTTTTATTCAAAAAACTCCAGTGGACTCAGTGTTTCAATTACTATGTTTTTTTTTTGTTACCAACAAATTAGTATTATTTCTTCTGAATTCTTGAATAAAGGAAATATGCACGTTAAAAGTGTAAGATTCTAAAAGGACTGATCGAACCAGTGTGAGTTGCACATTCTGGATGTTTTTTAAAAACTCTTTAGCTTATTCATTTTCGTGCTACGTGACTTGACCGATGTGTGTGAGATAAAGTAGCCATGCGAAATGTGTAGTCCTGCTGTGGTATTCCAGGAACAGTGCTGAGCAACGCTGGACTAGATCACACAAACATCAGCGTCACGGTGAGATTTATTCAGAGACTGACTTTGCCATCTAGTGGTCATTTTAGTTAGGCCATGACGTTATTCTGTTGTCCATTTCCAAACAATAAGGTGAAAATTCCACCATTTATTTGTGAAACACAGCATGAATTTTTCATTAAGACGAATTATTTGTTTGTTTATTGTATGTGCGAAAATGAGCCATTCATACATGGTGCTATGCACAGAAATATGTTTACAAAGTTAACTTCCCCAGTACTCAAAGCCATCATCAATATCAGTCCTGACCTTAATTAATAGAGGACGATGCAGCATAGACTCTCTCACCACACCAACACGAGGACTTTCCATTTCTGACTCCTTTAAACCCTAATTGTAAAATAAAAGTATAGATGATGGTACGATATGATGAAAAAAAGTAAAAATAGCAATTACTACATGAACAATTACACGAAAATTACTTCGAAAGAAGATCTCCAACCTGTAGGGCGAGACGAGAGCTCGAAAAACACGATTCCCAGGTGCTTTTTGTGGATAAACAAACCTTCCTGAACCTTGATGTGTTAACTGCCGTTCAAAAGCACTGTAATACACAAATATATTTAAGCGATTTCACAGGCCGTGACACGATCCTCTTTCTGGTCGCCTTGCGTTGTCATGGAGATGGGACGCTTCTGTGAGCGCGAGTATCGCGATGTTATTATTTAAGCTTATGATTCTTTTGAATTTGATACTTGCACGTATAGTGAGATATACTGCATTTTGAAAGTCAAAAACCTAATATATACAAAACATCAAAGTCATATTCGATGTATTGACCTGTCATGTTCGTCACTCCAGTACGATAGAGGGAAGCATTGAACAACAGATGCAAAGACCGCGAGACACGGGAGACAACAGAAGAGAGCACATAAACTCAAATATGAATTTCTGTATTTTAATTGTTATTAGTAGGTTAGCAGGATACAACATTTATGTATTGCCTCAGCGACTGATGCCTCGTTTTACCATCCACAAATTTATTCCACAAGGCTTTTATTGTTCTGTTTCAAATATAGGCTACCAAATTACTGTAGGCCTATATATGCTTATATTATATAAATGTGGGCTGCGGTCATTTGTACTTAAATAGGCTATATGCTGTTACTCTAAATAACGAAAGCACATTATTTCACTAATATTTTGACATTTTATTTTCACTATGAAACATTAAAGTAGACACTTTACTTCCACTTAATATGCTTTCTATGGATATAAAATCACTTTTGTAAATTTCATTTGATGCGGACACCAAAATGGGTTATTGATGGTAATGGGATATTGGATTAATAAGTTAATGACACACATTTTAGCCATAATATTTGGAATTATCAAAGAGTAACCAAACATGAACTACTCTGTTTGTTCTCTTTATCCAATAGCCTAGGTATAGTAGTTTGCTTATAACCTGAATTGTGAATTCGAGTTTTGTTTTTACAATTCAAGTCATAGGCTAAAGCAAACCACATACACCTAGATTTAATGCAAACAAGAACACCTCCTTAAATTTCCTGTGAAGAAACTGCACATGCACGCATTTATTTTACTAAAAGTTGACTATTTTTTAAAGAATCAAGCAATTTAAGAGAAGACACTTAAAACAAAGAAAATGTATGATGTAGTATTTGTGTGTAACAGTATATTTTGTTAAGATAACCATGTCACAATTATTCAACCCCTATATAATATTGTTATTTTTAAAGCTTTCTGACATTTTTTATGGCCTGAAATGGAGCTGAAACATCATTAAGCCTTTGGGAACTCTATAACGATCCTTCATTTGCTTCAGCTGTGATGCATACATAAACCCCAACCATGAAGGTTTTCAAGGTGAGTTGCAATCATGGGAAAGACAAAGGAGCTTCCACAAAAGCTGAGAGAGGAGATTATTTCATCACATCTGAAGGGCCTTGGGTATAATAGATTTCCAAATTTTTTTACATTGGGAGCATTATAAGGAAGTTTAAAACTTATGGAACAGTTGCAAACCTTCCTGGCCTTGGAAGAATGCCCACAATTTCATCAAGGGCCCTTAGCAACTTAATCAGGACAGCTAAGAAAACCCCCCGTGTGACTGCAAGACAGCTACAGGATGACCTGATGAAGGCTGGTACAAGTCCTTCAGTGGCAACTATAAGACGTGCACTGAATAAGCAAGGACTTCATGGCCGGACCCCAAGACGCACTCCACTCTTGACCTCAAGGAACATCAGGAGTCGACTAGAATATGCCAGGAGGAATTTGGATAAAAATACAGAGTTCTGGGAGACAGTTCTATGGACTGATGAAACCAAACTGGAACTTTTTGGACATATGGACCAGCGGTAAGTCTGGCGTGCACAAGGTCAGGCTTATGACCAAAAGAATACCATTCCCACGGTCAAGCACTGAGGTGGGTCATTGATGATGTGGAGCTGTTTTTCTGCGGCAGGAACTGGCAGTCTTGATCATGTACCTGGCATCATGGAATCCCAGAAATACCAGGTCATTTTAAAGAAGAACGTGATGCCTTCTGTTGACAAATTAAACCTTGGTGATCATTGGATCTTCCAGCAAGACAATGGTCCCAACCACACCTCCAAATCAACTAAAGCTTGGTTGGGGAAAAGATGCTGGAGCGTCCTGGAGTGGCCTTCTCAGTCACCAGATTTAAATCCAATTGAAAATCTTTGGTGGGATTTGAAGAAGGCTGTTGCAGCACGGAAGCCATCAAACATCACTGAGTTACAGACTTTTGCACGTGAAGAATGGGCAGAGATTCCAATCGAGAGGTGTAAGAAGCTTGTCAGCACTTATCGAAACCGTTTGTTAGAAGTTATAAAAAATTAAGGACACTCCACAAGGTACTGAAGCTGAGGGTTGAATAATACTGCACATGCTCGTGTTGCAAGAGTTACAATTTTCATATGAACTTCAAAGTTAAGTCAACTTCTGTTGTCAAAATAACTCGTATGTATCAATACATTTTTTTTTTTTTTTTGTTCTTTCACAAGGTTTTTCTTTTCATTGATTTTCATTATCTTTTATCAACATCACTATAATGTCTTTTGAGGTGAGGGGGTTGAATATTTCTGATTGCAACTATATAATATGAATGTATAACTGCAGCTTTTAATTTCTAGTGTACAGCGACCTCTGCTGGCAGAAATCTTAACACTGACGAGTGATTTCTCAAATCTGCCGCGTCATCATTTGTGCGATCTATGGCTGACTTAATTCCCATAGATGACCAAATATAGCATATACAGTCCTATGGTGTCTTTTAAAAGTAACATCACTCTTTATGTCTAAAATCGGTTTATAGGCTATTTATAGCTACAAGCCCAGTCACAGGCAGCCTATCTGTGTAAAGCGATGTGAAGGGTGCCCACTTATTTTAATAAAGTGGAAAATATAGAAGAAGACGTTGAAGATTTGTCAGAGACAGGGTTGTCGCCGACTCGCCCTAAGAAGAGTTGACATTCGTGCATGCAGGACCCTGTGGCTGCCATCTATGCTCGACCGCGTTGGAACCGAGCTTCCTCAGCATCAGCAGCTCCGCTGACTCCCCGTCCCCGTCGCATCTTTAGGAGAACTAGAGTGCCGTGACTTGCAGAAGAGGAAACGGCCGACTGTATCGCGTGGAGGTAACAGAAACATTGTCCTTTAGCTATATGGCAGTCTGTATTTGCATGTGTTTTCAGATGCCCAAGCGTTTGTTTCAGTAAAAGAAAAATGTAAATCGAATGACCTGAACTATCCTTGAACACATGGGATGGGTGGGTCTGCGGTATGCGGTTATTAGTGCCTGAGTTTTTACCCGACGGAATTTGTTACTTGTATATCCCTGTTTTGAA
Organism: Cyprinus carpio; assembly: GCF_018340385.1. Taxonomy (NCBI): domain Eukaryota; kingdom Metazoa; phylum Chordata; class Actinopteri; order Cypriniformes; family Cyprinidae; genus Cyprinus; species Cyprinus carpio. The sequence goes on from NC_056576.1 coordinate 17,089,045, forward strand.
TAGACCTAGTCTGTTTGAAAGATGTATGGGTGAGAAGTCTGATACTGAAATATCAGGTTGTGTCACTGTCACCTATAAAATGGTGGGCCACATAATGACCTTAAATCTCTCCCAGGTTCTATATTTAATGTCTCGAAGCTCATGCGTGCTTTTTATGTAGATAAGCTACAGGACCAATATTTTAACATTTTTCTCCACAGTTGTTTAAAGAAGTTAGTTTGGACCCTGCACAGAATGAAGTCCTATCCATCACTAGCAGCTTGTTTTGTGTTATGTAAGTAACATGTCCTTTAACATTCATTTTATCGAGAAAATTAAGACAATAAATGCAGGTGCATGAACAGTTCTTATTCCTAAGACTTAACAAGCCTTAAAATAACATTAATGCAGAAAGGTCCTTGTTTATTTATGTTAGGAGATGGTTTGAGGGCCTCTAGCTATACTGTATGTAATTATTTGGAATGTAGATGGAACATTTTCCAACATGCTTCATCTATTTAGTATTTTATACAATTCTTAAAAATGTGTATAATTATTATTAAGTTATTATGACCTCATTTGAATTGAACAATTACATGGAATATTATACCCTTTTTTTAATCATTTTGACACGCTGCAGGGTAATTTATATTTTAAAAAATTTCACATGATCAATTCCTTTAAAGCAGTTTTTTTTTTTGACTTCATAACAGAATACTCTCTGCCAGACTTCTCCAATCATTTAATCAGCTGAAACTCCTCTCCTTTTGTACAATTGACTGCACATTCAGAATTCAGAACTGCACATTCAGATTTCCATCTAATTAACAACTGATGGATAGAACAAAATTCCCAACCATTTTTTTTTCATTTTAAAAAATCACTTCAATATTAAGCCACAATACATGACTAAAATTTTTTTAACCCTCCAGTGTTATTTGCGTGGCAGTCAAAAATTATTATTATTTTATTTTATTTTATTTTAATTTTTAATTAAATTAATGTATGATATTTTAGTTTAATAATGTTTTTTTATTTATTATTTCTATTTTTACCATTCTATTTTATGGTACTAAATAATATTTATGGAATAGTTATGATCCATTTATTACTTGTTAACCACTTTTTGAGAATAGACCTGAAAATGACGTTTCCAAATTAAACTGTCATAAATCTTGAATGCTTTGGAGCACAGACTTAAGTTTGGTCTCTTTTTAAAGAAGACACTTAGCAGATTATTGCTGACATGGACATTTAAAGGTGAAACAAAAATAGTAATAGAAGTTCAATTTTATTTTTATGAAAAATGCACAAAAATACTATTTAATACTGTTTAATACAAAAATACTATTTTACTATTTAATATATACTGAAATATATATTTTCAAAAACACATTTTACTCTAAAATGGCAAGAAAATGAAAGCCATAAATCTAAATACGTTGTGTTCCATATTTGAGACTTAGCTTTCAGTAAGATTTTGCTTGGGTGCAGTACTAAACTTTTCCACTAGATGAAATTCACACACATTCATTTTCAATGTGATCATTTTTGACTGTGAACAATACAAGTTTGACTTTTTTTCAGGAACATTTAAGCTTTTTTTAATCATGTCCATGATTTTGTGTGTGTGTGTGTTTCCACATAGCAAGTGCCAAAAACTTTCCCAAATTTTGTACCAATGTTCCAATGAAGTAAAATAAATGAATGAATAAATAAAATTAAATAAAAAAGAGAGTACATTCCAATACTGGGCAAACAAATCATGTCCAATTACCTTTACATCTGCTTCTCTATTTAATAGATTTTTAAAGCACATACAAAACTACTAGATGTGCTCATAACACTTTTCCATTTCAGTTTATAGTAAAAATGCTTTTATAATAGGCCACATATAGATATATCTGAAATGTATATGTATAGGTATTTAGACCCATGTAAGTATTCTATTTAAAAAATGCTCATCTTATTCCTGAAAATTAGCATTAGTATGCTCCATATAGCAATCCCCCAAAATCATATTTTATATTTTAAAATGCTTGTGCTTCTCTCCCAGTAGCATGCCTGTCATGTTTGATGGGTGTGATCACTGCAACAAATCCATACCAGAAACCCAGCTTCTTGGATTTTAACTCTTGGTTCTGGAACACCCCTCGAGGGCCACAGATGTACTCTTGCCTTACATACATTGAGAAGAACCTCCGGGTTGACTGTGAATTCCCAGAGACTCACAAGATCCCTGGGCCATTCTGCGAGTTCAAACAAGATGGGCGACTCATGGGATCCACCTACCCAAACACCCCGGTCCACATGATTCCACCTATTGAGACCCGACGGCGAGCCAATGTGACCCTGGTGGCACCTAACATTTGTCGTCTCACCTGGATGCCTATGTCCGATGACCGCGCATACACCTACACCTGCAGGGTTTATCAGGGCAGCACCTGGAAGGAGAATAGCATGGCATTCCATCAAAGTGAGTCAGCAAGTCCTCCTTAACATATGCTGAAAGACAATTAATATTACCTAAGAGTTATGCAATGCCTGTCACTGCTTATGATATTGTCTTCTTTCAAAATCTGTGGGCTTTCACAATCTGTCTGCTCTTAAGTCATTGTTCACTTGTTCAATATTTGTCTCTCTGTTTCAAACAGGAAATCTTCTGGTGTGCTCCGCATTAACCATATTCTATCACACTGGGCCATGGATGCTTGCAGTTGTGATATCACTTCCTGTTTCTCTTGGGCTTCTACATCGAGGAGGCTAAAACTTGATTCTCACCTTTAACTGCATTTCACATTTTAATTTACATTTACATGTAGTTCTTTTTTTATCTTACATGGTTATGTTGCCTTTATGTTGATTTTTTTTTTTTTTTTTTTTTTTTTACAGCCCCTTAAGTTTCTGTGGAGATCATCGTTATTACAATATTCAGGATTAACAGGGAAAACAACAAACTAGACATGATGCATGCGACAATCAAGCATTATGTCCAAAATTCTGTTCGATATTAAACGTGAAAAGAACATTAGTATATATAGTAAATCAGGGTGGTGAACATGTTCTTATCACCTAAAAACTTCCAACTAACAGGCATTTGAAGGTAGTCATATACTGTAGCAAAATGCTACCATTCTATTACACAACCATTCAAAAGTTTGAGGTCAGTAAGAGTTCTGGAAAGAAATTAATACTTTTATTCACCAAGTATGCATTTAATTGATCAAAAGTGACAGTAAAGACACAACAAGCGGCACAAGTGTTTTCGATATTGATTTTAATAATAATAAAAAAAATGTTTCTTGAGAATCAAATCTGCATATTAGAATGATTTCTGATGGATCATGTGACACTGAAGACTGAAGTAATGGCTGTTGAAAAATAAAAGCTAAAAAAAGTAAAAAAGTCTTTTTAATCAAATAAATGCAGCCTTGGTAAGCATGAGAGAATCTTATTGACCCCAGTTTTTTAACAGTAGTTTACATTGATTTAAAATATTCAATCTGAACATTTACAAACAAGAAGTTTGTAACAGCCAATACTGCAGCAGTCTATGAAATGATTTCATAAAATTATTCATGAATTTAAAGTAGTATTACTACATGCAGCGTGTGTGTCATTTGCTCTGAATTCAGATGAAGGACGGCACCAAAAAGTACATGCAGACACTTGAGATGATCAGGCATCCAAAAAAATGTATCACCCAGAATAATCTCCGTTATAAAAAATATATATTATTGTTTTGATACATGGCATACAGTATCAATTATGTGCTTCCGTCAAATCAAGTCACATAGTAGCTCAAAAATATAATACTTTTTATTGCTGACATTTTTGTAATATTTATAGAAATAATGGTGTGAAATCATATAAGGGTAAATATGTAATCTCATTTATTGGTTGACTGGTTTATCGATCCTTGAAATTTGTCCAGTGCAAAATGATTTATACGAGTTTATCATTGTCTTAGCGCTTCTGTTTATCACCTGAATAAGGACAGCTCTGTCTGGAGGACATCACCACTGCTGAAAAATTATATTGCAGCACTCCCACATGATGCAACTAAATATTCTGTATACAACAATTCAAGGAATTTTGTTTATTTAAGTTTAAGGGAAAGAATGATAAAGGCCTGGAACAGAACATGTGCATAAGAATGAGACTATTAAGGCTACACGACCACTAAGTATTTAAATATACTCTTACATGTATGTGTCTTCCATTGCGCTTGCTTAATTGCACTGTGCGCTTCCACACATTTAGATGCTTTTCGCACATTCTTCCTTGCACTAACCTTAAAGGGATACTCCACCCCAAAATGAAAATTTTGTCATTAATCCCTTACCCCCATGTCGTTCCAAACCCGTAAAAGCTTCATACGTCTTTGCAACCCAATTTAAGATATTTTTGATGAAAACCGGGAGGCCTGTGACTCTCCCATAGACTGCCAAGTAAATAACAGTGTCAAGGTCCATAAAAGGTATGAAAGTCATTGTCAGAGTACTCCATCTGCCATCAGGCTTGCAATCTGGGTTATATGAAGCAACGGGAACACTTTTTGTAAGCAAAGAAAACAAAAATAACGACTTTATTCAATTTATTCCTTTGTCAACAGTCTCCTCTGTGTCTCTCCATATCACCGTATGCTGCGTATGCTCTTCTGTAGATGGAGTATTCTGATGACGACTTTCATACCTTTTATGGACCTTGACACTGTTATTTACTTGGAAGTCTATGGGACAGTCACGGGCCTCCCGGTTTTCATCTAAAATATCTTAAATTGTGTTCCGAAGATGAACAGAGCTTTTACAGGTTTGGAACGACATAGGGGTAAGTGATCAATGAGAAAATTTTCATTTTGGGGTGGAGTATCCCTTTAAGTGCCTTAAAGGGATAGTTCACCCAAAAATGAAAATTATATCATTAATGACTCACCCTCATGTCGTTCCAAACCCGTAAGACCTCCGTTCATCTTCGGAACACAGTATAAGATATTTTAGATTTAGTCCGAGAGCTTTTTCTGTCCCTCCATTGAGAATGTATGTACGGTATACTGTCCACGTCCAGAAAGGTAATAAAAACATCTTCAAAGTAGTCCATGTGACATCAGAGGGTCCGTTAGAATTTTTTGAAGCATCGAAAATACATTTTGGTCCAAAAATATCAAAAACTACGACTTTTATTCAGCATTGACTTCTCTCCCGGGTCTGTTATGAGCGCGTTCACAACACTGCAGTTTAGTGATATCCGGTTTTGGGGAAACGAATCACTCGATGTAACCGGATCTTCTTTGAACCAGTTCACCAAATCGAACTGAATCGTTTGAAACGGTTTCGCGTCAACAATAAGCATTAATCCACCAAATGACTTTAAGCTGTTAACTTTTTTAACATGGCTGACACTCCCTCTGAGTTCAAATAAACCAATATCCCGGAGTAATTAATTTACTCACAGTACACTGACACTCAAACAGTGACTGAACCGAGCCAGATAACGAACGAAACATTGACTCGTTCTCGAGTCAAGAACCGCGTCCGGTTCGAGAAGATGATACTGCGCATGCGTGGTCAGGTGTGAGTGATAATTTAACACAGCGCGTCTGAACCGAGCTGGTTCTTTTGGTGATTGATTCTGAACTGATTCTGTGCTAATGTTATGAGCGCGGGTAAACCGAAGGCTTGAATCAAGGGCAATCATCGCCAATGAAGTCATTACGTCGAGCGCAAAAGAACTGGTGAACCGTTTTCACCAACCGGTTTATTGAATCAAACTGTCCGAAAGAACCGGTTCGCGGAGAAGAACAGAACTTCCCATCACTACCGGTGATCCGAAAACCGATGCAACCAGTTCTTGACTCGAGAACGAGTCAATGTTTCGTTCGTTATCTGGCTCGGCTCGGTGTTCATCTTCACTTTCTCTCTTCACAGCAGTTCAGTCAGTGTACTGTTTGAGTAAATGAATTAACGTTACTCCGCGATATTGGTTTATTTGAACTCAGAGGGAGTGTCAGCCATGTTAAAAAAGTTAACAGCTTAAGTCATTTGTGGATTAATGCTTATTGTTGATGCGAACCGTTTCAAACGATTCAGTTCGATTTGGTGAACTGGTTCAAGAAGATCCGGTTACATCGAGTGATTCGTTCGCGCAGAACCGGATATCACGGATATCACTGCACTGCAGTGTGTGAAACGCGCTCATAACAGACCCGGGAGAGAAGTCAATGCTGATAAAGTCGTAGTTTTTTGATATTTTTGGACCAAAATGTATTTTTCGATGCTTCAAAAAAAAAATTCTAACGGACCCTCTGATGTCACATGGACTACTTTGAAGATGTTTTTATTACCTTTCTGGACGTGGACAGTATATCGTACATACATTCTCAATGGAGGGACAGAAAGCTCTCGGACTAAATCTAAAATATCTTATACTGTGTTCCGAAGATAAACGGAGGTCTCACGGGTTTGGAACGACATGAGGGTGAGTCATTAATGACATAATTTTCATTTTTGGGTGAACTATCCCTTTAAATTGGCTTTAAGGTATAATCTGAGCTTTAGAAATCTATTGCTTTTTTATGTTTCATTTTGACCATAATGACTCACAAATAGTGAATAGCAATATTTTCAAGCACCAACACGCACATTTCCCACACTTATATTTGTGAGAAAAATCTTTGTCTTCCCTTCTTTCACTGTCTTTCAATTGCTTCGTCTTACTTTTTGAAGGATCTATACTGAGAAATGTCAGAAAACAATAAAGGAATATAGAGTGTAACCTGTGCAGATCATTTTTCTTACACCAACACAAATTTGAGAATGTAAAAGTGCTGTTATTTGTTATGAATGATTACAACTATTCTTAGTTAGCTCTATCAGAGATTAAATGATTTAAGATGCTGCACAGTATGTCCAAAACCCATTTCAGAACAGGCGTTTTTAAAACTTTTTAATGCAGAGGATATGATGATCCCCAATTTAGAGGGACCACCTTCCTATATATATATATATATATATATATATATATATATATATATATATATATATATATATATATATATATATATTTACAGTTCTTCTGGATTTAGTCTGCCTCCATTTTTTTCTGATTCTTCGTGTAATTCCAGACGGATTTGATTTGGTGAGATCAGATCTCTGTGTGGAGCACTGACAGTTGTCAGACTCTTTGTGCATACAAAAATCTCACAGGATTATTATAATTAATAGCAAAAGGAATGTTTGGAAATGTAAACTGATATTTCCTACTCACACACTACAGCAAAAGATAGAAATAACTGGCTTAAACCCTTTTTTTTGGTGAAAATACTAATGGCCTAAGACTTTTTAGGGTGCATCAAAAATCAAATGTAAGATTTTCACTTTGGCCCTAGCATAGATTCGTTCCACTTAAATCAGACAGCAAATGTGCAAGCTGAGTGCTGATTTCTTTGATGCAGCCAGATCAGAACAGCATTATCAGAACACTCTGCAGATGGTTGAGGCATAACGTAAGGAAGAAGATCGCTTGACATAGAGCACATGGCAGTTGTGGCCTAATGGTTAGAGTGTCGGACTTGTAACCCAAAGGAGTGAATGAGCTCTCTTCCACAACTCAGTCAATACTCACACTCAGCTTGATGCCACACTCTGTTGGTTAATAGTAAAGATAGTGGGTAATTTACAAAGAAAGTAAAAAATGAGGCGGGCACCGAACCCCCAATTGCTCCTGGGCACCAGAGTGTGTGTGTGCTCACTGCACACTGCTGTGTGTGTACACTTGGATGGGTTAGATGCAGAGCACAAATTCTGAGTATGGGTTCCAATACTTGGCTACACATGAAAACACTTTCACTGCTGTACAGTATGAAATTACATTGATTTTGTCCAATTTTTTTATGTTTTACAGTCAAAGAAGTCATGTGTTTCTAATTGTAGGCTATTATATGTTTAATAATTATAACTATTTTGTGCATGATATATTTATGCTTGTTACCATTAAATTTGAATAATGTATCAGACTGATGTCGTTTTTTTCTTTAACTGGTGTAATACGAAACATTGTTACTTCTTTTTGGATTTGAATTAGGTTGCAGTAGGAATTATTATTATTATTATTTTTACTGTTAATTTATTTTTATTTTTACTCAAGACAGCAGAGACACACTTGGCAGTAGGGTTGCCACCTTCAGAGAGGCAAAATAAGGGACACCCATTCATGACACCCGCCCACTCAAATTTAACATGAAAATCACAGTAGATGCAAAATATGGTAGAATTCATTTTATTTTGTAGACAATACATTTTGATTCCCCCCCCCACATAAACCCTAAAAAAAAAAAAAAAAAATAATCATGCTCAAGCATTCTTATTCTTCAAACTTCCAACAGAACATATTTATATTGTTATTTTAAATTTGATTATTTATACTTCTTAATTATTATTAGTCTTTTTTTTTACAGTTCTGCAGCTGCTACCTGGATGGGATAATTTTTTTATTATTATTATTCATTTGCTCAAATTAGGGCTACATTTATTCATCCCATTTATATCTAAATACTAAATAGTAATTTGTAAAAAATGTATATGACATTTTGTATATATTTATGATTAATATAAATGATTAATTAATAAATAGGGTCTAACATTAATTAGAATCTATTAATTTATCTGTCTAATAATGTCTAAAAATATAATAATTATGTCTACCATGCTCTGATAATGTATGGAATATTATATTGACAGACATTCCCAATTTTAATAAAACAATAGGCCTATACCTTGAAGCACAGATGTGTCTGTCACTTTAAATGTATGGTTCACCCAAAAATAAAAATTATATAAATCATGATTTACCCAGGCTGTTCTAAACCTGCTTAAAGTTCTTTCTTCTGTTGAACACAAAAGAAGATACTTTGAAGAATGTGGGTAACCAAACAGCTTCTGGTCCTCAGTAACTTCAAGAAAAAAATAAATAAAAATAAAATAAAATACTAACAGAGTCATTGGGGACCAGACCCCCCAAAAAAACTCTTTGGTTACCCACACTCTTCAAAGTATCTTCTTTTATGTTCAACAGAAGAAAGAAATTATTAAGGTTTGGAACAACTTGTGGGTGTGTAAACGATCACAAAATTTTTATTTTTGGGTGAACTATCCCTTTAAGTCAGACAGTCCAACGTGAGCAACTGAAATGCTTCTCTGCAAACTGCACGTTCATCATTAGTTACAGGATAGACACACTGATAACTTTCCTATTCATCCCTACGTCTGGAGAGTCTTGTGTTCAAAGGGCGGATGTGAGTGAGCTCTAGATGTTTTAAGCCGCGCTGGTTTAGCGCATGAAAGGGCTTTAACGGCGCGCGTTCTGGAGACTCCGTCTCCATGAAAACAAATATGCCAAAATGGAATCACGCGCAAATGAGCTTCTCTAATACCTCGTATGAAATTGATTTAATTATAACTGCTATTAGTATTATAAACAGTGCAATATACTTTTTTGTTTATTCAACTATGTTGGCATTTGTAAAATACGGGACAAATCGCTTCCCGTATTGATTTGATACGGGACGATTCCGTATTTTAAGGGACGGGTGGCAACCCTACTTGGCAGAACCCTCTGGAAAATAGGCACCTTTTCAAAAAGGGCAGTTCTCTGAACTAACAAGATGGATGCATGTTTCTGACCGAATACTCTTTTAGCATGCCGGTTTCAAAGGAGTAGTTAATATGTCTATAATTGCGTGCACAATAAAATATCTGAGGTACAGGTGTGGCAATCTCAAATGGTGACACAAGTATCTTTTTATTTTGTTACAGTGTTTGCCAATTTTATTTGCAGGAATTTGTCTAGGTTATTTACACGAGCTATGTCTTGTTGGTTGAACAACAACTTGTAGCATAAACACCCGTTTTAGCTGGTGGCAATGGGAAGGTCGTAGTTTGATTCACACAGCGTGATGCATAGGCTATGGGCGTGAATCACCTCTTATTCCACTCTGTCTTCCTCAAATGATCACTAAGGGAGTTGCCTCATTAACGGACCAACAGCTCCAGCATCCGAGAAAAGGAAATATAAGGTAAGAACCGCAACAAACCCACTTGCATCCCTTCAGAACGTTTATATATCGATATAAATATCAAAGACAGCAGAAAGTTAACTCTTGCGCGTAGCGTCTGTCCCCCATTACTCAACGTCACCCATTTAAGTGGAATAAATTTGATATAAAACACGTTATCAGATTAAATGACGACGTAAAGCCATTTTGATATATATATTTAGATTTGAAGTATTGCTGAAACACAAGCTGAATTCTTGCCAAAGAAAGTCCAATGGGACATGTTATTTCTAAAGAATTTTGACGAGTTCAGTCTTGCCTGAGATAAAAGATATGCGATGGGCCTTCGAGGAAGTTGTTCACATTCGCATACCAGTCCAGTCATTACGAGTCTATGAGGGTTTCTGACCGAACGATGTGTGTGGTTTAGAAGGAGTCCATGTATCCGAGTGCTTTTGTGATATATTTGGTTCCTCACATTTCAATACTGTTTATATATTCTCTATATAATCGTGTATGTGACGAATAAAAATCCAGCGGCGTGCACAGACCTCCGGAGGGGCATGGGAGTAGTGGAGTTAGTTACGAGGGCACAGTCGCAGTCTGAGGGCACCTATCAGACCGAAAGGGCACTTTATTTGTATGTGCTCAGACATGTCATGAACCCACCCATATTGAGAAATTTGCTGCAGTGGCTACATGAGAGAGTTTGTTTATTGTGTGTAAACATTGCCAGGGATATATAGGCTATATAAAAAAAAATTCAAACCTCATAAATTTAAATACATTTAATAACATGCATGCAGGTGAACACTTACTACTTAATTGAAGTCCTGAAAAGTCATTAATGTTCATGTTTTAGGCAGAATACAAATAGTATATGCTGTGAGGTGATCAGTATTAATTTATTGTGTTGTAAGTGTCTTGTATTTGTTCTCCAGGTTCCGCTGTGTACACATATGTGGACAGGGTGTAGTCCATGTATCAGAGTTCTTTTGTTATATATTTTGTTCCTCTTTGACTCACATTTCATTACTGGTTATATATTCTCTATATAATCGTGTATGTGACGAATAAAAATCTTGAATCTTGAATAATACTTTTTACCAGTGGCGTGCACAGACCTCCGGAGGGGCATGGGAGTAGTGGAGTTAGTTACGAGGGCACAGTTGCAGTCCGAGGGCACCTATCGGACCGAAAGGGCACTTTATTTGTATGTGCTCAGACATGTCATGAACCCACCCATATTGAGAAATTTGCTGCAGTGGCTACATGAGAGAGTTTGTTTATTGTCTGTAAACATTGCCAGGGATATATAGGCTATAATAAAAAAATTCAAACCTCATAAATTTAAATAAATTTAATAACATGCATGCAGATGAACACCTTCTACTTACTTGAAGTCCTGAAAAGTCATTAATGTTCATGTTTTAGGCAGAATACAAATAGTATATGCTATGAGGTGATCAGTATTAATATTGTGTTGTGTCTTGTATTTGTTCTCCAGGTTCCGCTGTGTGCACATATACTATGGTCAGGATGATGTACTATACTGTCATTGCTACCTTGTTCCTGATGGGTAATTTCATTGTTCCTCTTTTTCTTTCTTTTTTTTTTACTTCATGAATATCACCAAAAGTTACACCAAAGTCATATTTGAGCATGATGTTAATTGATAATGTTATCCCATGAAAATGCACAGGACAGATATCACAGTCTAATCTACTGTAAATTAGGCCATTCAAGTATTGTACCGGTTTTAAACGACTTAAGGCTAGTTGGCATTATAATTTTCTAGGTGCTGCTTCTGGCCAGACTTCCCTTCGGCTTTCTTCCTGTTTGACTAAGGAGCAAAACCTGGAGATGATCTGCACGTTCACTCCAGATCCAGACCCCAAGCTCCAGAAGACTTGCTACTACATGACAGAGGATAAGTTGGTTGGCTCTACCAACTCCAGCAGCTCCCCAGACAGCACCTTCAAAAACCGTGCCAATGTCTCCATAACGGCTAACATGTGTAAGCTGTATTTGAAAGGTTTTTCAGATGACAAACCCAAAAACTACACCTGCTTCATCCAACAAACTACCACACCAATGAAAATCAGTGAATTACTGGACAAGAGTAAGACAACATTACTTTAACATTTATTACATCTTGCTTTTCTCTTAAATAAAATAGCATTGCATTGACTAAGTATATTTTGCAACTGCATTGGTAAATTAAGTTGTTTTTCTTTCCAGGTAAGCTTCAGACCTGTTCTGGCTGGTGTGTCATGCAGCACAGTGGAGCAGCGCTCCTGCTAGCTTTCCTCACTTTCCCACTTTTGTCTGAGATTCTCTAAGTGTAGAATGAATCTCTCGGTACAACACCACTTGCCTAAAACCAAATTGTAAATCCTCTAGCTTGTACTACATCAAAAATAATAGTCGACGAAATCTGTGTGTTTCTTCCCTCAGAAATTATGAGAGATTAATAGATATTCAAATGGAGAACCTTCAATTACAACATATTTATGCACTGGTTTGGGTGATGCTGATGTCATTAACACTGTCATATGATGCATGTCTCTAAAATACCATGTAAAATTATGTACCTTGGATGTGGGATTATGTTTTATAAAGTTTGAGTGAACCCACTGTTTGGCATTGTTTCAAGTATGAATTCTAAAATAAAATAAAGGTTGTATTCGGATTGGGACCATATGTTGGTGTGATGAAAGATGTCATATTTTAGCATGTTTATTTGTTTCTCAGCCGTATGAACGTGCCATAATAAACTTCCTTCAGTACAAAAAATAAAAATAAATAAATAAATAAAATGATAACGCTGTTGTGTATGGCGCCCTCTGGTGACTAACATTAAAATCTAGAATGTCTGCTGCACATGCGCAGAAAGGATATGTTGCTTTGACGTTTGCTGCTAACGACAAACAGGTAATTCACAGATTAATGTAACTAGGAAATGTTTTTTGGGGGGGAACGATCATAAGGATTAGTCATAGGTACAAACTTTTTTTGCGGGATGGTTTTCACGCGTCTTTTTTTGCATAGCTAAAATGATAAAGGCTGCTTTGTGTCAGTTCTTGTTTTGCTTCTTACCAAGTTAGTCGCTATGTGTAGCTTTGCGGGCGGTTTCTCAAAACATCGGTGTGATGGGACTTTGTTTTTTTAATAAATAAAAAATACCTGCTTTGAATTGTTGGACAGTTTTAAAAGCAGGATATACGCAAGTCAAATTGTGCAAGGTTTAGGTATCAAATGTGCTCCTTTGCTTTCCTGTTGTTACTGGCTATTGTTTTTGTTTTGTTTTTGCAGTGAATGTGTACCTTTGAGGACCCCAAAGCTGAATCCCAGACACTATATTTTCTTAAAAATATGCAGTGAGTAAAGTTATCATAATCGAGTCACACATTATGCTCATCATACTGTTGAAATCTGCACTCCTACAGTGTTTATCTGAAATGATTTGATATCATCTGAAAACGCAAGCGTGTTAATGTACAGTAGGTATATGCTTTTTGTAATGTAAATTTTAAACACTGCTTTTTAAATATTGTAATATAAATATTTCTTAATAATTATAGATATCTAGCATTACAATTATAAATTTCTTAATAATTATTTATGCATTTTTGTTTCCTTTGTTTAGAGAACCCAAAAGTCATGATCCTGAAGATTCTCCCATACTGCAAGACGGTGAGATGTTTAAATTGAGCTGTCCATAAGTTCCTTTGTCGTTCTGGGTCATAGTGTGTTTAGGGAAATAGACAATATAAATATGCTTGGGTGGCGGTCAGTCTTTAGTTTCAGTTTAGTTGTGACAGCTTACTGCTTGAATAGCACCATCTAGTGCTATATACAGTACATGTTCCTGCACACCAAGAACAAACTTCACATTTTCTCTAGCAAGAAAAAAACCATCAGTAGATTCAGTAGGGTGAGCATACATCCTCTTTTCTAAATTGCCTAAAATGCACGGGTTTTGGTTGGTTTTATTTTGCTATTGTTTTCATACTTGCTGAAGGTTATGACTTAAAAGACCAATACCGGGCAAGGAATTGTACATGATTGACCAATCATGACATGCAAGAAGGAGCAAAGAATGGTCAAAGCAATGCAAATACACATAATAATGTATGAGGACTGTAAACAGCATGTCAATAGGGGAAAAAGCCAAAAGCCTGACATTTTAGGCCATTTAGAAATCCCAGCCAGGACATGACCGGAAAAATGATGATGATGATGATGATGATCACTCTTACATTCAACATCAGTGAGATAGCTGATCAAATACTTGACTTATCAGCTGCACCAAAAACAAAAAACAGATAACTTCATGTTGAAATTGACATGATAAATTTATATCCAGTTTTTTAGGAGTTACCAAACAATAACCTGTATGCGCTGCTTTACCAGGAGTTGCTGAAACAGCAGATGACCAGCTGGCTGTCACAGCCATCCAGTCAGCTGCCGCATTCGCCACAGATCAGCAAATCAAGTATCATCTTGTAAAGACGGAAGGAACAGGGGGGCAGGTATGTGGCACATGTATGCATAGTAAATATAGGTCATGACATATGATAATTAAACCCTTGACCTCCATGGTTCAGGTAACATACCGGGTCATCCACCTGGGTGACGGGCAGCTAGAAGGACAGGCAGATGGGACTGCAGCAGTCAGTGTGGTGACTGGGTTTCCCACAGCATCACCGGCAGCAATGCCACCTGTAACCCAGGTATTACTTGTTTTCAACAGCAATAGAAATTTGAGCTTGTTGCTGAAACCTTTTTATATCAAAGAGGTGGTTGTGTTAGTAGGTACTTGTATGCATGTATTTATAGTCTGTAATCTCTCAGTCTGAGAGTCTAGAGGGAGAGACGTCTGAAACTCAGTACTACTATCCTGCCACCATCTCTGACACAAATGTCGGCACCATGGTAACCAATCTCCACACAGCTGATTCGGTACTATCTCAACCAACCCCTTCAGGTAATGCCAAATTACATTTACACTACCATTTAAATTCTAAAGCTTAAAAAGGATACATTATATTTGATCAAAAGTGACAGTAAAGACACTTATGTTACAAAATGTTCAGACATTTCTTACAAATAAAGGTTGTTCTTCTGAACTTTCTATTCATTAAAGAATCCTAGAAAAAATTGCCATGGTTTCAATATAAGGTGACATGATTGATAATAATAAGAAATCGGCATGATTTCTGAAGGATCATGTGACAGTGAAGACTGGAGTATTGGCTGGTGAAAATTCAGCTTTGCCATCACAGAAATAAATTACATTTGAAAAAAAATATTTAAGATGAAAAAGTTATTTTAAATTGTAATCGTATTTCACGTTTACTGTTTACAATTTATTTTAATCAAATAAGTGCCTTGGTGAGACTTCTTTCAAACTATTAAAAATAAATATTACCAACCCAAAACGATGGTGTACATAATGTGGTTTCTGGTTATTCTGATAGTTTGTTGCAGAAATGTAATGAAGTGATGGATTTCCTCTATGAAAGTAGTTCCCTTACAAAATGTATCATTATTATATACAGCTTAAAGTTGTAAGTTAGCCGCTTTTACTTATGTTTTATGTGGAATGATGCAATTATGTCAACAGTATGTAGGTTTTAGATTCATTTGCCTTTATTCCTTTTCTTGCAGGTCAACTCTATGTAATGATGTCGCCTCAGGACGTTCTAGCCTCAACACAGCAGAGGTTGTCATCTCATATAACATACATAAAGCCACATGTCCAGTCACAGTAATCTGTTTATTTTCAACTTCTTAAACAAATCCTATATTCTTCACAGTAAGTCGGGAACACAGCGTGCTTCCAGGGATAACAAGCGGAGGGTTCAACACAATGAAGGTTATTCTGTGTTTTGTTTGAAATCAGCAGCTCCACCTCATTATCAAATCTAGGAGTGCAGCGGTTTCTCGGCTATATGGGCACTGTCAAAAGCCGAACAGTAGAATTTTCGCCACCAAAATGTTTAAGTATTTAGTGGAATTACCTCTTCAATTTAGGTTCGATACGCATTTGTACCGCAATTAATCGATCTCGGTCTGGCTAGTTCTAAAAAAAAAAACACAGTTAAAGTGATGAGCCATGAAGTTGGGCTCAGGTTGTTGTGTTGTGGGATGTGTTTCACATAATTATTTATTTGTTTTGGCCACAATAAAAAAAGACCAATTTTCCAAAAGGTTTCGTTGAATAAAGTCATTGCATTTTTGTCAACTTTTAGTCATTACTTTCTGTAAAAACTGTTTCAAAATTTATTTTTGGTAGCTATATGTAGTCTTTAAGCTAATTCTTCTCTCTTAGAACCAAATCAATTAACAATCAAGGCTGAATTTGGAAAAACTGAATAAATTATGTCATGTTGAACTATCCCCCTTTAACAGTATGAAAAAGAGCAACTTTTAAAATGAAAAAAAAAAAAAATTATATTAATATATATATATTATATATATTTATATATATATATATTTTAAAGAAGCAATAAGAAGGATACAATAGAGATGCAAATTAAACTCTTTTTCAGATAGTAGTTTTACTTGATGGACATTTTTTGTTGTTTATCATTAATCAGATATATTTAATTTGGAATGCTGTCCTTTTATGCATGAAATACGGTCCTTTTCACCCCTTGACGATCCACTTAATCCATAACCTACTGTATTTACGTGAGATACCGATAAACGTACCTGTGTGTGAAATTTTGGACTGCGGTGATCCCCAAGAACTGAGGAATGGAGCGTACCGACAAGAACACTTTTCTATCAGCAGAGCCTTCACTAACTTTAAGTTAATCCACAACGATTGTGACTCCCACGGGACGTCTGGTACCTTGTCCCTAATCATTTGTTTCAGATCGCTGTTCGCTTTTTATTAGGTCTATCCATCCACTGCGGCCGCTATAATGACTAGATATGCAGACGCCTCTTATCCAGTCACAATCCAATGACAGGGACGCACATTTTGAAGGACAATAGCCTATGGGATGCATTTTGAATGTCCGGTAGTCCTCAAATAACATTATAGACTGAAGAAAAAATTTCGATCGTCATCAATATTTTTTTTAGCTCGTTGAGTTCTTAGTCTGAATGTTAGTATATTTTTTGTCGTCGTCTTTGTTTTTACACTGCTACGCAGGGCAGTGTATGCTCTGTGTCAGGAACGTTTTCTACGTATATTTACGCTTTGAGTTTGGAAAACAGCACATCAGTACACTGACACTGAAGATTGGCTGCCAGCTCAGATTCTCCAAAAAAACAATACCTTCACAGTGTATTTTATGTGGTTTTTTTTTTGACAGTCTAGGGGACAGCAACAAGCCTCCCGGTTTTCATCCAAAATGGAGAGGAACAAAGCTTTTAACGGTTTTGGAAAGATATTGGGGGTAAGTGATTAATGACAACATTTTCATTTTTTGGTTAGTTACCCACTAATGCGCGTGGCATGATGGAGCGCAGCAGGTGCGCAATTACGTTTGAAATATGTTTTTTTATTCATACTATATTTGTTTATTCAAAGGTATAATGTACAGTATTTTTGTAGAATGGGATAGGGTATACTATGAGTTTGTTTATTTTTTTATTGGATTATATTAGAGTTTATTATTTTTTTTATTTTTTTTTAATAAAGGGGATACTATAAGTCCCCATACCGAAACGTACCGAACAACGGTTTTAGAGTTCGGAAACGGTGACACAATAAGTACAATACGTTAAGAGACTTGAGAGATTTGAACCATTTTACAATTAATGCTGTTTTATTTCAAATTATGCTGATTTATTTCAAATTAGGATGTTAAAGTTCTTCAAATGAAAAAAAGGTTTTATGTGTTTTATTTTTATATTTATTTTAGATATTTGATTCTTTAAATGTTTAAATTTTAGTAATTTTGTGTTTGTCATTTTAATTTTTTATGTGTTTATAGATTTGATTCTTTATTAGTTTTACTTTGAGTTATTTTTGTATTTCATTTTGTTTTGCTCTTCTGTGTAGAGTAAAGGTTGGATCTTGTCCAAAGCATGTGATTATATTCAAGAGCTGCGTCAGAGCAATGCACGACTGGAAGAGGAACTAAATGCTGTGGCTAGACTAAGGATGGACAATCAGCTACTCAAACAAGAGGTATTTCAGCTGCCACAGGAAGACACTTCAAATGAAAGAGCGTTCTGAACATTTTAGTTATTCATTCATTTGATAAAACTTACATTGTAAGCATATTTTCAGAATTAAATACTTTGTTAATAAACAGTACAGGATGACTACCAGCTACCAAGGCTTCCACTATAACCACAACAACTGCTGCTAATATTACTTAATAGTACTGAAGTCATGCATCCATCAGTTCTGCACGTTTTTATGTTGGTGTGAATGTTTTAAAGAAAATGGACAACACTGTTTCATTTGCTCATACAGTTGGTCTGTCTCTCTTTTATGTCTCGCCTCCACCTACACACACAGATGGAAGAGTGGAAATCAAAGAATCAGATGATCAGAACCCAGTTAAGACAGCACGATAGTGGCAGCATCAATGGACTCTAAGTGAAGAACTGCAGATCAACTATAAGCTTCTCCTGCTGTGGTTTTGTCATTGATTCTGTTTATCCGGGTTTAAATTGACATTTAAGAAGTCATTCTTTCTGTGTACAATCACACTTTTCTCTTTGTCTCCTTCACTGTTCACTTCACACACATCCTTTGATTGTTTCAGATTATTTCCAGAGAGATCTGGTATTTTAACTGCACTGAAATGGTGTATAATTGTCAGATCTGTATATTTGTAGATCTGTGTCTAAAAAATGATTATACTTTTTAGGACTGCTGTGATGGTGTTTCAGATGTGTTATTTTTATTTTTAACTGAAATGTGTTTACAGCTTGGTAACCTTCAAAATTGTATTGTTTTATGTCTTTTCAGTCAGAAGTTGTTGTTGAAACTATTTGTTACACAATGTCTTGACAATCAATTTGGGCCAAAACACCAGCTTTAAAGTTTGGTCATTTATATATTGCAATTATGAAATGTACACATCCCAGTAAATATACACAATGTTTTTACATAATATTGAACAAATCTTTATTGAACCTCATATAAAGGTTCAACTCAATTTTAATGACAATTTAAATGGAAACACTGGTAGGTTTGACTCAAATCACAAGTACGCAGATTTAGTGAAACTGAACATATAAAAAATAAACCATTACAAATTATTAATAAAGAAACCATTGTTGTAGTAATTTGAACCTCGGATTTTATATGTTGTTACAGCAGATTCACATATACTATTAACAAGTTTGGCTGGAGCAAACCATACACGGAGCTCATGTATGTGAAGAAGTCTTGTATACAGGTGCATCTCATTCATTTATTTCAGTAATTCAACTCAAATTGTGAAACTTGTGTATTAAATAAATTCAATGCACACAGACTGAAGTAGTTTAAGTCTTCTAATTGTGGTGATTTTGACTCACATTTAACAAAAACCCACCAATTCCCTATCTCAACAAATTAGAATACTCCATAAGACCAATAAAAAAGGAATTTTTTTTGTGAATTGTTGGCATTCTGGAAAGTATGTTCATTTACTGTACATGTACTCAATACTTGGTATGGGCTCCTTTTGCTTTACTAACTCAATTCGGCGTGGCATGGAGGTGGCGTGTAAATTTACCAAACTTACCTTTGGATATTACCGAGTGGCATACGTTAACAAGCACAACAGTGATATGCAACAAAAAGCACTCAAAAATTATATTAGGTTTGCGGTGGAAACGCTACCTATGTGATGTCTAGACTAGTCACCGGATAGTACCGTGACGCTCAGGGTATCGCTGACACAAACAATCAAATATAATATGCACTTATGTTAAGAATAAACAACCTATCATAAGGGAGAAGTGAACTGAGGCTGGGCATGACCTTGTTTTTGTACAGTATTTTCTCAACCTATCTAATTGACGCTGCGATTGTCTGCTAAACTAGTCAACTTTCACATGTGATTTGAACAAAGTCTAGCCACATGTTCAAATCACATTTTACACAAATGGGTGTCTGGGTCCACAACTTTGTCTCATGACAAGCAATATTTCAATATAAATTTCTTGTTTCAGCAAAGTGTCAAGTTTTGAATTATTAAATGATTTTACACCTAATATTAAATGAGTGTCAGAAGTTTTTTTTTTTTTTTTTTTTTTTACAATACTTATCTGTAACTTGTTTGCTCTTACTCTCCCTGACATGTTTGTTCCTGTACATCTTATCAAGTGGGTAACTTACTAAGTATGTACAGTGTACAAAGATCCATGTAGAACAGTCTGGACTCCTTAACAGGGTTCATTCTGAGAATGATTTCCAATTATTTGTCTAGCCTTGAATCTGTTTACTTTCATTGCGTCATGCAGCTGGAACATCATAGTGTTGTGTTTCCAACCAATCACACACGCGGTACAGGTAACAAAGTAACCTATTAGCCTTTCAGCTCATCTTGCCAAAGTTTTGAAGGGACCTAACAAATAAACAACTGCACTAATGTTCTGCTAAAATAACATAAAACCAGTTATCATTTTAATAAGATAAATATTCTGGAAGGCTTTATATAATTTCAGAGTGGATATGTTGACCTTCGTCTTTGTGTGCCTCTCTATCTCACTTACAGGTAGTACATGTTTTCAGTATTTGCTTGCACAATATTTTTTTATCACGTAGTATCACTGACTGTCTTCTGTCTGCTGTGAGTTATTCAGCCTAAACTTTGATATTGTTGGTTTCCATCAGTGATTTTCAGTCAATCTGTACATTAAAAACATTTAATACTATTAAAAGAGTAATATGTTTCCTTAAATGTTGAAATATTAATTTGCATTGTTTCAGGATTTATTTATTTATTTCTAAATCTGTTTAACAGGGTTCCAACATGTTGCTTTTGTTAGATTCTTCTTTTCCTGATTTTTCTATTAAACAGAAAAATAAGTGATTGGCCTAGATGAAGATAAAGTCTAAACATCATTCCAGTCTAGATATGACTGTTAATGTGATTTGTAATGTATTTAATGTAGATTTCTTATTAAGGATTGAATCCCCCTCTTTCTGTCTACAGGCCTGCATGCCGCTTTTACGGTTGTTGTTGCTAGTCCCTCAGTAAAAGTGAAAGAAAATGAGGGTACGTAAAATTTTCTTTTTTCTTTCAGTTACAGCCTAACTGTTTCTGTGTGGCAGTAATCAGCTAAATGTAAAAAATGTAGAAAATTTGATGTGTCTGTATATGTTTTGCACTCGAGAATAGTAATAGCTGTTTTGGGTGATTCAAGGACTCAGTTTTTGATGTGAAAAACATTTATGCACAAAGTATTACATTTTTTTCAGGAGTTGATCTGAAATGTGCCTACACCGCTGACTTTGGTGCAACACCCAGAATAGAATGGAAGTTCAAGGATCTCAAGGGCTATCAGTTTTTTATCTACTTTGCTGGAATGATAACTGGTATGGATAAAAACTGTTGTCATCAAGTGTCATCACTGTAACCTTGCAGTAGCATTTCCTTATTGTGTGTTGATGTGTGTCTTATTGAAATTAACACACAAAGAAAAGATACACCATTATGTAACTTTTTCTTTCTGTAGCTGAATATGCAGGCCGTATCACTGTGTATGATGGAGGACTGAGATTTAACAAGGTGACACGAGCAGACAGTGGAGACTATGACTGTGAGGTTTCTGGCAATTCTGGATATGATGAGAAGACCATCAAGCTTACGGTCCTTGGTAAATTTGAATAGGAAAAAAAATTTATATAAATTGTTTTGCAAAGATTTTGCTTTGATGAAACTATGTAATACACCAAACAGCATTGTTATTCCCACTGTAATTTCCTCCACTACAGTGCCTCCTTCCAAGCCTGTATCCAGAATTCCTTCATCAGTCACAACAGGAAGTAACGTCCGCCTGACCTGCTTTGATGCAGATGGCTCCCCTCCATCCACCTATAAGTGGTACAAAGACAACACTCCCCTCCCTGAAGATCCAACCATGTTCCCCAATTTTAAGAACCTCACCTACAAGATGAACGTCTTCAGTGGTAACCTGGTGAGTGTTCATCTACAATACTAGAAAATACATCATACATACATACATACATACATACATACATACATATATATGATGTGACTGAAAACTATCAATTGAAAGTTAAATCACACTCAGTGGGTATAGAAAAGAATCACCCCCATTTAAAATAATCACATTTTGTTGCTTTGCAGCCTGAAATGAAGACAGAAACAGTTTTTGTTTTATCCAGCTGCATTTACTGTATTAAAAAAAAAAAAAAAAAAAAAAAAAAAAAAAAAAACAGATTCACTGACGTTCAAAAAAGGATCACCCCCTTGGGCCAGTATTTTGTCAATCCAGCTTTTGCTTTAATTACAGCCTTTAGTCTGTTGGTATTTGTCTCTACTTTTGCACATCTAGACTTTATAGTATTTGCCCACTCTTCTCTGCAGAACTGCTCAAATACAGATAAAATTGATGGTGACTGTTTGTTGACTGCATTCTTCAAGTCATTCCACAGATTTTCAATGGGGTTTAAGGGTGTATTCACACCTGTCTTGTTTGGTTTGATTGAATCAAACTCAAGTTCGTTTCACCCCTTGATGCGGATCTAAGTAGTCTAGTAGTAGCTAAATAGTCTAATGCTTGCCGCAGAAGTTACCATGAATATGTTGGGGGAAATTATTTGTGAGATTTTTAATTTATTTGTTAATTAACTAGTGTTTTCTGAGACAGTGTCGCAAAGATAAAATTGATGATCCTGACTTGCTGTCTCATCATGGACGCGAAAAGGAATGCATCTTTACAGATTACATAATGAAAGAGTTTTTTGGATTTGAATTATTTCATTTTGTGGTCATTTAAAGCTTTCTATAGATATATTAGTCATCTCTGTAAAGAAAATATTTGCTAAGTTTCGGTTCATTTTTGTGAAGCAATCCTGTTCAGCACCGAGATGACAAGCCCATCCTATTTGTTTTCTTTATTTTACAAAAGCCCAACATTTTGTTGATATTGTGAGTGCACACAAATAAAAGTAGAACCTTTACAGTTCCAAACAATGAATACAATGTATTATTCTTACCTGTATGAGCAAAAATGACAGCATTCAGCGCTTCAGCTTACTGTAGGAATGGTTTTATTTGGATGGTGAGCTGTATTGGATTAAAGTAACCGTATTGGATTTTTTGTGGTGGCCAAATAATTGAATTTTAGTCTCATTTGCCTCAGAATCTTCAAGGTGCATTTTTTGCAAAGATCAGTTGTGACTGCATGTGGCCTTTCTTGAGAAGTGTTTTTTTTTTTTTTTTTTTTTTGCAACCTTCCCATACAATCCACATTTGTGACCCTGGAGCACAAAACCTTAAATGTAAATTTTTCAAAATTGAGATTTATACATAATCTGAAAGCTGAATAAATAAGCTTTCCATTGATGTTTGTTAGGATAGGACAATATTTGGCCGAGATACAATTATTTGAAAATCTAGAATCTGAGGGAGCA
The DNA here is from genome assembly GCF_018340385.1 of Cyprinus carpio. Classification (NCBI taxonomy): domain Eukaryota; kingdom Metazoa; phylum Chordata; class Actinopteri; order Cypriniformes; family Cyprinidae; genus Cyprinus; species Cyprinus carpio. Next base: position 17,112,645 of record NC_056576.1, read on the forward strand.
ACATATATTTATATATATATTGAGAAAATCGTCTTTAAAGTTGTCCAAATTAAGTTCTTAGCAATGCATATTGCTAATCAAAAATTACATTTTGATATATTTACGGTAGGTAATTTACAAAATATCTTCATGGAACATGATCTTTACTTAATATCCTAATGATTTTTGGCATAAACAAAAATCTATCATTTTGACCCATACAATGTTTTTTTGGCTATTGTTAAAAATATACCCCAGCGACTTAAGACTGGTTTTGTGGTCCAGGGTCACATTTGTGGAATTTGTGACATTGTTGTCACATGCACACAATGACCACTCTTTGTCATAAATTGAGTTGCTGTAGGCCTAATGACCACTCTTTGTCATAAATTGAGCGACGTCCTGATCCAGGGAGGGTCTGTGTTGTACCAAATGCCTTCCACTCTTAATAATAGACTTAATTTTGCTTCTAGGCATTGATAAATCCTTTGAATTTTATTTTATTTTTATTGTAGGCGTATCCATCTCCTGACTTGTACCTGCCCACAGCTTTATCCCGGGAGATCCTTTGACAGTGCTTTGCCACCCATAGTTGATTGTTTGCTTCATTTGCGCTACCAAGGACTGAAATGCTCCAGGGAAAGATCTTTTCATGCTGATATAATCAAAATGACCACAGCTGATCACAGTTGAAAGTCAAATGGCTCTGTGTGCCATTGAGAAGGTGATTAGCTATACCTGATTGAGTTTATAAGTCTCTTTTGGGAGGGGGGTGATCTTTTTCCAACTCAGTGATTCTGTTTTATATTTTTTCTGACATGTTGGTGTTATATCTTTCACTTGGATGTTATAAGTTGCATAAATACAGCTGGATAAAACAAAAACTCTTTACGTGTTCCTTTCAGGCTGCAAAGCAACAAAATGTGATTATTTGAAAGGGGAATGATTCTTTTATATACCCACTGTATATATATAAATATATATATATATTTCACATCAAATGATTGGAACTCAGTCGTCAAAACATTCAGTACTTTATAATGCTATAATTTACATAATTTTATGTGTTAGTATAATTCAGGGTTTATACCTTGTCATTGTATTGAAAGCTACACATTATTTGCAAAATTGGTTTCTATGTGTGATCAGGAGTTCCCGAGCATATCTAAACTGGACACTGGTTCATATTTTTGTGAGGCCTTTAATGGAGAAGGTGCTCCTCAGCGTGGAGATGCAGTGCACATGGAAGTCCGTAAGTTACATTGTCATTGCTTTCAAATAATAACTGCACATTCAGACACTAAGCGGCAGTTACAGGAGGACAAGAGTCGCCAGAGAATGCAATAACATATTATCAAATTAAATGTTATTTTTCATACTAGTCAGTTCCCTTCAGTTGTAACTGGACTACAGGATTTTACATAGCTACTTCCACATTCTCACATTGATCAGATCTACATCCTCAATTTTTGAATACAATGCAAGCAAACAAATATAAATCCTTAGCATATATGGGTCTGGTTTCATAAACATAGCCATTAACCTAAGTATATTTGCGTTTTAGAAGAATATAATGCCATAAAATATATATTTTTAAATGAATACATTGTTAAAGATGTTCAAAAACATTTTCTAAACAGGAAGTAAAGAAAGAGGTATTTGAAAGAAACAGGAGGACAACCAAACATTATAAATGATGATGAAAGTGTAAGGAGAGGAATCACACACGTTTTGGGGAATGCTTGAAGTTGAGAGCAGGCCAGTCCAATACCCCTAACAAAAGAAGAGACATCACTTTCTTTTGCCATTATCCAAGCTCTGTTTGGACAGTCTTGTGAATAGAGTGCTGTTTTTTTCCTGTTTAGTGTTCTGTGGGCAAGAAAGCTGTTTTAGTACCTCTGATTTAGATAGTCATCACTGATTGGATTGCCTTTAACTATAACTCAATACAAAATTAATCTATTTTTTTAATCTCTCTCTAACATAGCTACTTTTGGGCTAACTTTGTTTTTCCTGTATAGATGATGAGGACAACAGCCAAGCACCAGCTGTGAGCAGCAGCTTGAGCACTGAGACCCAGAATGTCCCAAGCAAGATCACCATGAACCACATGCTGGAAAAACAGTATGGTGTATTCATGTTGCAAGAGGTGAAACTTAAACTAGAGATACAAAAACTAGAATTAGAAATAACCAAGTTAAAGTTAGAGCTACAAAAACTTGGACAAGAACCTTAAAGTCTGTGTAAAGCAATATTAAATATGTGTTCTGAGTTTGTCACACCACAGAAAAAAAGTGTTATTAAGCACCCAGCAAAAAAAAAAAAAAAAAAAAAAAAAAAGCCAAGTAAATAAAATGTTAACAAAATGTGAAAAAATAAGCAGTATTCTCTGCTTTCAAAAGCTGCTGCTGTCTGCTCTGAAACCACTCCCACTCTCTGGAAATCTGCCGTCTCTCTCAACTGTCAAATACCACTACAATATGAACGAATGCTCCCTCTAGCAGTTTATTTGGGTTTACACAGGCATACATGCATTTATGTGACGAAGTTATAGCTAGCTAGCAAACTGTAGGCTGTAGTAACTAACAGTAATGACAGTAACCCGCAACTGGGTGGGGGAACAACTAATGCTAATAGAGTGGGGAAGTATGATGTCACTTTGTAAGCCAATCGGCTATTAACATCCAACTGGTTCCTTCAACAAAAAATCAGTAGAGAATTGGAATGTGTTGTCACAGGGGCAATGCATTCTGGGAATTTAGGTCAAAGGAGCTAGAGCAGAGATTGGATAATATAGTGAATGTAGACGTTTGATATTTAATATTTATATTATTCTATTTAAGATCACGCTGGAGTGGTCAAGGCTCACTTTACATCATTTGCCATAGCCCTTTGCACGGCCGGTGTGGAAAACATGCTTTTTTCAGCATTAGAAAGCTGAAAAAGCAGAAGTATTTTCTGCAGACATTGATAAGGGGTATGCCATAGCCCTATCAGTGTCTGCATTAAATACCTCTGCTTTTGATTAACGCTATGTTGATACAGTAAGCGTTAATCATTCCAACCTGATCGTAAGTTGGATATAAAATCTCTGCATTCACTAATGGACTCGGATGAAAGTTTAACTGAAAACTCGGTATGGTAAACAACTTAAGATGTGTCTTAATAATTGATCTCTGTAGATTTATTATATACAGTGGTTTGCATTAAACTGTAAGCCCTCACACTACAAATAGAAGAAAATCATATATGGAAGCATTATCTTGTGGCAGCTCGTTGATACCCGGCCACTTGTTTGTATGGATTAAGTTTCATTAATTCATTCATTTGATCACTTGCATTATTGTTCGGCATCTCTAATAGTAAGAATCTTGGTTCATTCAAGTCAAGATATTTATTTGCACAATACACATTGTTTCAAAGCAGCTTCTAGTATGCTCTGTTACCTCTATGATGGCTTAAGTCTTTACACTGAGCAGTTTTACTGGGCAATATGACGATATATAACAATGATAAATGATCAACTGTTTGAGATCTATCTATGTATTCTCTCCTTTAAAAAATAGCCATGGTTTTGCTACTGTAACCAAAGTGTTTTAGCAGTTACCCTATAACAGTACCACTGTGTAGTGAAGGAGACTGAATAATGAATATTTGCAGCCTCTCAGACAAACCACGGAGCAATTATTATTATTATTATTTTATATATATATATTTAAAGAGATTTACATATTAGACCGTTTTATTCTGAGTATGTAAGATGGTTTTCAAAAAAAAAAAAATTTATAGTAAACGGTCTGCTTTTTCTGTGGTGATTTGTGTGTATTTACACTGTGTTCTCCTGAGTGTGACCTAAAACATGGCGGAATCCAACGCTGCGTGGGACAGATTCCCATTCTCTATAGCAGGGATCCTCAAATCTGGACCTCGAGATCCACTTTCCTGCAGAGTTTAGCTCTACCCCTAATCAAACACACCTGAGCATGCTAATCAATGCCAGTCAGTGTCTTTGGGATCATTAGAAAATCACAGGCAGGTGACTTTGATGAGGGTTGGAGCTAAACTCTGCAGCGCATTTGACCTCCAGGGCAAGATTTGAGGAAGGGGGCTTTATAGGATTTTCTCATATTTTTTTTTTATTTAATTTTTTTTTTTTTTTTTTTTTGGGATTATCATAAAAAAATAAGCTCTGTGTTCAACAATAGTTCATGATACTTATACGTTTTTTCCATCAAGATAATCTTCACAAAATAATATAACTTTTATGAATTTTGAAGCCTAAATACTAATGCCAGAACTAAAAAGCTAAACTTAGGATATAAATAAACTACACCACGGTCACTTGCCTTCAACATCACCACCACCATGCTTTCAACAACTTTTCCAAACTTATTTTTGGTTGTGGCGAGAAGGGATACAAAAAAAAAAAAAAAAAAAAAAAAAAAAAATGGAGTGGGGTGTAACTGGTGTGTTTTATGTCGTAAAAAGCTTGTCGGTAATTTGAGCTTGTGTTAAACACGGACTTTATTTTAAGCGATTTAATCAAACTCCCATTCAAAAACCCATTGACTCTGGGACGATGGAACCAAAAGTGCTAAAATGCTAACACAATTCAGTACTACATAGTTCAGTCTTTGTAATGTGTTTCAGCAAAAAATTTCTAACATTTATAATTTATTTAGGAACAACTCTCTGAATTGGCTTTACACTGACTTTAAATACCATTCAACATAGCTGATCCCAAGTCTTTACTTCATGTCATGATTTCAGATGTTTTTAATTTCTCTAATTTATGTGTATATACTGTAAGTGATTATCTAGAATATTCTAGTATTTTATTTCTATATTCAATATTTTCAAATATATGCATATGTATGTATAACATGTTAAAACTAGTTTTTGTTTTAATTTTCTCTGTCAGTCAGGCATTGTTTTTTATGAACATTTGTCAGACATAACATTTAGATCCATTTTCTTCTCCTGCCTGTGAATTCTGAAGCTGATTCTTCAAGCGCTTGGTCTTCCTTCAGGTCTGAAAGTACAAGACTTTAGCTTACAGCATTTAAATTTGAGTATTTGGAGAAATGAAAATGACAGTCATATTATTTGTATTTCTTACCTTGCCATATGGTGAAAAGAACAATGTAAGCACATATTATGTTGCACAACTTTTCTCCAAACGACTCCAAAACATCTTTTCATTAACATTTGATTTGGCATGCCTTAAATAAATGCTTTTCTTGCACTGGTATGGATTAAAACTATACAGTTGTTATTAATTCTGTTGTCTTCAACTTTTTAGCAGCATTTGACTTTGATTGATTTGATTTAAACAAAATGCATACTGTGTGTGAACTAGTTATTCATATTCCAGAAGATTTTGTAATTGCAATGTTGGGGGATGTCTCTTTTTCTTTCATCGGCTCAATATGAAGGCCATATCACTGTGTAGTGGAGGACTGAGGTTTACAGAGGTGATGCAAGCAGAAATGAGAGATTATGGCTGTGAGGTGTCCGGCAATGTTGAAATACACTTGTTAAGAAGATCCTAATAAGTAGTGTACAGTTCACAGTAAACAGAGCTCCCTCCTCACCTGACCTACAGTAGGACAGTGAAAAAAAAAAATGGTTAAAGGAATATTCCAGGTTAAATCAGTGTAAGGTTTTGGTACTATCAAGATGCTCGATCAGGTTTTAGGCATCGTAAACTTTCCCTCCTCCTTTGTTATAACTAAGTTACAGATGCATGTCTAATGTCCACCTCTGGTTCAAAGAGCATCATCACCTCTGCCATCTTCACCGATGGTAGCCAGGACAGTCTATCTTGATTGTCTATCCACAATCAAACTGTCCCAAAGTGTATATAGTGTATTTAGACTATTTAGATTTGTGTCTAAGTTTGGGCCCCTTTTTTAAAGGTAATTTTGATTCTCTGATTCGAATTAGGTTGTTGTTAATTGATGTTGAATACTGCCATTCTTTTGTTCCTCTCTCTCTCTCTCTCTCTCTCTCTCTCTCTCTCTCACTCTCTTTCCTTACTTTCCTTCTTTCTCTATGTATGTGTTTTGCTTAGTTTAGTTGTCTGTTAGCTGTAGTATCATTTATTAAATTCCTTTTATTCACAATCAATTGTCGGTGTGTGCTGCTCATAATTCGGAGTCCCTGAAGGTTGATCTTGCTACATGCTATGTTACTGGTAGTACTGTATAAAGTAGAAAAGCTGTTCTTTCTTGGCCAGGAACACAATCTTTCCTAGAAATGATAAATTATTATACTGTCTTGGTGATGAACAGATTAAATATTTGTTGTATTGATTCTGCTACAGTTAATTCTGAAATCTAATCTAAATATTTGTAATTAATTAGAACTAGTTATAATTAATCATAAATATTTCCCCTTTGAGCTAATTTACATCAGGGTTATATTCTATCATCGTTTGAAATAAACTATTTAAACATGAGAAATGAAAACTTCCTCCAAAAACAAATTAAGCTGCAACAACATCATTCCAAAATGTTTAGATGTCTGTCATCAGATAATCAAACATATTATATGAACACCCATATTTGAAGGGGGAGGAAATATGACAGAAACTATTATTCTTAAACACCTGAAGCTGTTTTTATGTTTTGATGGCATGTAACTAATAATAACAATAAGTTGTGGGTTAACAATATCCTCTTATAACACATGATGGACTGCATGAATGTTTTCTTTGAGTGAATTGATATTTTGAATGGACTCAGAGTGGCAGTAAAGAAATTATGTGCTCCATTTCTATATTAGCCTATCCTGTTCAACAAGTAAAGAAAGTCAAAAGTGTCAGAACAAACACTTGTTTATTTATATTTTATTTAATTTTTATTTTTTCTTTAATCTACAATATCCATAAATACACCACATTTTTTGTAGTGTAGGCCTCCATATTAGTATAGGAGTTTTTGTTATAAAGTTTGTCTTACTTTATATGAATATAAAATATATTTATATAAAAGAACACAATAGTGGTTAACAAAACATCCGTGTGTATATTCATTTGTATAAGATGTTGCTGAAATGAATGCTCATATAATATGTACTCAGTTATTTTAAAGCAGAAAACATGTCTCTGTGTTTAGGGTTAAATACGGAAGTTCTAAGCGGCCATGCATTATAATATTTTTTCTTTTTGTTTTCTTGTTATAACGACTTAATTTTCTCGTTATCTCGACATAACGAAGGTCGTTTTCTCATTATAACGACTTAATTTTTCTTGTTATCTCGACATAACGAAGGTCGTTTTCCTCCTCGTTATAACGACTTAATTTTCTCGTTATCTCGACATAACGAAGTTCGTTTTCTCGTTATAACGACTTAATTTTCTCTAAGAATTTACAAAACTGCGCCAGCAGGTGGCACTATAGACCTGAATATAACTGATGGGGTGTTTGTATACTATCCACTTTTACTGTACGCGGACCTTCCTCGTGATCGCTATAATATGTGCAGTCTTGTTTATTACTGACATTCAATTAATTCATAAATGTTAAATGCTTGAATAAATATGAATATTTTGTGTATTAAGTTCCTGCTAGATGCACTGAGTTTCACCAACGCATTCTGTTTCATCAATAACTGCTTATCAAAACCAAGGTTGACATCACTGTATTCTGTTTGCACCAATTTGTGCTTCTTTTAGGCTCATGATTAATTTAAATTTAATTTTAATTTAATGATTAGGTAGTTAATAAGCGGAGATGTTCTGTTTATCTACAGTAGGACGGGATTTAACGATGTAGGCTGATGTGCTTCTTTTCCTTATTACTAATCTTTATTGTTAACCATATTGATGAGAAATGTGAATGTATATGTAAAATCCATAGGCTAATTTCAGTTTTGTTCTGTAATGTTGTAATGGTTTTTTTCTACACACACACACATACACTACACGTACACATGAACGCTCTTTTCAAAACGAAGCTTGTAACACACATGATATCTGCCACATAATGACTACTACAATTACAAATTATATATAATTTTATTTCATATAAAGGGAAAATTAAAAGTGAGTTTAATCCAAGCAGCTCTAATGGCGCGGTGTTGCCAGTTAAACATGTTAATTACAAACAAAACGTTCGTTGTACTGTCTCTGGAAAAAGCAACAGTAAAACCTTCATGTCGTTATAACGAGAAAACAAACTTCCGTTATGTCGAGGATAACGAGAAAAATTAAGTCGGTTATAACGAGAAAACGACTTTCGTTATGTCGAGATAACGAGAAAATTAAGTCGTTATAACGAGAAAAACAAAAAGGAAAAAAAATATAATGGATGGCCGCTTAGTTAAACTTCCGTAGTTAAAAGTCGAAGAAGAAAAAAGTCTGACGCTCAGGTGTTTACTGCTGGTAACCAGCATCCACGAACAGCTGATCTGATACTATCTCTGCCCACCCGGAAATGCTAAACCACAGGGTTTACATACTGGTGAGTGAGTTTTTGTCAGGGAGAAGAGTGCTGCTGGTGTCATATTTCTGATCCACAGCTAAAACATGAACATTTTTAGGTAGCTTTACACGTAAATGTCTATAGTAAAAAAGTAAAAAAAAAAAAAAGAACAATAAATAAATAAATAAAAGACCAACCTCCTATCTCAAAAGTATCAACCACTTTTCTTTCATTTTCCAGCCTGTGAATATTTCAGAATATTCTAGTGACAACTTATCGACTCATTTTACAACTATTTTTTCTTTGGCTCCAAGTCCACGCCGGAGAGGTCAAGAACAAGACTCAACTTCTGTGCCTTTAAAATCACGATAATCTCATTTTCCATTCCAAGCATATTTCTTAGGAGTTCTTTATGAGTTCCAGCTATTTTTTTCTCAGCTAAACACTGATGACCAGATTAATTTTATTCATATACTGTAATGGCATAAAACTCTAATGTTAATGACACAAATTTTCATTTTTTTTTTTTTAAATTAAAGTAATACCTGATGTTTTTACACCTGTTATTAAATAATATGCAAATCCGATTTGACATGACCCCATCTGTAACACTTCACTCTCCTGACAGGTTTGTTCCTGAAGATCCTGATGTGGGTTTACTTACTAAGTATGCATATAGAATTTACAAAAGGATCTGTAAACTATGTTTGAACTATCAAACCCGGGTTTAATTCTGAGAAGTAGTTTGTTGGGCTTCCTTGAACCTGCGTTTACTTTCATTACGTCATGCAGCGGGAGTGTCATAATGTCGCGTAAGTATCCAATCGCGTCGAAGGGCGTTTAGTTTCACTCTTTTAGCTTAACTTAACTAAGCTTTGCGAGGACCTAGCAAATACACAACTCCATAAAATTTCTCGCAACGTAATATAAAACTGGGTATTTTTTTAATATATATATATATATATAGGTTATATATACACTTTGTAGCATTTCAAAGGGGATATGTGGACCTTCGTCTTTGTTTGTCTCGCTATCTCAGTCACAGGTAAGAGTCCATCTTTTCTGTGTTTGAATCATGTTTAGGCCTACATTAAATTTTTATTTTACGTCCTGTCATTGACTGTCTTCTGTGAATTGAATCTAAAGTTTTGATATTAAAATCTTTAAATATTTTTTTTAAAAAGTATATACATTTAATCAGTGTTTTCTCACTTTTATTAAATAAAAAATGTATTTTATTTGTGTATAGTGGAATAGAGTTTAAATTTAGTATAGGTCTGCAAGAAAAGAAAAAATTACTGTGTACCTGCCAAAACGTGGCCTTATTTAACCAATTCTGTAACGAATCCTTATTTTGAATTGGGTCTTGTTTAGATGAATAGTATTTCCGAGGAACCGATTGGAAGCCGGACTGTTTGTAATTGATCATATTCATATCCTTAAGCAATGATTTCACATGAATCAGTGAACCGAGTCAACTAAGAGTAGTTTGAAATGATTCGATACAGCGATTCATGCGTAGCAAACATTAGGCTTGTCTGCTTTATTATGGTACCTAATTATCGTAACATAAGTTTTGTGTTTAGGTCGAATGGAAACAGCATTTTAAATATCATTGTATTGCTGTTTAAATGTGAAAGACGGCCTTTTACGGCTCGACGGCATCACCTGTAGAACCTTCCCTATTCAGGGAACTGTGGTTACTTAGGTACCCGAGCTCAACAACAAGGAAATTGTGATAGCTGAAACGCGATCCAGATCGCGTGGCCAAATAAAAACACTTAACAGTAAAGTCACAGTTTTTAAATAAGATAAAAGTGTTATATTTTTATTATTGAGTATTAATAGTAGTCAACCAGTAATGATGATTGAAGGAATTGTTAGGACGACAACCGACAATGTTTGTGAATGAATAATCATATTGTATATGAATTTACATTTCATAACTAATGCATGCTGTCGTTTAGCCGTTCTTTCAGAATAGCAGTTGGAAAAGATGTTGTAAATGCCATAACGCCCTTTTCTGGCTTCATCTATTTTAATTTATTTCTCTATCTGTTTGGTCTCGGTGACCAAGATATAGTGCAAGTATGTTCTTTGTTGCCATGTTCATAAAACAGTTATTTGAAAAGGGTCAATTTTGAAAACACAGATGTATTTCTTTAACATTTTCTTTAAAAGCTGTTAATGCAATTTCTAATGTGATTTTTGGAAATAAATTTTAATTGACGTAATTAAGGTTTGAATCCCTCTCTTTCTGTCAACAGGCCTGCATGCCGAATTTACAGTTACTGTTAGTCCCTCAGTGAAAGTAAAAGAGAATGAGGGTAAGTTTCACTGTGCTGCTTCTGTTTGTTTGTCTTTCAGTTATAATTGTTTCTATGTGTCTATGAGCAGCCATATATAAATAATAAAGAAAATATGATGTAGTGCCTGGCTGCATAGGTTTGGAATTGAAGAATAGTAGTTTGTAAGGTGTTACAATTTACTTGAGAGCCTATCTCTACTTGCTTGCCCTAAGGACAGGTTTGCCTGTTTTGGGTGATCCTGGTTCAAGCATTCAGTTTTTGATGTGAAAAACATTTATGCACAAAGTATTGCTTTTTTTTCAGGGGTTGACTTGAAATGTTCCTACACCGCTGACTTTGGATCAGCACCCAGAGTAGAATGGAAGTTCAGGGATCTCAAGGGCTCTCAAACATTAGTCTACTTCGATAACAAGCCAACTGGTATGGAGACAATCTTTACATCTGCCCATCCTGTTAATTGATATAACCTTGCAGTAGCATTCTCTTATTGTTTGTTAATTTGTGAAATGTGAATGGAGGAAAATATATAGCATTGTGCATTATTTTTTCTTTCATTAGGTCAGTATGCAGGCCGTATCACTGTGTATGATGGAGGACTGAGATTTAGCAAGGTGACGCGAGCAGATACTGGAGACTATGACTGTGAGGTGTCTGGCAATACTGGATATGATGAGAAGACCATCAAACTCACAGTCCTTGGTAAGTCATGTAGTATTATATACATGAAAACTTACTACCTGATAGTTGTCACTGATATATATGTTATAACAAGTCACAACCCTAGGCTTTAAACAACAAAAACTTCTGTCATAATTTACTCATCCTCATATTGTTCCAAACCTGAATGAATTTATTTTTCTCTGGAACACAAGATACTTTGAAAAAATTATACATAATATGAAAGTCAATGGGGTTTGGTGGTGTTTATTTTAACAATGGATAGAATAAAATATTTCTTTGATGAAATAATGTAACACACAAAACACCCTTGTTATTCCCACTGTAATTTCCTCCACTGCAGTGCCTCCTTCCAAGCCTCTATCCAGAATTCCATCATCAGTCAGAACAGGAAGTAACGTCCGCCTGACCTGCTTTGATTCGGATGGCTCCCCTCCATCCACCTATAAGTGGTACAAAGACAACACTCCCCTCCCTGAAGATCCAACCATGTTCCCCAATTTTAAGAACCTCACCTACAAGATGAATGTCAATAATGGTTGTCTGTTGGTTGTTTGTTTAGTGTTCTTGTAAATTAATAGAAAATATATATTATTAATTAATTAATTAATTAATTAATTAATTAATTAATACATCACACACTCAGTGGGTATAGAAAAGAATCAACCCCATTTAAAATAATCACATTTTGTTGCTTTGCAGCCTGAAATGAAGACAGAAACAGTTTTTGTTTTATCCAGCTGTATTTACTGTTTAAAACAACAACAACAACAACAACAAAAAAAAAACAAAACAGATTCACTGAGTTCAAAAAAGGATCACCCCCTTGGGCCAGTATTTTGTCAAACCACCTTTTGCTTTAATTACAGCCTTTAGTCTGTTGGGATTTGTCTCTACTTTGCACATCTAGACTTTATAGTATTTGCCCACTCTTCTCTGCAGAACTGCTCAAATACAGATAAAATTGATGGTGACTGTTTGTGGACTGCAGTCTTCAAGTCATTCCACAGATTTTCAATGGGGTTTAAGGGTGTATTCACACTTGTCTTGTTTGGTTCGTTTGAATCAAACTCAAGTTCGTTTCACCCCTTGATGCGGATCTAAGTAGTCTAGTAGTAGCTAAATAGTCTAATGCTTGCCGCAGAAGTTACCATGAATATGTTGGGGGAAAATATTTGTGAGATTTTTAAATTATTTATTAATTAAGTAGTGTTTTCTGAGACAGTGTCGCAAAGATGAAATTGATGATCCTGACTTGCTGTCTCATCATGGACGCGAAAAGGAATGCATCTTTACAGATTACATAATGAAAGAGTTTTTTGGATTTTAATTATTTCATTTTGTGGTCATTTAAAGCTTTCTATAGATATATTAATCATGTCTGTAAGGAAAATATTTGCTAAGTTTCGGTTCATTTTTGTGAAGCACTCCTGTTCAGCACCGAGATGACAAGCCCATCCTATTTGTTTTCTTTATTTTACAAAAGCCCAATATTTTTTTGATATTGTGAGTGCACACAAATAAAAGTAGAACCTTTACAGTTCCAAACAATGAATACAATGTATTATTCTTACCTGTATGAGCAAAAATGACAGCATTCAGCGCTTCAGCTTACTGTAGGAATGGTTTTATTTGGATGGTGAGCTGTATTGGATTAAAGTAACCGCATTGGATTTCATGTTGTGGCCAAATAATTGAATTTTAGTCTCATTTGCCTCAGAATCTTCAAGATGCATTTTTGGCAAAGCTCAGTCATGACTGCATGTGGCCTTTCTTGAGGAGTGTTTTTTTTTTTTTTTTTGCAACCTTCCCATACAATCCACATTTGTGACCCTGGACCACAAAAACCTTAAGTGTAAATTTTTCAAAATTGAGATTTATACATAATCTGAAAGCTGAATAAATAAGCTTTCCATTGATGTTTGTTAGGATAGGACAATATTTGGCCGAGATACAACTAATTGGAAAATCTGGAATCTGAGGGTGCAAAAAAATCTAAATACTGAGAAAATCGTCTTTAAAGTTGTCCAAATTAAGTTCTTAGCAATGCATATTACTAAACAAAAATTTAGTTTTGATATATTTACGGTAGGTAATTTACAAAATATCTTCATGGAACATGATCTTTACTTAATATCCTAATGATTTTTGGCATAAACAAAAATCTATCATTTTGACCCATACAGTGTTTTTTTTTGGCTATTGTTAAAAATATACCCCAGCGACTTAAGACTGGTTTTGTGGTCCAGGGTCACATTTGTGGAGAATTTGTGATATTGTTGTCACATGCACACAATGACCACTCTTTGTCATAAATTGAGTTGCTGTAGGCCTCTTGGTAGCCTCTCTGACCAGTTTCAGCGACGTCCTGATCCAGGGAGGGTCTGTGTTGAACAAAATACCTTCCACTTCTTAATAATAGACTTCATTTTGCTTCTAGGCATTTATAAATCCTTTAAATTTTATTTTATTTTTTTGTATCCATCTCCTGACTTGTACCTGCCCACAGCTTTATCCCGGAGATCCTTTGACAATGCTTTGCCACCCATAGTTGATTGTTTGCTTCATTTGCGCTACCAAGGACTGAAATGCTCCAGGAAAGATCTTTTCATGCTGAGATAATCAAAATGACCACAGCTGATCACAGTTGAAAGTCAAATGGCTTTGTTTGCCATTGAAAAGGTGATAAGCTATACCTGATTGAGTTTACAAGTTATTTTTAGGAGGTGGGTGATCCTTTTTCCAACTCAGTGATTCTGTTTTTATATTTTTTCTGACATGTTGGTGTTATATCTTTCACTTGGATGTTATAAGTTGCATAAATACAGCTGGATAAAACAAAAACTGTTTCCGTGTACCTTTCAGGCTGCAAAGCAACAAAATGTGATCATTTGAAAGGGGAATGATTCTTTTCTATACCATATACCCACTGTATGTGTATATATATATAATTTCACATCAAATGATTGGAACTCAGTCGTCAAAACATTTAGTACTTTATAATGCTATAATTTACATCATTTTATGTGTTAGTATAATTCAGGGTTTATACCTCGTCATTGTATTGAAAGATACACTTTATTTGCAAAATTGGTTTCTATGTGTGATCAGGAGTTCCCGAGCATATCTAAACTGGACACTGGTTCATATTTTTGTGAGGCCTTTAATGGAGAAGGTGCTCCTCAGCGTGGAGATGCAGTGCACATGGAAGTCCGTAAGTTACATTGTCATTGCTTTCAAATAATAACTGCACATTCAGACACTAAGCGGCAGTTACAGGAGGACAAGAGTCGCCAGAGAATGCACTAACATATTATCAAATTAAATGTTATTTTTCATACTAGTCAGTTCCCTTGAGTAACTGCACTACAGGATTTTACATAGTTACTTCCACATTCTCACATTGATCAGATCTACATCCTCAATTTTTGAATACAATGCAAGCAAACAAATATAAATCCTTAGCATATATGGGTCTGGTTTCATAAACATAGCCATTAACCTAAGTATATTTGCGTTTTAGAAGAATATAATGCCATAAAATATATATTTTTAAATGAATACATTGTTAAAGATGTTCAAAAACATTTTCTAAACATGGTGCAGGAAGTAAAGAAAGAGGTATTTGAAAGAAACAGGAGGACAACCAAACATTATAAATGATGATGAAAGTGTAAGGAGAGGAATCACACACGTTTTGGGGAATGCTTGAAGTTGAGAGCAGGCCAGTCCAATACCCCTAACAAAAGAAGAGACATCACTTTCTTTTGCCATTATCCAAGCTCTGTTTGGACAGTCTTGTGAATAGAGTGCTGTTTTTTTCCTGTTTAGTGTTCTGTGGGCAAGAAAGCTGTTTTAGTACCTCTGATTTAGATAGTCATCACTGATTGGATTGCCTTTAACTATAAGTCAATACAAAATTAATCTATTTTTTAATCTCTCTCTAACATAGCTACTTTTGGGCTAACTTTGTTTTTCCTGTATAGATGATGAGGACAACAGCCAAGCACCAGCTGTGAGCAGCAGCTTGAGCACTGAGACCCAGAATGTCCCAAGCAAGATCACCATGAACCACATGCTGGAAAAACAGTATGGTGTATTCATGTTGCAAGAGGTGAAACTAAAACTAGAGATACAAAAACTAGAATTAGAAATAACCAAGTTAAAGTTAGAGCTACAAAAACTTGGACAAGAACCATAAAGTCTGTGTAAAGCAATATTAAATATGTGTTCTGAGTTTGTCACACCACAGAAAAAAAAGTGTTATTAAGCACCCAGCCAATAAAAAAAAAAAAGCCAAGTAAATAAAATGTTAACAAAATGTGAACAAATAAGCAGTATTCTCTGCTTTCAAAAGCTGCTGCTGTCTGCTCTGAAACCACTCCCACTCTCTGGAAAGCTGCCGTCTCTCTCAACTGTCAAATACCACTACAATATGAACGAATGCTCCCTCTAGCAGTTTATTTGGGTTTACACAGGCATACATGCATTTATGTGACGAAGTTATAGCTAGCTAGCAAACTGTAGGCTGTAGTAACTAACAGTAATGACAGAAATGCGCAACTGGGTGGGCGAACAACTAATGCTAATAGAGTGGGGAAGTATGACGTCACTTTGTAAGCCAATCGGCTGTTAACATCCAACTGGTTCCTTCAACAAAAAATCAGTAGAGAATTGGAATGTGTCGTCACAGCGGCAATGCATTCTGGGAATTTAGGTCAAAGGAGCTACAGCAGAGATTGGATAATATAGTGAATGTAGACGTTTGATATTTAATATTTATATTATTCTATTTAAGATCACGCTGGAGTGGTCAAGGCTCACTTTACATCATTTGCCATAGCCCTTTGCACGGCCGGTGTGGAAAACATGCTTTTTTCAGCATTTAGAAAGCTGAAAAAGCAGAGGTATTTTCTGAAGTTGTTGATGGGTGTTATGTAGTCGTATTTGTGTCTGCATTAAATACCTCTGCTTTTGATTAACGCTATGTTGATACAGTAAGCGTTAATCATTCCAACCTGATCGTAAGTTGAATCATATAAACATAAAATAATATAAAATGTCTGCATTCACTAATGGACTCAGATGAAAGTTAAACTGAAACTCGGTATGGTAAACAACTTAAAGGGGTCATGAAATGAGAAACCAAATTTGCCTTGATCTTTTGGAATATAAGAGGTCTTTGTACCATTAAAACGTCCTGCAAGTTTCATAGCTTAAGACGTCCTCCCCATTATAAACGAGCCATTTATTTAATCAAGCTCTAAATACAGCTTGTTCTGGATCCATGGTAAGAAGTGACGTCACGGTGCGAAGTGACGTTCCAACCATTTGCATATGACCGCCTCCAGCACAAGACAACTACGCTCATTTCGTATCGTTGTCGCGCCGCGCGCCTCACAAGTGTTCAGTCGACGGACCAGCGAGTGGGTCTGTGTACAGGAAAATTACAATGCCACGCAGTATGGCGTTATTTCCCTGTCAAATGTCGAGAGCGCATTATTGTAGCGCGAAAGTACATTAATATAATGTGCGAGCGCGAATCTCTCTGCTCGTGCGCGTAATAAAATGTGCGGAGCGCGAATCTCTCTGTTCGCGCGCGGGAACTGGGCGCGCGCTCTCAGATACACGTTGCTCTTGTAAGAATTTTCTCTGGGCTCGCTCAGAGAGTCAGCCTGCACTTAAACCGTGTTCAGTGCAATCGCGAATCTCTCCTCTTCGCTTAAAGTAAGCGTGTATTTGCTTAGACTGTGTCCCGTGCGTTCGCGCATGGCCAAGTACTCTTCTCTTCGAATTCTTTCTCTTTGCTCTTGGCATAAACGCTGTCAAAACGGCAACAACCAATCAGAAATCGGCTTCAACGACTGACCACTGAAAACGCGACATCGTACATGGAATCACCCGCTACTAAACAGTTACGCTCAATCCGCAAATGTTCTGGCTGGGGGTGTTAATAATTGATCCATAGGCACTGTCGTTAGCCAATCATAACAGTGGGCGTTAACACTGAACTCTTAAAGGGGAAATAACCCAAAAACAGACTGTTTGAATCAAAGGATGAGAAACAGGGTGGGAAAATGTCATAATTCACTACATTTTAAAAGCTTTTTTTTAAAAAAAAACTATAGTAATACTATAATTGCACCTAGGGGACCATAATAATAAAATAAAAAAACCCATGTCATGACCCCTTTAAGATGTGTCTTAATAATTGATCTCTGTAGATTTATTATATACAGTGGTTTGCATTAAACTGTAAGCTCTCACAATACAAATAGAAGAAAATCATATATGGAAGCGTTATCTTGTGGCAGCTCGTTGATACCCGGTCACTTG
This sequence comes from Cyprinus carpio, assembly GCF_018340385.1. Taxonomy (NCBI): domain Eukaryota; kingdom Metazoa; phylum Chordata; class Actinopteri; order Cypriniformes; family Cyprinidae; genus Cyprinus; species Cyprinus carpio. Next base: position 17,130,373 of record NC_056576.1, read on the forward strand.
TCTGTATGGATTAAGTTTCATTCATTCATTCATTTGATCACTTGCATCATTGTTCGGCATCTCTAATAGTAAGAATCTTGGTTCATTCAAGTCAAGATATTTATTTGCACAATACACATTGTTTCAAAGCAGCTTCTAGTATGCTCTGTTACCTCTATAATGGCTTAAGTCTTCACACTTTTGTGAAGCAGTTTTACTGGGCAATATGACGATATATAACAATGATAAATGATCCACTGTTTGAGATCTATGTATTTTCTCCTTTAAAAAATAGCCATGGTTTTGCTACTCTAACCAAAGTGTTTTAGCAGTTACCCTATAACAGTACCACTGTGTAGTGAAGGAGACTGAATAATGAATATTTGCAGCCTCTCAGACAAACCACGGAGCGATTATTATTATAATTATTTTATATATATATATTTAAAGAGATTTACATATTAGTCCATTTTATTCTGAGTATGTAAGATGGTTTTCAAAAAAAATATATATTTATAGTAAACGGTCTGCTTTTTCTGTGGTGATTTGTGTGTATTTACACTGTGTTCTCCTGAGTGTGACCTAAAACATGGCGGAATCCAACGCGGCGTGGGACAGATTCAGGGATCCTCAAATCTGGACCTCGAGATCCACTTTCCTGCAGAGTTTAGCTCTACCCCTAATCAAACACACCTGAGCATGCTAATCAATACCAATCAATGTCTTTGGGATCATTAGAAAATCACAGGCAGGTGACTTTGATGAGGGTTGGTGCTAAACTCTGCAGCGCATTGGACCTCCAGGGCAAGATTTGAGGAAGGGGGCTTTATAGGATTTTCTCTCTCTTTTTTTTTATTTTATTAATTATTATTAATTTAGTAAAAAAAAAAAAATAAGCTCTGTGTTTAACAATAGTTCATGATACTTACACATTTTTTCCATCAAGATAATCTTCACAAAATAATATAACTTTTATGAATACTAATGCCAGAACTAAAAAGCTAAACTGAGGATATAAATAAACTACACCACGGTCACTTGCCTTCAACATCACCACCACCATGCTTTCAACAACTTTTCCAAACTTATTTTTGGTTGTGGCAAGAAGAGATACAAAAAAAAAAAAAAAAAAATCAGGAGTGGGATGTAACTGCTGTGTTTTATGTTGTAAAAAGCTTGTCGGTAATTTGAGCTTGTGTTAAACACGGACTTTATTTTAAGCGATTTAATCAAAATGACAGTCATATTATTTGTATTTCTTACCTTGCCATATGGTGAAAAGAACAATGTAAGCACATATTATGTTGCACAACTTTTCTCCAAAGGACTCCAAAACATCTTTTCATTAACATTTGATTTGGCATGCCTTAAATAAATGCTTTTCTTGCACTGGTATGGATTAAAACTATACAGTTGTTATTAATTCTGTTGTCTTCAACTTTTTAGCAGCATTGACTTTGATTGATTTGATTTAAACAAAATGCATACTGTGTGTGAACTAGTTATTCATATTCCAGAAGATTTTGTAATTGCAATGTTGGGGGATGTCTCTTTTCTTTCATCGGCTCAATATGAAGGCCATATCACTGTGTAGTGGAGGACTGAGGTTTACAGAGGTGATGCAAGCAGAAATGAGAGATTATGGCTGTGAGGTGTCCGGCAATGTTGAAATACACTTGTTAAGAAGATCCTAATAAGTAGTGTACAGTTCACAGTAAACAGAGCTCCCTCCTCACCTGACCTACAGTAGGACAGTGAAAAAAAAAAATGGTTAAAGGAATATTCCAGGTTAAATCAGTGTAAGGTTTTGGTACAATCAAGATGCTCGAACAGGTTTTAGGCATCGTAAACTTTCCCTCCTCCTTTGTTATAACTAAGTTACAGATGCATGTCTAATGTCCACCTCTGGTTCAAAGAGCATCATCACCTCTGCCATCTTCACCGATGGTAGCCAGGCCAGGACAGTCATCAGCCATCTCTTCAAGCTTCAAAGGCATTCCCAAGGTGTGTGTGTGTGTGTGTGTGGGGGGGGGGGGGGGTTCTCTGATTCTAATTAGGTTGTTGTTAATTGATGTTACATACTGCCATTCTTTTGTTCCTCTCTCTCTCACTTTCCTTACTTTCCTTCTTTCTCTATGTATGTGTTTTGCTTAGTTTAGTTGTATGTTAGCTGTAGTATCATTTATTAAATTCCTTTTATTCACAATCAATTGTCGGTGTGTGCTGCTCACAATTCGGAGTCCCTGAAGGTTGATCTTGCTACATGCCATGTTACTGGTAGTACTGTATAAAGTAGGAAAGCTGTTCTTTCTTGGCCAGGAACATAATCTTAACTAGAATTGATAAATTATTATACTGTCTTGGTGATGAACAGATATAAAATATTTGTCATATTGATTCTGCTACAGTTAATTCTGAAATCTAATCTAAATATTTGTAATTAATTAGAACTAGTTATAAATATTTCCCCTTTGAGCTAATTTACATCAGGGTTATATTCTATCATCATTTGAAATAAACTATTTAAACATCAGAAATGAAAACTTCCTCCAAAAACAAACTAAGCTGCAACAACATCATTCCAAAATGTTTAGATGTCTGTCATCAGATAATCAAACATATTATATGAACACCCATATTTGAAGAGGGAGGAAATTAGACAGAAACTATTATTCTTAAACACCTGAAGCTGTTCTTATGTTTTGATGGCATGTAACTAATAATAACAATAAGTTGTGGGTTAACAATATCCTCTTATAACACATGATGGACTGCATGAATGTTTTCTTTGAGTGAATTGATATTTTGAATGGACTCAGAGTGGCAGTAAAGAAATTATGTGCTCCATTTCTATATTAGCCTATCCTGTTCAACAAGTAAAGAAAGTCAAAAGTGTCAGAACAAACGCTTGTATATATATATTTTATTTAATTTTTTTTTAATCTACAATATCCATAAATACACCACATTTTTTGTAGTGTAGGCCTCCATATTAGTATAGGAGTTTTTGTTATAAAGTGTCTTACTTTATATGAATATAAAATATATTTATATAAAAGAACACAATAGTGGTTAACAAAACATCTGTGTGTATATTCATTTGTATAAGATGTTGCTGAAATGAATGCTCATAATATGTACTTATTTTAAAGCAGAAAACATGTCTCTGTGTTTAGGGTTAAAAGTCTAGAAGAAGAAAAAAGTCTGACGCTCAGTGTTTACTGCTGGTAACCAGCATCCACACAGCTGATCTGATACTATCTCTGCCCACCCAGAAATGCTAAACCACATTTACATACTGGTGAGTGAGTTTTTGTCAGGGAGAAGAGTGCTGCTGGTGTCATATTTCTGATCCACAGCTAAACATGACATTTTAGTAGCTTTTCAGTAAATGTCTGTAGTAAAAAAGTAAAAAAAGAACAATAAATAAATAAATAAAAGACCAACCATCTCAAAAGTATCAACCACTTTTCTTTCATTTTCCAGCACCTGTGAATATTTCAGAATATTCTAGTGACAACTTATCGACTCATTTTACAACTATTTTTTCTTTGGCTCCAAGTCACCCGAGAGAGGTCAAGAACAAAACTCAACTTCTGTGCCTTTAAAATCACGATAATCTCATTTTCCATTCCAAGCATATTTCTTAGGAGTTCTTTATGAGTTCCAGCTATTTTTTTCTCAGCTAAACACTGATGACCAGATACATTTTATTCATATACTGTAATGGCATAAAACTCTAATGTTCATGACACAAATTTTCATTTTTTTTTTTTTAAATTAAAGTAATACCTGATGATTTTACACCTGTTATTAAATAATATGCAAATCCGTATTTGACATGACCCATCTGTAACACTTCACTCTCCTGACAGGTTTGTTCCTGAAGATCCTGATGTGGGTTACTTACTAAGAATGCATATAGAATTTACAAAAGGATCTGTAAACTATGGTTTGAACTATCAAACCGGGTTTATTCTGAGAAGTAGTTTGTTTTCCTTGAACCTGCGTTTACTTTCATTACGTCATGCAGCGGGAGTGTCATAATGTCGCGTAAGTATCCAATCGCGTCGAAGGGCGTTTAGTTTCACTCTTTTAGCTTAACTTAACTAAGCTTTGCGAGGACCTAGCAAATACACAACTCCCTAAAAGTTCTCGCAACGTAATATAAAACTAGGTATTTTTTTATATATATATAGGTTATATATACACTTTGTAGCATTTCAAAGGATGTGGACCTTCGTCTTTGTTTGCCTCGCTATCTCAGTCACAGGTAAGAGTCCATGTTTTCTGTTTGAATCATGTTTAGGCCTAAATTTAATTTTTATTACGTCCTGTCATCGACTGTCTTCTGTGAATTGAATCTAAAGTTTTGATATTAAAAACTTTAAAGATTAAAAAAAAAGTATATACATTTAATCAGTGTTTCTCACTTTTATTAAATAAAAAAATGTCTTTTATTTGCGTATAGTGGAATAGAGTTTAAATTTAGTATAGGTCTGCAAGAAAAGAAAATATTACTGTGTACCTGCCAAAATGTGGCCTTATTTAACCAATTCTGTAACGAATCGTTATTTTGAATTGGGTCTTGTTTAGATGAATAGTATTTCCGAGGAACCGATTGAAGCCGGACTGTTGTAATTGATCATATTCATATCCTTAAGCAATGATTCACATGAATCAGTGAACCGAGTCAACTAAGAGTAGTTTGAAATGATTCGATACAGCGATTCATGCGTAGCAAACATTAGGCTTGTCTGCTTTATTATGGTACCTAATTATCGCAACATAACTTCTGTGTTTAGGTCGAATGGAAACAGCATTTTAAATATCATTGTATTGCTGTTTAAATGTGAAAGACGGCCTTTTACGGCTCGACGGCATCACCTGTAGAACCTGTTTTTTCAGCTGACTGTTGTCACATTCGTAACCGTGATTGTATTGCTGGGAAATTGTGATAGCTGAAACGCGATCCAGATCGCGTGGCCAAATAAAAACACTTAACAGTAAAGTCACAGTATTTAAATAAGATAAAAGTGTTATATTTTTATTATTGAGTATTAATAGTAGTCAACCAGTAATGATGATTAAAGGAATTGTTAGGACGACAACCGACAATGTTTGTGAATGAATAATCATATTGTATATGAATTTACATTTCATAACTAATGCATGCTGTCTTTTAGCCGTTCTTTCAGAATAGCAGTTGGAAAAAATGTTGTAAATGCCAATAACGCCCTTTTCTGGCTTCATCTATTTTAATTTATTTCTCTATCTGTTTGGTCTCTGTGACCAAGATATAGTGCAAGTATGTTCTTTGTTGCCATGTTCATAAAACAGTTATTTGAAAAGGGTCAATTTTGAAAACACAGATGTATTTCTTTAACATTTTCTTTAAAAGCTGTTAATGCAATTTCTAATGTGATTTTTGGAAATTAATTTTTATTGACGTAATTAAGGTTTGAATCCCTCTCTTTCTGTCAACAGGCCTGCATGCCGAATTTACAGTTACTGTTAGTCCCGCAGTGAAAGTAAAAGAGAATGAGGGTAAGTTTCACTGTGCTTCTTCTGTTTGTTTGTCTTTCAGTTATAATTGTTTCTATGTGTCTATGAGCAGTCATATATAAATAATAAAGAAAATATGATGTAGTGCCTGGCTGCATAGGTTTGGAATTGAAGAATAGTAGTTTGTAAGGTGTTACAATTTACTTGAGAGCCTATCTCTACTTGCTGCCCTAAGGACAGGTTTGCCTGTTTTGGGTGATCCTGGTTCAAGCATTCAGTTTTTGATGTGAAAAACATTTATGCACAAAGTATTGCTTTTTTTTTCAGGGGTTGACTTGAAATGTACCTACACCGCTGACTTTGGATCAGCACCCAGAGTAGAATGGAAGTTCAGGGATCTCAAGGGCTCTCAAACATTAGTCTACTTCGATAACAAGCCAACTGGTATGGAGACAATCTTTACATCTGCCATGCTGTTAATTGATATAACCTTGCAGTAGCATTCTCTTATTGTTTGTTAATTTGTGAAATGTGAATGGAGGAAAATATATAGCATTGTGCATTATTTTTTCTTTCATTAGGTCAGTATGCAGGCCGTATTACTGTGTATGATGGAGGACTGAGATTTAGCAAGGTGACGCGAGCAGATACTGGAGACTATGACTGTGAGGTGTCTGGCAATACTGGATATGGCGAGAATTCCATCAAACTCACAGTCCTTGGTAAATCATGTAGTATTATATACATGAAAACTTACTACCTGATAGTTGTCACTGATATATATGTTATAACAAGTCACAACCCTAGGCTTTAAACAACAAAAACTTCTGTCATAATTTACTCATCCTCATATTGTTTCAAACCTGAATGAATTTATTTTTCTCTGGAACACAAGATACTTTGAAAAAATTATACATAATATGAAAGTCAATGGGGTTTGGTGGTGTTTATTTTTAACAATGGATAGAATAAAATATTTCTTTGATGAAATAATGTAACACACAAAACACCCTTGTTATTCCCACTGTAATTTCCTCCACTGCAGTGCCTCCTTCCAAGCCTCTATCCAGAATTCCATCATCACTCAGAACAGGAAGTAACGTCCGCCTGACATGCTTTGATGCGGATGGCTCCCCTCCATCCACCTATAAGTGGTACAAAGACAACACTCCCCTCCCTGAAGATCCAACCATGTTCCCCAATTTTAAGAACCTCACCTACAAGATGAATGTCAATAATGGTAACCTGGTGAGTGTTCGTCTACAATATTAGAAAATACATAATAGCTTATATAATAAGTGTGTGTGTATAAATTATGGAAAAAGTCAGTATTAAAGCAGATGCAAACTCAAAAAAAAAAGAATAAATAAATTTACCTTTACCTTTTTTATTTTTTTTTATCCCATGGCGGAAATGGGCTTCCATAATATATATTCAAATGAAATGACTGAAACGCTGACATAAAAATTCAGTACAACATATTTCTAGAACTTAAATGTCATTTTGCCCTTGTCATTAATTTGGTATTGTTTTGTAAAATATATTTTATTTGTAAAATTGGTTTCTCTGTGCGATCAGGAGTTCCCGAGTGTGTCTAAGATGGATAGCGGTCCATATTTCTGTGAGGCCAGTAATGGAGAAGGTGTTCCTCAGCGTGGAGATGTAGTGAAAATGGAAGTCCGTAAGTCAGGGTTCTTACACATTATGCAATTTGGTTTTTAGTATTTTAAGGGTCTGGATAAGTATGGGAAATAAACAAAGTATGGCAAATTGTTTGTGTTTCTAGACTATTGCTGTTACTATTCTGTTTTCTTGAAAAGAATGAAGAGAATTCTGTGATGTGCGTTGACAGTATCAGTTTACAACATGTTTTTGAAGTGTTAAGCATTGTAGCCAATCACAGATATGTCTGTTGAGTGTGTGAACACAATGGCCAATCAGACATGTAGTTAGAGAGGAGCCACTCAATACCGCCTGAGGCACTGGAGTTTTTATTTAGCACTATGGTACCAAGAACTGAGAAAGTTTTACTGGTATTGGTACCTACTACTGAAATTTTGTTACTGTGACAACACTAGCTTCTAGTATTTTGAGAGTATCAAATTGTGAATTCAGTATTGTGAATTGAACCTTTAATCGTTACACCCTTAATAATTAGTTTTTCACTATGAAATATGGTCTGATAAATCTACAGAGAAGTCTGGAAAACTATGGAATTTTGAAATGGAATATGTGTTTCCTTGGTATATGTAACATTGTCTTTCATTTCAAATAATAACTGTACTTACAGTTCACTGCATTATAAAACTTTACAAGGCTTCTTCCATATTATCACATTTTTAAAATGCAGTGCAAGTAACAAAAACTCTATAGGGCAACAAAATTATTTATAGAATTTTATATAGAGGAATCCCCAATGTTTTGGGTGCCCTTAAAGTTTGCTACTAGATTTGGAAATTCAGCTATCTTCCCCTTTCTCAATGCAGAGATGATAGTCCCATACAGTAGAAGTCTGTCTGATAGCACACAAGAAACTCATTTAATATTTCTTGATGCTGAAGATTTGGTCTCAAGTTCTTTTCCTTTTTGGAAATCATAAGTTATAGGATAGCAGGTCGTTAAAGGGATAGTTCACCCAAAAATGAAAATTCTGTCATCATTTACTCACCCTCATGTCGTTCCAAACCTGTACGAGTTGCTTTCTGATGTTGAAGATAAAAGAAGAGATTTTGGGTTTTGGTTGTTATCATACAGTTGGCGTTTGACATTGACTTCCGTAGTAGGAAAATAAATACTATGGAAGTCAATGGCAACCACCAACTGTTTGATTACCAGCAATCTTCAAAATATCTTCTTTTATGTTCAACATAAGAAAGCAACTCATACAGGTTTGGAACGACAGGGTGAGTAAATGATGACAGAATTTTCATTTTTGAGTGAACTATTCCTTTAAAATAGAGGCCTGTTCTGATTTTTGATATTTCTGGTATTTTCTTCTCTAACAGATGTCTTGATTGACAATTAATTTGTTGTTTGTTTTAATCTGTTATAGGTGATCTGAATGTTGGTGGTATTGTTGCGGGGGTTATTGTGGCTTTAGTGGTAGTTGGATTGCTCCTCATTGGTCTCTGGTTTGCCAGTACAAAGGGATATCTGCCAAGTAAGTTCTCACTGCTTGTGCGTGTGTGTGTGTGTGTGTGAAAGAGAGAGAGAGAGAGAGAGAGAGAGAGAGGTACATTATAATGATTAGAAAATCAAAATGATTTGACTTTTTCCTGTTAAATTTTCCACAGAAAAAGCAGAAAGGTAAGTTTTTTTTTTTTTATCTATGGCATATACAACAATGTGACATGATACTACTAAAAATGTTCTATAATGTCATAAAAATATAAATAAATGATCTCTTGCAGCAAGCCGAAACAAGCTGTTTATACTCAGCCTAGAGCAGATGACATGGATGATGGGGATGTAAGTACAACACATCTTGCTCAGTTGTATAAATGATATTAATCAGGAATTCTCTTTGCAATAGTTGAATTTGAATGTCCTTTTCTACCACCAGAATAGTGGTACTGGTAACAATTATATTTACACTGTTTTGTGTGTCTGTTTCAGGAATTCAGACAGAAATCATCTTTTGTTGTGTAGTCTGTGCTACTCTGGACGTCAAGAATCAGTGCCTAGATCAACTGTTTTCTGTTTGAGTTCATACAAATCAGGATCAATGTACATGTGATGAGATGTGCCTCCCTGCCCAGCTTACCACACTATTTGATCATAGAAATCTCCAAAAGCTTTAAAGCAACTATCGTAAATGTGTGTCAGATTGCAGATTTAGTTTTAGGAATCTAAATCCTGTGTCTCTGTTTTGTAGAAATTGAGAAATGTAATTTATTGAGCTATGATTAATCTGTGAGTGAAACACAAACCTAAATGTTTTAAGATCAATTCTTTATTAATAGAATTTGCTCAGATTATAAGCAGTTGTTTAGTCATGTATGGACTGAGATGTCCAGTGCTATTTTTACATGACACGCACTATGAGATAGAAACTTCTTGGGGAAGAGAAGGTAGTATGAATGTTCCCCAATCAGGAAATAAAGTGCCCTCTGCTTTATATAAACATTTGCTGTACGATGTAGTCATCGATATGTTGTTTACTTCACTGGCATTTTTATGATAGTGTACCTTGTGTGTTTTTATGTGTTTTATACTTCGTGAAATGTAACTAGAGCATTCTGTCTTTTTTTTTTCTTTTTTTTAAATCATGCTTCATTTGCGTCTCTGAATTATTAGTCTGGGAACAAATTACTAAACTTTTTTCCCTTTTGTTTGATTGAAATTTTAAGATTATGTTCCAATAAATGAAATCCACTGAATGTGACTTCATAAATAAGATGCTGACATAACTCCTCTCTCTCTCTCTCTCTCTCTCTCTCTCTCTCTCTCTCTCTCTCTCTCTCTCTCTCTCTCTCTCTCTCTCTCTCTCTCTCTCTCTCACTCTCAATTCAAATTTCAATTTTCAATTTAGGTGTGCTTTATTGGCATGACAAACACAGTACATTTGTATTGGCAAAGAAATTGCTGCTTACAAATAGTGCACATATGTATTAAAGAAAAAGAATAATAGTAATAATAAAAATATATAAAAAGTATTAAGCATGTAGTGCTAAATGAATTAGTGTATGTAAGTGTATAAGTTAGAAATAAGATAGTATTAGATTTACAGAGGCAAAATATACATCTAAATAATATAATACAGTAATATGGCATAACATAATCTACATGTACTGGAAACATCAGATCAGGCCAGGTTGAGTGTTTCGTCTCGTGACAGGCAGACACATATTGAGCAGCAAACACACAGCAGTTCTTGTGTTCTCCTAACAGATACAGCAGTTTCTCCTGGTTCAAAAGAGTTTTAAATATCTGATGGATCTGCTGTACTTTATCATAGAACACTGTCCGTATGTCTGTGTATTTGGAGCATTCTGTTAGGAAGTGCAGTTCTGTTTCCATCTGATTCAGATCACAGTATGAACATAGTCTCTGCTCCGGGGGCAGCCATGTTTTTCTGTCTGCCCGTCTCTATCATCAGCTTGTCCGCTGAGTCTGTATCTGGTCAGTGTGCTTCTCAGTTTCTTATCTGACACTGTGTACAGATACTCTGCCATACTGTACTCTCTCTTTAGAGCCGAATAGCATTGCATTTTACTCTGTTGTTGTGTTTGGGTTTGCCAGTGAGAGATGTAGTTCTGTTTGATTTGTGCAGTAATCGGATTGATTCTGATGTGATTCAGAGCATCAGTAGATTTAGTGAAGCATCTGGATCAGCTGAGGGAGGGGACTGCTTTCTTTGCTCATCTCTTGGTGTTGCAGGGCTTTATAATGATATGATTGGGGATCACTGAGTTTCAGATGTTTCTAGAATTTAATTGCACTTTTTTGTATCTTTATGATTAGAGGATATTTGCCTAATTCTGCCCTGCATGCTTTATTTGTTATGTGCCGGTGCACTTGTAATATATTTTTACAGAGTTCTGAATGCAGTGTCTCAATTGGATGTTTTTCCCATTTGGTGAAATCTTAATTTGGATTTGTCGGTGGACCCCACACCTCACTGCCATAGAGGGCAATGGGCTCAGTTACTGATTCTAGTATTTTCATCCAAATTCTAATAGGGATTTCTATAGGACATTGCCGTTTTATGGCGTAGAAGGCTCTGCGTGCTTTATCTCTCAGTTCATTCACAGCATGATTAAATTTTCCTGTGGATGTGATTTTCAAACCCAGGTAGTTGTAGTGTGATGTGTGTGTTATTTGGTTATTGCCTAATGTAAATGTGTGTTGTGTTCCCTGGGATCTGGATCTTTTCTGAAAGATCATGATTATGGTTTTCTTCAGGTTGACTGTCAGGGCCCAGGTCTGGCAGTATTGTTCTAGCAGGTCCAGGTTCTGCTGTAAACCATGTTGAGTGGGAGACAGCAGAACCAGATCCTCTGCATACAGCAGGCATTTGATCTGTGAGTTGTGTAGGGTGAGGCCAGGGGCTGCAGATCGCTCCAGACTGCTCGCCAGTTCATTGATGTAAATGTTAAATAATGTTGGGCTTAAGCAGCAGCCCTGTCTCACTCCACGCTCTTGGGAAAATACCTTGTACGTTTGGTGCCGATTTTTACACCACATTTACTTTCAGTGTACATTGATTTGATAAGGTCATAGGTTTTACCTCCACTTTCAATAAGTTTGTAAAATAGTCCTTGGTGTCAAATTGAGTCAAAAGCTTTTTTAAAGTCAATAAAGCATGAATATATTTTACCTTTATCTTGGTTAACATGTTTTTCAATTAGAGTATGTAATGTATAGATGTCGTCAGATGTACAGTAATTTGGTAAAAATCCAATTTGACTTCTGCTCAGTACATTATGTGTGGTGATGAAGTCTAATAGTCGAGCATTTATTATGCTACAGAATAACTTTCCCAGGTTGCTGCTCACACAGCTCTGTAGTTGTTAGGGTCAAATTTATCTCTGTTTTTAAAGACTGGTGTGATCAAGCATTGATTCCAGATGTCAGGGAAGTAAGCTACACTCAGAATCACATTGAGTAGTTTTAGAATGGCCAATTGAAATTTACTGCTTGTGTGTTTTATTTCATTTAATATCCCATCAGGTCCAGATGCTTTTTTGAGTTGGAGGTTTTTGATTTTTCCTTGAAGTTTTTTTTTATCAGTTATTGTGAAATCTAATGGGTTTTGGTTATCTTTGATTGCCAATTCTAGTTTTCCCAATTGGTTGATTGTTTGATTTTGTTTACAGTTCGTGTCTGTTTGTACTTTATTAAACAATGTTTGGAAATGACTTTCCCATATTTCTCCATTTTGGATTGCCAATTCTTAATGATCAGTTTTTTTCAGATTGTTCCAATTATTCCAAAATTGGTTTGTGTTCACTGACTTCTCAATTATTGTGAGTTGTTTTTGGGTGTATTGTGCTTTTTTGGTTCTGAGTGTATGTTTGTATTGTTTTAGTGTTTCACAGTACAGAAGACGGATCTCTGCATTATTTGGATCTTCAGTAGTGTGAGAATAGGTGTTATTTAGAAAGTTATCTATCAGCGCTTGTATTTTTTGGCTGCTAAGTGCTTTCTGGTATTCTTCAGCACTGTTTTCAGCCTATATATATGGTTTTCTGATGTTGTACAGTTTACTGGGCTTTGTGTTAATGTTATTTTCAGTTTTTTTGAGATACACAGTGATTTGACTGTGATCAGACAGAGGGGTTAGTTCTCTAACAGTGAATGATCTGAGAGACGAAGGATCTATGTCTGTTATCATATAGTCAACTGCTATTCCCCAGAGGTGAGCAAAATGTAAATCTCCCTAAAGTGTCTCCTCGTAACCTACCATTGATGATATGCAGACCCAGGCTTCGACAGAGCTGCAGGAGGTCTTTCCCATTCTTATTTACTATATGATTATGGTTATTTCTGTGGATATGGGAGAAGGTGTTATTAAAAACAGTCAGTTTGTTGTTGATGTATTTGCTCCCTTGTGTGTTGGTGAAGTACGGTTGTAGTCCTGTTCTTGCGTTCAGGTCTCCACAGATGAGCACGTTTCCCTGGGCCTGGAAGTGGCTTGTCTCTTCCTCTAATGTGGAGAACGTGTCTTCGCTGAAGTAGGGGGACTCTGATGGCAGGATGTATATGGCACACAGGTATATATCTTTTCTGGATGGGAGCAGTTCCTTGTGGATTTTAAGCCAGGTGTAGTATTTGCATTGCTTTTACTGTGTTGATGTGGTTGTGGAGTTTTTATATGTACCAGATTATTTGTCCTCCTGAGTCTCTTCCCTGTCGGACTGTGTTGAGTTTTTGTGATGGTAGGATGATTTCTCTGTAGTTGAGTGGGCAGTGGGTGATTGTGTCTGCCCTGCTCCATGTCTCCTGCCGAATTATAATATCCATCTCTTTGATGCTCTTCTGGAATTCTGTGTTTGAACTCTTTAGCCCAAAGGCTGCTGAATTCAATCCTTGAATATTCCACATTGATACTGACAGTCATTTTAAGAGTTCACGGTATAGAGTTCTTGTTTTCAAAAATAGAGGTAATCCTTTTCTAATGTAATATGTTTTGTCATTGTTTGGCAGGTGTTTGCATGCTGTGTGGACTCTCATGCTGTCAGCTGGGCACTGATGTAGTTCAGCAGCTGTCTGATCTCACTCATCTCTAGTGTATTTGCTTGTCCCTTCAGGGCCTGAGCGTAGCTCCTGGAGTGTGGGAGTGGTGCTGGGTTCAATGTGTTATCAGCTGAGGGTGCATGAGAGGGTGGAAGGCTGGTTGCTGCTGCTGGTGGTGGGCTCTTCCGAGTGTTGCTCCTCTGCCTGGAGTGATGTTTTTGTGGTCGTGGGTGTCTTGGATGGTTATCTGGTGCAAACTAGGGTTTCTGCTGATGGACTGGTGTAGGTCTGTGGTGGTCTAGCGCTGGTGCATAGGGTGTTCTGATGTGGATTTTAGCATGGTGTGGGGGTCCCTGGTATTGTGCAGTTAGTGGTGGTCGTTCTCTGTGACAAGACTGTAGATTTCTGCTGAGTGTCTGGTTTTGTGTTCTGTAGGTTGGCAGCTGTGTTGTTTTCAGGGGTGTAGATTTGGTTTGTCTGCCCCATGCTGTGTCTTTCAGTGTTTTTGCAAACACATTGACTTTGTCTTTTTTTATGTGTACATGATCATACAGGTCTCTGATTATGATGGAGGGGTGATGAGCCAGGTGCACATTGGGCAGGCGAGCACATCCTTTGGAGATGTCAGCGTTGACTCTCTGAATGGTGTCTGGGTGGATGTCTCTGCGGGGTAGGAGGATAGAGATGGAGATCTTTGTGTTGGGGTAGGTCTCTGTAGCCTTCTCTGCTACTCTGCAGATCAGCTGCCCAACTTTCTCCTGTTCCCTTCTCAGGTCATTGGTGCCTGTATGTATGATGGTATGTGAGGGTGTGCCAAAGCTGGAGTCAGAAAGTATTCTGAGGGGATCCCCTGTTTTTGGGCACCAGAGTTTTGTTGTTTTACGGCCTGGATACGGTCTTTCTCCTTGTAGGAACTTCCCATTGGAGTCCATGAGAATGGCAATGTCAGCCTCTGTTTTCACTGGCTGTTTCTCAGCTGGGGTTGTAGCTGTCATGTTTTTCTGATGGGTCTCTGGGTTTCTGGAGGCTGCAGGTGTTTCTGCTTCCTTTTGGCTGTTGCTGGGCTTTGATGGTTTGGTGGGTGCCGGAGATGTGCTGGTGGAGATTTTGGTCCTTGTTGTTTGTAGATGGAAAGTTTTTTTCAAAAAAGTTATTGTAGTTAAATCATTTTTAAGATGGAACAATCCTTTGTTAAATCCATGAAGTTTGAAAGTGGTTATTTTCCAGAAGTTGTATGTGTTTGTTCCCTTCTGAAGCCTTGTTGTAGGGTCCACTCCAGTGTCCTTTTCTTTAGGTTCCACAAACTTTTCTTGTTTTCAAGAGATTCTCTCCTAATTTCTTGTTTAAAAAAATAAAAAATCTTTTAGAGTAAACTTGTGTTCAGTATCACATTTTTGTTAATTTTGTGTTTTTATCTTTGGTTTACCTCATATTAGAAGCAAGAAACTCTAGAAAGTCTAGGAGCTCATGTTGTGCATGACCTCTCTCTCTGAATGTCTCTCTCTCTCTCTCTCTCTCTCTCATGCAAAAAACAATTGTGAATGTTAAATTAAGCAATGTTATCTGTGGTTGTCTCAGCTGAACAATATGGGATAGGAATGTGTGTATTTATTTCACATTATTTCTAAACGTGTCTAAATAATTTGAGGTGAACTACAATGTTCTGAATATGATCGCTAGGAGGCAGTGTAGGACAACAACAAATTTTGCACAGCTTTGCACACTATCGAAATTCACAGCTCAACAGGATGTCTATATCTGTAACAAAAAAAGTGTTTTGATTGTATTGATGATTTTAATAGGCTGATTTTTCTTCCAGAAAAGATTTGGATAATTTAATCTGAAGTGTGTAATTTCAGTGCCAAAAAATAGTTGGTTTCATGAAGGTGGGTTTCTTTGTTCAGATAAACTGTCTCGCCCAAAATTAAAAATTACTACTTCGTTTAATTGTCTCAGTATTAATATGACATAAGATATTAGTATTATAACAAAATATTAGCATATTTGCAACCTGTACACAGGCTCACAGATGATATATATATATATATATATATATATATATATATATATATAAATATATATATATATATATATATAATAAAGCAGTAACTATCAGAACATAAAGAGTAAGTCAACTATACTTAATATTTGCATATATTTGCACAAGGCAGATTTTATTACAGTTCATTCACCCATTTACAGAATGCATGAATTTTCAAGATTTTACTTTTTTTGGGGCTGGCCACATAGTGCTTATCCTCCAGATGATGCGTTGTACCTGCGCACAGTTACATAAGAACGTTCGACTGAATGTGAGCAAACGGGATGATGCATCTCACTGAACTGCGCTGCCTGCCATTCGAGCGCATCTGCTCAACGTCACCTTTCAAAACTGCGACTTTAAAAGGGTGATGGGGGCGGGATCCGTCTGCTGATAGGCTGCTTCCGCTTTCAGTCAAGCCCCATTCATAAATAAGTCATGTCTAGGAGGAAACGATGTATTGACAGATTTCGCTCGCGACGAGCCTGCTAAATATTTCTAACTATACACCGAGCCGCGAGTGGCTCCGGCGAATTATATTTCTTCCCGCGGCGGACAGCGACAGCGCTGACTGTCGATACCCGGAGCAAATAAGACTGACTTCCGACTGGTGACCCCTTTCTCAAACTGTAATGACATGAGCGCTCCAGCAGGAAGCTCAAATCATTTTGTGTTTAGAAACATTGTAGCTCGTCCGCCAAGATTTCTGTCTGTCCGACTGTGGGGAATAATGGAGCGTTGTTGAACCAGTCTTTAACGCAGATACTGTAGCGCTTGATTCGATGTTTTAAGTGTGTGTCGTGTCCGTCCATTTGGACGCATCACAAGTAAGCAAATCGCTGTTCTGAAGCCAAATGGAAAGCTGAACCATGGCAGCAAAAGAAGACCTATATGCCAAAGTCGCTCCACGGATGCAGCGGCAGAACCGACCAGGAACTGTCAAACATGGAAACAGTCTGGATGTTTTGCTGTCCATGGGCTTCCCTAAAACCAGGGCGTAAGTACCAGAGTTTCATCTCTCCCAGATCTCAAGCATCACGCAGCTGCAGTCACAGCTGTAAACGTTAGGAACACAAACACGTGATAAGAGCACTGCCAAACCCACTGGAAACACGGCAGATATTTAAAACAAGTTGCTTTTGTAATGGCGTCGGTCTGGTTGTGTTATTGATTAACATGACGAAATGGGCTCATCACCGATGGGATACTGAGTATAAAGTTGTTTTCCCGTTGCCTCATTAAGCCGTTTTCTTATAAACTCGTCTTACATGTTCTGGACTGTTCCTGTTCCTGCATCCAGTGCTTCCTCGGGCGGATGAGGTCAGATGACCGCTGTCCATCGTATTGGCGCATCATAACTGCTGCCTGTTATTTTTTTTTACAGTTATTTTCCTGGCGTCATGGCACTTGAACATGCACTGGGCTGGGAGTCGTGAGGAATCTAACAACTCTATTAACTATTTTTCAGTCCCTTTATCAAATCAGAAATATATGTAGTGCAGTTCTAACAGATGGTGTGTTTGCACAGACTTTAATCTGTTTTTCACAGAGCTGTTATTTGGCGTAAATGCAGTCTATTAATTGGTCCTAACTTTTATATAACATTTCTAAACAAGCAAAACTTAAAATAACATATCGTAACAACATTTTAAAATAAGGTTCCATTAGTTAACATTAGTCAACACATTAACTAAAATTAACCAACAAATATCAATTCATCTGATACAGTATTTAGTAATATTTATTAACTTTAGTTAATAAAATACAGTTGTTGACTGTTAGTTCAGGTATATCAAATAGTGTTACAACTCTTGATTTTAATAATGTATTAGTAGGCAATTTTATTATTGTGTTGACTAACCTTATTCTTACACAAATGTAATTCAAAGTGCTTTACATACAAAATTATCATAAAATAATCACAGTAGAAAATGCACTACATGTTGAAATTAATTAAGTTTAATAAGTGCTTTGGAATTATTTTTCATTGTAAGTTTATATTAACCTATGTAATTAACCAATGTTAACAAATGAAACCTTTTTTGGACCTTAAGTGAACCTTTGTGTTATTACATTTATTTATTTGCTCATTTGTTTATATTATAAACTACCATGGGTCACAACAAAAGCCTTAAAAGTGTAGTTAGATTTTCATTCATCAAAATTACATTTCATCTCTGCTTCTTTTAACCACACATTTTCTCTCTCCTGCTCTCTCTGGGTCCCTCACTCCCTACTTTTCGTTTGGACTTAATCCTGCAGTTTCCATAATCTGTGCGGAATCCTCCTTGCCTCTTTATTATTGTGGTTTTGTGTTGAGATTGGGATTGTACAGGTCAAATGTTGCCATTCATGTTTAATCCACGGAGAGTGAACAAACGCGATTGGGACAAAATGTCTTTATTTTGTGTTGTAGCTGAATCCAATCTTGGGTTTGATGCAGATCAAGGCTTTGTCCCTGTGGATACCGTTGATCTTGTCCGTGAATGTGGTCAGTGGATTAAGCTGGTCATCGTACTTGACATGAGAATTCTAAACATTTGGCCAAATATTTGTCATTTGCTGACATCCGAAGCAGTGGTATGCTAGGTTTCTAGCCTTCTATGGTTAGTCTGCCTGCTTCTGACAGCATTTAAGAGTTTGCTTAAGTGTTAGACACCAAGTAGTATGCATATGGGATATTGGGATAACATGATTTTAAATACGATGAGTGCCATATATAGATTAAAAGATTGGCCTTGTTTTTATATTGGTAAAAACCATACCATAGTATATGTATTTGGATAGATGGAAAGCAGTCGGCCGGGTCCTTAAGAGAAGAAAGTAGGCTAAATAAAATAAAGAATATTTTTATTATTTATGTGACAGTGTACAGTACAGGCCTGTAAATTTTATGGTACAATATACGGTAGTGCTTTCATCAAGCAATGCATTTATATGTTTTTAAGGGTTCTCCCTTACATTGTTTTTAATGTTGACTAGACGTTATCATTATTTTAGTCAAAATATTTAATCATGTATTTCTGTTTATTGTTTTTGCATATCATGTTTGTAATAAACTGCATTATTCTGATATATCATTTGGGGTAACAGAATCATTTAGTGTGACATGATGATCTGTTTTTTGACAGTAAAAATTTGTGAAGATTTTAATGTGATTTGAAAATTATGATCAAGGGGAAAAGAAGCTCTGTAGTTCAGTTAGATTTTAGAAACTAAACCAAAACCAAAAAAGAAATTAGCATGTGTTATGTTTATTTCAGGAATTGTGTCCTTTTTACATTTTTATACATCATCTGCCATGCAATATAACTGTTGCGACAAATTAAGTCATAATATAAAAAGCTATTTTTTCATTTGATATTCATGCCTTGTTCATTTAGTTTTTCCCCCCATTTCTCACTCTTCATGCTTAATTGCCAACCCACATGTCATTGTAACCCACATTCTAAAGAAATACCAGTTGAAAAAGTATTACCATTGGTAATCTAGTAAAGATGGTGGTATAACGGTTACTGAGTTTGTCTCTGAACAGAACTCAGTCAACGGGGACTGCTTATTTTTAGTAGGCCAAATATAACAGATTACCACAGTTTCAGCATTGAAAGGTCTTGAAAGGACAGACCGAAAATTCAGATATTTGACATTTGTATCAGACTTTCCCTTTTCTGATACGTAATAGACTAAACATGGCTACACATGCCAGGAGGCCCCATGGGTCTTGCTGGACATAAGTAAACCAGCTGGAATTGTCATTGAGATAGATGGACGGAAGACTATGTTTTCAGTGGGGAGATAAGTGAAATGTTTCAATGAATAGCTGTTTTATTAGCACATTTTCTTAGGAGTGTTTTTTTCATATAGCTGTTACATTGGATTTGTTCAATTTGTTTATTCTAATTAAGTTTAGTTTTACCTTTACATGATGTACTTTGACGTTTCTGTTTTAACACCGAGAGTAAGACAGTATTCTGTATTTTACATAATATGAAAAATCTGTAAACCGTAAGAAGATATATAGTACTGCAGTGTGCTCTTTGAAGTGTACTACTTTAAGAGGCCTTTGGTTAAGCATTGTTTTCCAAGCACTAGCTCTTTATTGTAATATTTGTTCTGGGCCAGAGAGACGAATGTGACATTGATGCTTAGTGCGTACTAGGGGTGTGCAACCATAGGGCTGGAGATTTATGTGATATAAAGAGATGTGTTAAGACACAAGCATGCATGCATATTAAACCACTGAGGAAAAATAAGATATCTCACTCACCTCACAGTCTCCTTTAGTTAGAGCAAGACCTATTACATCTCTATATTTAAAAACTTAATCTTCTACCATTTCATCCATATATACAGTGGGGTCCAAAGTATATATACACAGATTAAATTTATATTGGACGGTATTGGATAATTAATTGTCCATACTCATTTCCCCTGTTTTCACATTATATTACCTTTTTTACAGTCTAACTCTGACTTAAAGTTAATCTTTAAAAACAATTAAAATGTAATATCACTGTTCATTTTAAAATAGAATATCACATTTAAATATCATTTTTTCATACTGTACTTTATAATTTTTAAGTGAAAGTGACATGTGGCCAAGTATGGTGACCCATACTCGGAATTAGTGCTCTGCATTAATCCCATCCAAAGTGCACACACACCCAGAGCAGTGGGCAGCCATTTTTTGCTGCGGTGCCTGGGGAGCAGTTGGGGGTTCTGTGACTTGCTCAAGGGCACCTCAGTCATGGTATTGAAGGTGGTAGAGAGCGCTGTACATTCACTACCCCCACCTACAATCCCTGCTGGTTCGAGACTCGAACCCACAACCTTTGGGTTACGAGTCTGACTCTCTAACCATTAAGCCACGACCAGTGTTAATTTTGGCAGGCATTTTTGATTTAGTCTTAGTCTTTATCTTGAGACGAAAATGCTTAATAGTCTTAGTCGCATTTTAGTCATTTGTGTCTTTCATAGTTTTAGTCTAGTTTTAGTCGACGAAAAGTCATTGCATTTTTGTCAACTTTTAGTAATTACTTTTTGTCAATAGTTTTAGCCAAACTGTAGTTACCAAAATTTATTTTGGTAGCTATTTTTTTGTTTTGTCTTTAATGTAGTTTAATTATTGTTTTTTTTTTGTTTTTAAAATGTATATTTATCTTATGAGAAATTTGAATCAAGGACTGAATTTGGAAAAACTTGAATAAATTGACAATTTTCATTTTTGGGTGAACTATCCCTTTAACAGTAGTGAAAAAGAAGCAACTTATAAAAATATTATTATTATTATATATTTAAAAAAAAGAAGCACAATAAGACAAATATAATAGAGATTTTTTTCAGATACAGTAGGTTTACTTAATGTATACATTTATTTAACATCTTTTGTTGGTAATCCTAGTCACAGAAAAAATGTTCGTTAACAAATATTTTTCGTCGTCGTCTTCGTTAACGAAATTAACACTGGCCACGACTTCCCCGATAATGTTGAGTTGACTACTTTTTTGTCAATTGTTATTTTGACAACATAGTATAGAATTGTAATTTTTATAGATTATTTGTAATAACAAAAATAATTATTAGTTTTATATGTATTATTTGTATGTAATTTTCTTTTTGTTTCCCAAAAAAAAACACATTTTCAGGTGATCTCAAAGATTTTGACTGTATTTTTTTACCCCTTAAACCCAATTTAATTTCTGTGAAGTCTGAAAGATACACAAAGGAACTTCACGCTGCATCCTCTAGGGGACACTATGGGGGCTGTCGCCAGCAGGACTGATGTCTGAAACACGTGTGAAACAAGTCCAATCCTATTGGCCGACATAGCCCATGACAACATAGGTGGGCACCCGGAAGTATAAAAGGGCACCAACAGAACACGTCACCAAACTTTTGTTGTCTTCAGGAATCTGTTCAGCGTGTGTGAAGCAATGTCCTGGTAAGTCGAGCAGCACTTTAGGGAATGTGTGCCTCCATGTTTGGATTCTAACACTTGAGGGCATTTTCTGACTTTTGCATTATTGTCTCGGTGAGGAGTACGCACATTCAGTGCTACACGCGCATTGTGATGAGTCACAATGTCCAGGCTCCGCTCACTCTTGTTCTTATTCCAGTGGGATGCAGGGCAAAGCATTTGTGTCTCACAGCTTGGTTGCTGCAGAATGGTTTATCTCAGCTCACATTGATTGCTTTGATCTGCATACTGGCTCTAAACATGTTGCCTAATGGCGTGCATAGTGTTTGTGTTGTTATGACAATGAAGTAATTTTAGCCCTGATCTTGCAAGATCGCGTGTGGAGCTATATTCAGCTAGGCTGTGCGTCTCTAATATGCATATTATTGTGTGTGGAGAGTCTTGCGACGTGTGGATATATTTAGATGTTCTGTGGAGAGATGCTTGAGAGCTTTCTCTCCCATGGTATTTTAGTGACTGAGATTGGTTTGGGGGTGTCCCCTGAGACAGGTGTTGTGCCGCGACTCACTCAGTTTTCTGCTGCCAATGCTTGAGAGCGTTTGTGACCATGATGGTAATTGTGTTGCATCTTTAGTTAGATTGGCTTTCCGGGCTCCTTTGAAATATCCATTGTGGGTGTGTCAGCGGCTTTCAGGAGGTTCATTCTTAGCTGGTTATGGTCTTCTTTACCTCTGAAGAATCTGGCTTGCCTTTATCTGAGGGTCGTAGAAAGGGCTAGTGAGCCAGCACTCTCTTGCTCCTTCCCCTTTTGGGAGTCGAGCGCAGAAGATAATACCTTGCTTCCCCTCCAGAGTGTTTTCTCAGCCTGGGTAATGAAATTGGGTGGCCTCCCCTGATTTCAGGCCATCCCCCTGAATCCTGCATGCTAAGTGTGGGCTTTCCCTCCTTTGTTAGGATTTTTTAACTGGATGGCCCATTGCTTTTGGAACATAGTTGTTTGAGGACAGCTGTATTCCTAGCTTGATTTTGGGGACTGTCCCTTCCTGTGTTTAGCCAGATGGGTTTAGGAGTCTCAGGGTATTTTTTAAGTGGTCGGTCCCTCTGAATCCAGATAGCTATCCAAGGATAGCTCGGTGACTACTTCCATTGCTCAGCGACTACTCACTAGCTCAGCGACTACTCACTTTATTAGGGTATTTGTCTCCACTGTTAGGGTTTCTAAGTAGATAGTCCACTCTTTGTGGTCTTGGCAATCCTTAGTTAGGACCTTTGGAGGATATTTATCTGAGGATAGCTGGTTTCTAGCTTGGTGACTACTCCCCTTACTAGGGTTTTTAAGTAGTGGTCCCCTGGAACCCCTATCTAGATTGTGCTATCCCCTTGCAAGGGTTTCTAAGTAGGGAGCCTCACTCTGTGGTCCTTGTATTATCAGGCTACAGTGTTGCTCACATAACATAGCTATCTGTGGGTAGCTGTGTTCTTAAGTTGGTGTGGATGTCCCTCTTTCATCTGAAACTGGGTTCCCCATTGTGACGGCCCGAGGCGTCAGTGGCTTGGCCCCTTTCTGAAGAAAGGTTCGGTGTATGTCTGTCACTTCCTTGGTGCGCTCTCACCAGGTGGACAGGCATTTGCCGCGGCATGGCATAGTTGTCATTTTGCTACCCATAGTGTCCACTAGCCTTGAGGACACAGTGTGAGTTCCCTAGAAGGGGAACGTCTCGGGTCATGCATGTAATCATGGTTCTCCAAGAGGGAATGAGACGCTGCGTCCAAAACTAAGTTTGCCACTCTGTGACATCATGGGCTATGTGGGCCAATAGGATTGGAGTTGTTTCACACGTGCTTCAGACACCAGTCCTGCTGGCGGCAGCCCCCATAGTGTGCACTAGAGGACACAGCGTCTCGTTCCCTCTCAGGGAACCATGGTTACATGTGTAACCCGAGATGTTTCCTGTGAGAATGATGGAGATTTGTATTTAGCTAGGCCTTTTTTGTCTTTTGACACACCTGTGTTGTAACCAAATGTGTAAGTTTTGAGACGTTGCTCTTTTTGGAGGTTTCTGTGTGAGTCTGTGAAGGTCAAACTTATCAGTAGGCTGTCAGTGTGTGTGTGTGTGTTAAGGTCAGTTAGAGTGGGAAGCTCTCATACATTGGGTGGAAACACTGATGTTTCTGTGTCCCGGATGCTTAGGGACTCTTTCCAGTTTCGCCTGATGCTGAAGAGTTGCACAAATTTTCCGCTAGAGAAAGGCAGAAAGAGAATAGAGAGGGGGTATGCTTTGAGTTTTTAAAGGAGAGTGTGAGTCTGTCTTGAGGTGGAAACATTCAGTTCAAAGAAGAAAACATTGTGACAAAATTCAAAGCTACTTTGTGTTTGGAAAAAAAAAGTTCAGTTATTGTGTTAGTCAAGGGTTTCATAAAGTAGATGGTGGTATTAAATACTAGCAATATTAAAGATAAAGAAAATAATGTTTAAATGGATAGTTTACCCAAAAATAAAAAAATTCTTTATTTGCTCAAGTTCATTTCATTCCAAGCCTGTATGATGTTGATCCTCTGATGAAGATTGTGTCCAAATGTACAACCTCTGTGACCAAACCACTGTTGAACTCAAGAAGCAAATGAGACAGATTTTTGAACAAATCATTCAGAAATCAGTTGGTGAAACAAACCAACTGATTAATTGAAAAGATCTGATTAAAAAGGATAATTTACAAATCAAACGTCACAACTTCTTTCATGAACTCACCAATGATACCTAGTCCAAATTGCGGTTTGTTTGTTTTTTGTGTGTAAATAACAATATGGATTGTTTAGCTCAAACAAAACTATCATATAGCTTTAGAAGATTTTGAATGGGTGTAACGCTTTACTGTTATTAAATTACTTATCCACTGAAAAAAGTAAAATAAGGAATTACTGTTCATTTTTAGGTAATTACAGTTACTTATAAAGTACTTTTATATCACTTTTATATAACTTTTTTATAGTAGTACTTGTTATATACTGTAAATAATTTTAACAGTTCTAAAATCAATATTGAAATCTAAGTTTATCATCTAAAGGTAAAATAGAATGCAGTGTCTTTAACACACTGTGCACCGACACGTTCACTTGCAGTTTTTCCTGATGACAGAGAAAAGATTCTAAAATACTCAGATACAGATAAGTTTTAGACATTAATTGAATCTGTTAAGGGTCTACTTTTATTTGTGTACACTGACAATAACAACGAAACATTGTGCTTTTGTAAAATAAACAAAACAAACAGGGTGCACTTTCTGTTGTTTTGGTCTCTGTGAACTTCTTTCTGAAACGCGTCACAAAAATTAACCAAAACTCGGCGAATACTTCACACACAGGTGTGAGAAATATGTCTATAGACAACTTGAAGTGTCTACTTTTAAATTAACTAATTCATATCAAAAACGAATATTCTCTGATTATGTAATCTGTATGAAACCAACGCGAGGTACAGTCTTTCCTGTCTTGGAGCTTATTATCTGCAGCCATACCGGCACACAACACTCTCATCACCTAGATAGAAAAAATAAATTCACCAAGATACAAAAAAAAAAAAGATTCATCTACTTTTCTTTATTTTTGGAAGAAGACCTACTATGAGGAATAAGAAAAAATAAAATTTTAATATGATGAATGTTACAATCTAGGAATGTTTAGATCAGTGTTTACTGATCTACTATCAGATGTTGATCTTTATAATGTGCTAAGCAATAATAATTTAATTTATAAAATATCAGAATGTTGTTTATGAACTGTGTGGTAGTACATGTTGTTTTTGTTAGGAGTGAACAAAATTAGTATTAGTGACTGCTAATGTTGCATACATGTACAGTATGTCAGTGTGTAGGAATATGGTATTGTTTTATTTGATTTGTTTAGTTTTTTGATTTTGGTTTTTTTAATGTTTGTTTTGTTTACCAGGCTTAAGCCTAGTCCCTGAATAAAGTACATTTCTGAGCTGTTTTAACTGAAAGAAACGTTCATACTGGGCCACATGTCACGTCACTTAAGCTTTTTTGTTAATTGGATATTTTGGAGAGCACTCCTATTTCTTAACCAAAGAAGATATATATATACATATATATATATCCTATTTCTTAAATATATATATATATATATATATATTTTTTTTTTTTTTTTTTTTTTTACTAAAATGCTTATGTATTACAATTGTTTTAAAGCTAAAGGCTAAACTATTCCATGTTTAACTGAAACTGAAAGAATTAAGAGTTTCATTTCTATTGTCTATGCACCAAGGTTTATAGGGATTTTAAGAAGTAATTAATGATTCATATAATTAAGTTACTTATTGAGTAATTAAATTACTTTTCATACTGAGTAATTAGAAAAGTAATTGAAATACAATATTGGTGATGTAATTAGTAATTAATTACCTTTTTAAAGTAAGTACCCAACACTGCACACAAGTCATATGGACCATTTTTGTGGAGTGTGAAAGATTTATTGCATGGAAGAAATAATTTATCCTTTTGTGTTAATTGGAAGAATGTTAGTCATTCAGGTTTGATAGAACATGAGTAAATTATGTCGATTATATCTTATATCAAGATGATTGCCTTAATAAAAAACAAGCACATGTTTGCAGTAAAACTTCGATACAAACAATATATTTCTTTTTATACATTTGGATACGTTTGGATGGTTTGTGTACTCCTAGGCTTTGTAAGAATAAAAAACTGTTTATGTGTTCTGGGTTTGGTCATGTGTTGGTGTGCATGTATTTGTATGTCATGTGTTCTGGCTGTCCATCACCTGTGGGGTGTAGATTTGTATCTGTTTTCTTTTTTTTGATTCTGTTGCATTGACTCCTGTTACCTGGTATGGTGCTTCTAGTAATGAATATGACTTTTTAGCCACTCAACAACGTTATCTGTTCTTCTTTATGTTGCTGTACATGATCATATTTGGCCATTCTTGGATATTCAGTAATAATCATTGACTCAAAGTCTCTTAATGACAACAAAGCCTCTGCTTTGTGTGTGTGGAGTCATCACATGATGAGCTTCTCTCAGAGGAAATATGGGAAGGAGGAAGGCCATGACAGTGCAGTGTCTAGAGGCTTGAGTTCAACAGAAAACAGTCATCCCTTACTGTCCCACCAAATTATTGCAAACAACTGGCAGCTGGATATCCAAAAAAAGATAAAAAATGTAATGTTTAGGTTGATTCTGCTTAAAAAATGCAGTCTGTTTATTTCTGATGTAAAGTATTCATGTCTACTAAAACTGAACGGAGATGTCCGTAATCGTACAGACCTTTTTACATGAAGACTAATATTTGTGCTTGACTATAGAACGGAAATATCACAAACAAGATTGCTCTCATTTGTTTTTCCTGTACACCAGTGAGATTAAATAAAGAGCAAATGGAACCTTTTTCTGAAGTCTTTTGCTTATCAGACTTGTGTGTGTGTGTGTGTGTGTGTGTGCATCACCACCTTTGAATTATAAGGCTTTATCTGCATTCTGATTTTGAGATATTGAGCTTCTTGAGATAATGAGTTTTTGGATTCCATATACTTAATAAATAGAACTTTTTTGTTTTCTAGATAAAAAGTCCCAAAATGTACACAACTTAAAAACGATCACATAATGTTAATAAGTTCTCACAGAATAAGAATATGTGAATTAATTCCAAGGTGATGATATGTATATATGTGTGTGGGTCTGGGTGTATCTATGTATATGTATTAAGGCTGTATGTGTTTGGGTGTGTACTTTAGATTCACTGTGACGTTCCTCTTTTGTATATTAGTTTTGAAATTAAGAAGAAATTAGTTTTTTGAGCACCAAATCAGCATATTAGAATGATTTAGTTACCAATGAAATGAAATGGTTACCAAGGTTACTTAGTAACTTTATTGATTTAGTTAAATTTACTTAATGTTTTACAATTTAGTTCATATTGTAGAAATGCTGAATAAAAAGACACTCAGTTCTCACTGTTAGTAGAGTTTTCGAAGTTGTATTTTAAATAATTAATTTTCTATTTAAAGGATGTCTTCAAAATTACAATTTCATGTTTATGAGCAGTACTCTTATGCCTGCAGACTCCTTGTAAACTCACAGTGCAAAGTTTGTCCGCTAAGAGGAAGTGCCCCATTTCAGGAAGTGGTTTGTGACCTTTAGAGAGCGCCGTGGCTGCTGGGACATAAAGGAACCCATATGTGCTGAGACACAGAGATGTGGGGGTGGAAAGACACATGCACGCTCAAAACTTCAAATGTAGTGAGGTACACGCATAGACATATGTGCATAATATAAAATACCATGGCAAAAGTTCACAGAAACTGAATCAAAAGAGATGCGTGTACACACCCTCCCTTGTAGTTGCAGTAAATATGAACCGATATGTGTATAACCATATACTGAACTGAAGTGTTAGTGTCATGTGTACTGCAGTGCAAAGTAAGCACACTGAAAGAGAACAAACAGGCACAAATGCATCTCTGTATTGCCTTGATATTCTTTCCTCACATTCATTGGGCAATTAAAATTACTTTCCATAACATGAAGTTAAATAGACCTTTAAATTTACCATGCTAGCGGTGTAGTTTCCATCAAATTACAGATAACATTTGACATTATGGTTCCATTAGTTAACATTAGTTAATGCATTAACTAACATCATCAATGAGTGATACATTTGTATCAGTATTTATAAATTTATTAACAACAGTTAATAAAAAATAATGTTAACAAACAGAACCTTTTTTTTGGTAACTGGTATTTTGGTGGAAACTACAGTAGCTTTTGGTATGTGTTAGCCATCTGTTGTCATCTAATGACAGGCCATTAGTTTAGAAATGAATGAACTGAAGGGTTTAAATTTTTACAGTTCTTTGAAAAGATGTTTCTCTTCTCATTTACCCTGTTTCCGTTGGCTTTGAATAAAATTATGCTAAATAAATCATAGAGCAGAAATGAATAAATCAATGTTTGGGACATCTTGTACTGTAGCTGGTTACTATATCTATGTTTATTTTTTTTTGTTTTTGTGATTGTGGTTGTTTTGGTTTTTTTGCTTTGGCAGAAACCAGAGTTTCCATAACTACATGTAAATTATGTATTAGATGTAGTTAATTTTTACATTTTGCAAAAATATCAGAAGTGTGTGTTGTAACTCCAGCTAAATAGATAACTGTAACTACATGGTAAAAAATACCCTGTTCGATTTATTACTTTAAATAGGTGCCTGTATACTTAACAAACTTTCATATTTTATATTTCATTAAGTGATATAATGTTAAAATACCAATCTACTTGAATTACCAAAATCTAGACAAAACACCATCAGGGTAGCACGCATGATACTAAAATAATGCAACAAACATTAATTAATTAATTAAACATAAACATGAATAATTGAAAATGTAACCCAAAACACCATCATGTGGATTACTGATATTAAAAATAAGAAGGATAAAAAAAAAATGTAAATAAAATATAATAATATGTGATATATCGCTCTGGGACTTCTGGGAATGCACTTTTTACTTTTTCACTGTAATTTACAATTTATTGGTAATTTATAGTTTCTGTATCGAAACCCTAACAAAAGTGTATTGTGCAAGTTCCGTGGTAGAGTTAATGATATATCAGAAAACCATGGTACTTTATAGTACTCAATTAAAGTACCACAGAATTTGCATGGTGATTCAATACCATGGTCTTACCATAGTACATATGACCTTTTTTTAATCAGTGTTCAGTGTGTTGGTACACTTCCTTTACACACAGACAAGAACTTTGAATTGTTCTTACAGTTAAGAGTTACATCTCTTCTTGTAAAACCCTTGTGCTGATTATATTTGAACCGAGCCATACACTGAATCTGAGAAGATGAGACCGAAACACTACAGGATCAAGCTCAAAGTTTCCGGATGATGAGCTGTAATAGAAGCAGCAGCAGTGTGATTCTGATTGTGGCTGTGGAATCTAGACCTTCATACATTTCGTTCTGTCGGTGACATTTCTAAATGGCAGAAATTGTTGTTAATTGTTCACTCAAAATGAATCATGTTTTAGTCATGCGTGTTCAAACCCATAGTCACATCTAAACAGACACACATTCTTTATCTCAAAGATTTTCTAGCTCAACTACAGTTTTATAGGTTTCAATAAATTGAATTTGCTTACTTGTTGGACAGTAATTTACTGATATAAAAAACTGTTTAGTTCTCTTTCTGTAATACTGCCAAAGTTACGTGAATAATTCCTGTTTTGATGAATCTTCTGATTTTGCCTTTCTTTTATGTCCTGTTGGTCCTTTCCGTGTCTGTGTACATGAACAGTGTCACCATCTGCCCGGTCTCATGCACCCTAACCAAGTGAAAGAACACTCACAAAAGCTGTGAGTGCCTTCCCTGTAGTTTTAACATAATAAGCTGTTAACTAGCGGGGTTGAGAACACGAGACGAGCATGAAAAGATCTTCACGGCCAGCCAACCATTACTTACAGAGGCAGAAGGGCTTATTGTCAGAGGATAACAATTGTGCATAAGGAGGGAGAGAGCAGAACAATCAGTGCCATCACATGCTGCATTTGTTATTCTTTCCTCTCATTTTCTTTATGTGGGTTGGAGGAGAACTAAAAAGAATGGAAGAGAAAGAGAGATGGTGTGATATAAAGATCCAAAATTAACACCCTTCAAGCATCAAATGCGAGTACAAATTGGCTCTGGCAAGTGAAATGGTGTTGAATGCCAGTTGGCTGGTAACTTATCTGTAACCGCAATAAAATTCATAGTTTAAATCGAAATGATCATCTGAGCCTCACTGAGGTACGTGATGTGTCAAGTCAAGTCAAGTCACCTTTATTTATATAGTGCTTTTAACAATACAGATTGTGTCAGTATTAATGTGTGCAACTTTTACACCAGTGGAAAGTTTGCTAGAGGTTTTTTGTACTCCAAACTCCCTACCAAATGCAACTTCCATTTTATCAGACAAACTCTGTTTTAATTGAATGTAGAAAACATTGACATTACTTAAAATGTAATACACCATTTAGTATGAGCAGCTTAAACAGGTTTAACAGCAATAACTTAGAATTTTAAGTTTATTGGTGACTAACAGGCTTCTGTGCATTTTGATGCTCAGATTGATCAGTGATGTTGTGCTTAAATAATTTGTGTTTAGTCAAAGCATGTGAACTTAGGACAAAAATTACATTTTGTTGTAAACGTTTTTTCCAGTCACCATTAGAGTGATTAGTGTTTCCTGCAATGTTTCTTCTATTTTATTGAGAATATACTTTTTGTGTTGGTGTATAGTAGGAACTCTACTCTATATAACATTTTCAGTTTGCTAAACAAACTGAAAAACAAGTTAGACAAAATAAAGTTTACATTACTTATATGTAATGTTAATGCTTAGCTTAACTTAAAACTTTGAAAAACTTGGATCCACAAGATAAACATTATTTGAGTCTATAGAACTTATTTGTTTTTTTATACACAAGTTGAGTATCTTCAAAAAAGCCCTGAAGTGGGTTGCCTTAAGTGCTTGAGCTTTCACAACTGAACAACTTCTTAACAAAACTGGTTTGTGTAATGAAAATTTGAGACGAAAGTGTCCAGGAACTGAAATAGCACTGATGTTTCACATACTAATTTGTACTGAGGACACCCTTTAATATCTATAAGTGCTTTTGTGTGTATATGTGTGGGTGGGTGTTGCGCTGTGTTGTGCTGAATGGGAATAAATGCTAACTTACCCCTCTGTAAACAGGAAGTGACTATTTCCCCATAGAGTTTGGAGATTGGGCCAAAGCAGTGAGAAAAATAGCACAAATATGCACAGACATTGACTTGGACAATATTTTCAGAACATATGTTACAAATTTTGAACTCCACCTCTCAAGAAAATGTTACCACAGGGCTGATTAATAACAGGCAGAAAGAAAAAAAAATCTAGATAAGAGTGTATCTTTTTTCATGGATGAATAGTCATATTCAACCAAACCCACACACAAAAGCACACCCAGACAAATGTACTCGCTGGACCAGCCTCTACATCCCACTCAAATGCTGTACAGGAAATACAGGTTATAAATAAATCATTGAGTTCCTGCCTTGAGCACTGACCAGAGGAGAAGGGAGGAGGAGATGGCCTGTAACACAATACAGACACACACACACATACAGTATAAAGGCTGATGGATAATCAAACTAGTAAAGTACGTTTGAGAGTGTGTGTGTGTGTGTGTGTGATCACAGATACAGAATGATTTTCACTTCTGATTTCATATGTGCATTAGGTAGAATAAAAATCCCTGTTTTTTAGCATATGGGCTCTATAAGAATTGTTATGTGTGTGTGTGGCCTCACTTGTGTGTTTTTGTGGATGTATGCATGATTAAAGTTTGAGCGTGTGGGTGGAGTGTTGGGTTTGGGGTTTGATGAAGTCTTAAAATTGCAATTGTGGAGTTTGTTCAAATACTTCTTGTAAACCTAAATCCCTTTGATTAATGCAGGTTTGTGACTACTGGTTCACCCTATTCTGCAACTTCAGACCAATATTGAGTGGCTTGGGAAAATATTTTCTCGACAAAAGCTTCTGTTATAGTTCTTTTACATGTTAACTTCAAAACAAACCAAATGGTTGAAGTTTCCTTGTGGTGCTCCTGCAATAGAATAGGATTTTTTAAGGAACCATCTTTGTTTTATTGAATTCATGACAGAATAGCTCACTAAGAACGAAACATTTGTGTACGTGTGACTGCACAGGCATCTGAACTTGATCATGCATGTATGAAAGTCTGAATATGTGTTTCACCATGCTTGGATGTTATAAACCATGCCATATGATGAGGGTGTCATGTCCGGAGTTTATTTGTGTGTGTGAATATGCACATATTTTGGCACTAGGACATGATTGCATTTCTTCATATGTGTTTAGCTTGGGAGTGTATAAATGCATACATCTTTGCAATGTTTTTGGGGGTAATTGAGCATATATGTTCATGTACTCATCATGGACATATGGCCATGCTTCATGGGCTTCCCCATCTCAGCATGCATTGGGCCCTGAGGGTTTGTTGGCATGTTGACCATTTTCTCGGGGAACCCAACTTAAATATAGAGTAATTGAGCACTGTGCATAGATTGTGAACTGGATTACCACACACAAAATGCACATACTACTGACATTTACAGTAATCTTCAAATTTAAATGTAACTGAGGAAAAAAATAAACCAACCAACAAATAAACATTATGTGTGTGTGAACATTACATTTTTTTTTGAAGTTATTTATAAATGATTTTTGTTTTATATAAATGACATTAATTTGATAAAAGGTGGCAGTACGCTGTTCTTTTTAACTGTATTTATCAAAGTTTTTAACATTTATTCATAATAAGAAATGTTTCTTTAGCACACATCTGCAAATTAGAATGATTTCTGAAGGACCATTTGACATTTGACAAAAATCCAGCTTTTTGCCATCAGAGGAATAAATTCATTTTTGAAATATATTCAAATGGAAAACTCTTATTTTGAATTGTAATAATATTTAACAATATTGTTGTTTTTACTTCATACTTTGCCGCAAATGGTGAAGGATCTCTATTATACATTACTTTGGTGCATCTGCAATGAACATAAATTTAAATGTTTCTTATTAGTTTGCCTATAAAGTGCTGATAGACCATCAGATACGCATTGTGTTGCGTCGATCACCAAAGGCTTCCTGTACTTTGAACAGTCTGCATAATTTGCATAATTTCCCTCATCTCTGACGCGTGACTTCTATGTTCTTATGTCTTGTCATGGTTTTTCTTGCGAGGTTTAAGGGAAGCACGTCTATATATACACTTGTAATGAAATGTTGCTCTGGTTCATTGGTATTGGTTCATTAATCCATCGCTGAATAACTTTTACTGATTCTAAGTGAGTGGAAATTGAATGTCTGTGGTCACATGAGACCGAATGTATCGCAAGAGTAATCATATTTCCACTGATTGCTCATTGCTGATCAGCAGACCAACCCTTTCTGTTGTCTTTTAGTCAGTTTTTCTTTCTGCTTTCTTCAAACCTCAGGCTCCATTTTCAGTTTTACTTGAGGTTTCAAACAGATCCACACTTCACAACACCCCATTTCCCTTGAGAGTTAGTCTGAGTGTGTGATTTTTAGAGCTTTTATAAAAAGACACTAATTAGATTTAGAAGATAATTTAATCGGCTCAGGAAAAAAAGCCTTTGAGATGTCAGCTGACGCATGAGGAAATGACAGAGTGAGTTTAGCACGACCTTTGATTGGATTATGTGTTGTTTTATGGTATAGATGTGAGCTGAGGAAAGAATATCATCCTACACATGAGATTATGTGCAATTGTCCGTACCAAGTAATGTACTTCCACTAACTGTGAATGTGTGTGCGTGTATTAGAAATGGCCTCATACAAATAAGTGTGTCTATGACCCTAAATTATTGTACCAAGAGTAAGATTAAGACCTTTTAGGTCTATATGATATAAGCGAGAATAAAAGAGAATTAGAGACATAGAGGAGGCTGTGGCAAGTTTTTTATGAACTGAGAGATAGCAGACATTTCCTTTTTCATCACAGTTGTTTAAACCACAGACCAAGTGATATTATTTTCCACTGATCTTTTAAAGCCAGGCACCTGCTAAATGAGTCAGTCTTGGGGAGCCTTTGTGAGATGTTTAGTATGTTGATAAATTCAGGGGTTGCTCTTTACGCATGCCAAATATAACATTCTTTAAAAATATACACTACCGTTTAAGTTGTGTAAAAGTTGTAAAAAATGTTTTTGATTGAAGTGTCTTATTGGGGCTGCATTTATTTGATCACAAAATATGAATGCATTTTTGAATGTACATTTTTTTTCTGTGTTGGCAAAGCTGATTTTTCAACAGCCATTATTCCAGTCTTCAGTGTCGCATGATCCTTCAGAAATCGTTCTAATATGCTGATTTGCTGCTCAAGAAACGTTTCTTCTTATTATCAGTTGAAAACAGTTGTCCTGTCTAATATTTTTGTGGAAACCATTATACATTTTTTTCAGGATTCTTTCAAAGTTCAAAATAACAGCATTCATTTGAAATATAATATTTTTGTAACTATGTAAGTCTTTGCTGTCATTTTTGATCAATTTAATGCATCCGTATAAATGTTTCTGTAGTGTGTGTATGCAAATACCCTCTGACTGATTTTAAATAAAGAAATACATATTAATAATAAATAATATTTACAAATTTCAATTTTTTGGTGTGTTTTTAGTTAAATTATTCAGCTGATACAGTTTTGTCATCATGCACCAAATATTTGATCAGTTGGAATCAAGTATACCAGTGAACTTAAGGCTATATTAAATATTATTTTAGAAATCATTTTCATTATTTATTCACTTGTTATTATTTGCATGCAAACAAAGTTGGGTCCAAAAGTCTAAGACCACTTTTAAAAATGTCTGTATGTTGAATTGTCTGTATAATTGTCTTTTGTATTTTGAGAAAAAAAAGAAGCTGTTTCAGATGAATTAATATTTAATATTGAAAATATTTGTTTTAATGACAGCAGAACACTTGCTTCTAAAACTCCACAAGTTAGTGATTTTTTTTTTTTGTACAAAGATAAAGTCACATAATAAATGACACAAATTTGCTTATTTAATTAGTGATCTATAAATAGTGCAGAACCTTAAATTCTGTGTGTAGTCTTTTGTGCCTCACTGCATGTGTTTCAGCTCTTCTTGTAGGTAGCTTTGGCTTACCTGACACTCTTTAAACTAAATAAATGTCTGTAAACAAGTGATTATCCAGCTTTCCCAATATGCTCCGGGAAACAAGGAATGTTTTAGAGCGTTATCATGGAGTTTGTTTAGCATATGTGTGATTTCATGCACGATAAACAAATATGTTTCACATTCAGAGATAGAAACAATAGAGGAACATCTCCGTGAATCAAATTTAGATCTCTGAGAAAACTCCTCAGCGCTAATGTACTGATAAACATCCTCCGGAAAGGAGGCCATTGATTTTGTGACCAGTACAGCAATTGAGCTGATCTCTCTCTCTCTCTCTCTCTCTCTCTCTCTCTCTCTCTCTGTGTCCTTTCTGTTACAGGCTAAAAGCTCTGGTTTCAACTGGGGGCAGAAATGTACAAGCAGCCTGTGACTGGTGAGTGTGCGCACCCACACACGTTCACAGTGACCCTCGTCGTTTTTGACAGCCATTCATTTCAGCTGTACCGCGCTGAGCCACAGACGCTCTTTAAGCTTTGAAATGATAATATGTTGCAATTTAACTTGAGCACAGACACACACTGAAAAGAAACTACACTATGAGTTGGGCTCACATATGATCAGAAACTCAGCTTCATTTGCACTTCACCTTTAATGGTTTACTGCTGCCCTCTGCTGTCAGGGAGTCAGAAGCAGTTTATCATTGATATGTTCTTACTTTAAAAATAAAATTAAACTAACCATGTTGTTCATTTCGGTCTCAAACAAAAAGTGTAACTACTGCTCACCTATTCATAATGCCTTATCAAACATGGCCTGAATGTCTATTTTGCAGGTTGTTCTCCCATGTGGATGACCCCTTCCTGGATGATCCTTTACCCAGGGAGTATGTGCTGTACCTGAAACCCAGCGGTCTCCTCCTCAACCAGCTCTCCAACTTTTGGCAGCAGAGTCGCATTACATGTGGCAAGAACAAAGCCCACAACATCTTCCCTCACGTAACCCTCTGCCAGTTCTTCATGGTCAGAGCACTTCATCAACATATCCAAACATGTGTCTTTATTAGATCTGTTATTTGGTGTTGTTTTACTCAATACCACTTTTTGAATGCTTTCTTTTTTTTATGGCACAGCCCCTTACAAACTATAAAAAGTTTACATGTATAGTCGGCGCCAAAAGCCTTGTGGTTAGTGCGTTGACATATATAGCACAACTGCGCTCACGGTGACCCGAGTTCGATTCCCGCCTCAAGGTCCTTTGCTGATCCCTCTCCCCTCTCTCCACCCAAAGCTTTCCTGTCAGCTCTGTTCCATTATTGAAGACATAAAAAGCCCATAAATATAACTTTAAAAAAAAGTTTACATGTACAAATTTACATAATAATGTAGCAGATATTTTGTCCAAAGTGACTTAAAAATAAGGAAAAACACAAACATTTTAACATAATGGAAGCAAACAGTATTAGCTGTGAATGTACGACAGGCACTTTAATAGAAAATTGAAAATAACTTCGAATGCCTTTTGAATAATGAAAACAGCTGTAATTAAGTTCTGTCATTTTTTCATTGTTGAATAACAAAGTTCTTGCACACAATGTTGCAAATGATACAACAAACCATTTTGATTACAAAAAATGTACATGCTGTCTTCTGAAGTGATACAATGAATAGATCCAAATTCAAGTCATTATTTATTGACAATCTGCCCCTGCATTCGGTGCTGCCAATTATGTTCTAACATGTTATATACATGATTTACACCAACATTCAAAAGTTTGGGGTCTTTTTTCTTTTCTTTTTTTTTTCACAAGTGTCTTATGCTTACCAAGGCTGCGTTTATTATCAGTTGTTAAAAACAGTAATGCTGTGAAATATTATTACAACTTAAAATACCTGTTTTTTATTTGAATATATTTTAAAATGTAATTAATTTCTGTGGTGGCAAAGCGGAATTTATAGCAGCCATTTCTCCAGGTTCAGTGTCACATGATCTTTCAGAAATCACTCTTATATGCTGATTTGGTGCTCAAGAAACATTTCTTACTATCAGTGTTAAAAAAGAAAAACAGTTGTCCTGCTCTCATTATTTTTGTGGAATACGCACTACTTTTTTTCAGGAATGTTTTTAGAAAGTTTGAAAGAACAGCACTTTTGTAACATTATGAATTTATTTACTGTATTAATTTCTTCCAAAAAACGTTTTTGAAATGTTGATGAATTTGTGAATGGTAGTGTATGTTCTGTGTGGTTGATAACATGACTGTAAGACTGTATCTCTTTCTCTGTCACTGTAGTGTGCGGATAGTAAGGTAGATGTCCTCTGTGAAGCTCTGCAGGCAGTGGTGGGTCAGTGGAAAGGTCGTTTCCCCTCCCCACTGCCCCTGGAGTTTTACTCATCCTCAAACTTCATCGGCCTCTTTGTGGAAGAGAAGGTGGCTGAGGTGATCAAGGGCTTTGCTGCAGACTTTGCCAGTGAGGCGGCTTCCAAAGCAGGTGTGTGTGTGTTTTTTTTTTTTTTTTTTTGTTATTGATATGCCTGCCTATAGCTGATGATGACACAGTGGAGCAGTAGTCTTCATTTTCTGTCTTTGCAGCTCCCTTCCTACCGCTTTCAATTCAATTTTAGTGTGCTTTACTGGCATGGAAGAAAACAGGCATTTGTATTGCCAAAAAGGTTCATTCAGTGTAAAATAAATAAAAAATGTTCTCTCCCTCTCTCCAGATGTTCATGTGGAGCCCCATAAGAAGCAGCTTCATGTAACTCTGGCCTACCACTTCCAATCCAACCATCTTGCATCATTAGAACAACTTGCCAAAGGTGTAGACATAACACTGGGCTGTGATTGGCAGGCTGTGCTTTTGTCACGGGACATCCGCTTTGCCAATCATGAGGTAGTCAAATTGTAGTCATTCATTGTTGTTTTTAAAAAAAAATTCTTTATTTTTTTATCTAGCATCTTTAAGTAATTTATCATTTATCATAATTTAGTATATTATTTACCATTGTTGATACCAAATATTTGCTATCAGAAGTCCAAATAAAATATACCAATGTATCACTACATTGATTTATCTGTATTTGTACAATTATTTTAATAATTTCCAAATTATAAATAAGATGGATACACATAGTATTAAGTATTAACCTATTGTATTTACTATGGATGATTGCATATATTTAATTAAATGCCCTTTTTGTTAATGCTGATAGATTACTAATGCATTATGTTATCATATACTGACTTTTTGGCTTTGGTGGCTTTCTATCTTTCTGTTTTAACCTTGCGGGTGATGTACCCCTATGCGCCTCAGAATGATGATGAACTAGAGCTGGTGCCCGGTGACTTCATCTATATGTCGTCTATAGAACAGGCCACTGCCAGTGAGGGCTGGGTCTATGGGACCTCGATGAGCACAGGGTTATCTGGGCTACTACCAGAAAACTACGTCAATAGGGCAGACGAGTGTGATACTTGGGTCTGTCATGGGTAAGATGGGTCAAGAAGTAACTAAAGCTGCTTGTACACTATGTTCAAATGTTTGGGTCAGTTTTTTTGTTTTTTAAAGAAACTAATTATTTTATTCAGCAAGGATTCATTAAATTGATCAAAAGTGACCGTAAAGATATTTGTAATGTTACAAAAGATTTATATTTCAAATAAATCTATAAATACAATTTTAATAAACTTCTTTTGAAAAACTTGAACAGTAGTATAGTGTCAGAATCTTATGGATCAGTGGTTAAGGTATGTTAGAACTAAAAGCAGTAACTAACATTTAAATCTCTTCATCTCTTTACCTCTTGTTTTAGGTCTTACTCTTTCCTTAATGTAACCCCTCCAACCGATATCAGGGGTGCAATGGGTGGGATTTTTCTTGACCCACACTTGGACGGTCGTCTCTTTGATGACCCCATGCCAATGGATCCCAACAGTCTGAGTATTATATGTCAACCTATGCAGGTAAAACTCTAGAAAGAGAATCTTGTGTTGATGTGACAGAAAGTGAAAGTTTTTTTAAGGTATGATGTTTTATTCAAATATTTATGATTTGTTTTAGATCCTACGCCCCAGTCAGTCTCGATTGCCTAAGAGAACATTGTTTGTGTGTCGCCATGGTGAGAGAATGGATGTAGTGTTTGGGAAACACTGGATCACTCAGTGCTTTGATGCCAAAGGTCTGAGCTCAACTTTCCAAATCAGTTCTTTAACCTCTTTACAGTTTTTCCCATGTCCAAGTTGGATCTGGAATTATAGGGAGTTTTAAAATTGAACACTTATATTAAGCTCTAAAATATTTCATCAGCTATATTTATCGCAAAAAGTAGCAACTGCATCCGACAATCAAAGAAAATCATGGGAATTTATTGGCCAAACCCTGTTGATGTTTAATATCCTGATGTGTGCTCATTTGTATATATTTCCTCTGTCTTAAACAGGTCGGTATGTGCGGTCAAACCTCAATATGCCGCTGAGTCTCCCAGCGAGGAGTGGGGGGTACAGGGACTATGATAAGGACTGTCCTATCACTGTGTTCGGATCCACACAGGCTCGTCTAGTCGGTCTGTAACCTCATTACTGTTAAATCCACCCCAAAAATGAAAATTCTGTCGTCATTTACTCACCCTCTACTTGTTCCAAACCTGTATGAGTTTCTTTCTTCTGCTGAACACAAAAGAAGATACATTTGAAAACTGTTGGTAACCGTTGACTTCCCTAGTACTTTTTTCCCATGCTGTGGAACTCAGGGGCTACCTGTTTGGTTAACGGAATTCTTCAGAATATCTTCGCTTGTGTTCAACAGCTGAAAGAACTTCATTCAGGTTTGCAACAACTTGAGGGTGAGTAAATGATGAGAAAATTTTCATTTTGTGGAGAACTATCCCTTCAAGAGCAAGATCACATTAATTCCTCTTGGTTTTACATATTAATGGCATTAAATATGAAGTGTGTCATATCTGCTTTGCTATTGGCATGTGTTTACTTTATGTGTAATTTGTTTAATAGGGGAGGCTCTCCTGGAAAGTCATACAGTGGTAGACTTTGTATACTGTTCCCCTTCTCTGCGCTGCGTGCAAACAGCTTATAATATCCTCAGAGGTAAAACTGCACCTCCTTTGCTCTTTCATCTTTCTTCTGTTCATTCACAAATCAGTTTTTACTGCATTAGCCATGCCCATTTACACTCCTAAATCAATTACTTCCCATGTGCCTCTTTTCCTGTTATGGATTGTATGTCTCAGGTCTTCAAAAGGATGGGAAGACTAAGATCAGAGTTGAGCCAGGTTTGTTTGAGTGGACTAAATGGGTATCGGGAAACTCATTACCCGCCTGGATCCCTCCTGCAGACCTGGCGGCTGCTAACATATGTGTGGATACAACATACAGGTATTTTATTAGACGTTCAGTGAACTATACATACATTTTGCTGCACATTTAGATTGTAACGTTTCTGAATGCTGGCATTATTGATTGTTTACATTATTGTTTTATGTCTCCTTTTGATTTCATGAATATGTTCTTGCTGTGAAAGGAAATATTACTTATTATTAAGTAATCTTGTTCCCCTCTAGACCTCATATACCCATCAGTAAACTGGCCGTGTCCGAGTCCTATGAAACATACATCAGTCGCAGCTTCCAAGTGACGCGTGAAATACTGTCAGAGTGCAATAATCTGGGTAGGTCGTGAGTGCAGGTACTTTTGCATGTAATCTATTAATTTTTTTCTGAATCTATGCTGATTCAAAGGTTTAATGCTTTAAGACATTTTATGTTAACCATGTTTCCATGTGTGTCCAACAGGAAATACAGTGCTGATTGTGGCCCATGCTTCCTCTCTGGAGGCTTGTACGAGGCAGATACAGGGACTGACCCCACAGAACTCTAAAGACTTTGTGCAAGTGGTCAGAAAGGTCAGATCTCTTCAGATCTCAGATGTCTATTTAAAAAAAAACAAAAAATTATAAATATTTTATTTCTAGTATTGTTTTATATATACTGTGTGTGTGTGTATATATATATATATGTATATGTATATGGTTTTATTTGTGTTTGTTTTTGTTTATGTATTTATGTATGTATGTATATATATATATATATATATATATATATATATATATATATATATATATATATATATATATATATATATATATATATATATATATATATATGTGTGTGTGTGTGTGTGTATTAGGGATTTGAATATTGACTATTATAAAACTATTAATAAACATACATATAAAGATTCTTATGTAAAGGTTTGTATGTATGTAAATTACAGATGATATTTCATTTATTAAAAATGTATTTATAAATAATCGTTTAAAAGGGGTCAGTAAGATTTTTTTTCAAGAAATTAATGCTTTTTATTTAGCAAAGACCCATTAAATTAATCAAA
This sequence comes from Cyprinus carpio, assembly GCF_018340385.1. Lineage (NCBI taxonomy): Eukaryota > Metazoa > Chordata > Actinopteri > Cypriniformes > Cyprinidae > Cyprinus > Cyprinus carpio. Next base: position 17,172,146 of record NC_056576.1, read on the forward strand.
AGTAACGGTAAATACTTTTACATTGTTACAAAAGATTTCTGTTTCAAATAAATGCTTTTTTTTTTAAGTTCAATTCATCAAAGAAAAAATGTAACACAAATCTAACAAAATAACAAGAAACACAAACTAGACATTTAAGACACAAGACATTTTTCTGGAGCAGCAAATCAGTATATCAGAATGATTTCTGAAGAATCATGTGGCATTGAAAACTGGAGTAATTGCTGCTGAAAATTCAGCTTTGTCATCACAGGTATATATATATATATATATATATATATATATAAAATAGAAAACCGTTTCTTTCAATTAATAATATTTCACAATTTTGATGTTATTGTTTTTTTTTTGATTAATTAAGTGTTGGTTTGGTGAAAGAAAGTCACTAAAAAAAAAAAAAATAAAATCTTATCAACCCAAAAACTTTTAAATAGTAGTATATATTTCCTTTTTTTATTTCAGTCTTATGTTATATGTGATATTTGATATATACAATCTACTGTATATACTCTCTCCCTTCCACTTTCTCTTTCACAGATACCTTACTTAGGCTTTTGTGCTTGTGAGGAGATGGGCGAGACGGGCGTTTGGCAGCTAGTGGATCCACCCATCCTGCCGCTCACGCATGGACCCAATCACAGCTTTAACTGGAGAGAAACGCTGCTGCAGGACTGAGGAGGCTCTGCAACTTACCCTCACTGCTCCTCCTCCAAAGGCAACAGAGGCGTGCTTACAAGTCACATCATCACAGACCTGCATTATAGCACTATAAAAGGCTCATGCTTCCATAGCCACGTTCTTGCACTGCTGCAGTACACCGCATTGACCCTGTCTTAATATATAAAGCATAAGAGCAGTAATATTTGTGGTAGATTTCCATAATGTGCTCAAACACCATTTGCCTATGGCCTACTGGCCTATAGACAAGCTCCAGCAGAACACTTGCTTCCAACTGTAGCCCAGAAGAAACTAAAAATCTGAGAGCTTCAAAGACATCAAACACAGGATGTAATACACAGCGATAAACTCAGGTTTCCTGACTCAGTGAGTTGATGAGTCATCCAACACTTCCAAAATGGATGCCGCTGGACTCGAGTTGGGTCTCCGAACCCTTTGTAAACTCCATTTTCTTAGACCCTGTAGGGGAACAAGACGTCTCCCTATTACACTGTGAATCAAATACACATGCACAACCTATTGCATCAAGATTTCCCAATTACACCTGCTACAAGCCCACTCACCAACTCATAAAAGCACAAGAATATAATCTGGCTATCAGATAAACTGAGATGAAGCAGCTTTAAAGTAGTTTAGAAGTGGATTTGGTGGACAGCACATTCGTCCTGTGCCTTGGTGTCATGCTGCTACACTTTGCAACTATAGGACACTTTGGGAGGACTGTTAGTTAGGGCTTATTTGGAGACGGTATTTTAAGATGTACTGTCACACTTTTCGCATGTTAGGGGCCATTTTAAAAGGGGGAGATGATAAACCCAGTAAGAACGTCATCAAAATTTCAAGAGCAGTGCCACAAATGGTTACAACTTCATAAGCAGCAGCTTAAATAATGTTATGTGCAGCTGTTAAGGAACGCATTGCTGTAAGGCAATCTTTACTTTCTGAGCACTTGAAATATCAAACCAAACAGGAAAGAATGCTTCAGCAATGTAAAGGATTATACATTAATGCGTAATGTGTCTGTATATACTAAGTAACATAGTAAAATCCATTTGGTGTGTTTCACCTTTAAATGGAAAAATTAAAATTGCATTTATTTATGTATTCATAAGATAGTTGTAAAGAGAATATGATGGTGCTTCGGGTTTTTGTTTGTTGTTTCCTGTTGTTTGAATAGAGAAATCAAGCCATAGCAAATGATGATATAAATCACTATATAATGCAGTGTTTCTCTCCACTCTGAGGACTTATATAAGCATATCTGTTACGATTACTGTAATATGCCATCTGTGTTTCCTGAACTTCATAACTATTTTAGCCCACTTATAGATTGACATTTAATGATGATAATAAGGAGGGGGCATGCATAATGAGATGTGCAATGCACTATACAAGCAAAAGGGGTTTATTGTTTTTTTTGCTATAGTTGTAGACTCGACCAAACATGCCAATCCAAGGTCTGGAGTCAACATTAGTGCGAGTAAATTATTATAGAATTTTTTTCATTTTGGGTGAACTATCTTTTTCAAACATTTCAAAGTACAGGGAGTCTAAGACAAATCTGTCATTAATTTGGCATTTTCCAGCTCAACAGTAACATAACCTTCTAAATGCTTCCTACTCATGAACTTAAACGAGACATTTTTCTCAGCATCCATTAATTTATGTAGAGATTTCTAATAAGCCAAGCCAGTGTAAGTGTGTGTGGTTGAGTGTTTGTTCATGTGCTGGAAGATGAAAACGCTGGTCTCCTATTAAAAAGAATTACCTTATTAAATCGCCCTTGTCTGCCATTACAACATGCCTACCATGAATAGATAAATCCTTGTTCTTCCAAATATGGCAAACCACCCCATCATGTGTATTACCACAGAGAGTTGAACGAGTACAGATGGACAAAAGCTGATCAGAGGTAATATTGTCACTATATGTTTTCAAAAGCATGCTATGTGTGCAACTTCTTCTGATTGTTTGAAAAGGAATGAGGGTGTAATATGAGCCAAAGTGCTTCATTGATTTTTTTTCAGAGGCAGAATAAATAATTTTTTAATGTGTATACTTTAAGCATATTCTGACCAACAATTCCCGTTTTGCCCATTAGGGTTTGTCTTTGTCCTGAAGCTCTTCTGAATCATGAGATGTTTTGTATATGCTTACTGATCAGTGACTGAGGAAATCAATGAATATACAAAATCCAAATACAAAATATTTAGAAATAAAGATTGCTATTTTAGTTATTGTTATTAATCGTGGTTTGGTCCTCCCTGAAATGAGTCATTTTTAGTTTATATTTTATGCTTTCATTCAGGTCATCTGATTTATTTAAAGTTATTCGAGTTTTACTTGGGGGCATTTTAACAGCTTGAAAATTATCCTTGCATGCTCAAGAAGAAAAAGTAAATGTACCCCCTCCATACTATAAAAAGTTGTACAGGAAATGACTGCACAAAATTACATTATAGTTCAGTGCTCAAGAAAATTTAATAGAGATTCCAAAAGCATATGTGACATTCCATCACGAAGCTACCCTTTTAAGTATGTTGTTGACATTTATTTTAAGACTTATTTTCATGCATAACATTTGTAAAGCATGTTTGCAAATAAATCCTTTGTCATCCTGCAGAGTCCTTTCTGTGATATTTGTCATACTTTACACTGCAATATGGTTACTGCAATGGAATTACTAAGCAAGTATGCTACAAAAATATACTAACAAATAAAATGATTGTGATATTGCTTTTGAAATCACTAAAGGTCTCTATACAAGTATAGCTTGTTTTTAAAGGGTGCTTGTTCTTAAGGGTGGGTTGGCCCCTGCAGGCATAGCCTAATCATTTTTTAATCTAAAGATTATGACTTTTAAATAAATGTATTTATCAGTGTATCATATTATTTTGTATTATTATTAATTTATCAGTAGTATTTTGATTAGGTTACGTTTTCAATCACAGATCACCTTTTTGAGTAAAAGATGTGCTCATAGCTGATTGGTCCAATATCCTTTTAAAAAAGTTCTTCCGATTGTTTCTCTCCCTCCAAATTAACGCATGCTTTCTTTTCTTTATATCATAATAATGTGAAAATGTGTTTACATTTTTCATATTTTTGTTCTAAAATTATCTTTTTCTTTTCAAAGAAAAAATAAATCACACGGACTTGAACACGCGATTGGCAGTTCACTGCAAACGTCATAGGTATGTGTGCGCATGCTCGTGAAGTAATCGCGATTTCACTTAGAGAAATCAGTTGCAGTCAGCTTCTGGAATCAGTGATGCTTGAAACGTAAAATTTGTCAACGAAACATTAACACGACAAGTAGGTGCATTTATAAAAGAGTCCATCATTGTGGTCCATAACACTGACAAGTCCGGAGTTTAACCATATTAGAGGAAGTTTGGCATCGACTGAATGACGGATAGCATCCGAATATTTATTTCTACCACCAAACAGGTAAATCCTATTTTTTACATAATGTGCTACACATAGACATAATGAACCAATTGTTTGAATGATGCTGTTGTCAAGTTCTTATAAAGATAAGCACATAACGATATCAACGGCTATTTTTAGGGGGGAATAACATATACTTTATAAAAAAAAGTTTGCAATTTTCATTTGAATTTATAGGATATATATATATATATAGGAATAACATATACTTTATAAAAAAAAGTTTTATATATTTATATATATATATATATATACAGTAGAGGTCAAAAGTTTGAATACATTACTATTTTTAATGTTTTTGAAAGAAGTTTCTTCTGCTCATCAAGCCTGCATTTATTTGATCAAAAATACAGAAAAAAATGTAATATTGTGATATATTATTACAATTTAAAATAATTGTTTTTAAATTTATTATACTTTAAATTATCATTTATTTCTGTGATGCAAAGCTGAATTTTAAGGATCATTATAACATGATCCTTTAGAAATCATTCTAATATGATGATTCATTATCAAAGTTGGAAAGAGTTCTGCTGCTTAATATTTTTTCAGAACATGTGATACTTTTTTAGGATACTTTGATGAATAAAAGGTAAAAAAAAAAAAAGAAAAAAAAAAAGAAGAAGAAACTATGTTTTTTAAAATATAAATATTTTTGTAATAACAATATACACTACTGGTCAGTAATTTGGGGTCTGTAATTTTTTTTCTTTATTTTTTTAAATAAAATCAGTACTTTTATTCAGCAAGGATGTGTTAAATTGATAAAAAGTGATAGTAAAGAAAATATATTATTAGAATATATATTATTAGATTTTTTTTATTATTTTGAAAAAATGCAGTTCTTTTTAACCTTTTATTCATCAAATATATTAGACAGCAGAACTGTTTCCAACACTCATAATAAATCAGAAGATTAGAATGATTTCTAAATGATCATGTGATAGACTGGATGTTACATGTGACACTGAAGGCTGGAGTAATGATGCTGAAAATTCAGCTTTGCATCACAGGAATAAATTATTTTTTTTACATATATATATGTATATATATAGTACAGGTCAAAAGTTTGGAAACATTACTATTTTTAATGTTTTTGAAAGTAGTCTCTTCTGCTCATCAAGCCTGCATTTATTTGATCAAAAATACAGAAAAAACAGTAATATTGTGAAATATTATTACAACTTAAAATAATAGTTTTCTATTTGAATATACTTTAAAAAAATAATTTATTCATGTGATGCAAAGCTTCACAAAGTTTTTAAATTTATTATACTTTAAATTATCATTTATTTCTATGTATATGTATATATATATATATATATCCCATATGAATATCCCATATATGTATCCCATATGAAACAAAAATAAGTATTTAAAGATTTTCATTTTAGGACATTTTCAGTCCCTAATGAGGGTATAATATATATATATATATATACCCTCATTAGGGACTGAAAATGTCCTAAAATGAAAATCTTTAAATACTTTTATTTTTGTTGCATATGGGATAAATAAATAAATAAGGTTTTAAAGAATGGCAGGCATTTTCACGATAATTACTATTTAAAAACTAGTATATGAAAACTCTAGTAGCCACTAGATGGCATGCAGTGACTCCAGTTTCTGTGCTGCCTGAATGTATAGAATACCGATAGAATGTGATGGAATACCTGTTGGATGATTTCTTCTGCAAGTTTTTGTTATTATTATTAATTAATTAATTAATTAATTAATTAGTCAAAATTGCACACCATAATATCTTTAAAATATATAACGTAAAGAATTATGTAAATAATTATGATTACGATAAGATTATGTTCATATGAGACAAGTCTGCAGTAATATTAGTTTCTGGTTAAGTTTATTTGATATAGCACCCTTCTAGTGCTTATGAAACTTTCTAATTAAAAAGCATTTAAAAAATAAAAATAAAAAAATCTTAATTTCCCAGGCCTGGTCCTCTCTCGTCTTGCACTGTCGTCACTCCTCCATTTATCCTTCCCTTCCGGAGCTCCTCCATGGGACTCGAGTCTGGTGAGTGTGGCTTATTATCATTTACTCCACCGGCCTCGCTCTGCTCCCACGGCTCTCGGCCCCGCTTCCCTTGACACACTGAAAAAAAAGGGAGTGGCAAAAGAGAGTGCGCCACTAGACTGTAATTGGTCAAAGCTGAAAATTTAGCCCTGTGATGATGTTTTATTAATTAGCATGCTAATTAATTGATCAATTCCATAATTTCATGCATTGAGTCAAGCTCATTTAAAAAAATCCTAAAATGATAGATAAAGCTAGAGAAATGCTACTTATAAGCCATTCAATACAGAGACGTGTGTGTCACATAGAAAGTGTTCAGATTTGTTTTATGTATATAGTATTTGAGCTGTTTTGGACCATCTCATTGATAGCTTATATTACATGTAAGTTGTTCTGTTATACAGGTCAACTATAGGAGAAAATGACTCATGGTTAGCTTTATAACACTGGGGGAAAGTGATGGGGTGGTGCTGAGGGCTGACATACATAATCCCTTCCTGTTAACACAATCCTCAACAATACAAGCGCATCAGGTAACGCTGATTGAATGTCACAGTGATAGTTGTCTGTGATTATGGGGAGCTTAGCAAATCAAAGGTGAACTTCTCTCAATTGCTCAAGCGGCCTCTGCTGCCTCAAGACATCTCAGGGTCGTATGCCACACTGGGTGCTAGAGTATGCTTCCATTCTCAGGCTGAACAAATGTGTGTGGTAGTAATCATAAGACTGAAAGGAAAATGCTTTGGCTGTATATATATATTTTTTTTGTTCTCCTGGCCTTCTTCACTCATTGTACTGTATGTCTTGTACATGTTCACCACACCTATGCTGTCTGCTTTGATCTGCTGCACAGGGTTTCCACAAAATATGGAAAATGTATGTATTTTTTATGTTAAAAGTATTTTAGATGTCTGGTTTGTTTTTGTAAATGGGTTTTAGATAATGAAAATAATCACATTTCTATAATGAATATGCAGTTTTTATTTGCTCTAAAACATTTAATTGGCTAATATTGCTCTTGTGTACTGTAAAGTTTGAGTGCAGGTCAATTGTGATGTCGATTTGTGAATGAGTTTTTCAGTGAATTGTTTGAACTGGTTTACTATTTGAATCACTTAATTTAAATGATTTGTAGAAATTACAATTACAAAGTACTGAATTATTCTTTTTCAAATCAATCTTAATTTAAATGATTTTTAAAAGTCATTTTGAACTGATTCACAAATGAGTCTCAATGATTAATTACAGAATTGATCTGGGGTGCATCCAAAAGCATCGTTAGTCAACTATGGTCGCAAGTTCCGTCGTAACCAACATAGTTCAATGATTCTGTGTTTCCCGAAACCATAGTTGAAACGAACATTCGCAGACAATGTCTCAAACTTACGTGGTAGGAAATACATCTCTCGACCTGTGGTTAGAAGCATAGTTTCTTGTTAGTAAGACATGTGGACTTAAATAAATTATGCTCTTTGGCACAATAAACAAGCAAACATACAGTATAGTCTATATCTTCCATTCTATTTAAATATATATACATTTTAATCTATACATTTTAGCGCGTCCTCAGTAAGTGCCATTTTTGAAGTGTGCACATGTGCATAAGTGTCTAAGGGAACCACGGAGTATGATGTAAGAGGAACCCCACATTGAATCAAATAAAGCAAAATGACAGGGAACAAAACAATAGTAAATTAATCATCAGGTTCCATGCTCAATAAAGCAGCATCTCAGAGATCTCGAATCAATTAATTAGTTATTACTCCACCACATGCGTGTGACATCATTTAAAATGGCCCTAAATTGTTGAACTAATTTGGGTCAAACGACGGAGATGTGACTGTGTTCGTGACTGGCTAGTTTCCACAACAATGCATCGTACTATGGTGGTTAATCGGTGAGTTAGGTCATTGTACATAAAATGCACACATGAACGATTTGCTAATAATTAATTCAGTAATACTACAAATAATTTCAGTAGCACTAATAATTTTTGAAAATAATTCAAATTCAGATTTATTTGATAATAAATCATTCAAAATCAATTTGTCAGTCAGTTTAGACAATCTCAGCCAGTAATCATAAATGCATAGAAAAGTCTTGGAAATTAATTCATGAAGAAGTGTAGGGACTTATTGTTTAATCAGAATTGACCAATTCCTTGGCACCTCTTTTCATATGGCTAAGCATTTTTCCCATCAGCCACATTTTGGGTTGGAAATTATTAAATGGTGATTTCTTTGTGAGTCAGTGGCCTGAGGGAGGCAGGTGAACTTCATAAAATTGTTCTTTAACTTAGTCCTTCTTTGCCACCTTCCATTTGTTCAGCTTTTCTTCTGAAGGGAACATGTCCAAGTCCATGTCGCTGTGCACAAACTCTGTCAATCCTCCATCTCTAGTACCACACACAGACTTACACACTCAGAGCACTCGCTTCTCTCACACTGCACACAAGAGCTCTTTTGTTCTGTATGTTTCTCATGACCTTTGACCTTAGGTATCATTCAGGTGCCCATTGGCGTCTAAGAGGTGTTCCCTACAGTGTTTTTGCTGCGTCCCAATATGTCTACTTATACTACGCCCTTAAAGTATGCACTCTTTTGGTGAAGAAAAAGTACACATTTTTGAGTGTGTAGTAGAAAGGCAAGCTTTGGGACATACTATCACGTCATATAATTGCGTCTTTAACCATCTGCTCTGTCGCATAATTACACACATTCTGTCACTGTAAACTGGCCTGTCAATCATCTTGTCACAGTTAACATTCTCCACATTTCATTTAATTTAACTTCCTACTGTTTTGGAGAGAAATGAAGTAGCACGTTGATCTTCCAGCCGTGGGTCTTTATACAGAGAACTCTGCTCATATTTATTTGCATAATTAAAAGTTAATGGCCAAACGGATTTTTATAAAAGTTCCCATTGTTATTGTAGATTAAATATCGTAACACCGATAACATTAAATAAAAAATTTTAACAGGTTAAATATCGATTATTAGTAACTCAAACCCCTTTATCTAAACCTATCTACTTAACCGTCAGTCGTGCACATCTGCCATGTTTGTAGTTTTTTAACGTATTTTATTCATGTTTGTAGTTCTGAACCGAATCATTCATCAAAGCGCAATGGATTGTGGGTAATATATTAGCCATCAAAGTGCGCATGGATCCACACTTCAAAAATCTACCTAAAATTGTAGATCATCCGGGGACTTCTGGCTTACTCTTTTCAACATACTGTGCTTTGGGACACACTTATTTTAATCTCACATACTATTTAGGATGGATAGTATGAACATTGGGACCTAGGGTTCGTCTCTTATTTGCACACACAAACCCTGGCAAAGAACTGGAGAAATTGCAAGAACAGATAGCAAACTCTTTTTCCTGTATTGTCTGAAAATGAAACACGATTCTAAATAATTCAACAACTGATTTTGTTGGGAAAGAAATGAAAGTATGTATAATTTAAATTAGAGTGACATTTTAGTGAGCTTGAACATTGTGTGTGGGCTGGGGTTTACGTTGCCGACAAGACTATCATCAAGTGAGGATCTTACTGACCTGGAACTATCCGACCTTGTCTGGCTTTAAACATCCCCAAGCAAGCACTTTCCAGAGTGACAGTTTCTTTTTCCTTCAGTCTACTTATATAAACCTCACATTCCCTCATGATTTTTGAGAAAATAAAAAATGGGCTTTGCCATCTGAGGGTGGGAATCAACATGGACATGGTGATACATTATTATATTTATTTGTGCATCAATATAATATTGAAATGTTTAATGTTAATTTTTTTTAAGGAAATTAGTACTTTAATTCAGCAAGGATGTGTTATTTGATAGAAAGTGCCAAAGAAGATGATCATAATGTTACAAAAGTTTTCTGTTTCAAATGTTTCTGTGTCTGTTTTTTTTTTTTTTTTCTATTCAAAGAATCCTAAATAGAAATGTATCATGGTTTCCTCAAAAGTTATAAGCAGCACAACACTTTTCAACATTACTAATAATAAGACATGTTCGCACTGAAGACTGGAGCGATGGATGCTAAAAATGTATCTTTGCCATCAAGGAATCAAGTACATTGTAAAATGTATTCAAATAGAAAACAGTTATTTTAAATTGTAATTATACGGTAGTACTGCTTTTAATCAAATAAATGCAGCTTTGATGAACTTAAGAGTCTTGAACAGAGCTTACTGACCCTAAACATTTGAGCAGCAATGTGTGTTCTGTTTGTTTTGTTATATTGGAAATATTGTGTATATATGCATATGTATATATATAATATTGATTTTTTTTTATAAATATTTATTTTGGAACCATCACGTCAGGCCGTCTATTTAGCATTACCCTTAGAGCCACTGTGTCATCCCAGCTGTACTAGTCACAGTCTGCATGTAGCTGTCCTCAGTGTTCTGCTCATTGCTATGAATCAGCAAAGCTAGCAGAGCACAGTACAAAACACAGACAGAATGTTCTGTCTGCTCGCTGGATTACTGGAGCTATTTCCAGATAGCACTCTGTACAGTTTTCTTTCTGCCACACATACACACAGACAAGGTTTTTAAGGGCGGTCTGCCTCTGGGGACAGCTGTGTCTCTCTGAGTGAGGCTCACTGAGCCATGGCTCCTATACATTCATGTGTGAAAGCAGTATATGTCTGTGAATACAGAAGTGCTGGCCAGTCTTGGGATGCATGAATTCTTAGATCCTAGATTGCGTGCTGGACTCTGATGCTTTATGCATACAGCAAACATGACACATTAAGCCCGATGAAAGACCCTGTTAGATCAACTGTGAATGGCAGCACTGTGTTCAGAGATGGTCTTGACAGAAGCTCTGGGTGTGACCATGTTTACTGGGTTTGACTGTGGGATGTTATGTGCCTTATCTGCCGTCATATAGTTAGACTGTATGCTATATAGATGTGTATATATAAACTTGCACACTATGTAAATGTGTAAATGTGGGTCAGGAAAAAAAGAGGAGATTATGTGCAGACAGATCCGCTCTTGGTGTCAGTGCTGTGGGATATATTAGATTGAGGGATTTCTAGGACAGACACCAGAGAACATTCAGATTGCCCTCAACCACACATACACACAGTTCAGGATGTCCTCATTCATTCTCCATATGCAACACACTTACATGATATATATGTAGCGATGCTGAGTCCTGACAATAGTGCAGGTGCGGTTTAGTAATCTCCAGTATCAGCTAAAAAGTTAGTTCCACATTATGACCACATTTTAGAATAATAATAATACAGTCATCAAAACTTTGAAATTACACAATGTAGAATGGAAATTATGTAGTGACCAAAAATGTTGAACAGATCAGAAATATCTCATGATTTTGCTGCTTCAGAATAGCTACTGTTTGCATAAATTATGCATTCATTCGCTCAAAAACTAAAACTAATTCTAGCAAAACTAAATCTAAAGTGTTTAGAAGTTCTTAAAGATCGGGTGAACCATACATTCAATCACGTGTGTCCAACTTTTAGCTGGTTCTCACTAATTTAGGAATGTAGAAACACAGCTTACACTATTTTTATTTTTTAGTCATAGCTATTATAATTTGGATTAGAGAGGATGTGATGGAAAAATGATAATGCTATTTGAAGAAAAAAGATAGAGCATGATTTATTGGGAAGTGTATGAAATCTGTATACAATAAGAAAGGTTCTGTTTTACTGTAGTTATTGTTGGCACAAAAAGTTTGGAGTCTTTAAAATAGTGATCAGACAACTTGATAAGGGAAATTCTTTGATAAAAGGAAAGAAAAAACAAGTTTTGTCAAATTTACCTTTACCTACATATATCTAAAAGAGCAACATAGGGTGACATTTACATTTGTGACCTGCATGGACCAAAATGTTCAAGCAGAAATTTTCTGCTGGCAAGTTCTCTTTATTTGCGCTGTTCCTTGTGAATATATGTAAGTTAAAAAATGTGCTTATCAGTCTCACATTCAGATCATAAGATTCAAATGATTTTTTGAATTTTCTGGGAGTTTTAAATGAAAGATCACATCTAATACTGTCAATCAGAGCATGATCAGAACATGAACATGATCTTTTGAAGTATACAATGTACTATATACTGTATACTGAGGTATTATATAGCCATTGTAGTAAACTATCGTGAATGGTAAGGTTTATGCTATTTTTATGCTTTTATGTTTGTCAGTTGTACCTAAAAATTAGATTAACATGTAATTGACATGTAACAAACAAATAAATGCAAAAAGTGTTTAATTTCTTCTTCCCCAATATCTTTTCTTTCCTTACCAAGTAAGTCAGGACTGCCATTGTTCCTTTCTCAAAAAAAAAAAAAAAAAAACACAGACATGTACTCTCACAATTCCATACTCTGTGTTGATTCAAATTAAATACACTGCAAACAGTAACTTTTAATTCTTCCTCATAGTCACCCATTCGCTGGAGTTGCAGTGGACTTTGGACTGTACCAGATGGTTTCTGCTCTGCTACAGGACTGAGTCTCGGAGAGGGGAGGGCAGGAGAGCGGAGCGGAGCAGAGGAGGGTGGGGGGTGGAAGAGAATGCAGAAAAGTGGCAGTGGTCTTTTCACTGAGCGTTTGTGTCTGGAGTGTTCACTAGCTTCTACCACTCTCTCGCTCTTATTGTTGCTTAGGGTGGAGGTTGAAACTGGATTTAACTGACTCTTAAGAAAGAAAGTAAAGTGAAATAGAGTAGCAGAGCAGAACGTGTGCTGTACATGTTTTTCAGATACCTCATGTATGAATATAAAGAATGGTCACCACGCGGAACAAACGGATGAAGTTGTGGGTAAGTAGATTTCTGGCTACGTGCCGTGTGTGTGTTTGTGAGGTTACATTTGGGGAACATAAGCATGTTTTTCTCAGTACAGTTTTTCACTTCATGGCAATGGGAGGGTCTAAAGTTAGCACACACATTTTCTTCATCTAAACACGTGGCAAATTAAATGTTTATATTGACAAATGTAACAGTATTCCACTTTGGTGGGTTTAGAATCTGTTTAGAGGGGTAAAAATGCTAAATTTGAGTAGATAAGGCAGTTGTGTTCGATTTTCACATACATATTTGATAAAAGTATTACATTATGTCTCCTGTAAAATCTATGAAAAATATTGTGTCCCATGTACAGTGGTGTTACTACATGCTTTTACGAATATCCGTATGTATAATAGTCTGTATGCATGTGTGTGTGTGTGTGTCAGTATACTTATCTGGAGTGTTTGTATGTGTGTTAGTGGATTTGTATTAATCCTAACGGAGGGGTTGCTCACTGCTGCAGTGTATGATGGACTCAGCTGCCGTCTTTCTCCTCTCGTCTGTGTCTTCTTTGTTCAGACGTCCAGACATCTACTGCATCCAGAAATAGAGACTTTCTCTCTCTCTTTCTCTCCCTAGTGTTTTGAGGGGGCACACACAGAGACACAGTTACAGACAGCATCAAAGCAGTTCCTCACAGCTGTCTGCATGTGCTGCCGGTTGATTGATAAGCCAGGCGATGTAAGAAAAAGCTCTGATTCGTTCTTCTCGCTCCTAATCCATACAGTCGCTCATCAGTTACTTGCTAAAGGGCTTTGAATTGTTTATGCTCATGCTGCATTAGCGACGTGTGCACAGCCTGCAAAAGTTGTCGGGTAACTTTCTGCATGAGCGTATGGTTGGGTGGTAATCTGAACGAGAGTTTGAAAATATACAGCATGTCCAAAAGGATATCCTGAGGGGAAACCACCTAAAATAGCCACTTCGTTCCAATCTCTTATCACAAGTTTTGAGGTTATGGAGAATGAAAGAATGTGTGGCAGAGAAACTGATAAACGACAGAAAGGAGGGAGGTAGTGATAGATTAAGAATGAGGGAGAGAAAAGGGCTCACTAGGAAAAGAGACACATGTGGTCTTTGCATGCCGTGAATTCTTAGTGGCTGACCCCTTTGGAAAATAACAACAGGCACATGTGAAGGTCATCCAGTCATCATCTTCCCCTCATGTTGACCACTCGCGCACACACACCACTGGTCATGTAGTGGACTTTCTACACTTGTGTCACTCACAAACCTGTCTGTCAGCACTTAATGAAACCCACAACTTCAATTGTTCATTGCTTCATTCTGTTATACAAAGAGAAAATGAGATAAGTGGACCAAAATGAAAGAGGAGGCATGTGTTCTTGTTGTGTCTGATTCAGTCTGATCTCCTCCCTTTCCTCCTCTTTTTAATCTGATTAGTTTTCATGTCTTTGCTCTGCTAGCTTAGCTGGCTCAAACCGAGGAGCGAGAGGTCATGATGACTCCCATTGTGTGTGTCAAAGCAGACAATGAGGTCATGAGGGACTTTCAGAGGTCAAAGTTCAGATTACGGGCAAGCTGTGCTCTTGGTTGGATGTTGGTTTGGGTAAACTGAATTAGATGACAACTGAAGAACCCATCAGATTAGATTATAATTACTGTGGGTATTTCTTGCAGATCTGCATTTGTGAAAACTCTAAATGTCCTTTTTTGATGAATGGGTGGTGCAGATGTAGAAAGTGTGATTTATTTGTTTTTAGGGTCTGTGGTATTTTTGTAAGTACTCTCCTCCCCTTTTTACCTTTGCTCCATTTCTGTCTTCCAATGTTGTTGTGCAATGTCTGAAGTTTTCACACACTGCCTCGCAAAAAATAAATAATTTCAACCACAGTGTTTGTATATCATCTAGTGTGCATATATGAACTGCTGCTATTTAAAAAGAGACACATGAACTTCTCCTGAGGTGTATGAACCCGTTTATGTCAGTTTTACAAGACTTTAAATTAAGGTCTTATCATTTCATGGCACTAGCATTCATAATTTAATTTACATTTCAGGCTCTGAATTGAATTGGAAGCAATGCTGGGTTCACCACATGATTTCAAAATCACTGTTGATGAAGAGTAACTTGACCTCAGCCAATGGCATGGCTCAGAGCTGCTATGATCCCTCCCACATGTAAACAATGGCATGTTGCCCAGAGCAACTGCCAAAACCGTCATGCACTGAACTGACCGAAAGTGCCTTTTCCCACCTCCCTCTCCCTCTCTCTCTCTCTCTCTCTCTCTCTCTCTCTCTCTCTCATATTCTCCTACTCTGCTTTTTTCAGTTGTTAATTCATAGGAAGAGAAAGAAAAGAGTTGCACCTGTGGACAAAGCACATTTATGTGGGCACATGTATTCCCAGATGTAGCTGCTTTGATTAAACAAACAGAATACATATAATTTGTTATTGTTAGCTTAATTTAATGTTGTCATTAGTCCCTTCAGGATCTGTGTTCTTAGCATGTTTAGTAGTATAAAAGTGGAACAAGGCTGTATTACTATTATCTAGATAATATCAGTAATAAATATTATAATTAGTTATCATATTGCTTTTGTCGTCATTGGGTAATGGAGTACATCTACTTAATTGTTTACAATACAAAGCAGCACTTCACCACTTGCCTTTATAAAAAAAAAGAAAAAAGAAAAAAAAAAAGAATCAAGTTGATCCATAATTAGCAAGTGCTTTGCAATTTGCTTTCTAAGAGATGAATGTGCTGACTGAAGCTTAGCTAGCCCCATGTGTTGACCGTCCTATGCATTAAAATTCAGTTCTCAGTTGATACTGTATATGCAAAAGAGCTTAAAAGATTGTTTGAGCTTGATGAAGTCTGACAGTCTGTATTTAAATATAGTGCACGGTGGCTAGAACAGCAGCAATGCTGGAAATACATCGAGGACTGTTCGATTTGCCAATATGAGTGATCCCAGATGTGTTCAGCTTCTAAATGTTCATATGAAAACTACCATTCAAAAGTCGGGGTCGATGAAAGTTTTATGAATGTTTTTAAAATAAGACTTTTAGGTTCAGCGTTGAAACTATATAAGGAAAAGCAGTAATACTGTGAAGTATTATTACAATTTAAAATAACACTTCTTTTTTTTATATATTTTTTTAAATGTAATTTATGTGATGGCAAAGCTGAGTTTTCAGCAGCCATTACTCCAGTACTCTATGTTACATAATCCTTAATCATTCTAATATGCTGATTCGGTGCTCAAGAAAGATTATGTCTTCTTATAAGTGTTGAAATCAGTTGAATGCTTAATATTTTTTGTGGAAACTGTTCAAAAGAACAGCATGAAATGGAAATTTTTTGTAACATTATACATGTCTTTACTGTCACTTCTGATCAATTTAATGCATTCTTGCTGAATAAAATATTAATTTCTTATTTAAAATCAAATTAAAATCTGACTCCAAACTTCTGAACAGTGTATCTTACATTATTACTGGTAATCTAAGATAGTATTCTTATAACAAAAGCTAAAGAGACACAACATGTTAAGTACCAGATACCATAATAAGATAATGTTAAATGTATCGCATGGAAACTTTCGGGAGATTACCCCATACTCTGTTCAACAGAAGTAGACCTCATTATAATTGGCTGAACACAAACATTAATGATGCAAGCCGCTGACAGCTGTAAGATCAGAGGAGAATTCGGAAGAAAACAGGACAGATAAACAGAAAGAGAGACTCTGAGTTCAAATCTGACACAGTTAGCTGTGTGGTAGATGAAGAAAGAGAGAGTGAGACAGAGATGCCTAGGGCTAAGTCTGACCCAGCTTTGTAAAAATACCATCTATTTCTTCATACACTTATACACACTCTCATCTACTAAAGATACTGTTTATGTCCCTTATCCTCCAACCAAAAGAGGGACACAATTCTCCATCCAGAAATAGATCAGAAGTAGTTTTCTGTAAATTACACTATAGAGTCCAGACAGTGTTCTTATAGGTTTTTTTTTTTTTTTTTTTTTTTTTTATTAGATTAAGTGCGTTTTGAGAGGAGGGCTGCTATGATAGTGCATCCACATGCATCCCAGAATAGTCCAAAGAATGACAGGAAGTGGGTTTCCACAGTTGCAGGGGTCAGGCAGGGTCAACTAGAGACTAGAGGAGTAGAATCGGAGCAGCTTGTATTTGGACTGCACAGATTTTTGAGGGTCATTTGAAAAATGGTGTGACAAGGACACCTAGTTCTTCTCTACTGCTTTGCTCTTTGTTCATTACATCACAGAGCTCATGTGTTTGTTTATGGTTATGCATTATAAGCGTTAGTGATGCAAATTCTCACCTATGGAAATATAGTCTGACAGTCACGCAAATGAGTGTTTTGTATTGTAAAACATTTCCACATTTTTTTTATAGGGCAGTACATGTGTGGCATTTTTCTTTCAATACTCAACAACAACAACACAATGAAGAGAGACATTGAATTGTTCTCTGATAGCTCAGGAAACTTTTCTGTAATAAGATATTTTGGTACTATATGCGTATTGTAAATTATAAAAGTTTTTTTTTATCATTATGCATGCTCATTTCCCATATTTTACTTACATATAACACTTGCTTGAAGGTCTTTAAAAACACTATTAAATACGAATCTTAAAACAAATATAATTTTTTACACTTCGCATTATAATGTTGTGATGTCAAAATGAACCTGTAGCATTAAAAATGATTGATTATAGTTTAGTTATACATATACTGTCCGTAACAAGAATATTATTATCATATCGGCCAGATTTGTAATATCCGTGATAATGTTTTATTAAAACATCAACTTTGTCTTTTCTGCTAAACTTTATCAGGGAAAATAAAGATTCCTTAGGAGAAGATAATTGATAATTTGATAATTAGGCATTTAATGAGAATGGTTCATATTGAAATGACTGAATCCTAATGTTTTGACAACTCTTTGCAGTGTGTAACCATTTTCTGAAATTTGTATGAGTTTGCTAGGGTCTTTTCAGAGGAGCAAAATCAGAGAAAACAAAATGTAATCTCAATGCCGTCTCATAGAAACAACTGTTATATTCTTATATAATATTGCTATATGTACTATACTGTACACATACATAATAAAGAGATCTAATTCTTTTTTTCTTTCCAATGACAAAAAAACACAAAAAGAGAGCAGTGAAACGAATTGGAAATAGCACACTCCCGGTTTTCTTCCAGCTTCCTGCAGCACTGCTTTAGGGAGGCACCACAGAACACGTTCCAGGCATTTTTCTAAGTAGTAAATCCGACCACAGCGAGAAATCACATTCCAGTGTTAATTCACAGATTAATTTAGATGAAGTAAACTCTCTCCTAAACGTCAGAGCACAGTCTAATGTTTTTCATAAATATCTGTTTATGACATTCTTGTGTAAGTCTTTTGTGTTCCCTTTGTTATCCAGCTGAAGGGGCTTATTTTGCAGATCAGAAATGGTCACCGTGTGTTTGTTCGTTTTATCCAGCAGAGATGTCTTCTTACATCATTAGACTTACAGCTTGTCTTAGGAAACCATGAGAGTGCCTTTCTGTCTACATTACACATGACAGAACGAGACTGTGTGTATGAAAGTCAGCCAGGGCAGTCAAAGAAAGCTGTGACTGCCGTGTTTATTATACTTTATTATGTAGAAGTCCAGAGAAGCATTTGTTAAATCATGTACAGGTACTCTCACAAAACACACACTTGTACTGTAACAGTTAAAGTCAACATGAAGTGCAGTTCGCAACATGTTATTTCTATAATGTGCATATCATTATAGAAGTAACAGGAATTCATGTTCAATTTAACAGTTCAATACATTGTTTATTGTGTGTATTTTTAAGGGAAACACATAATACTCAACCAGAAAAATGTGGAATGGAAATTGTTGTATGTTGGAAATTGAATGGATGAAGAAAAGTGGGTGTTACAACCAATAATTAAGTCAGAAGTACCCTAATCAGAACACAGGTTTGCTAAAACAATGCCCAAGCTTACTTGGCTATTTATTAACACCCGCAAGGCCTTAGTGACATCAGCGGAATGGGAAAGCTGTTTTAGAAGAAAAGAAAGGTGTTCTGTATTTTGGTTAAATATTACAAAAACAAACCATTTTTTCTTTTGAAAAACGTGAGCTGATAAATTGTTCATAATAAGACCAGGAGAATGCAATACAACACTAGATTGTATAGACAAAATACATTTTGATTGACTTTAAATGCTATTCTGGCCATATTTAGACCTTTGATGTATCTGGTTAAAGTGAAATCTTGGAATGGCTTGTGTCTTAAAAGGGCTTCCTATTTTCAGTTAGAAAATAATTGTGAGACTGGAAACCCGACTCCCCCAATGACATCTATTTCAGTGGAAACTGAGAAGCCAGAATACCAGTAACAATGAAAGAGCTATGAGTTCCCTTGAAAAAGTAAATGACTGAGGTGTCCATTCTCAAGCCAGAAAGAGAAAGAACAGGTTTGGAATGTAGCTTGACAGGCAACATGTATGTTGATACAGTTCCAAGACTCCTGGCCACAGTCCAAACACAAACTCATTGAGCAACTTGTTGAGTTTTTTTTCTTCATTTCTTTTTGACATTCATTGGTCATCTAGAGCTACAGAATGTCTCTTATTTAACCAAATGGCTATTTTAGAGTACAAACAGTGTCTGGGAAATGATGCGTTTACTAGCATAATAATTAGCAGGGGGTCAGTGTTTTCCCTGCATTTGTCAGCCGCTAAGGAAATGAAGGAGCCAAACATGTGCACATATATGTGTTTGCTGGTGGTGTCAGATGGACAGGGCATGTGTGTTTCCTCCCAGAGTGGCCTGTGCTGAGTGTGTGTGTCTACGCATGTATATGAATGAACTTGTTGCACTGCAGTTTCCAGGGTCACAGAGTGCAGCGTTTTCAGAGCAGCACTGTATGTTTACAGAGCTTATGCACATACATTCAGAGAGCCATACATTAACATACTCACCTACCCAGAGAGGCCTCTTAGGGTGGAAACCATGTTCTTTTTCTGTAAAAACCCACAGTTTTGTACGATTAGATTTTTTGTGTTGTCCAGTTAAAGGAATGTTCTGGGTTCAATACAAGTAATCTGAATCATGGTGTTTGATTAAAATGACCAATTTATTACCACAAAATATAAAAGAATGTATATATATATATAATACAAGTAATCTGAATCATGATATATATATATATATATATATATAACTTTTTTTTTTGTTACACTTACAATAGAAGTAAATGGGGTCCATTTTTGAGATATTAAAAGCACAAAAAGTGATGCTTAATTTAAAAAAAATTAATTCTTTAGTTAAAACCTGTGTATTATTTGAGGCTTTATAGTTGTCATTTTCACAGTCCTTTTAGGATTTTATATTGTAATGGCAGAGAAGTTGTAATTTTTTTCCAAACTAAAATCATGTTAACACAGTATTATAATGTGGATTTTATTTTTACTTTTTTTTTTTGTGGTAATTGACAATTATGCCACAAGTTCTGGTGATTGAGCTTAACTTGTACCGAGTGAAGAAAATTGCTTTAAAACTGCCTGTAGAAAACTTTCTAACCTGTCTAGTAGAGAAAAAAAAAAATATTTGGAGGATCAAACAAATGGATCAATACAATTATCAAGTATGTGTAAATCTGTCCAATAATTTTGAACCTCTTGAATTTTTGAACTGAAACAACTGAAATCTAGTTAAACTATGCATAGTTTTCTGAAAATGTATGGATTAAAAAAAAACTTTTATAAAAGATACATAATTTGAAAGTCTGAGACAAGAGAGAAAAAGACAGGGCAACTACAAGAAAAATAGACATTTTGACTGTAGTGAAATACAGAAACAGTCGAACTGTCAAAGGCTCTATTGTCTTTACTTTGCTCTGGGTCTTGACATCCGCATAGTTGTTCCTCTCCATGGGGCCTTTGCACAGCTGTGTGTGTGCATGCGCAGGCATCCTCTTACGCAGTCTGAGTTACAGTGTAACTGTGTCAGTGTTTTCTCTAGGAAGAGTGTTTGCTTACAGGCTGCTGGAGAGGCTCTTTTGTTTAACTTTGTGAAGAGGATCATCCTCAATGTGAAGGTCTTCAGCAGTATTGTACGCTTACACTGTGGTGTAGTCGATGAATGTGGCAAAAAAAAAAAAAACCTTTAGTAAAAAAAGGGATGTTTCCATCCTCATGTTCAAGATAACAAAATGATCACTTCTGTGGAAAGAGACTGCTGCCTTTCAGGACTGTTTGGCAGTCATCTTTTTCTTTTTGTTTGCTTTTTGCTAATTATTCAGTTGCACAGATTTGTTAAGACAAAGACACATGACTTTTGTGATGCTTATCTAGGACTTTTTTTGGAAATGCATTGTCATCATATTTGAAGTTCTTCTCACTGAAAAAAAATAGTTAAACCACCTGAAGCAAGAATATTTTTAATGTATATTTCTTTTGTTCGTTTTGTCATTTCCAAACTATTTTTTTTACTATGTTGTCCCTAAATTTAACACATGAAAACCTGACTAATGTATTTCCCCCCAGTATTTTTTTTTTTTTTTTTTTTTTGGCTAAATACGGATCCCATTAAGAGTTTTTTGCTGTTTCTTTCCAAAAGACTGAAAAACTATTTCTGCTTGTTTTCTTGCAAAGGACTTGAACACACATGTCAGTAACCACAAACCCTTTTCATTTCTCACTGTGATAATCACTCTCAGCTCACAGTGACACAAACCACATGATCAATAGCGCTGAACCTGAAAACTTCAGATCCATGGTCATAGTTCAGAATTCTGGATGAGGGGAGTCTATGAAACAATACTGCCCTCTTCTGGAAAGAGAGAGGAGGAAAAATAGCAACAGATCAGAGACACTGCAGTAAGAGGAATAGAAAGCTTTGCAACAGATGTGTTCTTATAATAGCCCCTAATGGAAGCGAAACGCACCAAACCAAAATAGTGAAATCCAAATAGGTTAAATCCATCTTTAAGAAAGTAACATGAAATTGAGATCATCCCCACCCTCTTCTTTACACTTGCTAGTCACAGTACAGCTGAATGACAGACTAAGACTCAGACATTCACAATTTGCACAGTGTCTGACAGTTACAAACACACACACACACACACACACACACACACACACACACACACACACACACACACACACACACACACACACACACACACACACACACTTTACTCATGTGCATTGGTAGAAATGGAGCTGTCTGGTGCCATGGTAACCAATGCGGATATCCACCCCAATTCCCACCCCCGTCCTCATCAGAAAGAGAGAGGGAGAGAGAGCAATAGAACATTAATTAAAATGGAAGCAGGGAATGACCGGAGAGAGAGGGGTGAGGAGTGGTAGCATGGCATCTAGAAGATAAAAGGTTAGAATTTGCCTACAATGCAAACAAAGCGGAAATGAGACGAAGCTGGAATTCTTTTCTGTATACGACAAGTTGAATGAAACACATGAAATGAAGTCCAACATAATTAAATGGGTTTTTCACAAATTCAACATAATGCCAAATAATAAAGAGCTTGTTCTTACATTTTACAAATAGGGAAAAATATTACTTACATCATCTTCTTTCTTTGATATTTTTTTCTTGATTAATAATGATTGCCTTAGCCACTTTTTCATTGTCAATAAAAATGTGTAAATATTTGTCATTCAGTGAAGCACAATGAAACTGAAACACTACGACACACACACCCACCCACACACACAACACACACCACACCACACACACACAACACACACACACACACACACACACACACACACACACACACACAGACAGGAAAAGCACCAGCATGAGCTAAACAGGGCGCCAGGCTGGGGCATCTGAGGACAATGTGGGAGGGAGGAAAGCAGGGGGTGGGACTAAGGTAGATTTAGAACAGGAGAAAAGAATAATTCAACAGTACACAGAGAAATAAATGAAGGGATAGAGGTAGATTGTGGCAGAGTGAGAGATGGGGTCTCATGACTTGCCCAAGTTAGCCAAAGGCACTGAGTTCAGACATGAACTGCAGTGTCTGTTTCTGAGACACTTTTGAGTCATGACGTTTAAAAATGTTTCTTTTAAGGTTTAACTGTAATATTCTTTTACTAGACTGAGGTATGTTTTTGTATTTCCCTTACAGATGAATCTGCAAGTTCAACATGGAACTGAATATTTCGCACATGGAGGTAAGATTGCTGTGATACTGTACGTCCATTCATAGGTATGATTGCAGTATTGTAGTGAACCTGCAGATGGCAGACTGTCACACCAGCGTCCTGTTGGAGTTGTCTGTTCAACAGTCTTCAAAACATGACACAGCACAACAGTGTTACAAAAAGGGAGTGGTTGGTGGCACCGCCCCTCTGTAGTCACAATCCATGAGTCAACCAGATATCATAATCATAATTTGGGTATAAGAACAGCGGCTATTTAATTCTGAGTGTCCTGTGTGGTTCTATAGTTGGAAAGGCCTTCCACATATTACAGTTTCTCTTTTGTGTGTGCTGACGAGGTCTTATTGTCTACGTGGACAGCACGAAAGAACCTTTAATCACTGTACATAAAAATGAGCTAAATATTATGGAAGCTTGTTTCCAACAGTGAAAAAAAAAAAGTATTTGTGAGAAAGTTTAAAATAAGACATAGTCAGATAGCAAGATAGCATAAAATGCCACAAAATGTTCTTGTAACTCTGACTTTCTTTTTCTCTTGAGTTTTTTTCCCCACAAAAGTTGCTATTGCAAGTGACATCACATTGGGAGAATCACATTGTAATAAAGTTGCAGTAATGAGAAATGCAAGATACAGCATGTCATATTGTGAGATATAGTTGGATTACCAAGTCACATTACAAAATATAATGTTGCAATTACTAGGAAGTTGCAGTTGCAACATTGTATGATGTAAAGACACGATTTGGAGAAATGAAAAATATAAGTTGCAATTTGGTATATTGTGATATGTCACAATGTGGATAAAGTTGCATTTGCAAAGTATTCAGTAACATTTTTAAATACAAAGTTGCAACTGCAAGACAAAGTAAAACTGTAAAATATAAAGTTGCAATTCGGGAGAAATAAAGTTACAATTGTGAGATATTGCAGTAGAGTGGGGTAAAATGCCACTTGTAGATTTTGCAGACACATTTTGAAATAAAAAGTCGTAGTTATGAGGATAAAGTTCCAATTTGATTCAACTGAGGAATAAACAGGTTTATATAAAATATTGAGATTTTAATAAAATTGCCAAAGTATTTGCTTTCTGGAACAACCGCAACCATGTCAGGATTCGGCACATCTGTGCATGAAGCGAGAGAAAGAAAACATGACTCAGCAGTCTCCTGGCACTCTCTTAGGGCCCATCTTTGTTGTGGGATAGCTGTCCATGGAAGTGCCCGATCAAATAAACCTTAATCTCTAAAGGCCTCCAGGCCAAACAGGCCGGTCCGGCTACATCCAGTCCTATCCAGGCAGGCCGCCAATCTGCCTGGGCCTAGCTTGCGAAGTCATGCCCACTGCGCCCTCCCCACAGTGAGTACGGGACCGAGGGGAATGCCCCCCACCCTCCCTTTTTCTCTCGCCCAGGCCTGGTTGAGACAGCCAATGGTATAACCAACTCGGACAAAGTTAAAGTGGTTCGAGACAAGCTTTTATCCAATCAGAGCACACTGCAGTAGAGCAAGCAGGTGGGTGTGTGTGTGGTGGTGGTGGGGGGGGGGGGTTGTGGGAAGAGAGAGACAAGGCGAAAGACAAAGGAAATGAAAGATGGAGAGATTGACTCGGCACGAGGGAGAAGAATAGAAATCGAGATAGACAGAAGAGAAAGGAACATGTTGTTTGTCGGACAGGAAGCAACGAGTATTGACTGTTGCTGCACTTATTGATCATTCTCAAACGCTGTTTGTCTGGCACAGTCACAGAGACTGATTCACATGTGCGCACACTCAAACGTTGAGCAGACATACCATTTTTGTAACAATATGAAAACTGCCTGTGTTCTTTGAATAGTAACACCCACATTATGATTTCTGGACCTCAGGGCAGGAGGCAGACACACTCGATGCATCTTCCTGCCAAGACTCGCCAAGTTCACTCACAAGTGAGAAATTGGTTAGTGTAGCAGACTGACTCCTCCGCTTCATACCGCTCATCCTTTTCCAGCCATCAATAGACGAATGACCCAGGCGGAGCGGAGGTGATGGAGGAATGGGCAGAGAGTAGAGCTCCCACACACATTGAGAGTCTATCTATCCTTCTGTCTGTTTCAATAGAGGAAGGGAAGAGGTGATTGAATGAGTTCAGCTGCAATGCTTTGCATTCTGCTTCATGACGGCAGAGTCCTTCTGTCTGTTCATCTCTCCATCTTTTCATCTTCTGTCTTACGTTCACTGGCTACAGTTTTATCTCCTCAAGAGTCCTCTCAGACACCACACACACAGAACACATTCAGGAAAATAGACTTAAAATGCACACACATCCATTGGTGCAATAGTGTACAAAGAAGAAGGTCAGGTAAATTTGTGTTTCACAGATAAACTTAAAAATGAAGATTAAGAATTGCACCTTTAGCTTGTCACTGGAGCTGAACCCTCAAGGGTACACCTTTGTATATTGTGGTGCATATTGGTACCTTACTATAAGGTACTAATGTGAATATTTAGAAGTGGATAAGGTACCTTTAAGGTGATCATCCCAGTGACAAGCTGTTGCACCCCTAAAGGTATTTTGACAGTGTACCTTTTATTTTTTAACCAATATTGGGGTCCTCTGAGAAACCCAGTCCTGCCTAAATAGTCATCTTTGTGTATATAGACATTGACATTTCTCATTGCATTGCGCTTTGGTGCACTTTGTAATATATATGCAGTCTTAATCTGGTCTGTGTTAAAGGAGATCTCCAGATGGAAATGTGATGAAACCCTATTAATATCTGTTTACGGTTTATCGTGACCATTGTTTTCGTGGAAAAGGCTTTCGTAGAATCACAGGCTCCAGTTTGATTGACTCTGTTCATGCAATTTCCATTGTAATGCACCAATTTTTTTAAGGCTTGCCAGGAAACAAAGTTGTGTTTACAGGGTTCTTATAATGAGAACTTTGGCAAATACAGAAATTTCCAGTTAAAGTTATTGAGGTTTGTTGCATCTTTTTTGTTTGTCTACAACTGTGTATCATAAATGGTAAAACATATAGTCTTACCAAAAATTATTTAGACACTAGATATAATTTTTGATATTTTTTACTAGTGGGTGCAGGACATTATAGTTCATTCATGTAAGTGAGGATAGCAAAATAAAGTAAACTGTGACATATTATACACAGGAATTCTTCATACGGTGGACTACCAGTAAAATTTATAAAAATTTAGGATTATTCAGACATTTTGACCTGACCTGGGTTCGTGTCATATTTTATTACTATTTTCTAAACTATAGCAAACTGTGATAATGTGTGAAATGTTGAAGGTGTTTATATAAATTTTGGTTTCACTGTTGTTAGACCTGTACATGGTCTTACTGTAAATTCAGTAGAATTGTCTATATCATAGGATTAGAAGATGTTTTGGATTGAGTTGGTATAAAAGTACTTGTCAGCATGCAGAAACATGCATGCAATATTTTTGTGAATGTAACCATTTTTCAATATTGTATTTATTTATTTTTGTTCACTGCAACTCTCATTATATCAGTGTTGGGAAGCCACTTGTTT
Organism: Cyprinus carpio; assembly: GCF_018340385.1. Lineage (NCBI taxonomy): Eukaryota > Metazoa > Chordata > Actinopteri > Cypriniformes > Cyprinidae > Cyprinus > Cyprinus carpio. Next base: position 17,198,879 of record NC_056576.1, read on the forward strand.
GAAGGGCTATTTGATATTGTTGGTTTATAGTTACAGCCTCAAGGTAAATAAGGTCTTATATCAGTGGTTCAGATCCTTTTTGCCTTGAAACCCCATTGTCCAACAAAAATCCTATTATATTGGTTACGTAATATATTTCTTCTGAAGTTTCTGCTGAAACAAAATTTTCTGATTCTGTATTTTCTTCATTATAAAATAATGTAATTGAGTGGAAAGAAAAATATTTTTCTGATTCTGTATTTTGTTCATTATAAAAAATGTAATTGAGTGTTTTATAATTAAATATATATATTTTATATATATATATATATATATTTATATATATATATATATATATATATATATATATAAAAATTAAATTATATATTAAACCCCCTTTGGCCCTTTAAAATTTTGCTTTGGCACTGAGGTTGAGAACCAGTGCCTTCAGTGATATTTTTAATGTTTCTGCTTGTATGACCATGATGTCATGCTTCTATATGCCAGGCACTTTTTACTGTCACCACATAATGCACAATAATTCATAGTAGTAAAGCACACAGTATTTACTGTTGGACTAGGCGTATGTGTGTTTGTTTGGATAGTCCTGCGTGTCTATATACTTATATCTCTGTTCGTATCTGTATCAGAGATTTTATTATTAGCAGATCGCCACATACTGCTCATACCAACACATTATCCCACTGAAGAATGCCTGCTGAAGAATGCAGCACATCCCTCACCCTCCACCTCACTATATCCCTCTGACTGACTTTCTGCCATCTCTTTTTCACCAAATGCGAAAGATAGACATTGAGAGAAAAAAGGCAATATTGTGAATCTAAGCATACTGTATGTGAGTGGAAAGATAGGAGATTTGAGTGATGAATGACAGGTGTGTGCTGAATTTGATCAGTTGGTATGATTCTGCAAAAGTATGTGTATGAGTAGCGCATTACTCTTTAACCATTTTATGTGTGTGTGGTTCAGATTGTCTGGGTGTGTTCTTCTAAAAATGTGTGTGTTGCAGGTATGACTCAGTGTCAGATACGAGCAGTCATGAGGTATATGTGCAGGTTCGAATAGAGGATGTGACTCAGGAGCCATGCACTGGGTTTTCAGCGTAAATCGCTCGATTTAATGACAGCTGGAGTAATCACATTGTTTAGTAGTCTGAGCCAGCAGTGAAAGTGCTCTGTGACTCATACAGAAAGGCAGGATGAACACACACGCAAACAATATAACCCCAAGGGCCGTCATTCACTGAACACTGAGATAATTTGCTGTAAGCATGAGATAATTCAGGGGAAAAAAGTCTTTCATGATTGTTTGTTTTTCTAGATAGTTTCTTTCATCTGTGAAATGAGTTAGTTGAGGTTGAAGGTTGAAGTTAAGGTCCACTCACTCCCAAGTGAGGCTAACATAAACCTACTCATATGTAATGTACACAAAATGTTGAAAACTAATGGAAACATCCTGGCTGTGTATATATATATATATATCTCAGTGTTTTGATCAGTGCCGAAGTAATTTCTAATTATTTTAGTAAACTCTGAGACCTCACCTCAAATTTCGTATTAGTAAGCAAATTTACTATGATTTAAAACAGCACTGTAGTCCATCAGTATTAGATGGTAATATATTCATAACATTAATCTATGAAATTTCATACACATTAAAGTAGACTTAAATTGAAATTAGTTTGAGGTGTATAAGCAGGGGTTTTTTCAGTAATTTGATAACTACTTTACAGGACTGACAATTTGAATAATAAGTAAATATGCACCAAAATTTAACCAGAAAAGAGCATTTTCAGTCACGAGAAGAGGCTGAACATTCAGATAGAAAACATATCTGATAACAGAAACTTTGGGAAAAATGCATGCATGTAAAATTTAATGTAACATTAAGTTTAATCATATTTGTGATGTCTTGCCAGAAGAGCTCACTTTTAAGGTTGAGGATACACCACAACAGCTCTATATGTATGATGAGATGTGTGCAGAGAAATCCAAACGGGCAACAAGCACTCAGTCTCAAGACTGAGTATTAGAATATTGTCAAAACTCAGACGTGATTGCAAATTCATTTTATGTTTGCATTGCCTCATTGTGCACACACAAAGTGTGTCAATTCAAATGCTTAAATATAATGTAAATAACATATTTTCCAGAGATTCTCCATTTGGATACTGGCTGATTAAAAAAAAAGTTTGATTCCTGTTCTCAAACAGATATTTACCATGTACAGAGACTAACCAAAATTAAATGTGATACATGGAGGGAACAGATAGACTTGTATTTGAAATTACCATTGGATTTTACTAGTCAGTATTTGACACATGCTTAACTGCTGTTACACTGTTAATGTATTTAAACTGTTTTATTTTTTTGACATTTTTATTGTAAAATCTCACAGATGAAGGGAGTAACTGTATATTTATCAAACATTTTCTGATTCAGACAAGAATATTATACCTTGCTGCATTACTGTAAATAAGTACAGTATTAAAGGTTTTAAAAATTCTGGGGGGTTTGTTTACTTTTCTTTTTTTTTTTTTTTGGACAACTAACATTGTTCACACAATTGTTATATAAAAGGATTTTGCAGTTGACATTAAATAGGTGACAGTGGTGATGTAAATCTTTAAAGTAATGTGTGATAATGTTTTAATAGTACTTGAGTCTTTTGGCTGGATTAGTATTTTGTTGAGGTCCCAACATATTTAACCTTAAAACATTTCTTGACTACTTCACTTGAAAACAGAAACATAAGTGGCTTTTAGACATGAGATTCATGCCAAGATAAGATTAAAACAAGCCAGGCCATCTGTGAAGTGATGGAATGTCTCTTGCTAAATGATCTTGTATTTTTCGACATATATTAATACTTTCAAAGATTATTTTTGATTATTTTTCCCCCATGCCATGGTCATGAAAATAAAATTGCACTTGCAGGGTTGAGAAAGTCATGGAAAATCATTAGTAAAAAAGTGTGGAAACTTTTAATTAAAGCTGAGGAACAACACACTGTTTCTTTTCATAGTGTAGTTTGCAAAGGGTTGATCCCAATAAAAGGTATAAACAATGTGACTTTGTTGACTGACTTTGTTGACTGAGTTTTAGGCAGGACTGTCTGATTGTCAAGCCAATTGAAGATGGGGGGAGGGTTCAGGAAACCTGTTTGAGAACATTACTCTTGGTGAATCTGTTTTACGCTGTAAAGTTGCTCATTAACTGTAGCTAATATTGTTCATGTTTACAGGATGCGCCTTTGTGTATTTCAGATAGCTTCAAGTTGATTTGCTGCCAAAATGTAAATCAATTTAGTGCAGCTATTTAGTGTGTCACTCCTCCTCCATTCTCAATTGGTGAATGTGCCAGACCTGTAAGAAGAGAATGAGAATTCAGCAAAAACTGTGGAAGGTTCAGTTAGTGGAGGTCATTAGTTTTTCAGACCATACAATGCAAAAGCAAATAAAATAAATAAATAAATAAATAAAATAATAAGATTTTGAAAACCAAGATTTCACTTTTTTTGTGATTTTATCAGTGTATAATTGCTGTTATATATTTTTTTTTTTTTTTTTTTTTGTTTTGTTTTTTTTTTTGGTGTATAATTGCTGTTATATATATATATATTTTTTTTATTCAGTTTTACTTTTTTTAAGATTTGGTTTTTGTGTGTATGGCTGTTTTTAGGTTTTAAGGCAAGTTTGTTTTATATTAAATAACTTAAGAAAATAAAAAGTAAATAAAGGAAAAGTAAGATCAGTCCTTTTGTTCTTTCTTTTATCCCTTTATCTTGTCACACTTCGTCTGTCTCTTCCTTTCCTCTTTTGTTGCTGAGGGATCATAGTCTTGTCATAATTAGGCCTTTTCTGTCTGATTTTATTCTGAGTCCCATTAGGGGAACGGCAGGCACTTCTGCTCCCTCTCAGCTGAAACATTACAGCTCTATAGCCTATGTAAACACACTCTAAGACTGACTCTTCTCTCTGGTCAACACCCCTACTACTAAGATCTCAGAGTGGTACTGTAAGGACTGACCACAATGGTGATTTAATCACCATCCCAGAAATGTTAAATGTGTTTACAAATATAGGTTTCTTAATGTATTCCAAAGTGTTGGGAAATGGTGTGTCACTGCCCACTATTTTCACCCAAGCTCTTTGTAGTGCACTACAGTGTCACTTCAGAACTCACGTCATCCTGTTTTGCTCTTTTCCGTAACTGTTCTTAGTTACAGCCACAAAAACACAAACCGTGGTAAATGCACAGCCTCTCAGGTTGTAAAGTCCTCTCACTAGTGAGAATTGCTCAATGTTAAGGGCTACTTCAAAGGGATTGTTTACCCCAAAATTGTAATTCTGATATTATTTATGCATCCTCCTGTTGTTCCACAAGCCGTTTAACTTTTGTTCTTCAGTGGAACGCAAAATTAGAATTTTTAGAGACTTTTTGACAACTGTTTAATGCCAAGGACCCCAAAATATAATAAGCCCTTTCAGGTCTGGTTCTACAGGGGTGCTAGAGGGTGCTAAGCACCCTCAGAAGATAGCAAACACACCCTCAGCTAAAGCTGTAGTAATAACATATTGGCAAAACAGATCTGGCAATCTATCCAGTGCGTATCTGTGTTTGCACTCTGGAGAGCATCATAGGTTTCTATTTACAACGTGCTTTTACTGTTTTGAGCAATGAAGCCAATCACAATTTCTTGAACACAATGACCAACCAGAGACCTTTCAGTTGAAATCCACTCACTGTTCAAAATGCTGGAGCTTTTGTCCAGTGCTCATCTGTGCCAGCTTGAACATCATCTTATTATTGACAAAGTGTAGACACAATGTAAATAATAGATTTTTTGTACAGTGTAGAGAGATTCACTGATTACACTGAAACAGAAATGAGTGACAGCTAATGATTATAAAGAGAGTGCTCTTTGTGCACTTTCTATGCTGTAAATAATTCATTCAGAATTTATATAAAACTTACATGCTGCAAAATCCTCTTGCAGGAGTTAAAATTCCCTTCCTATATTATAAAATATATTTTTACATATATAAAGACCCACTTATACAGTGGCAGAAAAATATTAGGCATCATATTATAATTAAATAATTGGCTTTTATATTGCCACTGTACTAAAGCCAAAGTAGATTTAAGGAAATATGATCTGGAAATATTTGTTTCATGTTAAGTATTTTTCTACCCGCTTGCATAAAATAAAACATTAAATTCAGAATTATCTGTAAAGCACTTTTCACAATGAATATAATTCCAAAGACCTGGGACTACTGAATCCATGCAGTAGACTACTTGCAAAATAAAATATGGCAACCAATTTTAATGCACAAAATTTGTATTACTATATAAATTAGTAAGCCAACAACAACATAAAAACATATATGTTCATGAGGTTTTTTTTTTTTGTTTGTTTTTTTGGACTACGCCACTGAATCAAACGTCATAAAGTACCATAGAAGTGGTCCCGTGCAATGCAGTAATGATTCCCTTTTTTGAATGTGAGATTTAAGAATATCGCTGAAGGGAAGACCATCAGTGAATGGCAGAAAGATAGTGTATGAATCATGTAGACAAATTTTATGGTTCATTTGTTGTTGGTGTTTTTTTTCAACTTACAGTTGTGGTCTTGATGAACTGCCATCAAATTTCTGCTTTTATGTCCTCCACGGAAAAACACCATATGGGTTTGGAGTGACATGAGGATGGGTATAATGACAGAATTTTCTTTTTGGATGAAAGGCTCCTTTAAGCTATTTGTGAGTGTTGGTCATTTTCTCCAGCACTTTAACAGTCTCTCTTGTTCTGGTATTTGTTAACATGTTGGGAGATGTTCCAATTTGTCCATTCATTTACTCCGTGTTTCTGTTTGCGAACAAGCTTTTCTTTATTTTTTCCTTTTCTGGAGAGAAATTTGAAAGAGATTTGTCAATATATGGTAGGGATGTTTTGCAGCATAACCATAACATACAATTTGCCAGTTAACTGCAACCTTTACTAGCAAAGTCAAAGCGTAAATGATTTAAATTACATTGTTGAATGCTGGGATCACATCTGAATCACAAGGTTTTCCACATATGTCCTTTTAGCCAGTTGATCATGTGCGAGAAAACTCACTGGATAGGTTTATTATTCTGTGGTTTGTTATTGTTTGGTTTGGTATGTGTTGTGTTTGTATTTTTATTTGTTGGCTTTTTTTTTTACATTCAAGTTCCCATTCATTTCAGGACATGCACATAATCAGTCAACTATTTTGTCTTTGGACTAACTTTTCTGTGCTTGTCAGTCACAACCTGTCATTTGTCAATCAGAACACAAGAGCTTACGGTTATTGTGTCATTAAAGTTACGGTTGCTGCAACAACTTCTTTTGTAGCCTCTCCTCTTACTGTTTTGTTTCCCTTTTAATCTCAGTTTTCATTTCATTTTTTTTTTTACCTATCCTGAACAGAGCGCCAGACTGCGACTAAAACGGTTGCATTTGTGACCAAAAATATTCATTTGCGAGTGATATTTTTGCTGAGATTGTCATTGGCGACTATATAAATGTACGTTATGACTTAAAAAATGTTTACAATCGATACTTATATGGATTTTTGTTATCAAGATCTTTAGTCTACATGCTGTGTTCCGTTAATGTGTGAACTGAAGCGCTAAAGTGCTGTGGTACTTTAAAAAAAAATTATTTGGTGCCTATTTTTGTTTTCTTATAGGAGCCAATGGCTCCTTAAGTGATTTTTTTTTTGTCTGGAGCTCTGCTGAAGTTTGAGGTTAAGATTTGCATTGAGGCAGCTGGCCCTGGATCATCACATAAGAGGCAGTTTCACTTAAGAAGGTTGCTGTATTGTAATAGTGGACGTTGGGCCAGTGCTGGGTGTCTAAATGGGTTTTATTGAAAAGGAAATCTGTCAGAGCCTGATAAAAGAGAATGGGCTCCTGGACATGAAGAATGGGTCAGAGGGTTCATTCTGAAAAGACTGCCTTTTCATCACTGCATGACTCATTCTTAGTGTTACTGTGTGTGTGTGTGTGTGTGTGTGTGTGTGTGTGTGTGTGTGTGTGTGTGTGTGTGTGTGTGTGTGTGTGTGTGTGTGTGTGTGTGTGTGTGTGTGTGTGTGCGTGCATATGTTTGTGTGTGTGTTTGTGTGTTTGTGTGTTTTGTTTCCTTGTCCTTTTGGTGTTTATTAAAGTGTTAGAGATAACGTTTACGATAAAGCAGCAATCTATAAATGGTCCTGGAGCTGAAGATGGGAAAATATAGACATTTTGTGTGTGTGCAAGTGATTTAGCATGAGAAGCATTGTGCGATTTTGTGTGTGTAAGTGAGTGTGTGTTCTGGCTCACTGAGGTATAGTGCCCTCTTACCTCACCGCTCAGGCATCCCTGTGCGGAGCAGAGCAGTGTGAACAGAAAGAGAGAAAGTCTCACAGTGAGGGTATTCATATACTCCTAGCATTGACAAAAGAGATGGAGGGAGGGAGGGAAAGTGAGAGAGAAAGAAGCACAGGGGATCAAACTGAGATTGTGGAGGCTTAAACTTCAAACATTCATGTTACTGTTATGAATGACTAATCAGCAAAAATGGGTGTGAATTAAGCCCAGACTGGTTTTGCAAACTTGGTTTTAAAACTGTGATTATCATCTAGCTATCCCAGTACCCTACTTAGTATGTGTTGGGATACATAGTACCTTTATTATTTACCCTTGATCTTGTCCATTGTAACGTTACCTTCTAATTCATTGTTCCTCTGGCTCTATGCCCCCATCCCCACCTCATCCATCCAAAGTACCCTGTCCTGGTCCTTTGGACACCAGTTACAGTGCCCCGTCCTCCTCCCTCCCCTTTCCATCATGCCGGGCAGGATTCCATGAGTTCCAGATGCGGCGTTGCGTCCCTCACAGGCCCCTTAACAGGGCCCTCTCCTTCATATCGGGTGGCCCGGTTCACCGTGTCCTCAGACAACCCGAGCTGAGTACAGGAAAGGGGCCACGATTTGGGGGAGGCCCACCTCAGCTTCAGCTCGGGCTCTATAGCTCTACCACTTTCTCTCTGAGCAGCCACAATATAATTGTATAGTTTAAGGCATCTGATGGTAACATGGCAAATGGGATTGTGAGAGTTATAGTGGCTCCTTATTTGACAAATCATTAATAAAAAATTGTTTCTATCTATCTATCTATCTATCTATCTATCTATCTATCTATCTATCTATCTATCTATCTATCTATCTATCTATCTATCTATCTATCTATCTATCTATCTATCTATCTATCTATCATCATCTATCTATCTATAGCTATCTATCATCTATCTATCTATCTATCTATCTATCTATCTATCTATCTATCTATCTATCTATCTATCTATCTATCTATCTATCTATCTATCTATCATTGCAACATCTATCTATCTATCTATCTATCTATCTATCTATCTGTCTGTCTGTCTGTCTGTTTGTCTGTCTATCATATGTGAGCGTATTTATTGATGTGTCCGCCAAAAGCGCTTTAGTGTATTGAGACCAAACATGGTGTGTGTTATAATAACCAAGACCTGAGGCTACCTGTGCAGTTTCGGTGCAGCGCCACTTAGTGGTCAGGAGTTATGAAAAATGTATTTAAGATAATGACTAGTCTATGGTCTTTTTTGTATATTTATTATTATAATTATATAAATGCATTTTAATTTTGTATATATCATTGCATTTTATTATTTTTTATTATTATTTTTTTTTCAGGTTTTTAGAAAATTATATATATATTTATATATATTATATATTATATATATTATTCTATATAATTAGTATTATATTATTATATTTTAAACATGTATGAAGACATAGGAAACCATTTTTATGTTATATATTGTATATAAATTGTCAGTTGACATATTGCATTGGCAGAGCTGACAAAACACTGTGCAGTACCTGAGACAGAGAAAATGGGCGTGTTCGAAGGAGTTGGAGAGAGTGAGAGAGCTTGATAGGTTGATATTCATCCTGCTTCATCCATATTTTACCAGACCAGCAGTCACATGATCAGTTAGCTTCTCTTTGATTGGACGAGAGAGCAAAATCTAATGTTAAACTAAATTAAGTGGCTTGTGGGCTCTGCCGAACATGTTTCGAACCAAACACCATGTGTCATCAACGCAGGTATATACGTACACTGCACTTTACATGTGTGACTCAGCGGATTTAACGATCCAAAGTTCCCAATTAGAAAAGTGGTCCGATAGCCTTGTTTTTAGAAGTATGTAGGTCTGTGTCTATGTGAGATGGTGCTCAGTATTCAGACCACACTGCAGACAGTCTCAGCAGCATAATCGGAGGTTGACTGTTGGGGGTAGAGGAGAGGAGGGGAGGTGGTGAATAAGGGCTGAAGGAGGGGAGGGAAAGGGGTAACGGACGTGGCGGTGCTCCAGAATCAATTGGCGGTGTAATGAGATGGCACAACGCCAGGTAACCATGGAGCTGTCCCCTCCGCTCTCCTCCGGAGTAAATTAAAGAGGAAAGGAGCATGGAGACTGAGTCCGTTTCTGAAAATGACACAGAGAATGAGAGAAAGAGAGAGAAGGATGAGACGGAGATGCAGACAAAAGAAGTCAAAAGAGAGAGCCCAAAAAAGAGAGATGGGGCACTGATAAAGGGTAGTTGCAGAAGGTAAAGAGAAGGAAACCTTAAGCGAGAGAGAGAAAAATGAGAGAGAGTAAGAACACAAGCAAGCAACCAAGAGGGGCACTTACCTCAGACAATGAGCATTCCTGAACTCTTTTTCATTCCAAATCTGAGCTGAACTCAAGCCCCTGCTCTAAAGAGAGAGGGGAGAAGGGAGGCCAACGTTTGAGGCCAGAGGGGCTTTTATATTATTATTAAAATTTACTGAGACATCTTTTTTACGGCCCCCTGGAAAAGGAACTGGAATGAGATGAATTAGTAGATTGTGTCCCCTTGAGTCCCAGCAACCACCTACTCAGCTCTCTCTGTCTGTCTCTAACCCATTTTCTCTCTCTTTTTCTTTTTATTTCAATTCAGGCTTTGTTATTTATTGCCAAAGCACAGGTACTATCATAATAATCACTTATGTGCATAATTCTGCAATAATAATATCAGTGATATAGCAAAAGGATGAAAGAACACTGAATAAAAGCTCTTACAGTCTCCGCTGTTATAAAGACTGATTCAACAGCTTTAGAATTGAATGAAGATGTAACCAAAAAGGTTTTCCTGCAGCTTTAGTGGTCTTGAAGATAAATGTCTGTTGAATAATGCACCCAGAGTCCCTCGTCAAGATGCATCCTTTTGAAATATTCACCACCGTATACAACCAATCCTTTCCCTACTTTGGCACATGGAATATATCCGACCCCACCCCCCACCCCACCCTTTTTTTTCTCTGTCAGTGCTGTGCTGATTTTCTGGTTGGATGAGAGGCATCAGTCAGTTTGATTTCACTGAGACATTATGCATTTCTTCATCAGCCCCTTTCTCCCTTTCTTTCTATCCTGCCGAGGGGCTGAGATGTGTTAATACTGTGTAGTTGGCTGCATTGCTCGTCTGATTAGTGAGCGTGTGTGACGGTTACAGGAGATGAATTGAAATTTAAGCTTGATTAATATTGTAATTAGCACCCCCCCCCACCCACACATTTCCTCCTGGTCTAACCTCATGCCTTCCTAAGAAGGTCTCTGGCTGTTTTCTTTCTTTGTCTCAATTTTTGTCTCTTTAGCCACCTGCCTGCTTCAGTCTAAAAGGGATTTAACTGTTTATGCCACTTTGGAAGATTTTATTATTACAATCTGATTATTGTTTTTATTGTTGTTTTCATGCCGTGTGAGTATATTGACCTACTGGTAGATATTGAGAAAATATTGCATTACTGGATGTGAAAAAAGTCATGTGCTCTAGTGATCTTGTGAGTTGTCTCAATAAAGGCAAACTTTTAAGGTCTCATAGGCACATTAAAAGGCTGTTACCTTTTAGGTGCCTCCTAAAATTAGAGATACACAGCTAATGAAATTTTGGCCAATATTATTTGTGTGTGTGTGTGTGTGTCTGTGTGTGTTATGGACAATAACTGATAAATGAGCAATATTATAAATCTATACTCCATATACTTTGTTAAAAATAAATACATTGATCATTTTTGTGCTGTAAGTGAATTTAGGCATCACAACATTACAATAGTAAAAATGGAGGATTATTCATTTTAAAAGCTTCTAAAGCATAGGCTACTGTTTTTATAAGTAAAAGTAATCCCTTATAATAATTGAGGGGCCTTGGGATTCTGCTTAAATAGTTAAATCATTGCCATAATTTATCACTTTCCTTTTAAGTTAGTTCTAGATGATGATCTAAATCTTAAATTTTAAGATTTAAGCAATTAAATATCCAATATTGCTCAGAACTGATACCAAATATGTAATATTGGCAATCAACTGAGCTGATATATTGTGGATTCCTACTAATACCTGAAATAACTCATTTTGGCCAAAATTTAATTCAGGGCCATCACAATCCTAGAATGCAACATTACAACAAATACAACCATCTCACTGAAAATAAAAATTTGAGCCAACTTAATTACTTAAAGTCACAACAATAACACAAGCTTCCATATTGTGATGTACATCCTAAGTGAAACATATTGAGAAAGAAAAAAAAGTGAACTTGCAGCCAATTGTAATAAAGGGGCGGAGATTACACTGCTGAATGATGGGAGGGTCACTAGAGAGACTCACTGGAAGATCGATTTATGACATTTTTTATTGAAATAAATTACGAAGCAGCTTACTAGATTTTGGGACAGAGCTACACAGTTTCATGCACTGCAGTGCTGATTGCAAATTTAGTTACTGCCACTCTTTTGGGCTTTTCTGTATGGAATATATTGTATTTATTTGGTGACTGTAAATATTTGTTGAGTTGTTGAAACGTCTTTTGTCCTAAAGGCTTATTTCAGAAAAGGTAATAATAAGAGGTTAACTGGCTCTAATCTGATCAGTGCTGTATCATCTTTGCTGCTGATCCAATCTGTTGTCAGTTACTCAGTCTCATGGCACAGCATTGGTATGAAATGCAACTACCATTCATCGACCAAAGATAGTGCTTAGGTACTGATATGACAATGTAATGAAATTAGTAGTTCATGACACTCTTTTACAGTAAAGAGTCTGGAAATCTCTTGACTTAAGTTCTGTGGCAGTGCATCCTGGGAATGGAAGACAGTGACAACGCTGTGTATCTGAGTGCTAGATTAATAGGGAGGACTGGAGTGTGGGTGCCGCAGTAGAACATGAGGAGAATATCCGACAGAGAGATAAGAGAAACCTAGAACGGGAAAGAAAAAAGAAAGGAAAGCAGTGAATGAATTGAGTACCAGCACACAATTACAACTATCTTCATATTTGTTTGTATTATATTAGAAACTTTAGCTGTGTTTAATCACTCACTTTATACTGTTGTATTAAACAGGAAAGGGAGGCGAGAAAACTTAAAAACAGGAAAATAGTAATTGTATAATTTGGTTAATGGTTAAAAGTAAAGAAGCTACCTGATCTGATCGGGTAAAATGTAAAATTATGTCAACATAGTCAGACTGATTGATTCCAATCATGTATAAAATATAATGTAAGACAAGTTTGTTAAGACAAGCACATTTCAAGGTTACCTGACTTTTACCATTTGTTAAATAGTGCATTGGTTTCTAAATTTTACATTGTTGAATTGTTTTTTGTTTTCTTTTACTGGAAGCTAGACTAAATTAGATAGATGCCTTGAAAACTTGCAACTTTATTTAAAGATTTTTTTTATACTAAGCTAGTTTCCTACTTCGAACGCTCAAAGTTTCAGTAATTTTTTTCCTCTTGAATGAACATCTGTTTTTTTTGGTAATTAAAGCAGGAGCAGTTTGTTTTCTGAATGCATAATTAAAATTCAGCATTACATATTTAGCTGTTTCCTTTTTAATTGTAGATTTCTCTATAATAGTGAATTACTTTTAATAGCTTAAGAGCTATGATATATAAATCAATTGATTTGCTGGAGTGAAAAATACTTCTACCTCTTCAAACTATTTTTTGTGACAGATAGGGAAAGAAAAAAAATGCAAAAACATGTTTTTACCTCTATGAAAATAGATGCTGCTTGTCATTTGCTTGCTGACCAGGCAGCTAGACACAGATGGTTTTAATGACTCAAGTGCTCACCCGAGTCATTGCTTATTCTTCTCATGGGCATGTTTTTATCACTTAATCTGTATCTCTCTTCCATACCATGTTTGTGCTGAGTGGGTGTTCTTTCTTATATTGCTCTCTTCTGGCTTCAGAGGATTTGACTTCTCAGAACCACTGCCAAGGCTTTTTCTTTGAAAACCAATAAGACCTCACCGGTATGTCACCATAAACAGGCTTGGAGCCATTGAGGACAAGACACCATTGTTCTTCCTGTTGAGGTTAATGGTCATTATAGGCAGTTGTGCTTTGGAGTGCGGCTTAGTACGTCTCAAACCTGCCCTCTTGTTGGGAATATGTATAGCGTCAAAGATTTTTATTAAAATGTAACCATAATGTCCCAGAGCTTTTGCCGCTGGTGAACTCATGTATAGGTAAGGGTGCCTAAGGTGATTTCATGACACTTTTCTTTAAACCTGTCTACATCTAGTTTTCACAGATAGGATGTTTTTGGGAGTGATTAATTTCGTTGTGTGATTAAATAACTGGTTGTTCTGTCATGTTTTTTTTTTTTCATGGCCACCTAGGAATTAGTGCACAACGAGTGCAAAATTCTTCTACACTAGTAAAAATAAATGTTCTTTATTGGCATCTATGGTTCCATGAATAACCTTTAACATCCACGGGAACTTTTCAGTCCACAAAAGGTTCTTCATACTAGGGGGAAAAAGTTTTGGAAAAAAATCTACAAAAAAAAAACTGTTCTTTTTAAAAACTATTCAGTGTAAAGTTCTTTGGGTGAAAATTTTTCTTCTATTGCATTACTGTGTAAACCCTGTTTTGGAACCTTTATTTTTAGGTGTATACAAGATTTTTTACTGTTCTTTTTAAAAACTATTCAGTGGAAAAATAAATGCAAAGATAAAAAAAAACACAGACACTAAAGAACCTTTATGTAGTTGACCCAACTTGGAAAATTTTATGCACATATTACCCATTTTATTTAGCATGACAGTTTAAATATAGCTGTTAAATAAAAAATTGTAGCCTTCACAAAGGAATGAGAGAACTAAGGCATCTTGCACACCCCTGTCATAAGATCTTGTTGCACCTCTGAACCACACAAAAACATAAAACAACCGTAGTAGCAACAAATAAGCACAGTGAAAAGTGATATGGCAAGCACTGTGGGTGTGTTTAATCTGTAGCTATATATGTATATATATATATATATATATATATATACTATACCTATCTGTCTGTCAAACCTTGTGCTTTTCCACCTGCTGCTCTGCGTATGCTTCTGAAGAATCCCATTGTTAGAAACAAGTGGCTGAAGTTTATTTTTAACAAGGTCCATTTCAGACTGATCTTTTTTTAGCAGGTTGTGCAGGGCATTTTGGCATAAATTGCTGAAAATGGCCATAAATCTACATTGACAGTTTTTGGAACAAAACCCCCTTTCTTAACATTATAAGTAGCCTAAATCTTTTATGTTCACTTAGTTAATGTTTCATATTGCTTATACTTTCACTCTTTGCATCCGTCTTTTCTCCCTCTTTGTTCCTCTGTGTTGGAACCTGCAGCGACGGACACTACCCCCTATCCTAATGCCCTCTTTGTTCACCCTTATGTTGGAGGCCCACTCTTAAATCTTGGCATGGGCTAAGGCAGGCGAGAGGGTTGAGGGGGGAGAGAAGAAGAGCGGGCACAGGGCAAACAAGGGGCAGACAAGGGGCAGACAAGGGGGCTTGGCAGACACCTGAAAGTCAAATCTGCTCATTTAGATTCAAGAGGAGCAGGATGTGGAAGAGACTTAAAAAGCCTCTTTGTGCCCTCCTCGCCCCCCTTATAAGCTCCAACAGACAATTTCATTATGTTGCAATTGTTTGCGAGTAGATGTCAACCTAATTTATTGACATTCAACCTAGGGCCCTATGAAATCCGTTTTATTTTTTGATATATGTTTTATTTTTTCCTAAATTCCATTTTATTCTTTTTCCAAATTCTGTTTTTTCCGTTTTCATTTTTCTGAATTCTGTTTTTTTTTTTCGTTTAAATTTTTCTTGACTCCTTTTTAATAGTTAAATGAAAGTTTATTAATCAAAAAGCATGACTAATCAATTAAAACCATGAAACATATACATTTTGTACATTGGCTCACGATTCGATCTTGGTCAGAATGGCCTGAGCTTGCAGCCTGATGTCTATTCTAGTTTTGAATTACCAATTGATGCATGTTGACTCAACAAACCATGTGCTATGTGCGCTGGTTTACAGACCACCCAAATTAAACAAGGAATTTATTACTGAGTTTACCGAATTTTTAGGAGGAATTATGACTACTTATGACAGAATCCTCATTCTAGGAGATTTTAACATACATGTTTGCTGTCCCTCGAACGCACGGGCTAAAGACTTTTTAAATCTTATTTACTCATTTAATCTCGTTCAGTCTGTGACAGGTCCAGCACATGAACATGGCCACACACTGGATCTTATCCTGTCCTATGATTAAGCTGAATGTGAGGTTAAAATTATTGATAATGGCTTCTCCGATCACAAGCCTGAGTTTCCTTTCCAAGACCTGCTGTTAAACCATGTGTAACTGCATGCCGGCTACGTAGAGTGAATTCTGTGACTGTTCTTGATTTTTGTAATTTGTACAGAAATGTTTTTTTTTTTTTTATGTGAATCGTGGAAGCTCTCCTTCTCACTTAAGTGGTGAAGAGTTATTTTTTTCTCTATTGCACCACTAAAGGTTAGGCGCATTAAATCTAAATCAGAACCATGGTTAAATGATTCTACTTGTGCACTCCGACGGGTCTGTAGGCGCGCGGAACACAAATGGAAGGACAAGCTTCAAGTTTCTTATGATATTTTTAGGGGTTCACTGTCAAAACATCAGATAATGGTCAAAAGATTGAGGGCCATTTATTTTTCTGATATTATTGAAAAAAATCGTTGCAACCCCAGAGTTTTATTTAGTACCTTGAACTCCTGCATCTGACTGTATTGATGTCTCTCTGCAAACATGTGAAAACTTTCGTAATCACTTTATTGAGAAAATATAGCCAATACTAGATCTTCTATTCAGTTGCCTGATTATGATCCATCGGTTTCAACTGCTTCATGCTCTGCTCTTTTTTATCAGTTTGAACCTGTTTCTCTCCCAGTGTTAGCTGAGATTGTTGAAAATTTGAAGTCTACGTTTCAACTACACGCATTTTTAAACAGGTTTTTAATGTTATTGGCCCAAGGATTTTGACTATAATAAATTGTTGCCTGTCTACGGGCTTTGTACCATCTTCTTTTAAACATGCTGTAGTGTAGCCTGTTTTGAAAAAAACTAATTTGGACCCTACAGAGTTTTCTCATTTCAGACTGATTTCAAAACTACCTTTCCTTTCGAAAGTTCTGGAGAAGTTAGTTTTTATCCAATTACAGACCTTCTTAATGAGAAATTCAGTGTTTGAAGTTTTCCAGTCAGGTTTTAGAGCACAACACAGTACTGAATCATCGCTTTTACAAGTTTATAATGATATTTTATTAAGCGTTGATTCTGGAGATTCAGCAATCTTGGTATTATTTGATATTAGTGTGGCATTTGATACCATAGATCATAGTATCTTGGTTTCTCGTCTGGAGCATTATGTTGGCTTTCGAGGAGCCCTTCAGTGGATTAAGTCTTACTTATCTAACAGAAGCTTTGCAGTTAATCTGGGTGAATTTTTCTCAACTCCAGCTCCACTAACTTGTGGGGTTCCTCAAGGGTCCATTCTTGCTCCTCTTTTGTTTTCATTATATATGCTTCCTTTGGAATCTATTTTCAAGAAGCATGATGTCTACTTTTATTGCTATGCTGACGATACACAAATTTATCTACCACTGCAACAAAATAATAAGAGTGCCTTAACTCCTCTCCTAGCCTGTCTGAATGACGTTAAAAAATATATATTTCTTTTAAATATTTTTGTTTTAAAAATTAGTGATAATAATGTTTGGTCATTATTTTTGTTTTGTTCGTTATTTTTTTGATTTTTTTTCTCTGTCTTGGTATATTGGGGCAGTTTTGTGGGGCCTGGTTGTATTATTTGAAAAAGCTATTAAATTTGATAAACAAATAAACGCTGTTGTCAAATCCAGTTTTTTTTTAATCTGAGACTTTTGGCGAAAGTGAAGATTTTCTTTCTATTAATGATCTTGAGAAAGTAATTCATGCCTTTATTTTTTCACGGCTTGACTGTTGTAACTCTCTTTATGTAGGAGTCAGTCAGACAGCACTGCTGCGTATGCAGGCAGTCCAGAACGCGGCCGCTAGACTACTGACATGTACATGCAAGCATGAGCATATTACACCAATTTTATTGTCGCTTGAGTGGTTGCCGGTACATTGTGTATTTGAATACAAACTTTTATTATTTGTTTTTAAATCATTAAATGGCCTGGCTCCAACATACCTTGCTGGCTTATTAAAACGGAACACATCTGCTAGATCTCTTAGATCTTCAGATTCCCAGATCCAGACTGAAACTTAGGGGTCATCGGTCTTTCTCAGTCGCTGCACCTAAACTGTGGAACATATTACCTCTGCATATCAGAATGGCTCCATCAATATCTATTTTTAAAGCTCAGTTAAAATCTCATTTATTATCCCGTGCTTTTAATCTCGATTAGGTCTAGAGGCATGTTTTATTTTGAACTTGGGCTTATTGTGTATTTATGTTATTTTTGTATTATTTGTTTTATGTATTATTGGTATTAGATTGAAGTTTGTTGTACAGCACTTTGGGCAACTGCTGTTGTATTAAATTGTGCTTTATAAATAAAATAAACACATAAACAGATAATTCATTCAAAATTTGACAAATTCCGTGAAATTCCGCATTAAACTGTGAATTCTGTTTTTATGACTGGATTCCGCGATTCCGTCTGCGTTTTCCGCATCACGGAAATCATAGGGCCCTACATTTAACCCAGAATAATTCAAATATTTATTAGCATTAGTTTATGTAATATTAACTATGTATTTAATATTATATACACTAAAAAAACTGTTTTTGAAAGAAACCTCTATGCTTTAAGTCTGCATTTATTTAATCAGAAATACAATAAAATGTATATTATAATATAAATTGGTTGTTATCTATTTTAATATATTTTCAAATGTAATTTATTTGTGTGATGCCAAGGCTGAATTTTCAGCAGCCATTACTCCAGTATTCAGTGGAGTCTTTCAGAAATCATTCTATGCTGATTTGCTGCCTAAAAAACATTTATTATCATTGTTAAGCAGCTGTGCTGCTTAATATTTTTTTGTGATTTTTTTTTTCCATTATTTTTTTTTCAGGATTTTTTAATTAAAAAGTTCAAAATAACAACATTTATTTGAAATAGAAATCTTTTGTTTATCTATTAATTTATCTTTGAACATAATCTAGATTTATGTTTATTATTTATTTATTTGTTTGCTTACTGGAAAAGATACTATAAATGAGACTTATTTTCTGTGCCTCATGATCATACCTTTGGCACCTTTGGAAAGTAAAAAAACGCAGGGAACGAATATGATGTTGCACCACATGCTGGCTGCAGAATGTGCACCCCTGAAATGATTCCCCTCCTTCCATGTTGCACACCAATGAAGAGTTGGGCTGCATTGCAAGATAAAAGGGAAGCCATATTGAGATCTAATGAACCATTTCATGAGCAATTCTCATGTGATTCTGCAACTTCAGTGGGCGGATACATTCTTCTTCACACAGAAAACCAATCAGCTATAAAAATATTTTTGTGTTAAGTATTTTATTTATAAAGAGAAGGACAAAAATAATTTTTTTTTAGGTGGATGATGAATAATGTAGGTGAAAGGGTCTCTGTGACAGTGAGGTAATAGCACTCAAATATGTTTGACTGTCTGGGGAGCGGCGAAACGCCAGCCAGACTGTGACCAACTGACACACTGACTCACACACACACACACACACACACACACACACACACACACACACACACACACACACACAGGGAGCACTGAAGAGACTGTGCCAATGCCTGGATTAGGTAGCCATGTAAACAAGCAAATAGATACGGAGAAAAGCAGACAGACAGACACAGGCAGAAAGACAGATGGATGGACAGACACAGAGACAAAATGCTATTAATTGCATCCGTTTAACATGGCAGGCACAGCTCCCTGTCTGCAGCAGGCACTATATTTGATCATCAGGCATAGCGAAAATATTTTTCGCTGTCATTTTGTTAATCCGAGTGAGTTTGTCTCTTAAAAAAAAAAGAAACGATGCAGTGTTCGGACCGCCTCCCGTGGCTTTTTCCAAAACAGGACAGTGAGCCGTGCTCTCGCTCACTCTCTTTCTCTCTCTTGCTTGTAACTTTCTGTCTCTGCCATTTTGATGAGGTTGAAAAAAAGTGTATCTCTTTTTCTCTCTCACTACGTGGCGTGGATTGGACACCGACTGGAAGGAAGGAGGGAGGAGTAGGAGCGAGAGAGAGCACGGTGCTCGCGTAGATGGAGAGATGGCATATTTGGAGAAAGAGAAATGTGGTGTGAAAGCAGTCCTTTTCAGTCTTCACTCTTTAGACTGTTCTGTCGTCCGTAAAGCTGCTTTTTATTTTCTGCACTGCGCTCTACTCCTCTTTCTGTATCTGCTTCTCTTCATTATAAACTTTTTGCGTAACATTTTCTAGCTTTATTTCATTGCTCTGTCAGTTTGTTTCTGTTTCAATCTGTTCATGGCTTGTTTTTAATCGCCCCTCAGTTAGTTTTATTCATTGGAGTTAAAGACAAAGGGAAACGTCCACATTTTGGCACCACTAAGGGGAGTCAGAACTGCAGCCAAGGACCCTGCTGAGATCCAAAAAACCCCAGCACAGCGAAGCGCCAAAAAAAAAAGAAAAAAAAAGAGAAAACACCACCCTTTCCTTTGCATGGTCACAAATTCCACTCTCCCTGTAGCCAGGGCAGTGCCGCAGCTCCTCCTCGACCACATCTCACCGCGTTCGACCTTTCCGCCTTCTCTTCTCAGTCGTCCACGGAACCTTTTCTGACCCATTTTTGAGGGTTTTCGTTTTTTCTACGGTAAATACGGCTAGGACTAGCCGCACAGGAGGGCGAAAGAGGGGACTGGGGCTTTTTCAGTGTTGTCTGCCGATGACTTGGCGATTTGCTTTGGTTGAACTAAGGATGCCGTTTTGGCTTCTTTTTCGAGTTTGTAGGTGCTGCATGGGTTCTTCCTTCACGTCAGGGCATGTTTGTGTATTAATGGTTCAATCATGTGAATGAGCAATTTTGTACTTCCTTCTAATGTGCTGTCTTTCTTTTCTGCTCCAGATTTTTTGTGGGCAACGGAATTGGCCTAGTCTGCACCCTAAGCCTGACTCCATATTGCCGCCAGGTGTAGGCTGACTCCGGTATGGACATCGAACCGGTCAACACCATAGACAGAAGTCCTCCACCGGTACGCTTCTTTCCTATGCCCTTTATTCTTCTGTCCACTCTTTTAGTTCTTTTTTCAGTCCGAACTTTTTCTGGACGCATTTTTCAACTGCGCTTTATTTACGTTTGGGGTCGTGTAATTTCTTGTTAGTTTAAAAGTCGCGATAGCTCTCCGCATTGCTGTAAAAATAACCCACAGTTGTCCACATTCCGTTTTACTTCATAAGCAGACACTATATATATATATATATATATATATATATATTGTAACATATATATATATATATATATATATGTTACCTTTTGATTTTAAGTAAGAAATACTAGACCACTACGTTAAGATCATTTCCGAAATATATGTAGGCCAGTTGCATTCAAATATTTAGCATACTTTCAAAAAAAAGTAATTTTGCTGGTTCGGTTGATGTCAGGTATTTTTGTCCACATACTGTTTGACGAGTCACAATTCATTTGTTTCCAGTGCCTAGAAATCAGCAAGCAAAAACAGCAATGGGTTCTGAGTGGTTGTACAATGCCATGGAAACACATTTGAAATGTGAGACTGTGTACTGTATGTATGTTCAAGATTTCGTTCCACCAACAACTTGTTTTCTTGCTGTCTGGCAGTTCTCAGAAATATATCACACTGTGTCTCAGTGTAGAAATAGGTCAAATTATAATGTAAATATCTTTAACACTTACTCTATTGTTCTGGAATAACCTTTGATTTCCGTTAGGGAGTGGCACTGTACCGTGAATCATGGCATTTCTAATTGCAACTTGTAGTGCAGACTGGGAAAGCCCTTTATGCAGAGTTTGTGATTTCTTATTTCTGTGTATTAAGTGGTAGTAATGGGTAAACAACAATTACATTTGATGTGCAGAATATATATTTAACTAAAACTAACTAAAACTGTTTATTACTAAAATTTCTAATTTACTATTTCTATTCTCACACTCAAGTTGCATGTACTGTACACTATATGTGTGTAGATATTTTAAAATATAAATAAAGCATTTCTGCTATTGGTGCATTCTCAAATGTCAGTCACTGCAGTGTATTTGATCCAACAGCAGCAGTGTTGTCTGATCTGGGCACAGCAAGCTCTACCTTTGCCTTTCAAACTGACCTTTGCTTTGAAGGTATAAGTATCTTAAAATGCTAGTAATTTGAAATACAAGGAATTTATGGTGCTAAATTTTGGTGGGAGCGCCCATTTTAATAATTTCTCTAATGAATTATTAATCGATATACTCAAAAGTTAGTTCTCATTGAACCACACCCAATAATTCTGCATCAGATCATTTGATTAATTATTCTGTATGTTAGCAATATTCTTCCCTCATTGGAGTAAAGTTGTTAATTTTTTGGGATGTATAGTTGACCCCATTAGTTCCACTCTCACTTACATTTTACTTATGTTGTACACTTGTTATGCAAATAATCTAGGTCTCTGGATTATTTGCATAGATTTTTCTCAGTGTTCAGTTGCTGTACTAATTGTGCTTTATTTATATCTCTTCAAAAAGTACTTAACGTACAACCACAGGCATCTGTATCTGTCTTTTGTTTTAAACTGGTTTGCTAACCTGTTTTGAAATTGGCACATGAAATAAAGGAAAAACACCAGTCATAAGAATTAGCATTTCGTCCAGTGAAAGGTGGAGTTGGTGTAGCTGTGACGCAGTGCAGTGATGCCAGCTGCCACAAACCCGTAGATCCGAACTTGTGGTGACTCTGTGCACAAGCTCGTGTCTATAGGTATGTGTCTGCGAGGTGAACGCAACAGTCTTCCCTGCAGCCACTGACTAGAAACTTCTTTTCAGTGTTGACGCTTAAGATGTAAAATTATACGGTTGTTTTAAACAGTAGCATGAAAGTTTGCACCTGTTTATTAGCATAAATTGATTGCATCTATTAACATTAAGTAAAGGAGATTTTGCTGCTTGCATATGCACTAATGTAAGCAGCGGGGACATTCTCCTGTCCTTCCTCTCAACGATTAAAGTGATGTTTCGGGATGAGGTAGTAGGTTGTATAGTTTAGAGTTACAACATGGGAGATAACTGTACAGCCTCCTAGCTTTCCCCGAGCAGACGCCCTTCTGCATTGCTAATGCTAACAAGCTAGCATTGCAACTAGCATGCTCCCCTGATGTGCTAAGAGAGGCACAGCGATTATTATAAGCATTGTATGTGTGAAGGTCTTGACAGAATTCAGATGTAGCATTTTGATTTTGATATTTTTTACTGCAAGTGTTAAGGCACGTTCACACAGAGGAGGATAACTATAATGATAACCGTAACTGAAGATTTAATAAGCTAATCATTCTAATTTTATGTGAATAGGGAAATCTACACCACACTTTTAACAAATACGACACAGGGGAACAATATCATTGAAATCACTTTCAGAATGATTTTTTCCAGCTGATGAATGATAAAAATATTGACAGCCAATTAGAATCCACCCAGAGCTCAAGCATTTAAAACTGCAGACAACAGAACTGCAGCGCGCTATCAAAACAGAAAAATATATATGCGTGTGGACGCTTATATATTTGTAGTTATATTTATAGTTATCATTCTTGGTGTGAACAGGCCTGTTGCCAGAATGCCCACATCCGTATTTCCTAGTTTTAGTACAAGCTTATAACATTCAAAACCATTCCTTATGTGTAATTCACTCTCTATTTAAAGCTTCATCCCATAGCTGTGATTATATTTATTTGGTGAATCTGCTAACATCCTTCTAGCCCAGCATGGAAGTAGTCGCACAAATCTACAAGCATATAGCATTTCATGAAAAACAGCATTGTGTCCTGTCCCCACGGAGACTAGAAATGTTACATTTCTATCAGGAGACTACACGGTTATTGCAACAAAAAGTTTAACGTGGTATCCTACAGTGTGCTGCACCACAAACACCATGTCGTAAAGTACACATGGAAACTGTGAAAGCCTTATGTTTTCTGATATTTGCTTTTGGATTTTATTTGACCATTGATTTTACTGTTCCTCTCCTGCTTAGAAAACACATTTAGAGCTGAAAGAGCTGTTTAGGTTTTTTTGTTTTGTTTTGTTTTGTTTTTTTGTTTTAGCGCCAACTAAAGTGATATCAATGATATCATGTAAAAATTCTAACTAAAAGATACTGGTCGTAGACTGTTGGTACTTGAAGATTAGTTAGCAAACATGTTTAACTTTTTACCTGCTTGTATTATATTACAGTTTCTATTCGTTTATATTGAATATCAGCATGCATGCCAACGAACTGTACATTTTGAGAGATGTAATGCCATACTACTGAGACATTAGCTGTTGTGATGGCTATCTTAACGCAAATATTTGGTTTTGTGTGTTCGTGGCTATTCTTGTCAAAACATGGAAAATATATTGTGATGACCAGAAAAGATGGTAAAAACATTTAAAATTGTGAGTGGTACCACAATGAATTTGTAAGAAGCAGCACCTGCAGTGTGCCACAGGTTCAGCTGCAGTCACTGCGTCAGACAAAATATCAGAGCACATGGAAGCCTGTATGCAGATAGTTGTGAATGACACTCCTATCATGAACATGTTGTGTTGTGTTGTTCCAGTCAGTGTCTTTGTCTTGTGTTTTCAGTTTGTCTGTATGATAGTGAAGTTTGACACAGGTGTTTGTGGTCGCCTTAGGTGTGGGTTGTTGTTTTTTATTATCAATGTTGTTGGTTATGTTCGGTGTAAATTTCTGCTTGATCCAGTAGTAAACGTGCAAGCATGTCTGTGTGCATAGTGTATATTTATCAAAGAAGTTTGTAACAAAAACAAATGGTAAATTCCAAACTACTGAAGGCATTGCTTGTGAATATTTACAGTACAGTTAAAAATTTGTGGTCAGAAAGATGACAGGAAAGACATTTATAATGATACAAAAGATTTATTTTTCAAATAAATGCCTTTGTTTTGAACTTTATATTCATAAAATAATCCTGAAAAAATATGTCACAGTTTCCACAAAAATATTAAGCAGCACAACTGTTTATTATCATGATTATTATTATTATTAATAATAATAATAATAACAATAATAACTGTTTCTAGTTTCTTACCATTATTGATTAATAGTAATTGATTAATAGTAAGAAATGTTTGTCAAGCATCATTCACGGATATCGGAAGGATCGTGTGGCTGCTGAAAATTCAGCTTTTCTATTTCAGGAAAAAATGACATTTGAAAATATATTAAAATAGAAAGCAGTTATTTTAGATTCTAATATTATTTCACAATATTACTGTTTTTACAGTATTTCAGTCAAATAAATCCAGTCTTGGTAAAACATAAGAGAGGCTTATTTAAAAAAAAAAAAAAACATTCAAAACTTTTGAACGGGAGTGTATGTTATGCAGAAATTATAAATAGTCAGAACATACAAAAACTGAAAAACAGGTCTTTATTTGCTAATTTCCAAATAAAAACTGAAATGTAAACAGTAACATTTAGATCAGATATGTCTGATGATAATTTAAGCAACAATTTTAATAACACAATGAGTTGCAATTTTCAACATATAACTAAGTTTGCAGTACATAGTGATTTAAAGAAGGAAGCAGTCATTCTTGCTGACCAGTTGTTTTATTTAACAGCTTAATTTCTACATTGCTTGATCCTGGGATTTTGTAGGTCAGTGGATAAATGAATGGATCAGTGGTGTGTGTGTGAATTATGTATGATTGGTTTTTCTTGTTGTTTTATTATTTTTTTTATTATGGTGTTATAAATGTTGTCATTTTTTTTCATTGAATAAACCAAAATTACATCTTACAGAGAATGTATGTAAGGAGTGAGTTAAATGGTTGCTTGCATTTGTTGTTGTTGTTGTTGTTGCTAGTTCATTAAAATGACACCGTGAAAAAAGTGATAGATTGGATTGTGTGTCTGAAAGCTGTTTGCTGGACAGAACATAACAGCTGATACTTTACTCTACTGATGACAACTGCAACTACATTTTCTACATCACTGGATTACCAGTCATTGGATATTTAATACTTGTGTTGTTTAATGTATGCTAATATTTGTTATGGAAAATATGTAGCTATATTATCTGTATTATATTAATTCCTGTTGCAATTTATTTCATGATAATGTGGTAAAGACAAAATTGGCAAAAACAAAAAATGGATGTCTGGTTTGTGCTGCCTGCCCAGACATTGCTTATGGTTTAGTGCCTAGCTTTAATAAAAGTCAGTTTATTATGCATAATATACCATTTCGTGCCTTGCTAGCAATGTGAGTCAAACTTCTAATGCAGCTTAAGAAACACACAGTGGATAAATAATGTTATGAGCGCTCTGCCACCCAGAATGCCTCAGGGAGAGAAAATGGTGCACTGAAGCCAAATGTGTACAGAGTTCAGCCTTATTTCACCAAAAAAACAGTGCCATCAATGTGGAAAAACAGCTTCAGAAATGCAAGTCTGCAGCTTAGAAAGACTGGCAGAACCAAACCTCAAGCCACATTTAAACTAGCACAGTTTAGGATGCTCAGATGCTCGGAGTAACAGATCTGGATTTGGATAGATTTTCCTGTTGGATGTGGACCACTTTTTCACCACTGAAATGTCCATATTTGTGAATGAGCTCTCTAGGTCAAACACTGGTGAACTATTATTAGCTTAAGAGAAATTTGAAGAAAGTAGTTTACCGCTTTTGTGGATTTAAAATGATATGATTTCAGATTATTAGGCAATACACATCTGAATTTACAGCCCTTTTGCTGCTAAAACATTATTTCCAATCGACTTTTGTGCTCAATATTAAACATTCATACACTCTCTTTTATTCTTGGTATCTGTTTCACTGTCAGTAATGTTCTTAAGGCTGCTGATACACTCGGCAAACAATAATGCTTTTGTGTTAAAGGAGGAGATGGGACCCAGAGAACGTGTTTTGCTGATGACATCACTCTCTGAGCTAAAAAAATGTCTAGGTTTATTCTGTCTGATCAAAAAGATGCCAAACAGTGCAATGGTTTACAGTGTTGTGTTGATTATTCCTCATTACACTTATTAAACTGAAGAAGACTGGTACTGCTTATTTTTGTACTCTACCATTCAAAAGTCTAGGGTCGGTCTTTAAAGGTGTTTGAAAGAAATCTCTTATGCTCACCAAGGCTGCATATATTGACTAAAAATACAGTAAAAACTGTAATATTGTGAATTAATATTTCTTTTTCAATGTATTTTAAAATGTCATTTTGTTCCTGTGATGACAAAGCTGAATTTTCAGCAGCCGTTAATTTTTTTTTCGGTGTTTAATGATCCTTTAGGTGTCATTCTAATATGCTGATTTGGTGCTCAAGAAACATTTCTTATTATTGTCTATATTGTATACAGTTGTGCTAATTAATATTTTGGTGGAAACTGTTATATTTTTTCATCAATATATGATTAATAGAAGTTCAAAAGAACATCATTTATTTAAAATAACATTATATTGACATTATAAATGTCTTTTATTTAATCGATTTGGTTTTTTCAAAAAATAGAACTTTTACTTCCTCCAAACTTTTGAATGGTAATGTATACGACATCTGTCTGAATTTTGTCCATATTTAAATGTATTAACCACTGTGTTGGCTAATGCAAAATATTTAACTGTTTGAGAGAGTATTTTACGATGAATTTGATTATATTTTTGTCTGGCAAATTAGTCCAAAAGAATTCAGCTGCATGTGTGTGTGCATGAATGAGGACTGAGACATCACAATACTGCTCTTTCCTCATTGTGCCTTTTGAGTATGATATTATAAACCATCCACATGGTCTGACTCTTAGATTTAGTTTTTTTAGGTGTGTGTTTGTGTGAGAGTGAGTGTGTATTTGACCCTCACCTGTATGATAAAGTGCAGTTGGGGGCCCCCTGTTGGCTATAACTGGTACCTGAGTTATTGTATTATTTACACAGATATAAATCATGAGAATACAGGTAGATAGAGTCAAGAGAGCGGCAGTGTGTCTGCTTAACAGCAGTGTAGCTTCTTTTAGTGAAATACGGCAAGCAAAATGGGCCAAAATGAATCTTGAGGTGAAGAATGTGAACCGGGACTGCAAGATATATGGCTGCTTGTGTCCAGGAGAGGGAAGTCTAACACCATTTCCACATGACGGACAGGATGCCGATTTGCTAAGCAAACAAACTTTGAATTTAAAATAGTTCACAAAAAGATTATCAAGAGTGTTATCCCATGAAATTATTATGAAGGCAGTCAGGAGTGAATAGAATGTGTGAGAGTAAAGTGCATGTGAAATTTTGTCTGTCGCTGATTAGAGCCCATCAAAGTGGGCCGTCAGAGGTCTCCTCCGCCGCAGTCTCCCTGTGTCCCCCTTTTCTCTCCTCTCCACTTTACATCTCCCCGAATCCTTTGCCTTCTGTCATTTTTGTTCCTCCTTCTCTCTGTTTTCTCCCTTGTCTCCCTCTGTTGTGGCCACGGCACTAGCCAGGCGGTATCGAATGTAAGCCATGCACATCATATTTTCATGTGTTCATGCCTCTTTTTTAATCCTCTGCCCTCCTTTTCTTGATATTCTCAGTCTCTCTCTCTCTCTCTCTCTCTCTCTCTCTCTCTCTCTCTCTCTCCCTGTGCTGCTCCCTCCCTCTCGCACTATTCTTTCTCTAGTACCCTCCCTTCTGCTCCAATCTTCAGTTCAGCTGGAGTGAGAGAGGGAAAGAAAGAAAAAGAAAGAAAGAGTGAGCAGAATAATAGTGAGCGACAAGGGGAATTTCGGCACTTTTCAACTTTTTCTTCCACTGAAACAGAGAAAAGATTACAGGTAAGGACATTTCTGAGATGAAAGTCTCTTCTTTTCCACCGTCTTCCTCTATTCCTTTTTTTTCTCTCTCTCTTCTTTCTCTCAGGCGGTAGTGGGCCTCTTGCGCTAACTGGTGTCAGCTGTTGCAGGAAATGAAGGGATCACGTCTATCCCAATCTCTCTCTCTCTCTCTGAGTCTGAGTTTTCATGTGATTCGTATCCTGTTAAACACGGCAGAGAGAATGAGCTGCTCAGACAGAGAGATGAATGGGACTCAGATGATGAGGGTGAGGAACAGCTATTTATTTTCAATGCTTTTTGACTCTGTAGATCAGATGTTCTGCCTTTTTTCTGCCTCGGGATGGAATACGCGCCCGTCGCACATGTGACACAGGGTGAGAGACGGTGCGTGCGTGTGCATGTGCATGAATGCCCCCACCCCTTATGCTGATCTCTCATCTACCCTCTGGGTAGAAGTCTGGTGTGTGTTGCTGGTGCTGTGGCCCTGCCTCTTTCTGTCCCTTTATCTCTCTCTTTTTCTTTCTCTCTCTCGTTCCCCATTCAGTTTTCTGTCCTATAGGCTGATTAATCCGGATACCTTTTCTCCCCAGATTCTTTGTTTCCTTTGTTCACGTTTTTCTTTATCAGCAGCGCTCTGCTGCCATTTGAATTTCCCACCTTTTTTCATTCTTTCTCTCATTCCTCATTTTTAGTCTCTTTTTTTTTTTTTTTTTTTTTTTTTTTCTCTGTGTCTCTTGTCTGCGGATATTGGATAGAGATAGTGGTGTGAGATTAGCCTGTTGTCTTTTTTTATTTCCTGTTTTCCTGTTTTGCTCTGCATCATAGGATGAGCAACGTAAAAAGCGTTCTTTTTTCTGTCTCTCCCTCTCTGTCCTCTCAGGCTTGTGGAGGACCACAGCACCCGAGGCACGGTCAGTCGCTGTCGCCAGCTCGGTGAGTTCACTCCCCTTCTCTCAGTGCGTGTGTGTGATTTATACAAGAGCTGACGTGACCTGATAGTATCTGTATGATAGCAGCAACAGTGTTGCTTGGTTCTTTTTTGTCTTTTTTATACTCTAAAACCTCATTGCGGATATGCGAATCTCTCTTCTGCAGCAGTTTATACTGATGAATAGAAAGACGGGTGCTCGATTCGTCTGATGTGTGTGTGTGTGTGTGTGTGTGTGTGTGTGTGTGTGTGTGTGTGGCCGGTGTGAGGGGTCTGTGTGTGGCGCCACTTCTCCACGCATGTCCTCGTCCGCCGTGCGCATGTGTGTTTGCGCGTGAGATCCGATGTCTTTGTGTGCAGTCCATGCTGATGGGCGTGTGTGTAACTATGTTGTGTTGCTTTAAAGTATCCGATCGCAGTAAATGTCGAAGGGATGTCGAATTAGAGACGGTGGGGGAAAGAAGGATGGGACATCAGAATGGCGATCGCTCGGTTCTCCACGCCACACCGTGCCCCTCTCCTTCCCTGAGACCCTAACTTGTGACGTTCTGCTTCGATGTCCACGGGTTGGGTTCTCGGGAGCTGTGAGAGGCACTCAGTCGTCCGCCCATCCAGGAGGAACCAGAGGAGAGGACGGCGAGAGAGATCGTTGAAGCAGATTGAGTGGGGAAGAAAGGGCGAACAGGAAGAGAGACACGAGATGGGGATGAGTGAGGCGACGGTGGTGCAGTGTAGGCCTGTGGATTCAAGAGTTTAAAGGATGGAAGATGAAGAAAGAGAGAGTGAGAGATTTGGGTTTTTAGGTTGGGGTGACGCTGGGCCATCGAGGGTTTGGCCCAAACAAAGTGTATGTTTAGACTGTGAGTCAGGACACTGAAATGGCTGTGTGTGTGCATGTCTGTGCCACAGCATCTGCTACGCCCTCGTTCCGCACCCATATTTGTGTGCATTTTTTTTAATCCAAATTCTTCTTTCCTTACAGGAAGTCCTCATAGGTGGACATGTCCGGTGACTTCGGGTTCATTTATGCATGCATGTGTGCTTTATCCACCAATTTGAGAGCAGCACAAAGTACTATTGAGAGCGTTACATCGATAGCTCGGTACAATTGTGTTTGACCTCATACAAACCTTCATCGACATTAAAAATAAACGCATGTTTTTGCGACCATAGGCTATATTTTTCCTGAGTGTGTGTCTGGGGTCTGACATGGTGATTTGTTGATATAAATATAACGAACGATTGCTTACAGCAACGTATGTTTCATTAGTGTGATGCCCGCAGGATGTAAATGGCATAAAATAGACAGATACCTTGAGTGTTGCTGCAGCAGAAGTGCATTGTGTGTGTGTACGCAGCAGCATGTGTGTTCCTACAGACATCGTGAGTGAGATAGCCAGCCGTCTCTGTGGTAGTGCTCCAAATCTCGCTTATCTCCCTCACTCTACAGTGCTGCTTGATGTTCTCAGAGTCAAACAGAGGCTACGCCGTTTCCAACGGGAGCTAGAGTAAATCCTAGTCTCAAACAATCCTGCAGAGTAGATTTTTATCTGGAAGACTGACTCTGGTGGAGATTATGATGTCCGTTTATTTTGAATCCACCTTATATTTGTGTATGTTAACCATGAAATGAAGAAAAGCAACATGAAGCTATGGTTTCGGGCTTTATGCTGTCTCTTACTCCGATAGTATTTGTCAGTCAGTGTAGAGCGATGCATAATGATGTGTTTGTTTTTTTTAAAGATTGGTTGCCAAATTAAGCTGCTAAAAAGGTCATTTAAAGGGAGTTGCAATCAGCAAAATGAACAACCCATTCCTTGACATCATTAAGTGGCTCATTAAACTCAATTTGAACTCTAACTGGAATACTTTGCTTGTATTGTTGCACCCCAATTAAAGCTCCTCTCTGGTGCTTGAAATACAGCTAAAGAGAATACTTTGGTTTATTGACTTAATCGATATATATATAATATATATATATATATATATATATATATATATATATATAGTGTTGACCCAGATAACCATATTTGAGTATATAGCACATTTGAGTTTTGAATGTTTATGTCATTTTGTTCATTGTGTTTGAATATGTGTTTATGTGTGTGTATGTTCTGTTTGGTTTGTTTTTAGATGAATGTTTCAGTATCTTATTACACTGTAGAGCATATAGTCCATGTTGGTGCATCGGGTCACGGGAGGCAAAGAGAGAGAATAAAGTGCATTGATATAGTAGATGTGTATTGGGTTTCTCAAATAATATGGGCTTTATTAACTCTATCATTTAAAACATAGTCTTTATGGCAGAAATATTAGTTTAAATATAAGTTGTTTTTCAGAAAGGTAATAGTGTAAGCTATTACTTTAATGTGATGCCAGTGATTTATTAAAGGCAATCTGGCAGACTAATCTTATGTACTGAGCTAATATTATATATAAACAAACTCTTGTGTATGTATCCGCGGAAACATTTTATTAAAGCCTTGCAAAATTAGTTCATATTTAATACACTATATATTGTTGCACTCTCAGTTTTTCAAAGATGAAATGTTACATTTCATTAACAATCTTTATCAATTGAAATGTCAATCCAGAAAAAAATAGCTGCTTGTAATCCTTTTTTTTTTTTTTTTTTTTTTTTTTTGCAGTTATCATAACATTTGGATACATTTTATAATTCAACAGTAAAAATAATACCAAAATACGACAATTATACAAATGCATGCTTAGATTGGTTGAGGGTCATTTATTGGTCTCTAAAGCCAATAAATTGAAGACATTGCAGTGTTTTACAATATCAGGGTTATAGTAATAATTTTCAGTTTAGGTGAAAATTGATCAGGGATTTTTCATATACTGTAAGTGGTTCAGCGTTTACTCTCGGTGTTCGTAATAGCATGTTATTTGTATTGTGGTGTTTAGCTTCGGCAAGGGCATACGGGCACACCTCCTCTCCTCTGCAGTGTGCCACAGTGCTGGATGAAGACTATTGTTCTGGTGCCCTCGTCTTCCTCTGGCACCACACTTCATCCACCACACCAACCCACCTCGTCAAACAAGTGTGTGTGTGTGTGTGTGTGTGTGTGTGTGTGTGTGTGTGTGTGTGTGTGTGTGTGTGTGTGTGTGTGTGAAACTGGTGCAAGGTCAGTGTGAAAATGCAGGACGGTTATGTTGGAAGATATTTGCTTTAGTCACCGTGGGGGTTAGGCTTGGAAATTTCGCTCCTTACATTTCTCAGCATGTCTTGTCCATATGCAGTAGTGCAGTAGAGGAATGCTGCTGAAGTAACAGGTTTCTTAAAGTATCACTCCTCTGATAATATCCACACACACGCCGTTTCTCCCACACACACACCCCATTCCTCTCCCTCACTGTCAGAATCATGGTAGTTGTTCTGCAGTGCCAGCACACGCCCCAGGAACGCCCAGATTTACCGCAGTACCAAAGTACCCTGGGCAGTCTCTCACACACAAATACACTCACTCCACCCGCAATATGATTATCAGAACTAATCAGCTCAAAGTGTAGCATATTAATGCCATTCAAGTTCAAATGTCTAAAATGTTAAAGTTGCGTTCGGATACATTTTGAAAATCTATGATTTTGACTGCCATCCCGTTTAATTGATTTTTGGATCTTTTTATCTTGTGTTAATATTTTTTTCCGGGTTCACAAATATAAGAGAGGAATAAAAATGTGATTTCCAGGACTGGAAAGTCACTGAATATAGTATACACTAAATATATTTCTATACATCTCTGTAGTCAATATAAATTTGTCAAGTTTTGCCCTGGTCAAAAAAAATGTATTGAATAGATACTGATATATTGTGAGCGCTTGTACAGAGTAAAACAAGACTGCAAGCCAGTGTGAAACATCGATCTGTGTATTGAAGGTTTTATCTGAAGAGATTTTTATACTGCAAACTTGTTCATTTAAATAGATTCACTCAAATTTGAGATCTGCCAATCTATCTCAATAAAATTACATCTGTATGTTTGGAAAGTGATTGAAATTCTTTGGTCAAAAACTTTTTCTTCCGAATAATAAATCTCATTTTGGGTCTTGCCATGTGTGCACATCTGTGTATTTTGCAGTAAGAACGTTGTCCCACATGGCCATAGGTTCGAGGCTGGCATAAAGCATCCTACATATTTCTGTAGTCCAACCATCTAAGTACTTCCACGCAAACTTAAAAACAAACACTTACTAATAATGGTGAATTACAGTCAGATGTTAAACATGCAGCAAAGACATGTAAGAAGAATACATTTGGATGTGGACCCATTAAGAACTGTGTTAGTGCAGAAATATCAAGAAAGAGCAGGGAGAGAGAAGAATAGCTTAACGGTTGAAGCTAATTTGTCATTTAAAAAGGGAAGCAGCAGGAATGTGAGTAAATAGCATTTTTTTCCAGGCATGCCCGACTGCAGCTCACCCCCTCAGTCCAGCTGATTTCTCTAAATCCAGCACAATAAACCAACTGAGCAGTCATCCACAGTCCCGGCCACTGAACTGCTGTGATTCTGTGCATGTGGATGTCTGCAGTCTGGAGGGAAAATGCATTTAAGTCAGTGTGTTACATTTGAGGTGGATTAATCGCATGTAGAGTATTTCAATTTTTCTCGTTCATCCAGGCTCTTGTTTTCAATCTCTGGCTCTTGCATGTGCCCTCTCTTTTTCTTTCCCTCCCTCTCTCTCTGTCCTCAGATGGCTTTCAGCCTACTTTCCTATAACAGAAAACAGAGCAGAGTGGAGTCAGCATTCACAGTCAGAGGCAGGCACAAGCACCAGATAAACACCCCCTTTAAGTGTGTGTATACTGTATGTACATGTGAGTGTGTGTCAAGTGCATCTTTCTGTCACTTTTCACAATGCACTGAGTAGATGGCCCAGATGGAATCTGCAGTCGGTTTTCACATTTTCAGTACAGTTTTTTGCTGAAAATGTGCACAATTCTGTGTGATGGATTTAAACATGGCAAAATGCGGTAAATTGATCTGAAAATACTATTTCATACTACCAAATGGATATTCGTATTAGCCAAATTATTTAATAAACAAAGAACAGGAAATGTGAACAAATTAGTGAAAGACTGATATTACATCATTTCTGTGTAAAGGTGCAGATTGCATGTGGGCCTAGAAATCACCATACTGTGCAATATAGTGTCTCTACAGAGCTATTTAGATTTCATTCTTGCGAAAGCTGTTTGATTTAATCTTTTAAATGTGTATGATCTGCTTATCTTTTCTGTTTTTCTTTTTTCCTACTTATATATATTTTACGTCTGTCCTCTGTATCATCCCTCCTGCGTCTCACTCCTTTTG
The DNA here is from genome assembly GCF_018340385.1 of Cyprinus carpio. Lineage (NCBI taxonomy): Eukaryota > Metazoa > Chordata > Actinopteri > Cypriniformes > Cyprinidae > Cyprinus > Cyprinus carpio. The sequence continues at coordinate 17,233,579 of NC_056576.1, forward strand.
CCAGCCACAAGCACTGAGAATATTCCTCCTTTCTCTCTCTCTCTCTCTCTCTCTCGCCTTCTCTCTTTCTACCTCTATTTCCCCCCTTCCCAACCCTCTCTCTGTCAACTAAAGCCCTTTCATAATGAATGGCAAGGTACGATAATAGCCTTTCGGTTGCTATAGCAACCAGACAGGAGCTCTGTTCGTGCTGTATTTTTTGTCCTTTTTTTTTCAAGGGGGCAAATGACAGTGGAATGTGAGGTGAAACCCTCCCTTTCACTTGCCCCATTCTTTTTCTCATCCACTCACAGCAGATTCCCTCTGTTTTTTTTTATTTTTTTTTTATTTGTCTGTCTGTCTTCCTCTACATCCTTAGATGCAGCAGTATATGGTGCCCATGGCCTTAGCACTTAAAGTGGGGCGATAAGTAGTGGACACAGATTAATCATCAACACACAGACAAACACACACACACACACACATCTCTGTGCAGCTGTTGAAGCTGCTGGTGTCACCATAGCGACAGCTGAAGATCCCAGCCAATAGCTGTTCTCGGTAGAAACAGTATTGACCGAGTCTGTTCCACTCCCACTTCAAAATGTGTATGTCTGTTAGCTGACAGCATCTGCATATGACACTGAATCTAAACATTTGAATTGCAAATGTATTTTGATGTATTTGCGAGTCCTTAAAGTGTTTACATTATAGCATTGTGAGTTTTTATATAAAGGTGGAAGCATATGTATCCGTGCATGTGCAACAGATGGATCGGACATCTCATCGTGTTCCTGCTAAAGCATGTAAAAGAGGTCCCCAATATTCGTCTTATTGTCCATCCCCTTTTTCCTTCTTTGGACGTCCCAGAGGACCAGTAAGACTTCCTGCGGCCCTTTAGAAGACCTCTCGCTCCCCTCCCCCTCGGCGGTTCAATGTATCATCAAAGAAAGGATTAGTGTGGGCCAGCCCAGGAGACAGACTTGAGCACCTGACAAATTTAAGCATATTAACTACAGAAAAAGGGGGAAAACCTGCCCAGGAAGCATTGAGGGATGGAGGCTGAACTCTGAGGGTTGCTGATCTGTCAGCATATGGCCTGATGCTAGGCACTAGTAATGCTGATACCCTTGCATTGAGAGAGCGTGTCTATGATTTTGCTCTGATGAGGTGCACCTGCAGTCAGTGGAAATGATAAAAGTAGGATATCTTGGTTTTCGTCTTCACATATTGCTTCCCAACAGTTACAGAGACAGTCATACCTCTATGACTAAGAATGAGAACTGTAAGGATTTGAATGATTCTGGTTCTGATTCTGATTCCTTTAAATCAGGCGTCCTCAACTCTGGATCTCGAGATCCATTTTCCTGCAGAAATAAGCTCAAACCTGGATTAAACACACCTACCTGCAACTCTGTAGTGATCATGAAGACCTTGGTTAGCTTGTTTAAGTGTGTTTGATTAAGGTCTAAGCTAAACTCTGCAGGAAAATAGATCTCGGGGTCCAGAGTTGAGGACCCCTGCTCTAAATGATTCTGGTTCCTTTAAAGATTCTTTTTAAATACTTGGAAAACCAAATGCAATAGTGATGCAAAATGTTGTGATCATTCCTATGATAAAAGTAAAACAACAAAATGCAAAAATGTTCTTACTTCACTGGTTAAGCTGTATTATTTATGATTCACTAAAAAGAACCATATCATACAAGTCACTTACTTGAGGTTTGGACTTTACTGGTGGCCCTCTGTTCTTGATTAGCTAAAAAGAACCAGATCATAAGAGTCATTTACTACGGAATCGATCTTTACTGGTTGCCATGTATGTTTCTGATTCACTAAAACGAGCCGGATCATAAGAATAATTTACTTGCGAAGCAGACTTCACATGGTCCCGCTGTATTTTTGGTGCTGAATGGAAATGCAAGGAACATTTCTAGGGTATTTTTGTATCTGTGGAAGGATGCACATGTGAGAACTATTAACCAAACTGAATGTCAAGAAAATCACGTGGTTCTGTTATTTTATTGGAATCTTGGTTCCCAACCCTACACCTCTATCATTACCTTATCACCTTTTAGCTTCTCAAACCCAAGTCAGATGTCACACCACAACACATTTTTTCATTTTCAAGAGAATTAGACATGTCCATGCAGAACATGGATGAAACATTTCTACCCTTCCTCTAAAGGAAGTATTTTTCTCAAAGCCATTATATATGTTTCCCAGCAGACTCGTGTGTTTAACTTGTGGTTTATCTTGTCATTCAGCTTCCAACTCCAGTTTTATTTCTTAAGGTTCCCTTATGAAGGGTTATTAATAGCACTAAAAGTTACTCAAAACTCTAAAGTTGAGTGAATGTTGGACGAACTTTTAGATAATGTTAGCTCAACAATTTCAGATTTTGGAGCAAATTATTTGGAGCCTTAGGTCAAACCCTGGGTTAGATTCCCAAGGAATACATGAACTGATAATACCATATGTAAAAGTGTCTGAAAATGCATAAATGTAAAATGTACGACTAAGTTTTCCTCTCTTCTTCTGAAAGTAAAGTCCTATGTTTTTAATGTTTTTTCATGGTTTTGTCTTTGTGCCTCATTTGTGCCCTTGGTTCCTCATGAAATGAAAACATGTGGATGAACATACATTTACTGCCAATAAAAGCCATGCAAATGTTAATGAACTCTTTAATTGACTCCATTCCCTTATATAACACTCTCGCCACACCCTTCTTATAGTCACTCTCTTTCAGTATCTCTGTTCAGAATGCGTGTATAGAGGACTGGATGGTCCTGAGTTTTGCCAGCCCTCATAATTCAATGTTAAGCTTATCATGGCTGAGTGGCTTTTTACCCAGGACTTGCTCGCAGTCTGTGCTGTTTCTAATCCTCTCCACACGTAGGTCTGTGTCCCCTCAATGTGCGTTTCTTTCCAAGGAAATTTCCATAGCAATACCACAATAGTGCAGGGTGTTTCTTCTGAAAAAGTATCATGGTGGAGAACAGAATTTTATAATAATAATAATCAATAATAATCAGTCATATGCACTGTTTATTTTAATGATAATTTGAATGTGTTAAATATGTGCTACATTGATTATGAGCTGTATAATAGGAACAGGAGGCAAGATGACAGTATGAAAGAGTTTAAATGTGCTGTGTGAAGGCTGCTCATATATGAGCCAAAGAACAGAGAGGAATAAAGAGTGCAAAAGTCATCAGTCTCTGTAGTGATATCACTTTTACACTTAAAATAAGCCAATAAGTATACCATGACTGGTATAATTAAAAATCATACCAAGCAAACTGTGGATTAGTTGTAATGGTTCAGAACGGTTCAGAAATTTCTATCTGGGTGTTGTTTAATCTCATGATCTTGTTCTTACTGTATTTTCCATCACCTCCATATGCCTTTTGTCAAAGCAGCAAGCTTGCGAGACATTCATTTTTGAATTCCTTACGATTATTGTATGCTTTCCCAATTATTTACATTACCTTTTAAATGTTGGGATACAGTACAGTTTTATTTTTTTTATTATTATTATTTTTTTATATAATGTTACAAAAGATTTCAATTTCAAATAAATGCTATTATTTATAAATTTATTCATCAAAGAATCTTGGAAAAAAATGCATCTCAATCTTTACAAAAGTAGCAACTTTTGTTCAACATTTAGAGTAAGAAATGTTTCTTGAGCACCAAATCAACATATAAGAATGATTTCTGAAGGATCATGTGATACCAATGACTGAGTACGTACCAAATAAATAAATGCATGTTGAGCTATTGATTTAAGTTTACATTATTGTTATGTGAGTAGGCAGACCAGAGAGGGATGTACTGTATGTAGCCTGGACTAACAGTTAATTACACAGCGATTGACCAATCAGAATAAAGTATTCTGACTAGATGTATATTTACTGCAGTATATGTAGGTGTAAAATAAAATGGTAGAGGCCATATTGCATACAATGCAGAGATGTCAGAGCATCACAGATCTTTCTTATATGAAAGAAACATGAGCAATTATGAGGTCAGCAATGGTTAAACTTTTGACCTATATAACGGCCAGCAACCTGTGGCTGTAAATGCATCAGGATATTTCTCAAGTGTAATGTAGCCCTGATTTTGTATCCATAGCAACAGGTCTTAATGCACTGTTATCCTGCAGATGTCACAAGGGTGATGTTTACCATATAGTTTCAATGCTGTGCTTTTGTTTGTCTCAGCTTTCCATCTTGATGTTTTGACTGTGGCCTAATGCGGCTCTTTCCTCCACAATGCTTAATACCCACAATGCTTAAATGCTAAAAAAAACAACAACAAAAAAAACCTCTTTGTGTTTATATTTGTATGTTTCTGTTCTGTGTGGTGCTGCCAGATGAAGAGCTGTTATCTTTGGTCAGTAACTTAAAAGAGAGCACTTAAGTCAACTTTAGTTTGTACAGTTTCATTTCATAACTTCAGAACAATAATAAGGATGAATTGCATTGGTTGAAACAATAAATCAGAATACAAAAGAAAAAAAATGTGCAAAGAAATTATTACTATTCTATAGGATTACAAAGATAGGGCAGATGGGAGAGTGTTGTAACTTACAGGACAAAACAATTGAAGCAGAAATCTATTTGACTTGTTACTCTATGTTAATGCATGTTAGATGACAGAACAAAGATTGAATAAAATGGGACAGTGTATAGACCTTTTGCATTTGTCGCAATAATGCAAGTAACTAGGAAACAGACACACACACACACCTACACTATATATATATATATATATATATATATATATATATATATATATATATATATATATTAATTGTTAGCTTTAATATATATATATATATTATATATATTATATATTAATTAATATATATAATATATATATATATTAATTGTTAGCTTTTAAAAATGCTTGAAATTAAGGGTGGGGCTTTAAATGGAATGGAATATAATTATGAGAATGTTATATCAAAATAACGTGTGTGTGTGTGTGTGTGTTTGTGTGTGTGTGTGTGTGTGTGTGTGTGTGTGTGTGGAGAGGAGAGGAGGAAAGGGAAAAAAGGCAGGAAATGAGAGACACCATGGGAGGAGAGAATGGGAATAAAAAAGCTAATAAAATTGCTATACATTTTCTATTATTATTATTATTATTATTATTATTATTATTATTATTATTATTATTATTATTATTTTTACTTCAACACACACACACAAACAGACACAAAATATATTGTACATGAGCTCATAGATAACATGGTTCCTTAAGTGGGCTCTAGTGGAACATCTGTTTTCTATGAATGTATTCTATTTTTGATAAATAGTCATAAACCCATTTCTAAATCATTAATCGCAGAGGTCACAAAAAATATAGTGTTGTTGACTTTATTAATTCATCTTTACTGAAATGTCACAAGTACCTGTTTCTGTTTAACTGTGTTACTTTGTTATAATTAAAAACTGTTTTTAACTAATCAGAAAATTTTATAAATATTTATGTGAAACCTTATAATTCTGTTGTTCAATTTACATCATAATGCACCCATTAAAACGCATCTAATTTTCACTTTACATAAATATGGAGAGCTAAACATTTCAAAGTATCAAGTGTAACTGGTGTATCAAGTTATAAAATGAGTTACAAGAAGTAAATTACATCATTCTCTATTTTACTGAACCAGACATTTCTATAGAAACTAATTTAGTTTCATAAATATTACATAGTAATGATTTCATAAATGTCTTAGTATTGGACACAACCCTGTTATAAATATGAACACATCTGTATTATCTGTTTAACACGGCTACATGAAACCACTTGACATGATGTAAGTAAATTGTAAATTTAATAAGATATTTGAAGATAGCATCTTTTTAATGACAATCACCCACTGATAAACAGTGTAAATAAATAGTGAGGAAAATATACAAAATAATTATAAGATTAAATAAAACCCCATAACGCATTTTGAGGGGTTGTCAGAATTGGTTGGCACAAGATCACCACAAAAGTCTGTATTATACCTATTCCTTTATTTCTTATTTCTTTGGCATGTACTTGGGGTTTCTCTGGTTTCACCACAGCTATTCAACAATGGCTAGTCATGGACATAGCATATAAAAGTACAATTAAAAAGTATGTTTGTCTGTTGTTTGTCAGTGGTATTCTTGTAAATGTGGTACATTCACACAGTATTTCTCATGTGGGGTCATGTTTTAGATGCATCATGGGAGTGAAGTGGGTGGGCAGGGTGTACATTATGTGCTCTTGCCTCAGGACACTTGTGGTATTCTTGTATATTTGGTTTTTTTGTTTATGTGTTTATTTTTATTGATATGGATATGGGTATAGGACACGTATACTCAACGACTGTAAAATCAGTCCTGAATTTGCTGCTTTTTGGAATACATAATGATTATGCCTCCTTTTGTTATTTTGACTGCATTGCAATTAAAAGTTCAAAATATATATTTTTTAAGTATTTAATAATATTTACACTCTTAATTATAAAGGTGCTTCACCATGCCATAGAAGAACCTTTTTGTCTAAATGGTTCCATAAAGAACCTTTAACATCTGAATAACCTTTCTGTTTCACAAAAGGTTCTTTGTGGTGAAAGAAGGTTCTTCAGATTATAAAAAGATAAGAAAGAGATGGTTCTTTAAAGAACCTTTTACTGAATGGTTCTTTGTGGAACTAAAAATGGTTCTTGAAGCACCTTTATTTTTAAGAGTGTACTTTTCTTTTTCATTTTCCATTTCCTAAAAAGAATGGAAATATAGGTTAATCACATATTGATTTTTATTAAAGGGATAGTTCACCCAAAAATGAAAATTTGATGTTTATCTGCTTACCCCCAGGGCATCCAAGATGAAGGTGACTTTGTTTCTTCAGTAGAACACAAACGAAGATGTTTAACACAAACCATTGCAGTCTGTCAGTCTTATAATGTAAGTGGATGAGAATCACGGCTAAAACATACAATAAAATAAAAAAAAAAAAACATACACAAACAAATCCAAATTTAACCCTGCGGCTCGTGACGATACATTGATGTTTTTTTTTGTTTTGTTTTGTTTTTTTAACTCTGATTCACGCAATGTCCAAACTGTTATAATCTCAATCTCAATTAGGAGTGTCAATGGTCCACTTGAGAGATAGGTGGCAGTAATGCACCTTTAAGTCTGCGATCTGCCATAAAGCAATAAGAAGAAGTCACCTCATGCGCCTGTTGCTGAGAACACGCTCAGGAGGATGCGCTCAGGAGAGTTCTTACAGTTCAGACATTGCGTGAACCAGAGGTAAAAAAAAAAAACAAAAAAAAAACTATATAAATACTGTTTGGTTTCTTGCACAGATCAATCATTTTGTGTCTTTACACATCAGTGTATCGTCACGAGCCGCAGAGTTTAATTTGGTTTTGTTTGTGTATGTTTTTTTTTTTTTATGTTTTAGCCGTGATTCCCATCCACTTCCATTATAAGACTGACAGACTGCAACGGTTTGTGTTAAAAATCTTGTTTGTGTTCATCTTGGATTTTCATTTTTGGGTGAACTATCCCTTTAATTAAGTAATTTTTAAAATACAAACCATTAACTAAATCAGATTTTATACTTTGTGGTATGAAATGCATTCACCTTTTGTAATGGAATTCCTTTAGGAATGACACCAAATAATATCACGAAAAGAACATTTTTAAAAGTGTTGTCACAAATCATAACATTTTTCAAAATTCCTAACTCTCACACAATTTATGCTGTGTATGTTCTCAGAGCTGAGAGAAATAGAAATCACTTTTAGCGTTTCAGTATTGATGTAAATTTGATTATTGGCTTTGTGAAGCAACTATTTACATTTGTGCAACATTGTTATCAAAAGTTACTGAAAATGCATTGAAAGTGTACTTTTTATCTGTCTGTGCTTTCCCAGGGAACTGAACCCATCACCTTTGCTAGCTGTTGTCTTTTACCATATTCATGTCTCACATGGCATAGTGTCTTTTACATACAGTTTTACCGCACAAAGTAGGAATCCTCCTGACATTTAGCTCTATAAAATGTGGGCATTTGAAAGAGTAAATTCATTAGCATATTTAAAAGAGAGGGAGTGAAGATACAATAGGAGGAGACAGATCAACACAGGGAAATTAAATAAGATTGCATTTGTGGCGTGTGTTTGCATTTGTTTGAGTTGAAGTGGCTGTGGTGATAATAACAATGATGGTGCTTATGGTTGTTTTTTTTTTCTTTTTGTGTGTTTGTGTGTTTGTGTGTGTGTGTGTGTGTGTGTGTGTGTGTGTGTGTGTGTGTGTGTGTGTGTACCTACTTAACCATATTTTAGGGACAAATTTGTACCCAAAAGTGAGCAAAACCTGACAAAATCTCCAAAAACCTCCCTTTGGGGATGTCCTCATTTGTAAAACTTGTAACTTTTTTTTTTTTAATTGTAAAAATGCAGAAAGTTTCCTGTAAGGGGTAGGGTTAGGTGTAGGGTTGGTGTAGGGAGATAGAATATACAGTTTGTACAGTATAGAAACCATTACGCCTATGGAATGTCCCCATTTAGTAAACGTGTGTGTGTGTGTGTGTGTGTGTGTGTGTGTGTGTGTGTGTGTGTGTGTGTGTGTGTGTGTGTGTGTGTGTGTGTGTGTGTTGCAAATAACATGGAAACTACTGTATATAAACCTTTTACAAGCAAAATCCATTTGAACAAACATGTAAATCTGTTTGTTTACAATGTCTGCAAAGTGAAAGACAAACTTTATTTACTTACAGCTACAAAATAATATTCTATTCTGTTATGTTTATTTGCAAGTTTGTGTAATAATTACAGACTGGTTTTAATTTGCATCTTGTACGCTATGTGGTATTGAACATTGTATATAAATATGCATTCTGTTAAAATAAGAAAATAATTATAATTAAAAATATTATTATTAGCTGTTTGAAAATATCATTATAGTAAGGTTAATGTTATAGTTTCCTCAAACATATTAGGCAGTAGAACTGTTTTCAGCATTGATTATAATGTTTCTTTTTTGTTGTTGTTAACAACTGTTTATTGAAATTTCTTCTGGAAATAGTAATATAAAACAAAAAGCAACTGTGCAAATTTAGAACCCACTCCAACCCTGGTAATTATAATGTTTCTTGAGCACTAAATCATCAAGAATAAATTACATATAATATATTTTAAAATATATTAAAATAGAAAACAGTCATTTTAAATTGTAATAATATTTCACAACATTACAGTTTTTACTGTAATAAATCAAGTTTGATTTATTAATCAAATAATTACAGCTTACTTCTTTCAAAAACATTAAATCCCATTCCCAAACCTTTGGACGGTAGTGTATATATTTGTATTATAAGTTTGTCCCTTGACAAAAACAAAACAAAAAAAATTATATGTAAGATTCATGTGCACTGGAGAAGAACATACATCAATGCATGTGTTTATGTTTTCATTGTATTATGTCTTCCATGTGTTTGTATACAGCAAAATAAGGGAAGTGTGGTTTTTATGAAGCATAGCAATTATTTACATCTAATGGAATTTCTTACAACTTACAACTTACAATTAGCTTCAGAAGACAATCTAATATTATGAACGGTAACTTACTGTAAACCTACTGATTCTAAAAAGGGCAGAGCAATGAACAGTTTCAGTTTGGTTGTTGTCTGTAAGGTCTCCCCCTCTCTGGCCCCTTTGTGCAAGCTTTTCATTCTCTTCTTATTCCCTTTTGTTTTACTTTTTTATTCTTTCTCGTATGCCTAAATCCTTTTTTGTACCACATCTGACTGAATAGCTTTCTAATTTTTCCAAATACCTCCATTACTTTCCTTCTATCTCTTCATCATCTTCTCATAATCCGTCTTTTTCTTTAACTTCTTTTCTCCTTCTTTTCCTTTCCTCCCCTATCTTTACTCCAATGCCTGAACTTCCACTTTTCAGTCGTCCCCAAATCGTTCATTTTTACAGTGTCCTCTACTGTCCTAATCTGCAGGAGACAGCTTCTTCCCTATTGTGTGTCCATTCCCTCTTTTCTCTTCTTTACTTTCTTTCCCTATTGTTTTCTTTCTTTATTGCATTTCCCATATTTATAATTTCATTCTGTGCTGTAATTGTGTGTGTAAATAACCATGTCTAAATGAATTTTGGCATCACAAATCCTCAGTTTTTTTCTTTGATAATTGAAATGTGAAATATTTGACTTTGAAGAGCTTTACATTTTAAACAAAACAGAAAACACAAATCTAATAGATGTGTGCACCTGTGCAGGCCAACACTGCCTTTGGGGCCCTGGCAAAGTCTTGGTGGGTTGCCATAGTAACCCTGACCACCAACAAAATGCCAGGTGTCTGAAGACATACTGCTGGCGCCACTGGGTCTCCAGCCCCTCCCTGCATGGGCTATCTCACTCTACACTCTTCCCATGATGTCTCCTTGTCTCTGAGAGGACAGATAAGCAGGGGGCTGAGGGAATTTTAAACTTACTGAACTTTACTTTTCACAAAAAGGGAATTATTGCAAGTATATTGCAGTGAGAAAAATGCTTTTAATAAATCAAAAGGAGATGTCAAAGGATGTTGTGTTCAATTTGCGTTACAGTTTTCAATTTTTGGCATTAGTTCTCACTCTTGCCAGCAGCTTATTAACAAATTCCCCATGCCATCTTCCTGTGGCTAGCTTGAGGTCATCATTAAGCAGCTGACAAATTAGGCTGACACCTCCCATCCAGGGCGACTGTGGGCTGTCTGCAGCATCTTTACTTCACAACTGTCACTCTCTCTCTCTCTCTCTCTCTGACTCTGTCCTTTGCTTTCTCTGTTTTGCTCTCTTCTCTTCCCGCTCTCGTTTTCTGAGATCTCCTACAGTCCGACCTGGCCAAAGGCGTTTAGTTGGCGGCTCTCCACGTGGCACAAAAGCGCCGCAGCATTCCTTCTGTCTGTGGTTAATCTGTAGTGTCAGCTCGCTTTGGCCGGGCCGCACTGAAGCACAGGGAATATTAAAAAGCCCAGCGGCAGAATTCCTCTGGAACAGAGATGAGGAGGGAGAAAGAGCTGGAAGGAGGGAGAGAGTGAGGTCAATTAAGGTTGGGTGGTATGGCCAACAGCAAAGTGTGAAGTTTCAGTCGTGAGATGAAAACGAGGAGCGGAAAGATGACCGTAATAGGTGCAATTGAACTTCTAAGGTTTACCCTTTTTTGGACTACTAAATCCATAGCCAAAACAGTATATTTTCAAAAAACTATATTTTTAGACACAAATTTTTTGTTAAACCATGTTTTACACATTTTTCTCCAGTTTACTTAAATGTTCCAGTGAGGCTAATTCATTTTCTAAAGTTTCATTATTCACGTTCCATGTAGTCTCGTAATTGGTATTATAACTTAAATCTTCACAAATTGTTTGCATTAGAAAAATAATTTTAGGCTGTAACATGGTGAGATACTGCAGTCAAACTGCAGGATGCTTGACATTATTAAAGGGGTCATATGATGCTGCTAAAAATAACTTTATTTCGTGTATTTGGTGTAATGAAATGTGTTTATGCGGTTTAAGGTTAAAAAACACATTATTTTCCACATACTGTACATTATTGTTTCTTTTTTTGTTTCGACACGTTTCCGCCTTCTGAAACGTGTTCGATTTTTACAAGGCTCATCACTCTGAAAAGCGAGGTGTGCTGTGATTGGCCAGCTATCCAGCGCATTGTGATTGGCTGAATGCCTCAAGCGTGTGATGGAAATGTTACGTCTCTTAACATATTGTGATGCCTTGTCCAGCCGGAGCAACGAGACATAAACATAAAACCCATTATATAAACATGATTTCTAGTCGTGAAAGCCGATTCGGTGATCCACAGTGCAAAGTTGATGTATTTCCTCAGTGACCAGCACGGATCAGCTCCAGGCATGACGAAGCGGATATCATCCTCTTTTGGAAGGCCAAACAAAGCAGTTTCGCTTTCACAGTGAAACACACAACGTCTATACAACATGGCGGCGGCGGCAACAACAATACTACAACGAGAATAAAAGGTACGCCTTCTTTCTTTGTTACGCAAATCTTCCCACATACTGACATAGACATGTGGGGACATGTTAGAACGAGACGTTTCAGGGGGCGTGGACGAGTGTTAACTTTTATAAAGAATATCTCTTTGGATTTGAGACTTTAGTCTTTGCAACTTTACAGATCTTCTTTATTCACCAAGAGCTTGTAACACTCCAAAGAGAAAGGAAAATTTGAAATCACATCATATGACCCCTTTAAGCTATTTTCACCTGGTTGATAACAGCTAGTCTGTCATGTAATAACGTACACACAGAAAAAGTAAAAATTTGGCTTTTGGATGCATATTAATGCTGAAGATGTCCCTTTCTAATATGTGTCACGCTGCAGGAATGAATGAATCGAAATGGAAATGATACCACATAAACTTCTTTTTTTGACTCCCGAAATCTGAAATGTCTTCATCCGTTGTGGTCTATATTAAGCAACATTATCAGCAATCCCCCAGAAAAAGCCTGTTTAAAAAATTTATTGGTATTCAGTCATTTATCATTTTAGGTTGCTATTTAAGTCCATTAATAATCATTTGAGAAAATGAATCTTATTTAGACATTGACAGTATTTATTATATATATATATATATATATATATACATACATATACATATATATATATATGTATATGATGATCACACCACAAGACAATTTCCACAAGTAACATTGATATTTTTACATGTATAGAAAAAAAAATGTTTTCCAATCACATAATGAACATGTAAGAAAAAGAAATGATGGTTCTTTTCTTTAAAAAAAGTCAAGAGGCATATGTTAACAGGAAGAAAGATGATTATTTACTCTCAAATGTAAGAGGCTTATAGTTTTGGCACAACTATCATTTTTGAGAGGAGATTAATTTTTTAACAGTCATTTTTCCATTTAGGTTAAGTTGGCCACTCTTAACCAATATTCTGTAATACTCTCCAAGAATAAAGTTATATTTTTTTGTAGAAGGGAGTTGTAAAATCATCAGTTTAAAAATTAGAAATGACCTACAAGAGTGAAATCACTTAACTACTGCATTATACTTTGATTTGTGATCAGATTCATAGATGTTAAATTACAGAATTGGCATTTAAAGTTGATAACATATGCTTAAAACATTCACCTAAATTTTAATTAGAAAAAAATATATATCTCAATTGACTGTGAGAGTGCTGTCACGTGTATGTTCCTGTTTAGTTCCTATTTGTCCTTATTTGGTCCTTCCAGTTCCTTTTCCCATTATTAGTAATCACCTGTTCCTTGTTATTAGTTATCCTCATCACCTGTCTGCTCTTGTTATCTGCCCTATTTGAGTTCTAGACCGTTCTGTTCTTCCTTGGCTGGAATTGTTCATGTCAACCTTGCTATGTGTGTTTTCCTGTTTCCTTTTGATTATTAAAATTAGTAAAGTTCTCCTACGTCTCTTTGCTCCTTTGTTACACGCTCCTACACAGCAGCAATACCGTGACACATGCACACAGTATTTGTATTTTTTAAGCGCTTGTTTTGTTTGGTTGCTGTTTTCAAGTGAAATTTTATGTGTTCACCTTTTGAATTTAAAAGTGAACTCAGTCTGTCATCATTTGTTGCATATTTTTTCTGATATTTTAAAATCGAATGCATTGACATTCATACTTTTCTCATTTCCCAATACTTATTTGCATTGCTGTAAGTCTGATTTATGTTTTTAACTACAAATTTTGTGTGCAGTTACAGGCGGTGTGCAGTTTTGGGTAAGGTAAGTGTGTGTGAGAGTTTGGCGGGATGTTTGCTCCACAGCGGCTGCCTGTGCAGAACCTCTCCCAGGGTCAGCGAGTGCATGCTGTTACCCAGAATCCCTCAGCACAGACCTTCAGTGAAACGAAAAACATGCTGTTCCTTTAAGAGCATGAAACAGGAGCCGGCTGTGTGCCCCTACCAGAGACACACAGTCAGCCGAGAGAGAGGGAGAGGTGGGGGGTGGGGTGGAGTAAGAGTTGAGGAGAGCGGTGGGAAGAGAGATACAGCAAGAGTGAGACGAAGGTAATGCAGAAAAAACGAGGAGAAAGAGTGTGAGAGAAAGAAGCCAAAGATGAGAGAGGAAAAACAAGGGGATGATGGAGAATGAGCGGGAATCAGAAAAGAACCAGCAGGGGTTGAAATACAGAGCGGAATAGCAGAACAGAAAGAAATTCTCCTTCGTAAAGCTGTACAGTTCCCATTATTTGTATTGTAATATGGGTGTTCGTTTGTCGTGCTGAAAGGAAACAGTCGCTGTTGTTGCTAGGAGAAAAAGGTGCTGTCCTCTCTTATTGGTTATGAGAAGTAGCTCCATTATCCAATCAGAGAGCTCTGGTATCAGCCAGAGAGAGCGGGCCACACTAGAAGACCTCATTAATATGTTAGCCATGTTTTATGAGTTAAAATAAGTCTGAGTGTAAAATGTATGGCTAAAACAATGGTAAGGATAGAGTCAATGTTGCTGTTTATGTCTTATAATAAGTCTTATTTTCTTTTCTTAAGATTTCATTGTCATTTCAAGGTGTAATGGTATCAACAGCGCATGCCATTTCCAGTTTCTAGTTTTAGATTATTGTTTTAACATGCTTGACTTTGGTGTGTTAAAAGCATGTTTGTTTACAGGACTTTCCTACATCGTATATTAAGTCACAAATCTCGGTCTAGTAGAGCGCTGGAATTGTTGTAGTCTTGTTGTCCTCTGTAGTTGTTATGGTAACCATATGATCAAGCATCAGTGTGTTGTAAGAAAGACCTGCAGGACTGATGTTTGTGTGTTGTTTACTAAATGTTTTTGTGGAAATTCATAAACCGACTAATACCTCAGGTTTGGTGTGGCATTAGACTTCATGTGTTATCCATACGCTTTGCTTTACACTATATTGGTGGACGAAAGTGAAATTTAGTTGTTTTTGTAGAGATTTGCATAAACATTTAAGTGGCAAATGCTTAACTTCTGCTGGGAAAATCATTTTATTGTCGTGTTTTTAGTACTGTGTGTTTTTCTTTTTATGACACAATATCATGTAAAGTACACAAGTACATACACAAGTGTACTAAATTAATGTGTTGGAAATCTGGTAACACTTTAGAATAGGGAACACATTCACTATTAACTATTAAGAGTTTTGCCTGAACAAACTTTGATAAGTTTAGGTTTGGGGTGGATTAAGGGATCTAAAATTTGGTAATGCAGAATAAGACATTAATGTGTGCTTTATAGTACTAACATACAGCCAGTATGCTAGTTTTATGCATACTAATAAGCAACTAGCGAGAATTGGTCCTTAAAATAAAGTGTTAAAGTAAGTATTTATAGTGAATGTGTGATTTGTTTATAGTGTTGAAAATTGGGAATAATTTTTGAAGGATCGTGTTACAATGAAGACTGGAGTAATATCTGCTGAAAACGCAGCTTTGACATGTCACAGCAATACATTACATTTTAAAACATGCAAAACAAATTATTTTGTATTTTAATAATTCATTTAAATTTGTTTGTTCAAAAATAGAGTAAATCTGATCAAAAAGTTGAATTTAATCTAATAATAATTCACATTAGTAATGTTTTTATTGTATTTTTTTATCAAATAAATACAGCCTTGGTGAGCATAAAAGCCTTCTTTAGAGGAAAACTTAAATATTATATTTAGTGCATTTTTACAAAATGTTTGTTTGAGATGAAACAATTTACCTATATATGTGACCCTGGACCACAAAACCAGTCTTAAGTCGCTGGGGTATATTTATAGCAATAGCCAAAAATACATTGTATGGGTCAAAATTATTGATTTTTCTTTTATGCCAAAAATCATTAGGATATTAAGTAAAGATCATGTCAAGATATTTTGAAAATTTCCAACTGTAAATATATTAAAACTTATTTTTTGATTAGTAATACGAATTGCTAAGAACTTCATATGTACAACTTTAAAGGCAATTTTCTCAATATTTAGATTTTTTTGCACCTTCAGAATCCAGATTCTCAAATAGTTGTATCTTGGCCAAATATTGTCATATCATAACAAACCATACATCAATGGAAAGCTTAATTATTCAGCTTTCAGATGATGTATAAATCTCAATTTCATAAAATTGACCCTTATGACTGGTTTTGTGGTCCAGGGTCACATATAAGAAACTTGTGAATAAGAAGATTTTATTTTGTAAATACATACTATACAAATATATACAAATATACAAAAAAAAAACTTTTGAACCAGATTTTTGATTTTTCTCTAATAGAATCATGGTTCATTTTTTTGGTTCATATTCATACAATTGGTATGATATTGGTACATACAATAAATTATTTTATTTTGTATTGAGTTTTGTATTTTGTATTGTATTTTAAATTGTATTATTAAAAAGTTGTTTTAAAGTTTTTTTAAACTGTAGCTTCATTCCAGCTATCTACAGAACCACTGGACAAGACTGCCCTGTAGAGTGATCATGTAATTCACATCTGGTGTTTTGGTCTGTGATATCTAGTCAGATGGAGGTCATTTCAAAATTTTAGATGCATTCACATGCTCTGTAATGATACACATTTGTTGTTTTTATTTCACAATCTTCACATTCTGTGAGCCATCAAAGCTATAAATAAAGACATGACTATAGTAACGTCCTTTTGAAAATCAAAACTGTGTTGTATGATCAGAATAGTTTGTGTTAAGAAAGTTTTACAGAAATCATATTCTTTACTTCCTTTCTCAGTCTTTAGTTCCCTTGTCCGTAGATATTTGTTTCCGCCCGATGTATCAGTAGTTGTTTGAAGTGAAGGTTCAGCAGCGGGAAGCTTTGAGTGCAGGTGTCTGAGTGGGATTTGCAGAGCAACAAGGCACACACACACACACACACACACACACAGCTGTCTTTGTTGTGGCCACCACCTGGTTAGTGTATTGGTTTACGTCCCGCCACTGCTTTCCATCATTCATTCATTCATTCATTCATTCATTCATTCATTCATTCATTCAGTCAGTCAGTCAGTCAGTTAATCAGTCAGTCAGTTTAGTCATTCACTCCTTCTCTATTTTTTAGTTATTTGTGTATTTCTGTTAAATGCATTAATCTAGAAAGAGGTGTGTAAACAAAAGTTGAAGTGTGGATGTGTAGCATCTATGTCCATGGGCCAATGTCTGCTTACTAGCATTCAGAACAGTGTTTAAACCCAAAAAGTGAGGGATGGAAAGATGCAGGGACAAAAAACCTATGCTGTGGTTCTCACACAAACACACATACAGATACAGGGACAATAACAGCACTGTGTAAGGGGAAAGAAGATCCGGCAGGTCGAGATACCACAGGAGAGCAGTGCCTCTGTCTGCATCTGCTCTGCTCTGCCTGCTTTTTGATGTGCAGGGATTAGGGGAAATCTGAGAGCTCCCAATTTAGCGAGCCACAGAGAAATTCATACGCAACACATATACGCTCACTTTAGAATACTGTTAACTGCACAGGAAAGAATGAGTAACTACTATTAACTAACAAGAAACTCTAATTATGGAATTAGTAAGGAGTAGTGGTTAGTTGAATACGCTAGTTCACTATTAGCTAATCAGTAACTTCCTAATGACAGAAGTCTTTTGAGAGAGAAACAGAAAACTTTTGATGTTTTTGTAAGGTTCTGGATAGTAATTCCTTCCAATGGATTCGGTAACACTTGAGTCATTACTAGTGGGTTACCATGAGCTACACTTTAGAATACTGATCCAAATAATTAATAATTTCTTTAGAATGATGTAATAACACATGAGTCATTACTACCCAATACTTTACAAATCCCTCAAAAGCTTGTAATGATTTCAGTCATTACTAGAGAGTTATCATGTTATTTATTTCTGATCCAAATAATAATCCTTTCTCAAGGATTTTGTAATACTTGGGTCATTACTAGTGGGTTACCACAATCTTCACTTTAGAATTAATTATACATTTTGCATTATTCACAATAATTATGAACCTGTATACAATGGTTCTTAGTAGTTTTCTGGGAGATATGAAAAAAAAAAAAGTTGTTATTGATTAGCCAATAGTGAACTACTACTTTCAATTTAGCGCTAACGTTGACTAATTCATTAATCCGAGTTTCTTGTTAGTTAATAGTAGTTACTAGAACGTTAATAGTGCATTAGTCATTTGTTCCTGTGTAGTTATTTATTAATGACGGAACAGGATTCTAAAGTGTTAGGCTACCACACACATTGTGGAACTGACTGAATGCACAGATGGTTAATGAATGTATTTCAAATAGGCCTGTATAGTTTGTTGTTGAGAATGAATGCATTTGTTTGTTTTACATTGCGTTTATAACAAACTCGTATTTGCTATGAGAGTCTGCTGCTGCCTAGTGGACAAGAGAAGTATTACTATCTCTTTCTCTACAGGATGCTCACGATATATTCGCTTATATTAGAATGTGAAATGATCTGGAAAATACTGGACACTGGACACATTTTGCATTTAAACATTGAGAATGTGTTTTTTTTTTTTTTATAAAAGTGGATTGTATGAAGAGAGCAGAGAGCATACAAGTATTGTGTGTACAAATATTTATCACAGTCATTGTAATCATCAAGTTACAATAATAACAATGTATAATGAAACATATGTAAAACTGTTATATAAAGTTGAAAAGTAAAAGGCATAATGCAAAAGAGAAGCAGCTTTCAATAGGTTATTATTTCACTGAGGTAGAAAATGAATATAGGATGATACAGTACATATGCTGTATGGAAATGGTCATTTAACCAATGTAATTTTCTATCAGTATTTTTTATTGTTATTGTTATTATTCACTTTTGGGTTTTACCTATATTTTTTATACGTTCAATGCAATGAACTTGTTTTCTCATTTAAGGAAGTAGATCTGAAAATCTTAATGGTCAATATTAATCATATCAACCATGTTCACATTCAAATCTAGTGGTACTGTATGTTCACATTTGTTTTTAGAGTAAAAGAAAACAAACCTTGTATGAAACAATGCAATGTATAACTGATACAATACTGAGCAAATAAAATCAATTGCAAATGTTTCATATTGTGGTATAAGTTCACAGTCCACAATTTAAAAGATATAAACTGGAGAAAAGAAAATATTAAAGACAGAATATGTATAGAGAAATCATTTATGCATCAAAACGGGGTGTGCTTTCAACACTATTTTAAAGAGATCATAACATAATTTATTTGTTTTGAAAGTATTTTCCCCCTGCGGTTCACCACAATGTTTAGCACCAAAACCCATAATTTAGTGTTACATTACGATTTCCATCCTCTTTCTGACCCACAGAATTCAACAAGCTGTTTTTTTTCCCATAAATGAAAGCCTCTTTGCAAAGCCTTCATTACATTACATCTGGGAGCCAGAAACAACACAAGGTTTGCAGATCTCACCATCTTACTATTCTTATTGTTAAATACAAACAATAGCATTTTCTGCTGCTGTAAAAATGATAGTATCCATTCTACTTCCTCCTCATTATATCAATTTGACTGGGTGGGCCAAGTTGCTGAACACCAAGTAGGTATCAGTAATGTGTAAATGTGTTGAACCTTACATCAAAAAGTTTGGAACAAAGCTGTTTTTACACAGTACATCAAACTCTTTCATTTTCAAAGATGTAGAAAAATTTCAATTGTTAAGCTGTTAATTCTTTCTAGATATTCTAGATATAGAAACAGTACTTGTATGTTAGTTAAAGTAATTTCTAATTAATTAGTAATTAACTGTAAATATAAAGTATTTGTTTTTCTTCTTTTTTTTCATAAAAAAAATATGAGGTTGATATGTGGAGGATCTCTTTGGGCTGATTTCATAGAAATATTGTTATGTTATTCTCTTGCTTGTAATAGTAGCAGGTGACTGGTGTGGTAACTTGTCATTTGTTGGAGTGATCCGAAAAAGCGTCATGCACTGAAGTTGAAGACTCCGTGGAATCCATAAGGAATGTTGACAGGCACTTCGGCTCTTCCCAGCTCTTCAAATGTTTTGGCATCTAGGACTAAAAGAAATGTACTCTTGTCCTACAGAGAGAAGAGAATGAAGGGGTTAAGACAAAAGATGCATTGATAAATGTTATATACAATACAGTGTAATAATTTCTCAACTGATTTTTGTCAACATAATTCAATTTCTTATAAAGCAGGTAAATTATAGAGCTTATGTTTCTTTTTAAAGGTTTTTTTTTTTCTTTTTTTTTTTTTATACATACATTCAAGGCTGTTTTGTACCTTAACTGGTGTGATGATCACAGACAGGATGACTCCATCATCCTCTTCCACAGCATTGGGTGAAAGAATGAAGACAGGCTCTGATGGGTAGAGATCAGGCTGGCGCCATACCTGTAAAACAAATTTATTTAGCAAACATGCACTCTTAACATTGTGTGCCACGTGGACAGGAAAAATTTGGGAAATTTTATTGATAGGTATCAGTCATGATGTCATTAATTTGATCTCACCTTGAACTTTTTGCTTTCCAGATCCATCTTAATTAGAGAGTCACCCACTAGGTGACGGAAGCCACAACCATAGTAGTATCTATAAGGTTTGGTGTTATATCTGGCGTAATTAATATGTGGAAACTCCAAACCACCGTAGTCTTTCAGGTCTTCGCCATGTAGATCCTCAAATGTGCAAAACACCTAAGAGAGAGACAGTTTGCGTCCTAAAAGAGATGAAGGCCCTCCAATAAACCAATGCACTTTTGTGTCACGTATTAGTCACTGTTATAAAGAGCAAATAAAAAAAAAATTAAAAATCAAAGCTTTCTACTTAATACACCAAGTCTAAGTTCTGTTACATTACTGTTCAAAAATTTGGGGTCGGTTAGATTTTTTGTTTTTGAAATACAGTATGTCCCTTATGCTCATCAAGGCTGCACTTATTTGATCAAAACTACAGTAAAACAATACTACTGTGAAATATTATTCAAATTTAAAATAACTTTTCTATTTTAATACATGGTCAAATTCTGTATTCCTTTGATTTTAGCAGCCATTACTCCAGGCTTCAGTGTCACGTGATCCTTCAGAATAAAAGTCTATTAAAAATAAAATCTTGCTGACTCCAGTAGTGTTGGAACCAGCATAAAGACAACACCTGGTTTTTGGTACGGCAGACAGCAGTAGCGGTGCTGTCAGGCCGTGTGTTGAGATTCTGTTCCAGCAGGGTTTCACTGGTGATGTTGAGAGGCAGCACAAAACGACGGGGAAATGGCCTGCTCATGGTGTTATACATCTGAGAGAAACAGAGAGCCACAGGACAAATGCGAATGGGATTTACAGTATGTAAAATTATATAAATCTGTGCTTGAGAAATTTGTTGCTGTTGCTGTTGTTATCATTATTAATATTATTAAGATAGACAAAGAGAGTTTAAGGATAACCTCATCCAATGCCTCCCCTGATTGACGCAGGTTCTGGATGAGGAAGTTGTTTATGGACTGGCCGTCATCAGAGCAGCACATGTCTAGCATGAGGAATCCATCCTGCTCAAAAGCATTGATCTGATGGAAGGTGGACAAGGCCTTGGTGTAGTACTTCACTGGCATCTCCTGCAGAGAGATGCAGATTAGTTGGTTAAAGTGTAATAGTCGCCTGAAGAATAATTGTCTTGATGTTCTCAGTCAGCTTTCATTGAACCATATGAAGCAGAATCAGCAAACAAATATATTAATAAACTCATATGGAGACCACGGGAAGTCCATCTGCTCCATATTGTTCTCAGTGCCTCTGTGAGACAATTGTCATGATTGCTGTCTTACCTTTCCAGTTTGTTTGTCAATAAGGTGGAATATGGTTTCCTGGTTGGGGTCCCAGTGAACACCCTCATTTAGTGATTTTCCCCTTAGTCTACCAGTCACTGTCTTAAACAGGTCCATCTTAATGGGCTGCTCGATGAACACTACATAGTTCTCTGACATGCCTGAAAGGTTCAGGAAAATAAAAGAGGCTTTTCAGTGCTGCATGATTATAACATTCAGAGTGCCTTGCAATAAAATTACACATGACTCTATTACAGTAGCTTTGCAATAAAATTACACATGACTCTATTACAGTAGCTGTACAATAAAATTACACATGATAGTCATTCTTCATGACAGCTTTTCTTCTTCACTCACCAAAGCTGTGGTAATAGGAGGGTTTGGATTTGTCACGAGGGGCAATAGAGCATAATATTTTGGCTCCCTCTAGAGTATCTTCTGGGCCGTCTCTTTCTGGTGGCACCCTGATGATGTTATAGAAAGCCCCTATAAAACACATCACAGCCCAACATCAAGCCTCTTAATCCTGAAGTGGCACTGCACTGAGATTGGTCAGCACATAAGGATAAGACAGGAATCTAACCTTTGTTTCTGTATGAGTTGCCCATGTTGTAAGCTGTGCCATCTGGATCAAAGTGTGGATGAGCAGTAGCACCATTCACAGCAATGAACTTGCTCCAGTCAACCCAAAAAATCATCCTTCTTAGACATGACAAGCTGGTCAAAGCTGGTGACTATAGGCAGGTTATTTTTCATACCTTCTGTTTGGACTCCAAAGTATCTGGATCCACTCTGTGCATGTAGTTTGTCTCTGTGCTGACATAATAGTCACCCTTGTATTTAACAAAGTTGACACTGGCATTATCTGTTGGCTCTGGAATTGGAGAGAGGGGAATTAGTATCACAAATATCTTTTTCTTCTTCTTCTTCTTCTTCTTTTAAACTTTGAGGCAGAAATGGATTAACACAAAGTTTTGGACTTTTTTTTCTTTGTTGTTTTACAAATTTCTTCTGTAAATCTGACAAAGCTGCTTGTTATCAGATTTTTTTATTAACATAAACCAGGATTAATTATATTAAATTAACCATGATTCATTTTGTCACAAGTTTCAAGAACTGTATATTTTTCAATAAATAACTATTAATTGAGAGGGAAAATCATTTTAGTTTCAACTTAATTTTATGTGTTATGGAGCATTTTAATTTAGCTAAGAGTTTAGGTAATATTAGAGCTGCTTATTTTCTGACTTCTTGAACAGAAACTGGGATTATTAAATTACCCTTCCTTCATTTTGTGATTCTAGACTTTTTAAGAACCACGTTACTGAATAAAAACAGTACTGTGATATGATTTCAATTTAAACTTCTTTAAATGTATTTCATCTGTTATTAGTTGAATTAAAATGACAATTTATATTACTTTAGCGATATCATTAATTATAATTTCTC
This sequence comes from Cyprinus carpio, assembly GCF_018340385.1. Classification (NCBI taxonomy): domain Eukaryota; kingdom Metazoa; phylum Chordata; class Actinopteri; order Cypriniformes; family Cyprinidae; genus Cyprinus; species Cyprinus carpio. The sequence continues at coordinate 17,256,834 of NC_056576.1, forward strand.
AATTAAATACATTAAAATCAGCCTTCTTGGAAGTTTGCTGAGGCCCTCTGGATGAGAACCGTTTTAAAATGATGAAACTGCCCCCCCCCCCCCCCCACGTTGATTTTAGTTGTGTAACCCACATAGCCAGATGCAAACCTTTGTGGCATTAAGTCACACTTCCACAATACTGACAGTTTAAAGGACTGGATTTTCTCTCTAATGGTAGGTTTTGTTTAATCATTTCTCAAGGCATTGATCCTAAAGATGGTTGTGCAATTTTATCCTTTTAAAAGACCCTGTGCAATTACTGTGTAATTGCCTCAGTTGTAATGTCCAGAACACTGCCAACTCCATGTCAACACTTTAATAGTACTGTCACTTTATTTAATCTTAATTGATTGCTTGTGGTATCTGATTTAAATGTATTCTTGTGATTACAGACATACAGTTCTTTGTCTAAGATGACTTTAGACAGAATTCCACTGACCACTCCTGTTGTGCTCTTGAGCAAGGCCCTCCAGAGAAATGCCTGGTTTACGCTTTCAGAAAACAGAAAGAGCTTTGTGCAACATTTTAAAAACCGTCAGCTTTTGGTGATGTTTGAATTTTCTAAACCTACTGAGATCCATTTCACCATGGTTGTCAGCAAAACAAGTAAATTTCCTTACTGTCATTCACACATATATTCACAATTTCTACAAACTTGGCATCTCAAATCTAGACAGGAAGCGCTGAAAGAAGTTCTTGCAGGGATCAGGTAGAGCCAAAGTGCCAAACTCTGAAACTATGATGCGGTTCCTCTCGCTGTTCTGCGTATACGAGTCGCTGCACAAAAAACGGCTTCTGTATGTCACCTGACCGTCCTCAATCTGAAAGCGATGCATCAAGGCCATGCCATCAAACCAGTGGTTATAGCTGAGGAAACATTTACATTGGCAAGTGTCAGCCTGAATGTTCATGTAGAGTCTGAATTACATATAATAATTGTGATCAAACAGATCACAAATCAAAATTTAGAATAACTATCTTCTGTAAAAGGTTGTCATGGTTGTGCCTGCTTTACCTACTACTTCTACCACTGCACATACTGTACCAAATGATTAATTATACCTTAGTTTCCATGTGTCATTAGCTTTAAAGGCAATTACTAATTGCAAGAAACAGAGATTATAAAATGTATTTAGTTAATTTATTTACTATTCCTCACATTCCAGTGATTCTGGTTAGATCAAATATCACCATATGGTCATATACTCACTGCTGATTCCCAAACTCAAACTTTCCTGGACCATTCCGCAGCAGACTCCCATGGATCCAGGTTGGGATGGTGCCTTTAACTGTGGTGGGGATGGGCTCAGGTGTCTCCTGCACCGAACTTACCAAGGGGGTGATGTCTGGCAGCCCATGCACTTTTGTGAAGTTTGTTTTCTGTGCAGCAGCTGTAAAAATCCAGATAACAAACTGTGATTGACATAATATACAAAATCTGATTGCTTTGCAAGTTGACAGATCAGAATCTGTTCATGAAAAGAATAATCAGAATAATGTTATAAAGATGTACTTATAAATACAAATTTGTTCTGAAATCTAAAAGTGATAAGCTGGTAATAAAATGTCACTTTTTTATGAGTTGTCAACATTAAAGTTTGGTACACAGAGCAAATTTTTTTTTTGTTTTTTTTATGTTATTGTAATGTTATTTTTGAGTGTTTTAAATTCTGGTTATAATCATTACTAATAGTTTACATTATTTTTAACATCATTTTATTTTCAAATGAAATGTTTTATTTTTTATTATTAGATTTTTGTATTAATTGTCTTATTTGATAATGAAAAACTATTTAATTACACTTTCTTTAAAGGTGCAGTTCGTACAGTGTATTATACAATTACATTGTAAGTAATATTAATTAACAACATATACTTACAATAGGGTTACGGTTAGAATTCTGGTTTGGTTTAGGGTTAGTAGCATGTAATTATGCATATTTTACTGTTAATATAGTAAGTACATGTATACATATTTAACATGTATAACAAGGACAATGTATAATAAAGTGTTACCCTATATTTCTTTACTGACATTAATAAAGACTAATAAATTCTTTAAAAATATATTTTGCTCATTGTTAGTTCAGTTTAGCTATTCCATTTACTAATGTTAACAAATGGGTCCTTATTGTAAAGTGTTACTGACACTTTTATACAGAGGTCCTCAACAATCTTAACTGCAAGGTTAGCTAACCCCGAGTTATATTAAATTATATAGCCATAGCAAGTCACAGATTTGCAGACATACTACACTGCTCCATCAGTTATGTCAGGTGAAAGAACAAAGTAAAAGATTAAAGTCAACAAATGGCAGAGCGGATAGGCAGAGAGTCAGCGATATTACAAAGAGAAGCATTACCTCTAGAAAAACAGTCCCTCTCTACTCTACACGCTCACATGTACTGTGATACACTAATGCATAAATAATGAAGCAACTACACAGATAAACAGAGACACCTTTTTCAGAAAAGTCAATCTTGTGATCAAATCAAAAGTAGTTAAATTCAGTTAATCATAATTATGCTGCTAAATATAAACCTAACACTCAAAAGCCATGGGACTTAAAGTATATCCCACCCTCTCTCATATGAATACCGCAGCTGCTTTAAAACACAGGAGTGTGCTTTAATACACTGCATCGCTTCACACAAACACATATATGAACAATCACAAAGCCTGTGCAGTAACGTACAACAAAAAGTGAAATTTGCAGATGTGCATCAGTGCAGAAGAGCTCTCAGATTCTTACCAATGGTTTGAGGCTTTTTGCTGGACATCCTGTAGATTAATATGAGGCTGCACCCTTTATCAGATGAAGAACAGTGTGACAAATTGTAAAGAGCAATAAAGACTATGTGCACGCGATGGGAGGAGACAAGCACAGGAGTTACATCACACAGGATTATATCATATAACACAGCAGTGGAGGGGAGGGCAGTGCGGTGCTGGCTGGGATGTAATGTGAAATAACAAGGCTGAAATAAATATCAGCTGAACATACAACAAGAAGTTCTGTAACACAAAAAAAATGCACATTAAACAATTATATTTTGAGAAAATGGCCTACATTATCACATGCACAAAAGGGCATATAATAAAGGATGTTATTATAGACAAGGACTATTTTGCATTGTTTTTAACCTAGGCTACAGTCATTCTTTTTACATTTACTGTGACTTGTTTTTGTGCTTGTCAGTATTTCAGTTATTCAATGCTGCGCAATGCAAGCCCATGAGGATAATGTCACAGCTCTTAGTACGGCGGTAAAGTTAGATTTTAACGTTTGACCTTCATTAGACATTGTTTTTTTTGGGCCAATTAAACTCTTTGTGGCTGTTGTGTTTTGAGCCCAAACTAATTCAGATAGACATCAAATATCTTGCCCTTTACATTGCACAAGGCTTAATTTCTAAATTAACCATTTAAATTCATTTTTATATACGGTACTGAATCCTTATTTTTCATTTTTTATATACTGTACCCACTTAAATTAATTTAACTCTGACACCATTTGAGATAAAGGTATCAAATCAACTTTAAAAATCTATAAATAGCATTCCCTATGATGCACAAGGCTTTTTTTTCTGATTATGCTTTTATTGTATATATATATAGTACTGAATACATATTTTTCATGTTTTATATACTGTACCCACTTAAATTAATTAAAGGAGACATATTGTGCCCCTTTTTACAATATGTAAAATAAGTCTCTGGTGTACCCAGAATGTGTCTGTGAAGTTTCCGCTAAAAATACTCCACAGATCATTTATTATAACATTTTGAAAATGCCTATTTTGAGTGGAAGCAGAAACACTGTTTTTCGGCCTGTTTCTTTAAATGCAAATGAGCTGCTGCCCACCGCCCCCTTTTCCAGAATAGAGCTGCTTCATTACAGCTCTGACCTGCTAAAAACATCTGTTTGGTTCTGATTATCATGTTTATCGTGCTGAAATCATGCGTTTTAAATCAAATTCGTTTGAACTTCTGATACATGTTTTCTGAGTGCACACATCTAAAGAACATGGACAGAAAGCGGCTTTCACAGCATGTGAGTACTAAACTTAAGTTCTCATTCACACACAAGTTTACATTAAAAACACACAACTTACAAAAACAGTCGGTTATGTCTGTGAATGTAAACAGCTGGGAAATAAATCACATATGCATTTTAGATCTGTGTGGCAGAAGCAATATACAGTAAATAAGTCAATAATCCACTGCTCTCGTCTTCTCTGAGTCTGGGACTCTAATGTAAATATTGTTCTGTTCTCCCCTGTGCAGCCAAAGACAGAACAGTTACAGTAGCATGTTTTGTTCAAACTTTCATCATGGCATTAGAACTGGTACACCGTTGTCACTTGCGAAATCAAAATGATTGCAGTTGGTGTAAATTTACAGATTAAGGGGCGGTAATATTATATAATGAGATCCCTTTGCCATGTCACAAACGCGGAGCGAAATCAGACGCGCTGGTTTTTCTCAGATGCTTTGCAGACTTGCAGAAAAAGGCTTACCGTTACTGGGTTAATTTTTTTCACGTTTCCTTGGTTGGTAGATGCACCGGGGACCTGATTATAGCACTTGACACCCAGAAAAGTCCGATTTTCATGATATGTCACCTTTAAACTCTGACACTGTTTGAGATAAAGGTATCAAAACAACTGTAAAATATTCAGAATACTGTTCCCACAAGGCTTGGTTTTTCAGATGTCTTTATTGTTTTTATGTACAGTACTGAATCCATATTTTTCATTATAAGATGCAGAGATAATCAGTAATAAAAGCTTATCCTTGCATTTTTAAGCACACTTGTTGACATGATTAACTAAAACAGGTCATATACAAGAGAACGATATCTATACACCTTAATAATAAAGTATATTATTATTAAGGTTTTGTAAAGGGAGCAAAACGCTTAAGTAAAAGCGTTGCGTTCATATTCTGGGTTCTGCATGTTGTTTTAATATCACTGGTCTTAGTACAATCACGCCAGCATTTTAAACCTACAAACCACAAGCTTTTTGGTTGTTATTTGTTGAAATAAATGCTTCAGTGGGTCATGTACTGTCGCTGACTGAACCACCAAGCTCCTGATTCTCCTTCTGTGGTCACTAGAAAAATGAGTTTTTCAATTATACGTCGTCAAGGAAGCGTGATAATAAAAGATCAAATTAGGTGAAGGGCTATTGTTTCTCCAATAAATTGACTATACCGAACAAAAAAGATGCTATCGAACACAACAAAAATTCTACATTAAGCTTTTTCCTCCCATTGAATGATGACTAAGAATCCCAAGGATTCATAAGCCATGTAAGAATGATGAATGACTACCCTTTGGCGTTTTATTTTCATATAAACAAAACTATCATTGTATCAACTAAAAGGATTTTTACCAACATTTCACATTAATCTCATTAGTTGCTATAAATTTTTTGCAATGTACTTGCAATTCAGGTGTTCCTTGCTTGATTCAACAGTTTACAACCACTACTAAATGTCAAATGCAGCCCGCACTTCTGCAATGGAATTTTATTTTAATTTTTTTTTTCATACTCATTTCATTTCATTGGTTAACAGCCCTATGTTCCTTATTATTCTAACATAATTTAATGATACATAAGAATTTATAAAGATTTGAACTAGCGTGTAATTTAGATAGGGAAAATTGCTCTGTATAAAAACAAAATCATAATAATGTATAATATAATTAAAAGCCTGTAAATCATTTTAATATGCTTAAGTAAGAGCAAGAATGATAGATAGAACATCATGAACTTTTGCATTAGAAATAAAAACAAAGCACAAAGTGTGTTCAAGTAATTTGTTGTTTTTTGTAAGCACAGATGTGACCTACACAGACACTGTGAATATGAGCATGCATTCCTAATAAAACTGAAAAGCACTGACCTCTGCTGGACATTGACAATAACTGCTTGTGAATATGAGTGTGCTTTGCTGGTAATTGTGAATAGCTGTTGAATTTGTTGGTAATTGAATATTACTGCTGAAATATTAACAACCGTGGGGTCCTCTGTAATGCTCAGTTTAATAAAGGTCATTGAACACAGTGCATTGGCTTAATTGGAAAAGGAAAAGAAAAGGATATTTCACATTGCTCCTCATTTAGCCAACAATTAAAAAGTTTTTGTGAAATATCACTATGACAAATTTTATTCAAACGTAACATTTTAAGAGACGGAATGTCTTCTGTTAAACTGAAGGTATTTACCTTTTCAAAAGACTTGGACAAGTACCTAAAATGGTGATAAATCTATCAAGTCAGTTTAATTCTGGCCATATAATCATATTCGGCCAGGGCATTGCAATTGACCGAGACCCACACTGGCTGAAATAGCAAATAGCCCAAAGAACGGTGGCTGTGTGAGAACAAGACGCCAGCTTTAGAGCCCGCCAGCTTGACCTTAACATACATAGGACATATCTTTAGGGACATGACCAATCCCCCCTGCAGAAGGACAAAAACACAGAAATAAAGTAATGTTTCTAAATATAGAATACAAACAGTTTTTGTAACGACATTTCCCTTAATTTAATACTGCATAACTTCACTGATGGTTGAGGTTGCCTCATCAATGTCAATAAAAAACCACCGATACAGACAAGATAAAGCACGATGCTTCAGATGAGTGGAGAGATACACATGCTCTTACCAGTGTCCTTGCAGTGTGAAGCTGCAGCAAATAAGTACTCCCTAGTGGACCAGGATAACAGTTATTTCAGCCATACCTATAACCTCATTTACTCAACAAATTCACCACCAGTGCTTGGAGGCCTGCCCTTTTGAGACATATGCAAAACAAACAGAAATTAGAATTAACACGTTCGCTTGTAGTAAATAGAGTTGCAGAAAACAGTATCTTTTTACTACAGTAAGAATAATTTAGTATAAATAATTGCTTTCCTTCTAGTATTTCTGTTATCAGCATTTTTATAAGACTAACCATAGGCTTTTTACCTTATTCAAAAGCCAACATTAAGGCATTAAATGACAATGCTTCAATTTCAGCAGTCTTACTTAATATAATTGACAAGAGAATTTGGTCCGATATAAAATTTATTACAACATGTAATAATTTTTACTGGAATTGCAATGGCCAGAAACAACAGTTACCTGGTTTTGCTTGAGCATTTGTGTTCAATTTCCTTGCATTACAAATGGAAGAAGAGAATAATCATGGAAAAAACTATAAATACATTTTCATGATTAGATAGTGAGTGTGGTAAGAGCATGGAGTCCTCCGCTGTCATTTGGGAATGGCCAAACGCCTCTGAATATACCCACAGCAAGCTTAACATGGTATACATATTGAGACAAGACATGTCTGTGCCATAATTCATTCGGTCCAAGAACGTGGCAGAAAGTGTGGAGCTCGAGCAACAAGACAGATTCCTAATTTTTGTGATAAGGTTTCTGTAGCAGTAATTCAGCCATGAGTTTGTTTTCACCATAACTAGACAAGACACAAATGAAAGTGGTTGTGTGGAGCTAGTATTTTTTAGATTTTGACTGTTTGAGCTAATTTGCTAGTATTTTTTAAAATGTTAATAGAGATAGTTGCTGTGGAGAGCAACAGAAACGTTCGTAAAATAGTGCAATAGTATAGTCGAAGGAATAGTAATAAAATAAAAAAATATTTTATTTACAGAGGCGTAATACAGATTCCATAAAACGTAAAACGTTCTGTTGAAACAACAGAACAGAGGGTTTCTTCAAAGTGCATGAAATGCATACCTTGAATGTCATTACATATAAGTCATTTCATTAATGGGAACGAAGAATTTTTTGAAAAATATTTATATTAGATATATATTAATTACATTCTTTCAATTTGTTTTTTTTTACAAATCAAAAAAACATATGCCAAGGAAGAAAAAAAATAAGTCAAAAAAAGAAAGAGTAAAAATAAGATAAAATAAAAGAAAAAAAAGAAACAATAGTTTACACAACAAAAAAATGTATGACAAGAAGAATAAGCGTCTATAATGAGCCTTGTCATGACGTCATATTTTTGCGTCGGAAGTAGTTGTGTTTACGTCCATGCCTGTGCATAAGCGCAGTTGCGTTATCCTTCACATTTTCCCGTTCATATAACCTGTCAGTAAAGTTTCGCCATGGCTGATTTTAATTCTAGCTTTGATATGCCGTCGGCTAGTTCATCTGAAAGCGCTGAAGCTGCGGAGCTCCAGCGTCTGATTGCAGTAGAGCAGCAAAAGGCTCAGTTTCAAGCGCAGGTGGGTAACTCTTCAGTAACTTACCGCTTTGCTGTCATCCAAAACCAAGCCTGATGGGTTTTAACCCTGTTTAACACTATATTCAGGTTCACAACTTTATGGATGTTTGCTGGGATAAGTGCATGGACAAACCGAGCTCCAAGTTGGACTCACGAACTGAGACTTGTCTCGTTAACTGCGTGGAGCGTTTCATCGACACGACGCTCACCATCACCAACCGCTTTACGCAGATGGTCCAGAAGGGCGCGCACTGATTGAAGGACAACTGTCAATAAGCCTACCACGTATTCTTTATGTTCTCGGTGTACGTCTGGGAGGTTATTTTACTGCTCCTTAGGGGTGTGATGAACCCTTTCACACTCGCGAAAAAAAAACAACAACAACAAAAAAAAAAAACCTACAGCCCTTTCTCAACAACTCAACAAATAGAAAATGTGTATTGATATGTGTATCGCTGCTGTACCAATACAGCCAGCAAAGAACGATTATTTCTGCTGGAAATAAGTACTGGCAGTTTCCAGTACTGACTGTCCACATCTGTAAACCTGACTGGTTTAATTGTGACGTTAAATAAATCAGAAGTTTCAATGAAACAAACGTGAATGATCTTCTGTTTTCGAAAAGAACACAACATTTGTGAGCTGTTTTGTTTTTGTATTAAAATGTTTTTTGTTTGTTTATTTTTTTGCCCTTGTCTGCATGAGTATGTATGCATGTAATGATAACAGAGCTGAGTGCATTTGTACATTGTAATGGTGTGATACCTAAACTTTAGCATGGATGCTATTGAATTGTTGTTGGATTTAGATTCTCTCTCTTTTTTTTTTTTTTTTTTTTTTTTTTTTTTTTTTTTTGTAGCAAAAGAGCATAGAGTAATAATAATCCATTTACTGGTTATCAACCATGGCATGAAACATGCTTATTGGTATAGGCCAGAATTTCAAAGTTAGTAAATTCCTATAATTTTAAATATTATTATTATTATTATTATTATTATTATTATTTTATTTAGTATCTTTTATACTATATATTTTTGACATTTGGAAGTGATATACATCAAGAAGAAACAAAACTATTTTGTTCAGCAAATGTTTAACTTTCAGGAAAAAAGTTTGCCAAATACTAAGACTAAATGTCTTTTTGATTTTCACCAGTGGTCTATACTATTACTACTAGACAATCGCACGAGATAGCTCTTTATTATACACTAGCTCTTAAAAACTCTTACTGTAAAACCCCAAATCTGGTTTTGCCTTCTAATCCAAAACAATGCAATATTGTAAGAGGACTCCATACGACAGGATTAATCTTAAGGCCGCAGAGGTCTGCTTCTTTGCTTTGAGGCTATGCCCTTCTTTGTTGTTTAGTGTGCTCAGTACAAAGTGTCCTTTGATAGAGCTGTGTGTGTAAATCTTGCAGGAAGGGCTGCTTTCAGCCATTCTAATTAAAGTCAGGAAGCAGATAGGTTAGCTTCGTGCTCTTACTTGATTATCAGAGCATACAGGAAGGGTCCTCTCAAGCAAAGCCTTTGATGCCTTGAAGCAAAACGGACTGGACACTACCAAACACTGTGTACACTCTTGGAACAAAAACTCTTAATATTTTAAAATATTGAACAACAAAAATATATCTCAAGTCCCTACATTACGTGGGTCGTGGGATTAGATGTAGCTTTATACTTTTTGTCAAAACTATAGCATGGTAAGACATTACAGTTTTTAATTGTAGAGACCATTGTGATTAAATAATCTACATAACAAGAAAACAAATAACATGTAAAACAACAAAAAGGGTTCTGCTGAGATTATTTAATCTTCAAGGAAGAAGTACTTAAAAGCTCAGAATTTATAGCATTTTTTCTGTATTATTCAGTTTATTCATTTATAATTATTATTAATATTTTTTAGACATCTATTCAATTATTATTATTGTGTATATTCTTGCTATATTTTCCATTATTATGGCACTATCTTTTTTAGTTAGTAGTGTTTTTTTTATTATTAAACTAGTTTTTCAATACTCTCAACATAAATATCAACTGTGCAAAAGATCAATATTTGTGTTTACTAATTAATTTGAACATAAGAATAAAGGCCATCTCTTCGGTGTGAAATGAACACTAAAGGAGTGTTCTGTGTTAAGGAGTGCTCTAGTTAAGTTGTGATGAAAGAGTTGACTGTGTACTTGGAACACTAGCTTGTGATGTAGAATTCAGTTTCATTCTTATCAAGGATGCCCACTAATATGCCTCAGTTCTCTCTTCAAACACTTTCTTCAAAAGAGAGCCCTATGAAAGAAAAATACCAGAGACGTTGTGGCAAGATATGCAGAAGAATGATCAAAGAGTATTTTCAGAATGGTTGGCTAAAAAAAATGATTGTTAAAAAAAAAAAAATCCTTATCCCCTTTTCCATTTTTTCTGACTCTGCATATGGTAACTTTCATGTATTATCCTTTTGTGATAATGAATCTGGATTAAAAACACCCGGATATAATAGGGTAATGTAGGAAACAGTATCTGACAAAAATCCTCATATCCTTTTTTTATTATTATTAAATTACATGGAGAAAATAAATCCCTGTCCATAACCTTCACAAAGACCCACTGTATGTACTTATGCCAGGCTGAAGCTCCAAGATCAACAACTTCTTAATTAAAACTTGTGTATAATAGGATCTAAATCTGGTATGATCTGTATCAAAAAATCTGGCATGTCTGTGCCATCTCTCTTCCTGTGTCAGTCTGACAGAGCCTGAAAGAGCCCTAGTGTCTGAAGCATCACTATACACATTGATCCTGACACCTCAGGGACAGTGGGACCTGTGTTTGCTTTGGACAGCAAAGGGGCCATCTGGGAAATCCATCCTGGTCTGGCCCCTCTCCATTCTCTGTCAGAGTTCTGCTGTCAATGATACGTTCATCATTTCCTTTGAAATCTGTAGTACTTAAGAGATTAGGAACCCTGCATCTATGAGGTCAAGTTTTTCACACAGCTGACACAATAGCATGTTAAAATAATAAAATTGTTGTTATTATGGTTTCAACACTTACTGTTGACACAGCTTAATTCTCATTGGTTTAAACAACAGTGAGGTTTTGTTATAATGGATGGAAATTAAATTACTTTAGTTGTCTTGTTTATATATATTTTCATGTAAAAGTAACAGAATTTAAATTACATCAAGTTATCAGCAACAAAGCACATCAGTGTGAATCACGTGATGTTCACCTTCAATCTTAAATGAGCATGATGATGTTGACAGCATCTGAAATCCCACACTTTCCTACCATACAGTAGAAAAACAATATATGAAAAGAGTATGTCTGAATTCAGTACAAAACAGTAGGTAAAGGAACCTGGATAAACTACTACTTCCGGTGAAACTCTAAAATGCGATGGACACTTTGGGCCTGTCCCAATATCCACACTTGTGGACTTTGCCACTTGAGAGCATGTGTATGCAGCAGAAAGTGAGAGTGCAAAGCTGTTCCAGGTCGGAAAAATGGCAAAGCTCAGTGCCATTACTGCACAGTCTGAGCATATATGCCATCATTCATCACATTCAGTAACTCAAGTGAAAGTGTGAGCTGTCGAGGAAACTTTGCAGTTAATTTAATTCAACATTATATATAATTTGTGTAAAACGTAAAGTGTAAATATTTTATTAGTGCAGAGATGAGTATGTGTTTTTTTTTGTAAAAGGTTTGCAACTGCTTTTTATCACCTAGGCCTAATTAGAAGCACCACAATGCTTCTAACTACTGAACAGAAATTTAGAATTAATTTTAAAGTGCTAAGTATTAGTTAAAGTTTTTAAGTATTTGTGTGTGTGTATATAGGGTAAACATTTAAATTTGGGTAATTTATGCCAAATCTAAGTGGGAACCCTCTAAATAACCCCAGTGCTTAAGGGGTTAAATGTACAAAATGTGTAAATAAAGCTCTGTTAAAGGGGTCATATGATGTTGCTAAAAAGAACATTATTTTGTGTATTTGGTGTAATGAAATGGGTTTATGTGGTTTAAGTATCAAAAAACACATTAGATTTTTGTTTCTCCTCTGTGTTCTGCCTTTCTTAAACGTGTTGATTTTTACAAAGTTTATTGTTCTGAAAAGCGAGGTGTCCTCTTATTGGCCAGCTATCTAGTGCGTTGTGATTAGCCGAATACCTCAAGCGTGTGATGGAAATGTTACCCCCCTTAACATACTGTGATGCCGTGTGTCCCGGAGCGCCAAGACAAAAACATTAAAACCCATTATAAACGAGCATTGTTGCATTCAGTGTGGACATAATTACAGATTATTAGATAAGATTCGATTCAACTTTATTGTCATTGCACATATAAGGTACAAGGCAACGAAATGCAGTTAGCATCTAACCAGAAGTGCAATAAAGAGTAAGTACAGGATATACAGTGTCTACAATATGTTAAAAATGTACAATAAATATACAGATAAGGCAGTACTATGGACATAATCTACAGATTTTTAAATACTATCAGCATGATATACAGATGGGTGTACTATGAACATACTATACAGATGGATTATGTAATAATGGTATGTACACTATAAGCAGAACTCTGAGCATATGAACATTATTTACACTAGTGCAATGGACAGTAAAAAGTGCATAGAAAAATATTCCAGTGTGCAAATGGATCATTCAGTATTCTGGATGAACAGACAGTAGTGCAAGTAATAAGTGAAATGTTTTTTGTTTGTTTGTAAGCCAGATGTAGATGTTGAGGAGGGGTGAGGAGTGTGTGTGGTGTTTGTGGGGTGGTGGGGGTGGTGGTGGTGGGAGGGGGGGTGTCAGAGGGCAGAATTCAGTAAGGAGACAGCTGTAGGGAAAAAGCTGTTCCTGAGTCTGCTGGTCCTTGTCCGGAGGCTCCTGAAGCACCTCCCGGAGGGCAGGAGGTTACACAGTCTATGGTCAGGGTGAGAGGAGTCCTTAAGAATGCTATGAGCTTGACATAGACAGCGTTTTCTCTGGATGTCCTCAATAGCAGGGAGTGGAGTCCCTGTGATGCGTTGGGCGGTTTTCACCACCCTCTGCAGTGCCTTGCGGTCAGCAACTGTGCAGTTTCCATACCAGACTGTGATACAACTGGTCAGGATGCTCTCGATCTCACACCGGTAAAAGTTCACCAGGATGGCTGAAGACAGCTGGTTCTTCTTTAGTGTCCTGAGGAATAAGAGGCGCTGGTGAGCCTTCTTGACATGACCAGGCTGGAGGTGTTTGTGGTCCAGGACAGGTCCTCCGAGATGGTTGTTCCCAGGAACTTGAAGCTGGAGACACGTTCAACAACCATCCCGTTAATGTGGATGGGGTCGTGCGTGCTTCCTTTCTTCTTCCTGAAGTCCACAATGAGCTCCTTTGTCTTGCTGGTGTTAAGGAGCAGGTTGTTGTTAGCGCACCATGAGGCAAGGTGCTGTACCTCCTCCCTGTAGGCAGTCTCATGTTTGTCTCTGATGGGGCCAATCATCGTGGTGTCATCTGCAAACTTCATGATGGAGTTGGATCCATGCACAGACTTGCAGTCGTGGGTGTAGAGGGAGTAGAGGAATGGGCTCAGCACAGCCCTGTGGTACGCCGGTGTTGAGTGTGATGGTGGTGGAGCAGGTGTGGCCTGAACTAAACATGCTGAGGTCTGTTGGTCAAAAAAAACAGGTAAAATCCAGTTGGTGTGTGGGTCCAGTGTGTGGGTGGGAGGCATGTCCTTGATGGTGTAGGCTAGGACCAGCTACTCAAAGCACTTCATAACAATAGGTATGACTGCTATGCTGTGCCCTATTGCGGGCGACAGGGACAGGGCGGTAGTCATGGCGGAGTGTTTTGGCACTAGCACAATAGGTATGATGTGGACGGTAGTCAAAAGGATGTGGACTTAAAGCATGTTGGCACAGTTGCTTGGGTGAGGGACAGGTTGAAAATGTCTGGCTGCTCTGCACATGCCCTAAGCACATGTCCAGGAATGCCATCCAGGCCAGCAGCCTTGTGTGCGTTGATCCGGCTCAATGAAGTGTGGACATAAAACCATGTCTGCATTTGTGATTGGAGAAATGACAAACAACAAGCACTACTCTACACTGCTCAATACTTGCATTTGAATCATCAGCGGCAAATCCTTTACATAAGTAAACGTAATTACAGACTGTGAGTCAGAACAGCCAGCATTGTAGTCTTCTCTCCCAGGATCAGGAAACAGTCCTCCTTAAAATGCGCTGCACACATCTGAATATTTGGGTTGAACTGTTCTGGAACAGTGTTGTAAATACAACTTAACCAATGATTTCTAGTTGTGTCCTCTTTTGGAAGACCAAACAAAGTAGCTTTGCTTTCACAATGAAACACACAGCTTCTCCACAACATGGCGGCGGCGGTGGCAAAAGCGAGATTAAAAGTTACGCCTTCTTGCTTTGCGTGAACATTTGGGTGGTGTTATGCAAATCTTCCCACATTGTGACGTAGATGTGGGGGGGCATGTTAGAATGAGCTATGTTTGGAGGGTGTGGTTGACTGTTAACTTTTTATAAAGAATATATCTTTGGATTTGAGACTTTAGTCTTTGCAACTTTACAGATCTTCTTTATGCACCAAGAGCTTGTAACACTGCAAAGAGAAAGGAAAAGTTGAAATTGCATCAAATGACCCCTTTTACTATTTTTTTCATTATTTTATGGGGTAGGTTTAGGGTTGGGGTAGCTGTAGATGTTAATAAAACACAATCCAATAGGTGGAAAATTAAATTTCATTGTTAGTTTCCAGTCGGAGCTGTATCCCTTCTAGCCACAACCAAGTTCAAGCTCAAATCGGTGCACAACGTTGTGCTACGGTTTCCGGTTTGAACGACATGTTTCCTTGAAACCGTGTGCAACGGTATGCAACAGGGTTGTAGATACGAATAAATTCAAGAGTAAGTATATTGTTTGCACATGTTTATTTACATTAAAGGCAAAATAACTGAAATAATAAGAGCACAAGTATAGATTTGGAACTTCTTTAAGTCTGTCTAAATATCATTTAGTAATTGCAATGTCTTCTGGTCCATATCCTTTCCGAAGGTGTGCCAGACACTGATTAATAATATAACATAAAATTACTATAAATATTTACATATATTGCTATTGTATTGTTGAGTGACACTTTCATAAACTTTTCTATACTCCTCCGATTATCAGGGGCGTCGGACTGGGGGTAAAACCAGTACTGATTACCAGGGCCCCAAAGGAAGAGAGGGCCCTTGAAAAGTCTGGAATATATTTTATTTTACCTGGATATTTTCATGGGGGAAAGGGGGGGGGGGGCATCAGGACTGCCTATGCGTAGGGCCCGGGATCTTGTGCAACGCCCCTGCTGATTATATAATGGTAAATATTACAAAAACAGCACAACAACAATGATCAGCAATAATGATAAGCCTAATACCCACAATAAAAACAATAAGGCCATATAGATTATAACACAGTCTCAGAGGTAAAAAGTGGATTATCCTTAACCTGAAATGTTTGTCTTTTCATCCTGAAATGCGTGGCAAATGTTGGATCACAATAATTAGGAACCACAGTTTCCACAAATCTCTTCACTCGATTGGGATGTTCTCTTTTATTCTGGATGGCAAGGGCAGTGACTGTAACATTGAGCTTTTTTTGCAGTAGGCTATTTAACACGTATTTATACCGATTTTATCATGCTCCGAAAAATTCTTCAAAAAGAACACAAAGAATGACCTTCTCAGCTGCCATAGTTGCTCTGATGACTCTTGCGTCATCAGAACAGGGTGTTCCACGCACCACCATTTCCGTTTAAAAAACATTTTGCCGGGGCTGAACGCAGCCATGGACAGTCTTGCATACTTACTATCTGTTGTGCGCACGCGCTCTCAAGTGTCCAAGACCGCAAGTGTGGGTAGTTGGACAAGGCATAAAACACCTCACCATAGAGTTCGAGTCTTTTTTGACTGACTCCTTACACAGAACCAGTTCATAAGAGTCGTTTGTTCATGAATCGGACACTGCTGGTCTCACTGTGTTCGTCACTGGCTGCGCGCGGTAAACATTAGCTCGAACTTCAAATAGGTGACTTGCCGAAAAACTTGACCCACACTAAACTTTATGACTGTTATAATTGCAGTTTGGAGCTGTTATTGTGGCCAGGGGCATTGCACAGTCCTGATGCCACCCCCCCATGAAAATATCCAGGTAAAATAAAATATATTCCAGACTTTTCAAGGGCCCTCTCTTCCTTTGGGGCCCTGGTAATCAGTACTGGTTTTACCCCCAGTCCGACGCCCCTGATTGTGGCAAAAACAACAGTAACGGCAACGATTTCCTTTCTACACTGTCTTTCTGACAGCAGATGACAGACGGATTCCCATGATATATGGCAACATTTCCCTGACTGAAAAGGCAGCGTGTACCTACCCTGAAGGCATTCTTCATCTTGGCAATATCCTAAATACAGTCGACAAACCCAATGACGCTCAGACCATGGCTTGTGTTTATCTAGGGCAGATGCTCATATCCTTGACTCCTTTCATTGATCTGTTTTTGCTGTAGGTGTCTTTGTTATGGGTGACCTCACCTGAGCACATGAAGAGGATGAAGTCATTATTAAAGCCATTAGTTGCTGCAGGGCTTCTCCACCCAGCAGGTGAGCAGATTTTGTTTGACTTTGTTTTGTGTTTCTATGTGTTGTAATGCCTCTCGGCAGTATGAATGTCTTGAAGGTACTGACTCAGGACTTCTGTTCTCCAGGCAGGGAATTGTATTCATTGTAACACCTCCGAATATGTGCAACGTATATGTAATTGTCAATGTTACCACTAGAAGTCACTGTTCCTGCAACCATCTGTGTCCTGCTAGAAAGTAAAAACCCTCTTCTGACAGTTGTGTTGACAATATAATCCACTTAAGTTATTGATATATAGACTACAGACACTGTTCAAATGGGACAGCCATGTGGACTATATAAGGAGCAGCCTGACTAAAATCAGAACTTGAGCATTAATCCTAACAGTGTTTTTTCTCACTTCTTTCTGCATATGGTTCTGTTTTATTTCATTGATTGATTTTCATTTAAATAGTTTAGCATAACAGTATGGAACGGATTGATGGCTCTGGTGGCTAATATAATGTGTTTTGCTCTTTAAAAACAAGAATAAAAAAATGAATGACGTGGTGCTTTATGATGCAGTTATTATGGCCAACCAAGTACTTACAGTTTAGAGTTTAACAACATTCCTTTCATTCCTCAGAGCAGATATAAACCTATATGACACGTAGAACGCTTGATAATTTTACCAGCTTTACTTGCCAACATGTTGCAACCTCTAAATGGTCAATCTGAGAGTACAGGTTGCCTGAAAACAGATATTTGTGGCTATTTCAAGTCGTTATTTACCATAATATGAAAGAAAATACAGTAGGCACACCCTGGGGAAAAAAAGGAAGTGTGGGTAAAGAGGTGTACCATACTGCAAAATATAGCAAACTTCGCTGATGGAAATGGCGCCAGATTTCCGAAGATGAGGAAGAATTAGAACTTGCTGCCTTGTGTTATAAAGTGTCTGAAGCTTGTGTTTAAATCCACACGAGTTCATCATGTCATCTCTTTTTCGCAAAGAGGATTTATGCTTTGCAAGTCGTAAACAACAATCCTCTTCTCTTTCCTTGCTCTCCTCTCATTCTTCCTCTCACACTGTTTTTCCTCTCTGTGACTCAGTTTTATTCCTTTTAATCTATTTTATCGTCATAAACAGAGCCACACAGGCTACTGTGATGAGAAACAAAGATCCATGGCAGTTTACGTGCGTGTGTGAGAGAGGGATGATATTTTGGCTGAAGGAGGCCGTCCGAACTCACTGTTCTCTTGATACAGTTCACTCCACTCCACTGTGTTTGCAGAGCCTGGACTTATGGGTGATTGAGGATTGGTGTCCAGATGTGAACGATTTAATAGAACATTGTCCAGCATGCATAAACCTGTCTGTGTGTGTTAAATCCAGTAGCACATTCCTCATCTCTTCAATCTTTATGCAACCTTAAGAAATCTTACCCATAAGTATCCCTTTTCATCTGTTTATGTGTATGTTTATGTATTCAGGCATTTCAAAAGAACGGCTTGTGAATATCTTTCCCTCCCGTTTAACCCTCAGGCAACGAAGCACTGATTTTGATAATGTATTTCCCTTAAAATATGTGTATGTGTATATATATATATATATATATATATATATATATATATATATATATATTTATTTATTTATTTATTTTTATAAGAGTCATGAGAATCATAACGTTTATTCAGATTTTGTTTTGGGGTGAAGTTAAGTATTGGAAAATTGCAATGTTGGGCTTAAAAGGTTGCAGATTTTTTACCACTGTTATAATTAACTATACAAGTACATAAGCTTCTCAAAAACGTCAAAGCATTTCCAGCAAGTAAACACCATTTTCCTGGATTATTCCTGGAGTTGTATTAACATCTATAAAACCCTCTCTGGTATGCTAGAAGGCTGATTCTTTAGTATGTTTTTAAGTTAGCTCAGGCAGAGTTTCTTTAGACTACACTAAAATCATTTGGAATATTTACAGTTTGCTAAATGGGCTCTGTTGTATAAATAGCATTAAAGTTGGTGGTTTAAATAGTCCAAGAAGGTTTTTAAATTTCAGAGTGTGAGCTGCTGTTGTATGTATTCCCAGCTCATGTTTAATGTGAAGCACAGGTAATATTAAGTAGCTAAATACAGTATAAATAAATGTTGCAGTTTTGCCACAGTTGGTCTTAGCATGTTAAAACACTCATTTTATCAATCAGACCTTCAGAGGACCTTAAAACTCTGTGGAGTTTTCCTTCATCTGGAAGTCACATAATAAACAAGATGTGTATTTAGGGAAACATTTTAGGTGGAAATGGGAGATTCTTTTGTGATTGATGCTGGTAATTGATTCCTTTCTTTCATTTTGCACATACAATTGTATTTAACATCTATTCTACTCCATTGTTGTGTATCCTGAAATGTTCCCCCTTGTGCTTGTGAGTGTAAAACGGAGGGTTCCTCCCACAACTGAGCATTTATAAAGGTCAGACAGTTGGTGGACTTTGCCTGGGCTCTGCTGTCTGTGAAAGCAATCACAATGGCTTTAGGCAACTGGGGAGGAAGTGAACACATGCTAGTGTCATTAGTCGCTGCTCCTGATGGCTTTAGTGAGGCCTTTCTTTTCTTATGATGGGAAGGACCACACTTGGCTGGACATTGTTTCTGTATCTTTTTTTGAGCGGCAGACTGATTCACTTCCTAGCGTGACGTTGTTGGGTTTTGATCCAGGCACTTTGGGCCAATAATGGCTATCACAGGGAAATAGTGTAAAGCAGGACTGAGATCGTTTGCTAAGTCAGTATTTGTTTTTGAGAGGATCATTTGTTAGTGAAAAAAAAAATCATATTTTGAATCATATATAGAATGCTCCTTCAACTGTCTCTTAGCAGCATTTGGCTGCAGTGATGACAAATATATTCTTGGGAGTGAGGAGAGGTTACCGGTACGGCTGGATCACACACAGGGCCGTAGCTGGGGTTTGCGGGTCCCCAGTGCAGGTTGTACCAGTGGACCCTGTTTAAAATAGTTTAATTTGTATGTTTGTTCTATCTATATATTTGTGCTATTTACACAGTGTTTAAGTTTTTTCAAGCTTGTAAGTTTGTCCAGTTACAAAAACCGAATAATCAGATGTAAAATAGCACTGCATAGTCTGCTCTGTAAAAAAATAAATATACAGTCAAAACCTAAATTTATTCAGACTCCTTAAACATTTCTCACATTATCACAGTTTGTAAAAAAATAAATATACAAGGATTTATCTGTCAGTTATTGCAATTACAATCAACCAAAAATTCAGTCAACGGTTAGTATGACAATATTTACACAACTATCAATACTTTGTTGACCAATTACCAAGCAATGCTTAATTTTGTTCAGACTGTGGTGTAAAAAGTTTGCATTAGCAATTAAAGAAAAAAACACTTAAGCAAAACATGGTCATGTCAAAGTGTCTGAAAATGTTTTGGTCACAATTTTTACTGGTAGACCACTGTACAAAGAATTTTTGGGTATAATATGTCACAGTATACTTTATTTTGCTATACTCACTTATATAAATGAAATGTAGTGTATTGTGTCCTGAATAGTGTGTCTGTATTGTGTCTGGTTTTGTTTTGGTTTTGATTTGGTTTTTTTTTTGTTTAAAAAGCAATTCAGTCAAGAGCAGTGTGTGATTTTTTTTCTTTCATTTTCTTGGATTAAGATTACAGGAGCTAGTAAATTAGGTGCGGTCACCTTAAGAGACAATGCATCCATTATAATGATACACATTCGATTTCTTTCTCTACTGTTTACTTTAATTTTAGACATAATCAACAGTTTTTTTGAGGATACTCTCCAAGACGGGTATTTTGACATAATTTTGTATGTATTTATTGGTACAAGAGCAAGAAGAGGCGAATTCGGTGTTCAAGCCCTTTGAGACGCGGCTCTGTGTGAGTGCCCTGTGTGAACAGAACACCGCGCGCGGGTGATAAATTGGGCTCTCACATCTTTTTCTGTTTGCATGTTTAAACTCTGATTTGTATTTGTTCGTTCAGGTGTAGGAGGACATGAAGGAGAGCTTGGTTCGGTGTTGCAGTCCGTGAGACATGGCTCTCTGTGTGTGAACCGAACACGGCATGCGAGTACTACATCTTGTGTTTGAATGCTTTAAACTCTTTTGAATGTTTAAATTGGCAAGGCTTAAAAACACCAAATGATAAGCTTTCGTGACGATGCGCAGCAGTGGCCCGTCAACTGCCCTGAGCTTCTTTTTAGGCTAGCCTCAGCCAATCGGTTGAGATTGCCGGGGGGGGGGGGCCTCCTCATCCATGGGAATTGTAACCACCTTTCACCTCACTAGCACGGCCCTGATCACACAGAATAGAAAAAATATCTCCATGTTTAAAGTGACTCTTCATACATGCTGGAACTGTTAATGCATAGGCTATTCTTTAATTTACTTTATTACTGAACCACAGGAGCTTTATAAAGCTCATTGTGGATATTGTGTAGAGACTCAGTAGTGCCGAAAAGAAATTTTTTGAATCTCTTTTGAAATCAGTGTTTTGCAAAAATGAATGATTTCAGTCATTCTACTTTAGAATTTCATGTTTAATTCCATGTGTTACTTGACATTAATTTGTAATTATTTCATAGTGAATTTTTTCACCACCATTTTTTTTTCTCCCTGTGTGTGCTCCTGTCACATGGACACTGAACTTATCTTTTCTCCCCATCTACTACACTCCCAATTTACTGACATTCTACCATTCTGGAAAATATCAGTTATCGAGGTGAAATTTTGTCATTTGTTAGATTGAGTTTTCCACCTGCTTTCCAACATGCAATGGAAAACTGCAATAAAAAATACTGGACGCATTCTCATGAAATAATGGAACGCAAAAAAAAAAAAGGACTTTAAGGTGACGTGTAATTTCTGTCCTATTTGTGGCACCAAAAGAAATTGCAGTCTGAGCAACATCATAATATTTAATCAACCAATGGTGTGAGGTTACCTGTTTGTCCAAACAGTTGCAGACCGGAGGAGTATTTGAAAACAGTCATGTTTTGTTGATCTGGTTGGTGCTACATGTGGAAAGAAATTACACCCATTAATTGTATAACACTTGCTTAACGTAGCGAAGAAATTTTGCACTACTACTATAAATTGGTACAAAGTAAGAAGGATAACAGAAAAAGTAAGTATCAAATAGAGAAATTCCAGAAGGCAAATGTTATTTCTACTAACCTTTTTGGGCTTTGTTCTTGTTTGACATCTCTAAAATATATGAGCTTGAGATTGTGTATGTGTAAGTTTTGGTTTTGTATTTGTGTTTGAGTTTGGGTTTTGTATGTATGTTTAGGTTTGTATATGTATATGTTGATGGTATCAGACTATCATTTTTGATGGTTAGTGCTCTTCATCATTTCATCTGTGGGCTGCTGCTTCAGTGACATAAATGAGATGAACTCCTGCTTCCAGACTCTTTCCACTTGCTCCAAAGCAGAGCTACGTGGACTGTTTCCTAGGCAACAGCTACAAACATCAGATGACAGTATGTCTGAGTGTATATTACAGTTCAGTAACGTGCCAAGAAGCTGTTCTGTTGAAGCAAAAACATACTTGTGCTCAGAATGAAAAATGAGTCAGAGGGAACGTTATCTCTGTACGCCAGATACTTGGAATGTTCATTTCATACAAAAAAGGGAGAAAAGAAAATCAAACATTTCTCTGTCACTTGATGTGTTTATTATTAGCTGCCATTGTTATTATGGGTCATCCGGTATAGATGTGTTAATCATTAAAAGAAAAGGGATTTTTCTTAAAAATCCAGACTCCAGTTTAACAGACATATTGGAGAGAAATAGCTAAAAAGTGCTCTGTGTGCTCTTTCATGACGTACCTTTCATTACACAATCTGTTGGAATAACACTCCATTCATAATTGCACCTGAGGAGTTATGTCAGCTTCTTGGCTTCTTGAAATGCTGCGGCCTGCCTGGTCTTGATGTTTGATTTGTTGTACATGGCGATGATCTCAATAACACAGTATTATTTTCCCTGACAGTGTGGTTTTACCTTTACAGCCACAAATGGATTCTGTGGCTTTACAATGTAATGTTTGAGTATTTTTAAGTACCACACTTGAATGTTTACATGCTAGTTTTACTTTCCCTCTAGAACATTTCAATGGTCAGTATTGTATTTGACTTTAAAAGTAAAACTAATAAAACATGTTTGAACTTGTACATCGAGTACACTGAACAGTGGCATTGTGCAGTGGAATATCCTTTTCCTCCTTGATTTGGGCTGTAACAGTGACAGCAGTTTTTGCTAGAGTCAGTGCTTATGTCAAGAGCAACTGCAACCAGGAAAGTTTAACACAATAGAATAATACCAAACATTCAAACATGAGCCCCACCTACTGATTAAATCAAATAAATGACTCTACATACAGGGCAACTTAAAAAAATTAAAACAGCAATTACAATATGAAAGGGAAAATAAATTAAACTAAATTTTATATTTCAAATCAGCAATTACATTTTGTTTTTCTTTAATTTAACAGGGTTGTTGCATTTTCAGTGCATGTGCAGTGCATTTTTTTTTACATTTTGGCACATATTTTATGAACACTTCAATAATGAAATGCATAATGTGGTTTTTATTTTCGGCATTTTATAAATTTATTAAATATTTTCTGAATCTACCTTCCATAAGTAACAGAAGTCAGCTATGAAATTATTAATTCACATCAGTTGTAATTATATAATCTGTTGATGGAGTTGTATTTTGCTTTTTGAACATAATCTATCATTTACAAAAAGACAGGTTTCCATTACACCGCATTCAATGTGTTACAAATAGAGTGTTTGTTTTGACAAATGAAGCTGAAACATTTATGTCAAACATTTTGGATAAACCTACCTTGACCTTCGTTTCTTTCCATTTTCAGTTATGCAAGTAGTAGCTGGCAAATTTCAGTATGTCTAACTAAAGTCACACACAAAATTATATTTCTGAATATTTGATAAAGTTTCAGGGGCAAATCTCTTTTATGACCCTTTGACCAAAACTCATAAATTGTGGCTTTCTTGTTGTTTTGACATGATAAGAACAGTAACCATGCAGCATGGCCTAATCCAGCACAGGTGGACACTGGCAAAATCACCTCCAGATAGAGACATGGTCATAGACTGAATGTGGCAATGAATGTGTACTGTGTTACAATCTTCATCTTGGGTTAAGCTCAGTCAATAATGGCCTACTTGTTCAATAACTGGCTATGTTCCCAAGAGACACATTATATTTGTAGTAAATAATACAGCCTCCAGAATCTCAAAAGAAATCTAGTCTGGCTGGTGGCGAACCAAGGTCGCTGAGGCATTGCAGTTCTAAATATGAAGTGCTGTCCACATCTGAAAGACTAATGGTACTTGCTAATGGTTTTTGACAAATCTGCTGTGTAAATCAAATCAGTTCGAAATGTAGTATCTTCAGCAGAAGAGAAATAAGTAATGCTATTTGTTTATACATTATGTGATGAATGTTATGAAGAACGAGCACTCTGCATCTCAGATGCTGTTATATCATATTTAAACAACCTCTGCATCTGGAGAACATTTTGCATATATATATTTTGTTTGTTTTTCGGGGGGATTCTGTTTGATAAATATGATTTCACCACTGCTGGACCTTTTCTACTTGACTAAGAGGCTTTGGCAAACAAGAGAAGTGATTTGATCAAGGTGTTTATAAAAAAAAAAAAAAAAAGAGGCATAATTTGAAATAGCAGTCACTGGAACAAGAACCATGCTGAAACACTTTACAATTATTCTCTTCAGATTGGCCATTACATAACTGGTGACGGTGGAGCTCTCCATGTGAAGACTGACCAGCATGGAACAAATTCTTTTCAGTCCTCTTTACTCGAAACACATTTGAAATGTCATTAGCAATGAAGACATAAAGGTGCTGTAAGCTGTTTTTTTGGAATACCACACATAAAATGTCTCTACCTGGCAGATGGTCATATTGAGAAATTATAAGACAATCCCAGGCTCAGCAGCAAAAAAGAGTCATTAGAGCAGCCTGCACTTTTTCAGCTGATCAGGAATGGTTCCTTGCTTATGTAGGATTTTGGAAGTAGTATTGTTGAAATGACCAAAGTGGCAGAAATGAGTAAAATGTCTGAAATCACAACTAGAAAACTAGTTCTGCTTAAAATAAATCATAAGAAACAAAAAACATTTGAAGTCATTAGAATGCAAGGACATTGAAAATCGATTTGGAGTGAATGAAATTGTACATGTTATGCTCTTGTTCAGAGCTTGAATGATGTTTACACAGAAGTATGGTAGTCTGTATTTGATGTTGTGTTTTGGTATAGAATAAAAAGGATTGTGGGGCCATATAGAAGAACTCTAATCCATCACCACAAAATAGCATCTAAGCTTAGTAGATAAAAGGTGGTTGTTATATAACTCCATTTGACTAATGTTTGCAGGTGTAAAAGGCAAAAGGTTTGGCACAAGACATGCCCTTAGATTTATGCCCAGTAGAACCATCGATGTCTTTCACAGTAAATTAAAGTGATGCTAGGTCATGAACATGTTGCCTGAAGTACTGATGTGGCCAACCGCAGTGGAAAACTAAAAAGTGGTCAATGTCTACGTCACAGACAACATTATAAAATAGATTTTGGACCAGCTTTTGACATTTTAAAGGCACAAAATGTAAGTTTTCACCGCCAGGGGTCACATTTTCAAAACAATAAAACTATATGACGAAGGTTGATGTTATGAAGTAGAGTGGAATGATGGGAGATGTTGTTTTCACCATCCAGAGATGTATGGAATACACAAATCATTCACAGATGAGGTAATGAATTAATTTTTATTACGTGTATGTTTGATGTTCACTATTTTATGTCATCCTAATAAATTAACTGCAAGGAATGTGATATTTAATGCTACTTTAGTCTAATACTGATATGCGACTATTTGTCCAGTGATTTGGTGGGTTAATGCTGCACATTTTTACACTGCTGTAGACTTGTTCACCAGACTTGGTAAAAAGCGTTGCTGAAGTACAAACAAAGTGCAATATTATTAACAATTACGAATGAATAATCATGATCCATGATGACTAAATGTCACAACAGCGGCATGCCAGATGCTTTATAACCATCACTTCCACATTCGTCCACATGCGTTGCGATGGTTTCTACAAGCGGAAACTTTTGGGATAATGTAAGTAAACAACTGCATGAAATAGATCACACTGTGGAAGTGGTTTTTGGATATTTTATTACAAAAATTGTACATATTGTGCCTCAGTCATGATGAATCATAACCCTTCATTTTGTGAACGTTATCTGACTTAACCCATTTTTAGGGTTTTCCATAACCACCCCTCCAGGGTTGATGTGGGTCATGCAGCCGGAGGACTCCAAATCACAAGCAGGTTCTTGGACTCTGCAAATACTGTGCTATGTTACAAACACTTCATCTAGAATGCCAAGGCAAAATTAAAAGTCTCTTATTGTTTCGTTTAGCATGTTTTTGTGAACGTAGTTGCCAAGAATTTCCTTATTACCGTCCTTTCACACACCAGAGGTTTTATTTTTTATTTTTTCTGAGATAGAAACCCCTGGCATATTCACACAGAATGTCAAGTGGGATGTTAATTACAGTGCAAAAACTTTTTCAGTAGTTTATGAACATGGTCATACTCATACACATACCTGTATATAGGAAACCTATATAGGGACCTTTATAAAATGTTGCAGAGAAATAGTCATTTGAACTGAGACCATTTCTCTAATGTGCATACGTGTGATTCATAGAAACAAACTTACACAAAAAATATGTGTACGGCTGTCTTCCAGATGTAAAATCTTTACATTGTAAATGATCTTGATACTGATCTTGAAATTAAGGGTTTCTGAATGGTTTTAAATCTCTGCCTTGTGAATGCCCATGACTAATGTCATTAGCACATACAAGAGCACCAGTCAACATCCAAATCCTTGATTTAAGAATAAAAGTTTTTGTAAGTTTTTGTGTTTATTAGTGTTTTATAGGATTTTACCGTACGCACACTTCAAGCTCAAATATGTATGTTTAAAAAATGGGGCCCCGTCGTGCTGCTTAATATTATTGGGGAAATCTTGATACATTTTTTCAAGATTATTTGATGAATAGACAGTTTAAAAAGAACAGCATCTTTTAATCAGTTTAATGCATTCTTGCTGAGTAAGTTTTTCATTTCTTTAAAAAAAAAAAAAAGTTATTGTACATGTGTGTTGGAATATTGTATGGCAAGTGCATAAGCAAGAAGGAGTATTTAGCAATAAGAATGGAAGCAATGAATTTAAGCAAACTTGGAGTGTTAGGCTGTAACCATTTACTGTAAAACGATGTACGTAATGTTTTTACAAAACATCATTCAATAAATCTGAATTGGCACAGAAACGGATGATAAAAACCACTGAAGAGATACAAAACGACTAATACATTTGTCTTTATGAAAATAAACAAACATAGAGTTTAAACCATGTGTTGAATAGCACTTCAAAAATATTTTTAGTTTCAAGCTACATTTGAAGTCTACCAGCATTCTGTCTATAAAACATTATGAATTCATATCAATGCATGTTTCTGCCAATTAAAATACAATACAGATCCAATATCCAAAAGGCACAAGATACGACTAAAACTATAGGCTTTAAAAAAAAACAGAATATAGAGTATATATCAATAAGACATGGTCACAAAAGCGAACACTACGAGGCTCAAGTCAAATAACTACTCACACTCACATTGATATTACAAATGTACAAATTGACACTTTTTAAGGTAACTGTCATCGATACAGAATCTGGAAAAAAGCATTATGACTACTGAAATATCACGCTTTCTTTCTGCTCAAACAACTGAACACCAAAGATTGAATATTGTATACAAAATGGTAGTTGCACATATCTGAAACAACATCCAACAAACGAATCAACCCATGCTGTATAGATTATTATTATTTTTTTACCCATATTTCATTTTGCACGGAAAACATGCAAGTGGCACAAAGAGCAATCTGGGACAGACAGTCAATATTGTCTTATGGATAAATGCGTCACTATAAACTCTCAGACTATGAAGTAATTGAATTTGAGCTACAGCCGGCGGTCACAAAAATGGAGAGAGTGAGATAAGCGGGTGACTGTCTCGAGGGAAATGACATCAGAGAACAATATTGCAACCTAGTTTTTTAACACAAAGTGATTTCTTTTGCTGTTTGTACATTAACAATTCATATGAACAGTTTATCGAAGAGCACATGCTTTAGCTTATTCCCTCGACTAGCCCCCTTCAGTCATTCAGCTCATTGTCCACTGCAGTATAAAAGGTTTTAACATTGGACCACGTGAATCATCTAAAACAATATTGCACAACGCTTATTAAAACTTTTTGTTCCCTAGAAAATCATATTGGAATGGAGCAGCTTCGAGACTGACTGATTGCCAGGTGCAATATCACACGAAGGAAGGGAAGATACGTGATCGTTACAACCACCAAACAAAACATATGCTACATATTCCAAAGTTTCAATCAAGGCTCATGCCATAGTCACACGGCGTTCATAAACTTTGAGAGATTATTAGGCACATACAACTATGGCATCAAGTAATGGAGAAAATTCCATAGTATAATTCAAACAGCAATAAAATGGGAAAGGCTATGAAAATATCACCTTCCTTCCACTCTATTAAAATGTGACCCATTTGACATTTCTTCCATATGTCACAAAAAAAAAAAGAAGAATGCTAAACCCAAAGAATTCACATACAGCTCTTTAGATCAAATTGACGAGTGGTTCGGAGAGCTGGGCAAGAGGCACAGTTTACAAAATTTAGCAGCATTACACATACAGCAGAAAAGAGGGCTAGGAAAACAGGGCTACTCTTCACATATACACGTATTCAAAACAACACGCTAAAGCACATCAGATTAGTCAGTCAATGCACAACAACCCATTAGCAGGGTTTCATGGTTGTTTTGTGCCAGCCAGATTCAGTGTGTTTTGTTTCTGCTCTGAACACACATGGAAGTAGTAACACAGTCTTTCACATTTTTAGGAACGGTCCTCAGAGGATTGAAGCTTCCCATTTTTAACAGGTTTGTTTGAAAGAGGAGAAAAGGAAGTCGCATAATAAATGGAGACCATCAATCATGGTTGAGCAGAATTCAAAACAAAAAACAATTTCTACAATTTGATTCTTTTCAACAGACTGTCACAAAGTGGTTAAAAAAAGAATTATGTAAAAAAAATATATAATTAGATGTATAAAATAATGTGTTTCCAAAGGAAAAAAAACATTATAGTCACAGATATTATTGGGTTACTAATAAAAAGTAAAAAAAAAAATTCTAGTTTTTAGACCTACAGTATGATCGTCAGTCAGAGAGATTTGTATGTAAATTCAAATCAAATGACAACTATTTTAAACTAACCCCCACAAATTAAAAGGCATTACACTTTTTCATAATGAAACACCAAGTTTTTAAGCTGTTAAATCATACACTCTCAGAAAAAAAAAAAATTAAAAATACTGAAGTTGTCACTGGGGCGTTACCTTTTCAAAAGGTACTAAAATGAACCATTTAGGTACTAATTAGAGATGCAGCGATTGCAATTTACTTGGCCGATTCCGATTTCCACATTTTTTGTAAGTGTGACCTGCCGATTCCGGTTTTCTTTCTAATAACTATAATTGGCATCGTATAAAAACAAAAATCTACTTTTATTTTTTCAATGCAAAAAAAAAAGAAAAAAAAAAAGAAAAAAGAAATAATAATAAAAGAAATAAAAGAAATGCATAATAAAAGAAATCATTAAACATTAAAGTTTCCCCAATCTGGACAAAGTTACAGATGTTCTCTCACTTAATTCTCAAAATAAAGTGCTCTGTGACTGGAAAGAGGTAGAAATTAGTTGCTATATATCAGGGGTTTTATAACAAAACAGATGTCATTTCCCACTGTTTATAAATGGACATTTTTTTCCCCCTAACCTTATTAAATGTATGTGTCATCTTTCACATCAAATTCTTAAATTGTGTCAATAGGATATATGTCAAACGTCACCTGACCAAACCCAGAAAACAGGTCTCAACATTTCCACTTGTCAGAGAACGTGCTAACAGCCGTAATAAATAATAGCGATAACTATGGACTTTTAAGATCATCAGTTAAACTAGCTAGCTGTTTTTATTGTTGAATTTTATTAAATTTTTATATATAAATGTTAATGTCAACTTTTAGATATCTTTCCGCATATGTGATGGACATTGGTTTTGATGGCATTTGTTTTGGTTAATCTTTGGTTTCTACTTTGGGGGTATTTTGTGTAAGTGTTTTTTATTTTTTGTGGTGTATGTGAAAAACTTTTGAATGTGGAGGCGAGACTAGATTAACAGAATACGGAAGTCTGTTGCGCATTACGCCTATTAATTCAGTTAGAATAATGAGAAACTGTAGTTTCATTCAAATGAAATCAGTATCAACAAACTCTATCCTTCCACCGCAGAAGAAACAGAAGCTGCATCTGAAGTGGCATTAGATGGATTTATTAGGCTGTTTGATAAGGCTGAGGTGCCATAAATGCATTTTCACTGCAAAATTACAAATGCATAACTAATATCATAAGATTAATGTTTTAAATATTTTTTTTGAACATACAAATAAGAAATGTTGGGGGAAAAAAGCAAGGATACTTTTAAGTATGAAACTAAACCACCAGTAGTTGGCAGCAAATGACTGTTTTAATGAGTCATTTAATCATTCATTCAACCAATTTGTTCAAATGGCTGATTCATTTACAAACGAGGCAACTGACTGTCTTCATAAATGGGTTATTGAATCATTGACTCACTCTATGCATTCAAAAATGGATTTATTCAGTAACAAAATACGTATGTGTTGCTTGGAAACACACAACAGCTCTGCTGTGACTTTGATTAGAACTATTTTCGTCAGCGAAATTGAGCAAAAACAGTCAATATTGTGACTAAAAAGTCACTTAATTTTAACTTCTTGTTTATTGAACTTCTATGGTATAAAATCCGTGTCACATTGTGATAATTCGGGAAACATCTTGGTCGTGTTAAGCTGATTATCTTCTACAGCAGTATGCTTCTTTAACGTTCTGTTAGTTACTTTGTGTGTGCTGTTGCACTCATTTGTTTTGATTTCTGCACGAGTCTCTCTCTCTCTCTCTCATTCAGACAGGCTGTGCAAGCCTCATCTGTAAAGACATCAATACATTATCACTCTCCATTTACACTGAATGCAATAAAATCACAATCATTATCGCGCAAACATTTTTGATGGCCAAGTTCCCTAGTTATTTTTGTTATTGACGTTTTAATCAGGCTTCTTGTCCAGTCAGACAAATCGGTCGGGAGCTATCGCTCCCCAAAGATCCACCATTTACCGGCTATAACTCCAGAGCCCCGTATGGGGCTAGTTGCAGTGGGACAGGGCCGAGGAGACCTACATTAAACATATTTAAAAGCATATTTATTTATAAAGCATATTTTATAACTTTATATTTCACATGTGCTTACATTTTCTCTGGTCTTACACGGATAACAAATTGCAAATTTTGTTTCTTCTTCACTCACAGTGAAGAACGTCCATGTTTACATGCGGATTTGAGTTGCACGAGCATAGCTTTGACGTCAAAATGGACTGACTCAGAATTGGCACGATGTGAGACTGACCAGCCGGTCACTGGTCCGGGCTGATCATGCGGAAAATCTGCTCATTCTGGTCCCTGGCCCATTGATCAGTACATCTGTAGTACTAATATATACATTTTAGGTACTAATACTTTTAAGATAATAATATGCACTCTTTACAGGTAAATAAAGTACAAAGGTGTACCTTTATCAAAGGTACCGCCCCAATGGCAGCTTTTGTACCTTTTTTTCTGAGAGTATAATAGGCCGTCAACAACAGAAGTATTGAGTGTGGAACAGGACATTGACTGTTATTTTACATGTTCACAGGTAAGGAATGTTTTCACTCAATTGTAATTGACACTAGTCTTTTCTTCTTCTTTCTTCCACCTCTGTCCTTCTCTCCCTCATCTTCCTCTGGGTCTTGCAGAGAGGTCACAGCAGCAGTGGACTTCGGATGGTCCACTTGTGAGGCCTCTCCTCCATGCCCTGACCTGGGGTTTGGGGTTTGGGAAGGAGGTGCAGAAGTGTGGTTGTCATAGTTCATGGTAGAGGAAACTTGAGAGATAACTGGTGTTTGGACTGAGGAAGAGGAGGAAGAAGCTTCAAAGGTCTGCTCACTCATCTCAAAGTGTCCCAGCCCCTCTTCCTCTTGCATGTGACTCAGGTAGTCTGGGAGGAGGAACTCACTAGGGCAACAAAGGGAGAGATGGGCCAATGTTCAGAAAATCATAATTGCCACCAATACTAACTCAGCATAAGGTAAAACTGACAAGTTAAATAAACTTAATTTATTTCTAAGCACCATAATCTCAAACATTTTCATGAAAAATACTTGCATAATGGGACTAAAACACAAAAGTAGGTTAAAGTAAAAGTTAGCGCTTTCAGTCTCCTCTGTGAAGCCACAATCTGAGGATGTCAAACCACTCAGACACAAGTTCAAAACAAAGTTATTTGTCAAAAAAAAAAAAAAAGTTTTTTTATGATTCATCAAAGACTGTGTTCCAAGTTTGGTATATGAGTCTTAGAATCTTTGGATCATCTTTCTTTCTTTCTTTTTTTTTTTTTTACGGACAGCCAGTCCTAGCATGCTCAAGTCTAATATATTTTGGCAAAATGTCCTCTGGCAAAACAGTCCAGTTATCTAAACGAAAGTCAAAATTGAAGCTTCAAAACTAGATTGAGGATTGTGGCTTGGCAGAAAAAGTGATATAGGAAGCACTTATAATTCAAACACTGATAGCTTAATCCATGAATAGGATTTAGATACTAATGACATTATTTCCTATTTTTTCACAGCAAGATGTTGCACTCTTTACACTGATTTCCAAAAGAAAAGTTCTTAGCAGAAACTTTAAAGCAAATTTTTTTTTTTTTTTTAATAATTGTTACAAAAATGTATTTAAAATATATATTTAAAATATGTGAGACATCTAAATAACCAAGTTATTTCTAGTCTTAAAATTAAACTAAAAAATGATGTCCCCGAAAGTAAAGATCTCTGAAAACTATAGCTGTAGTGCTGGCTGTTTCTTGCAATCACAACACACAAAACTTTATCAGCATACACTACACGACCACTCCCTTTCTTAATAAGCACATGCCAGAGCCAAACTGTGGCCTCAGCACTGGAACTTGCATAGACGCTGTTTATTTGTGCCTGACAAAGATGAATAGAACACAGATCCTAAGAGAGAGGGCTTAAATCAAATAAACGGTTGGATGAAATAAGGGAGTCTACGTGTAGCAGGAGCTCAATGAATAAAAGCACCTGTCTCATTTCCCTCTGCTGTAATGAAGGGCTACCGTCATGAAGATTACCTCAGAAGAATGTCTCTTAGAGTCTCCTCAGAACCATAGACAATGATTCCACTGAGCTTTTTTGAGAACTTCACATCAAAAAACCTATTCAGCAGTAATTAGCTGATGTAGGATTGATTTCCCTGCTCACTCCAAATGTTTACATCTCAGTGTTTCTTTTCCTAATACACAGTCCAACTCTCACTACTTCCAAAATGGAATCAAAGCCCTGATTATTCCATTTCGAAAATACTTGTTTTCAAACAGGAAAGTCGCTTAGTTGGTTTTCTCTGGAGAACACGTCTAGTAGGAATACACATGCCATTTTGAGAACAGAATAAAGGGAAAACTGAAGGGTGTGTGCCCATGTGTTAAAGCTAGTCAGAAACAGATAAACATTGTACTTGTCATAATACTAATCAGGAAAGTCAATAGAGGAGATGCTTTGATTTCCTGAAAGCTTTATTCATCGAATAACGTTCTGCCAAATGCAGCACAATGCAACTGGGTGTTACCCTGGACTGCAGTAAACCTCTTAAAACTAAGCAGGAAAGACATTTCATCTGAGGCATGCATTTTGTCAATCACACCTCAATGAGAAAAACCTGTCATCTTCAGCTGTGTTTGAAAATACACAATGTTTAACCAGGAACACTTACAAAAAAGGTTCAATCAGTTGACATTAATGCATTAGGTATCAATTGATTAATCCAAGTTAACTACTGGTCATTGTTAATTAATGTATGTTCACAATACATGACCTAATGTCAATTTGTTAATAAATGCACACTTCTGTTCAAAAGATTAAGGCGGGCACCAAATCGGAATAATAGAATGATTTCTGAAGGATCATGTGACACTGAAGACTAGAGTAATGACTGCTGCAAATTCAGCTTAGCAATCACAGGAATATATTCATTTTAAAATATAAATAGAAAATAGATCTTTTAAATTGTAGTAATATTTCACAATATTACTGTTTTTATTGTGTTTTTGATCGAATAAATGTAGCCTTTGTGAGCATGAGAGATATAAAATCTTCAACCTAACTTTTGAACGCAAGTTTATTCTTATTTGTGAAATTAACATTAATCAATATGAATACATGCCATAAAAGTACTGTTTATTGTTAGGTCATGACACCTAATGCATTTACTAATGTTAGCGAATTAAACCTTATTGTAATTTTTACCTAATACACATCTTTTTCAATACAGTTAGAGCATATCTACCCCCAATTCAAAAAACTCTTCTGCTACCTCAACATGGGATGAACGGCCGACCGAACAAAACTAAATTCGTACTTCTATATATTTTCTTAGAATGTTCAGCTCCTCCTCACCTGGTCTGGAAGTAGTTTGCTAGTTCTGATGCCTCATGGTTGAGACTCCTCAGGTGTACGATTAAATTGCCGGAGTTGGTAAACATGGCGCCGCACGTTTTGCACTCGTAAATCCGAGGCTTGCGGATGATGTGGCGAGACACCCTCATGTGATGCTTATATTCACCGAAGGAAGTGAAAGTGGCGCTACAGATCTGGCACCGGAAACAGCGTTTACCTTCGTGCTTCAGCCGGTGCATCTTCAGGGAGTAAGCCCGCGTAAACTTTTTCCCGCAGCGGTCACACTGGAATGGCTTAATACCTGTAGAAGAAAGATGTAAAAGATTACAGTCTACTATTTCGGAAAACTGGGGCTAATGGGTAAATAATGAAGATAATGAAGTTGAATAAGACTGAAAGGACGTAACAAAAACGTGTCTTTGTTTAAGTAGGTTGTGCTAACTGAAATACACACACATACAAAAAGATATGACAAAATAACTAAACACATCATTCTACTCACACAAATAAGCCAGGATGTTTATTGTGAAGGTTCAGTCTAGCAGTATATGTCATGTTGTTCACATAAGCCACAACTAAACCAACTGCATGCAATCACTTTCATCAGTCCATAACTAATCGCTGTAAAGAGGAGTTCTGTTTGGACATTCAACAGCAAACAAAACGGCACCCCTGTATAAACTACCAAGTAGATTAGGGTGAATCATGACGCACTCTTCTCCAAACAAAAAGTTTTATGTAATACAGGGCCAGATATAAAGCATTTCCATGTTCTTGTGTGAAAGCTTAAGTCAGCTCTCCTAAAATATTTTAACAATAAAGCTTCAGTAATTGAAGTATTAGCAAAATGGTCATAGACATAAGTAATCCACAGAGGTCTGCAAACACTACATGACCTAACAAGATTATAGTGACTATAATGTAGTGTTTTACTCTTAAGTAGTCTGGGCAGTGTGGCCAAAAATATTATGACTATATTTTTTCCACATCATACGATATTAATATTTATCACAGTATTCATTTACCATTAATTGAAATATGAATGAAAACATAGTTATATGATAATGCTTAAAAATAATAATATTATATTAATAATATGATATTATAATAATTATTATTATATATACGATTTTACTTTGAGAAGTAAATTTTTATATACAATAGTCATTTCTTCAAGTTAAAGTTAATACTTTTATTTTGACGGGTTATTGTGAAGATTAAGTTTCAGTGTGTAGTTGACAGTAGTTTTTCTCAAATGAAATGGTTTTGAGTGTGTTTTTGAAGTGACTCAGAACAACTCTGATGGAGATGAAGTTCATGTTTGTGTGTCTTTTTTTGATGTTATGGTAGTTGCTGAAATTAGTGATATTATTGGCATGCACTGATTTGCTGTTGTGTTTATTTCTGCTGTGTGACAGATTAATCCATAGACTAAAAATGTCCAGAGCCTATCATCAACATCATTTTTATTGTAATCTCAATATGATACTGTTTATCACCCAGCCCTACTTGAGTCCCTTTAAAAAAAAACAATGTAGAAAAAGTTATCTATCTATTCACACGCAATGCCTCTGTCAATGTTGAGTCCTGTAATAGCAGAGGTTCTCTCACCAGAGTGGATGAGCATGTGCTGCTTGAGATTCTGTATTCGAGTGAAGCGGACGCCACATGTAGGGCACTGGAAGGGCCGTTCAGGACTGTTGAGTCCTGGGCGAGTGGAAGGGCTAATGTACAGGTGGTATGGGTACTGGACATTCTCCAGTCTGGAGAAAGAGTGACAGGAAAAGAGGAAAAGTGACTAATTAGATGAGCCAACTGCACACAGAGTCTTAGTAGTCTTTAATGAGGAGAAATATAGTGCTTTTCAATAAAACTGAATTAAAATTAAATTCTGTTGACCAAAAAAAAAAAAAAAAAAACTTTTATCTAAACGTGTGCATTATATTATCTACACTAAATTAAAATAACTGAAGGGAACAATAGGCAACCAGGGCAAGTGTGCCTCTGAAAAAGTCATCTTAAATTGTAATACTTTTCCACAATAAACTGTTTTTACTATATTTTTGATAATAGTGTTGAGAATAATTAAAAGTCTGTAAAATTAGAAAAAGTCTGTAAAATTAGAAAAACAAAAGCATTTTCATTCAATAGCTCAGACACGTCGTTAAATATAAACTCCAGCAATGCATTTCTAATAGTTTGATCTTTTGGAAGGGCGTGCACAGTTTTTGAATCTTGAAGCCATTTGTCTACATCTAGGGAATGTATTGCTCTTGTGACTGATGGACAGACCTGCTTGTTTAGCATGTTAAGGGGTGTGTAGGGGAAAACCGTGACGTCATGAATGGGATGAAACTTGAAATACATTTTTATTGTAAAGTAACAGTAACATCTTATATATGTAGCAAAATACATCTAATATATAGCACATCTAGGAAATTCTTTTGATTTTCTATTTCATGACCACTTTAAACGAATAAAGGAAAATTTGGGTGGAATATGTCACACTGTTAAGTAAACTAGTCTTCAAATTGCCTACTGAGAATTTTACTTGTATTCATGCTACCATTACTCTTCCCTTTGTCCACAAACGTTTAAGGCTAACATATAGCACATTTAGTCAGGCACATCAAGTTGTCATATAAAAGCAGACTTCACTGCTCAGACAGAAAGCAGTGTCTTTTTTATCCCATTTGTTTTGCATCATACCATTTCCCTACTCTTCCAGTATTCCAAAAGGCAAATTCAGGTCCAAGAAGTTTCCAGAAGGTCTGCCAACTAGCTTCTCTGGCCTCTTGGCAAGAAATCCTCATCTTAATAGCCACTACAATATCACAGAAGCCTCTTCTGCTTATAAGTAAGTATACTTGAGGACAGACAATGATGAGAAGACTAAAAAATGATGTCCCTCCTCAGAGGGGCCCTTTAGCTCAATCATAAAAGTGAGACGATGTAAAAGGATACTCTGTAAAAATAACACAGACACCCAAAGGGTTCTTACCTCTCATCCTCCTCCATGTGACCAGTAGTGTTCGGAGTGCCCTGCAGGGATTGGAGACCCTCTGTCACCCCCTCATCCAGGGAGCCTGAAGAAATTCCAGAACATAGTTTTTGAACCTCTATTCCAGTTAAACCGAGTCAGTGTGATACATATGAGGTGAATTTGTTAAGTTAACATAAGGCTGATCCAGTGAAAGGATAACAGCAATAATGTGTGATAATCTACTGACTCACTAAAGACAAAGACACTTGGGTCAATGACATATTTATTTACAATAAAGAAATGTTACATGTGATTTAAACTTGATTTCTAAAACACTTTTCCAAGTTCTTATAAATGTACTCCTTGTATTCTGGTTGATTTCATATGGTTTGGAAGAACTTTTAGACCATTTACAAGAAGGATTTTAGTTTAATGACTTAATTGCGTGCAAAAATCAAGAGAAAAAAAAATCATATGTATGTGTACACGTCATAATTGCGAAAGTGTTTTGAAATAAATGTCTATGCAAAATTTTAGGTCTAGTAAGATTTTTCTTTGTTTCGAAAGACTCTTGCTCACCAAGGCTGCATTCATATGACAAAAATACAGTAAAACTATTATTGTTAAATAATTTCACAATAATTACAATAACTGTTTTCTGTTTTGTTATTTATGCCTGTGATGGCAAAGCTGATTTTTTCAGAAACCCTTTAGAAAATATTCTAATATGCTGATTTGGAGCAAGAAACATATCTTATCAATTATTATTATCAATGTTGAAAACAGTTGCTGCTATTTTATAGTAGTTTTATTTAATGAATAGAAAGTTCAAAAGATCAAAATTTTTTTGAAATAGAAAACTTTTGTAACATTATAAATGTCATTACTGTCACTTTTTAATTTAATGAATCTTTGCCAAATTAATTTTTTTTTTTTTTTTTAATTCATATACATCATTCCATTTTGGGGAGTCACACCACATGATATTTTACCAAATAACCAAAATATCTAAATACATTTAGGGTATCACTATTAGGTAAGTGTGTAAGACTAAAGAGTCTTACCAATGGATGAGGACTGAGGGCTGATGAGTAGATCCTCTTGGGTGTGTTCATTGCCAGGAACTGTCTGCTGGTCACTCAGAGAACTGTGTGGAGCACTGACTGGTTGAGAAACTTCTTCATGCACTTCTTCATCACTCAGCCTCTCCACCTTCACCTGCACATCCTCTTCTTCTTCCTCCTCCACCCCTGTCATGCCCAGGCCGCGTGGGCCCTCACAGGCCAGATACTCCACCAATGCCCGTCCACTAGAGTCCTGCCCCGACACTCCAGAAGGTTCCAGGAGACCTTCGGGTAGTTTTGACTTATCTGGTGCAAACCGCCGGTCCATACCAAAAGGGTATGTCCAGGAGAAGGTCAGAGATGGTTCCAGAGCCTGCGCTGAACTCTCTGGGAAGGAGGAAGAGGATGGAGAGGGGTTGGGGACTTGTGGAGAGGTTGAGGATGCTGGTTGCGGGCTCGCAAAGCCTTTGCGCTTGCGTCTAGACTCGCGACACACAGGGATGGGCCGCTCCGGTACACTGCACTCAGATGAGACCGGAGATGGCGAGAGGGCATCTACAGGGGCAAGGGTGCAGCTCGCATGGCCTTCAGGGGTCTCTTGGGGCCTGTGTAAAACTGGAGGCTGGGTGCTTCCAGGACCTCCTGCTCCTGAGGATGCCGAGTTCCACAGGATACTGGATTTCATGAACTCAGAGCAAGTGTTGGCCACTGCAAACATCTGCATATAGCTAGCTGCTGCAAGTACATCAATGATATTCTCCGTATTAATGGACAGGGTGGACGTGTAAGCATATTCCAGAAGAGGAGCGAAACCCGCGACCGTCACGTGTTGGAGATCCAGCACATGTTTGTTATCTTCACCTACAATTACAGTGTCTTCTTCAGCCGGCTTTCCAGACAGCTTTGCTCGAAGGAAGTCACTACAGCAGGCTAGCACTACCTTGTGGGCCGAGAACATCTGGCCCTGCACGCGAATAGTGACGTCACAGAAGTGGCCCTCACTGCGTAGGGTGTTGAGCTTATCCAAAAGCTCCTGGCTGTGACTGGGGGAGTTGTGAGTGAAGGTTTTAACACCCATCCTTCACAGCAGGACGAGGAGTCTGGACTGCCTGGAAAGAATACAAAGAGAACATACATTAGTGCAACAAAATGGCTAATAAAAAGCAAGTTATGTTTACATGTTACAAGTTTGCAGAAATATTCATAATTAACTGACAATAAAATGAAAGGGATAGTTCACGCATAAAATTTAAATTCTGTCAAAATGTACTCAACATAATGTCAAAGTTTCAAACTGTATGATTTCCTTTCTTCTATGGCACATTAAAGTAGATATGAGGGTGAGTAAACGATGACAAAAAAAATGTATGATATGTAGCATCATGAAAGACCTCTTACAGAACTTAGCATTTCACTTACACTTAACATTTACATTAAACATTTCAGAGTAATGAGGTTTTGAATGTGTAGGTTTCAAAGGAATTTTGAATTTCTCAAATATTGATAAAAAATATATTCTTGCATCAAACTGGTTTTTGCTGTAATTCTTGTAAAAGATTTTAAATTTGATAGAATTTCTCAGTTTTGTAATTAATAAAAAGTGGTTAAACAGGGCTCTATGCTTACTTTTCACAAGTGCTCCTAATTTAAACCATTTTTTAGGAGCACAGTCAAATATTTCAGGAGCACCCTCTAATCAATAATCAAAAATTCAGATCAAATATTAGCCTTTCTTTCTTTCTTTTTCTCTTGTTTTTAGGCATTTTTCTAACTCTATTTAAATAATGTCATCTTTTGTCAAATTCAAAAAAATTATATTTATAAGCTTTTTTAAAATTCCTAATTAAAACAACAGAATAAAAACAAGTAGAATAAGAGTAAGTTACCAATCAAATGTTAAAAAATCAGTGTTAAAAATTATCTGACACAGAAGAACACAAAAGTGTATTTTCAATTGGTTTGATGAGGCTCAGCGGTCACATGAGTGCAATTAAATTCATAACTTCATGCTGAGATTAATGTTTTAAATATAACATTTTGAATATAGAAATATTAAATTATTTAAAAAACAGAAAATATACTTAAAAAAAGTAAAACATCACTGAACGAAGCAAATTACTGTCTTTATGAATGGGTAATTGAATCAGATTTGTTTAAAAACGCCCATTCATACATAAACAAAACAACGCTGTGTTTGAATGGAGATGCAACAGCTCAGCTGTTACTTTGTTTCAAACTATTTTCGTTGACGAAATAGAGCAAAATCAGGCAATAGTGTTCAGACAATGCAAGTCACTTAATATTAACTTATTGTTTAATGAACTGTTGTATTAAATCAATATCATTTGCAAACTCCCATAATCATTAAAAGCTCTATATGTTGTTCTTTCATTGCGGTTTATCGGAGTTCTATTATAGTTAAATAATATTTATTGAATGTATAAGCTGTCTCTCATTTACAACCTGTCTACACTTTGTTTGTTGTAATGAGAGGATTCGTGAGCTTGCAGAACGTTTTGAGCAGTGAGTGTGTTCAAGGAATCAACAGATGTCGGTGATACATTACTCACCACTGCAAAAACGCGTTGTAAGTACGATAGAAAACTTGGAAGCTCCCTTCAGTGCAAACACAAATATACTGATTGGGTCATTTGCACTGGTGCTCCTAAATATTTTTTCGAAGATGCACACAGTAGGTTCATGAAGGGCTGTGCAATGTGCGTATCAGTTAGCATGCTAAGATTTTTTCGTGCGCTACCCCATCTCCACCCCAATCATTAGCGCTGTTTCTTTTTGCCTTTGACAGCGCATATAGGGAATTTTTGAAATAGCACCATTCTACTAAACAAAATGTATTTCAAATTTATTTTAAGCACTTTCAAGGACCTCTTTTTGTTTTCAAGTACTTTCCAGGCCTTGAATCCATTTGTCTGATATTCAAGTACTTTCAAGTAGCGTGGGAACCCTGTGAAATGTAGATACAGTGACAACCAACACTATGCTGAACGGTTTCATTTTATTTATTATTTGAAGGCCAAGTGCCTTTAGTGTTGTGTTTTTGTCATTTTAAAGGGTTAAAATAAAGGAGTTAAAGTATTATTGTTCTTTTATTACTGTAGTACCGATTTGGGTACAGAGTATCGTGTACTTTTGGTGGTATCAGTACTGACTACAAGATATTTGGCATTGTGACATCCTAATTGCCTTCTTTAAAACTGTAAGTAAATATTATATGTAATAATAAAAAGAGCCCAAAAACCAGCACAAAATGACTTTATCAAATTGTCCATTTTTAGTTTTTCCAAACATCCTGCCAAGTAATAGTTCAGCAATCTCACTTTTGTCACTGGCAAGGAATATTTCTCCTCACTGCTGATCTAGCAAAGCTACAGTGCACAGCATAAATAAGTACACCCCCTCTAAAACTTAATTCAGCAATTACTCTTGACTTAGAAGACATGTTAGGGTTCTTTGGAGATGTAATGTTCCAACAAGCCTGCTTGATCAATTACCAAAGAAGAATGCCAAAATTATTCAGCAAGATTTTCTTATCAAAGTGAGAAAACTGTGTGTTGCAAAAATGAGTACACCCTCCTGAAACTTAAAAAATAAAATAAAAATAAAAAGTGTATAGGATTAAGGCTATTTTGATCAACAGGTAAGTATATTGATCCAAAACTTTAAAAGACAAGTAATTTCCTGACAATTAAAAGTGTTATATAGCCCACTGAATCATACTAAGACTTAATGCTGGCAGCAGTGGAACAACTTGGGAGAGAACTGCCAGGTGACTTATTTCTTAGCATAAAAGAGGACAATGGTACAAGAGGAATACCAAATTATTGTTTTAAGTGTGAAAATATAGCAGAAGTAGCACAGATATTCAAAACAATGGACTTGTGATAAGGCTCCTGAAATAATCATGTCTTCACTTTAAGTTTTCATTTAGTGATGAGTGAATTTTTGCTATAAAAAGAGCAGGAGAAATAACATGCAAGTGTTTTAAAACCAGCAAATACTATGAAAAGAGTGACACTTTATCTCACAGAGTATGACCCAGCCTGCAGAAGTGACATGCAAAGCAAAATAAACTCATTTAACCTCTTCCAGGGCCCATATTTACAAAATATAGACTTCTGGGAATCAATACTCTGGTCTCAAGATATCAAGTCAATAATTTCGGATTCCAAAAGCATCCAAAATGTTCTGGTGTTGCTAGAGGAGGACAGTGAGAAGTGCTTGGTACCCACAGTGACGCTCAGTGGTAGTAAAGCTTTTATATAGGGATGAATGAGTGCTGAAGGTGTGAGGTAGTTGTGCTTTATCAATGCTGGCATGAATTCACACACTACTGTGTGATGTTATACAAAAACTTGAAACAGAAGATGCTCCCCTCCTCTCATTCCCTGCAATATTGGGCATTTTTTCAGCATGACAATGAAGATATTCATTCTCCCAAGGTGAAAATCCTTCAGTGGACATGTATTTCACTCAATCTTAACACTCTTGAGTGGCTGTGGGGGATTCTGTAGGGACGAGCTGAGTAAAACTCCTCATTAAAGACCAGAGCGTTTAAGGAGGTCGTCCTTCAGGAGTTAAACAGCACAGATGTAAAAAAATTTGTCATGAACTTGTACACTCAGTGCCAAGAAGGGTCAGAGCAGTATACTTTAAGTTCTAGAGGACATT
The DNA here is from genome assembly GCF_018340385.1 of Cyprinus carpio. Lineage (NCBI taxonomy): Eukaryota > Metazoa > Chordata > Actinopteri > Cypriniformes > Cyprinidae > Cyprinus > Cyprinus carpio. The sequence goes on from NC_056576.1 coordinate 17,300,337, forward strand.
CTAAGTACCAGAATATTATATATTTCCTGAATTAAATCTAGGGTGTACTCAATTCTGCAATCCTTCATTTAAACAAATCTGGCTAATTTACTTATCTTACAGAAAATATTGGCATATATTTTGTTGTTTTTATTAAGCATGTTTAATAAGTTAAAATTTTGCCATCTTTCCATGAATTATATTAGTGATCATTAAGAAAATACATCTTTTATATTTATTCATTTGGGTGTATTATTTTATTGTTTGTTATGTAATTATACAGACAGTATTTATTTGTATTTACACCTTCAGCACTTTTCAGCTCCAGTGGTCCTTATGACACAAAGCACAAGCACATACTTAGAATGATTAGGAGCTTAAGAATCCTGATTTTGTAACATTCCCGAGCCCAAATAATCTCCCTCAAATAACATCTGCCAGAAAGTGGTGTTGCAGTGCTTAGATCCAGCTGACAGCTAACAGAGGTATGGCAGATATGTCTAAACTATACAGACGCCCAAATGAGTCTAGCTGGGTTTAAAGAGAAATGGATCATCTTTGGTCCTTGACTCACTGTTAAATGTTTACACCTGCAGTGCCTAATCAAACAAGGAGATGAAGTAATCTAAGAAACAGCTAAAAAATCATTTAATTAGAAAGATAATACTTTCAGTTCTTAGAACAGTAAGCTGCATTCCACAGTCACAGAGACTTTACAACAATTTTGATAGAAATTAAAGTGAAGAGCTATAAAATAGCCATTAAAACCCCTTTGCCACTGCACATTTCTGATTTATTGCTCCAGCAGCAACCTCTACGACATGGTTGAAATATTGATAAAAGCACAGCCAACGGTTTTGAAGGTGTCAATGCTCTAAGTTTCAAAATGTGGCCCAGGGTTTTTTTTTTTTTTTTTTTTTTTTTTTTTGGTGGATATGTTTATAAAATGTATCTTTTAAGGATATTAAAATTAATGAAGTAACTTATTAACAGTAAATAAATTAAATTAGTTTATTTTAAAGGTTTATCCCACATCTATTATTAAAAAAATTTGAACAAAAAAAGTACTGTCAACAACGAAAGTTATAGAACCCCATTTCTGCCACATTAATAATAATAATAATTTATACATAAATATAATTCTGACATAAAAGGCAGAATTACGAAATCATTATGACACTGTTACATCAACTAGAATAAGAGAATTTTGTTTTTCTTTTCTTGAGTTAACTATCCCTTTAAAGGGCTTCCAAAACGAATATGAAGATGACAGGTTCGAAATATATAATGATTAAAGATTTATCCGTGAATTACCCATCTAAAATATTTTAGAAAGGAAAGTTTACGGGAAGCGCTTCAAAAATACCACATCAATATCAGATTTAAAAATAGATAAATAAATAAATCATCATCCATCCATACAAAACTACGGGAGGGGATAATGACATTTTATTGATGGCTGTCAAATTCATCCTCAGAGGACGTTAGAGGGGCGTGGCTTTACACACGAGTTGCTTTTGTTTACGTGTTAAATAGCAAGTACAGTAGTAGCCGTAACAATGTAGTTCTCAATAGTTTATATCCAGCTCCCTTGTCAAAGATTCATTAGATTCATGCATTTGATGCACTCTTGAATTTCTCATCACTAAAAACTACGTATTTTGACAGGTTGGATGTGGCCTGCTATTGTAAACTAGACGATGTATAAACTAGTTAGGTTACGATTAATACATGCAAAACCCGAGACTTAACAAGATGATATTAGCAGAAACCTGTGCATAAAATATGCTCAAGAATAAGAACACGCATTACGGTTTTCAGAGTCCAAAAACAAGGTCCAGCTAACCTGCAAGCATCCATTCATTGGCTAACACGCTAATCTCTGACGATGACTAAAACAATGTCGTCAGTGTCAAAACAGTGTACGAAACATTACTTGTGTTGGATGTATATCTGTGCAGCTCACCGGTAACAAAGAATGGACGAATCCGTTGAAATGTAAGACAACTATAAGCGCATGAATGTGATCCAGCAGCGAGCTAACTGGCTGCTAGCATTCTGACACTTGCACAGAAGTACCGTCGCTTCTTGACAGCATAGTCACATCCCGATAAATCACGAAGTCGAGTTCCCCCGTTTGTATTAAAAGGCAAAATCCGAGAAAAGAAGTCTGTTCAAATTTGCATTGTGTATCTCTCATCTGACAGGTTTGTTGCTGATGTTTACATAGTGTATCCCAGAATGCTTTTCACGGGGCTAGTGCGACTGACCTTTCATTTTTACTGATGACGTCAAAAGCGCTGTGATGACGCAATAACACAAAATAAAAGCATGAATTTCATTTTTCTAGACCATTTACAGGGTATCAAAGAGTTTTGTTTCAGACTGCAGATTACTGGTTCTAGAAAGCTCTTTTGTTAAGTGTCGTCTTTGCCCTTTTTGAGATTGTGAAATAACGTAGAAGCAGCATTTACTGTTGGATTTATGTTACTTGTGACAGGGTAGCTACTGTCTGTTTTTTTTTTTTTTTTTTTTTTTTTTTTAATGGTTTGTTTGAAAGTAGGAAATGTACCTTCCTCCTCACAAATTCTACCACAGTAAGCAGACATGCACATGTCTCTAACACAGACTCCTTATTTAACAACATTTACATCTTCTCTGTGTTTTGATTAGCACTCTTACGTTTTATCTTAGCATTTTGTTGGTCTGGACATTTAAGATTTCATGCGTATGTTCTGTATGCACAGCTTTTCATTGCTAAAATGTTTTATGAGTTAATTTGTATAATTAGGGCAACAATGTATTGGTAACAATGTGTTGACGTGGAGGCCTTACAAATGAATCAAGAACAATTTTATTGTAGACACATATTTAATTGATTTAAATTCATACATCAGTCATGTATAAGACAGACAGCAGCATCAAGAAAAAAAGTAGAAAAAAATAAATAGCTTGTAAAAGGAAGCTATAACAATAGCATTGTGCAGACCTTCATTGAAGGGATAGAATGCTTTAGTTTCAAATATGCACCATTTCAAAACTTGCATGATTTTGACTCAAATGGAATGCAAATTTTTTCTCTCATGTTTTCAAATTCTTACAGGGTCTATTCAATTACATTACAGGCTAAGTCAACTTGCAGGTATCAAATTAAATTACATTTTGCCATATGTGAAATGGCTCTTGCAACAAATATCAGTGCTCTTCTGGCTAAAGGGAAAATTTCAGAAATATCAGCCATGTCTGCTCAGAACTGCTGCATTTAAACAAACTGTTAACCTATAGTCGTTTCATTAAAAAAAAAAAAAAAAAATTATTAAAAACTTTCAGATTACTTTCTCTCTTCATTCCTATAATGGGTGTGTAGGTGGTAGATTTTTAAATGCATTTATACAGTGTCAACTAATGCTAATGACAAGTGAAGACAAATGCAATGCAATCTTAATGTGTCTTCCACAGGAAAAAGGAGTCTTTTCTCATTTTTGTGTCTTAGTAATCATTGCAATTATCTTGACGGCACGTGTGTGTCCAATAATATACAGTAATTATCCACTTCTAAATGAACATTTAGCAAATAAATAATTTTCTCCTGTAAACTCACATATGCCAGTATCGGTTATATTAAATGATCCCATTTAAGTAATATGCACCAGTGGATACCAATAGAAAAAAATAATTAATTTAAGGCACACTTTGCAGTCTTTACACTGTTGCTCTCAGACTGGCATAGCTTGTTGCCTAATGGCTGTATATATGCACAGAAAGACCAACAGTGTGAGAGAAAAAGCAATTCCACTTTCTTCATTACAAACTAAAATCATTCATCCAAATCAACAGTCATAACCATGCAACATTTTAAAGGTAAAACCAGCATATTTGTATCTATTCCAACAGCTCTTATCTGTGTACATTGTTCATATACACCTATTGTGTGACAAGTAAAGGACTTTACTTCCAAATATTGTTTCCTCCAGTGTTGTAATTTGAAAAATCTGAAAGCCTTTGAGGGTGATACCAGTATTAAAAGTAATAGATATAAATATGAAACAGACTCAATGCTACAAAACATAAGCTGGCAATTAAAATAAATGTAAAATTAATTAGTCTGGCATGTATAAAGATACTAAAATGCAGTCCGTTGTGGACAATTCTAAAAAGGTGGATGCTCTGACTTGAATAATTTATGTGACCACCTTTGAACAGAATTTCAGCAGGTTTGTGCAAATATTTTCCAAAGGACTCCTCTCTAAATGACTGTGAACATTATGAAGCTTGTATTGACTGAGGTAGATCTCCGTGGGAAGTTACCTTTGTGGTTAAAAGACAGAGAATTATATTAAACCATGATATAGATAATAATTCATATGTCCTGGTTATGCTTTATAAGTCATCTCCAATCTAATGTTCTATCCCCCAAGAGCTTCTTTAATTGTTTCTGAAGCTTTTTCTCAGTCACTAGAGACACAACGGATCCCACCACCTTCTCATTCTCTACTACTCCACACAATGTCAGCTTTAGCAGTCCTGGTAAAAACATTCCCCTACAACTACCTCTGGCCTCTTGTCTGGGTTGCACTTCTCATGCCCTAGAACCTTGCCCGTGTAGTCCACACAGACTACGGTGCGGTGGCGCTGTCCGACATCGCAAGTCTGTGAGCATGTTGACCATGGCCCCATTTGCCACATAGGACAGGGCAGATCCCCACAGGGCTGGATGTCTGCCGGTCGCAGGTCGGCATCGCAGAGGTAAGACAAGGATCCCTCCTCATCTCTGCACTCCACGCTTCTCCTGGACCATCCAGCACCACAGCTCTTGGAGCACTCAGACCACTCACCCAGGACCCAGTCAGCTCCCCCAAAAGGCAAGATGACATGTGGCGAAATTCTGCTCTCTGTGCCAGCCTTGCTAAAAGGCACATCCCTCGGCAAAAAGAAAGTATACTTGATCCTAGGGGGTGAGGTGTCCCCAGCGGTGGACAGCAGCTGGATGGTGATGGGCTCCCGAAGTCTGTGAAAGCTGAGGAGTCGCTCCAAGGTGGTGGAAGAGCCACTGTAGCGAAGCATGGCACCAGGTACTGGGATGTCCTGCTCTGCCATAGACACTGAGAAATTCCCATTCAGGATGTAGGTTCCATCTTCCGTCTTTACCGCCAAGTAGTTACCATCATGAGCAATGCCTCGATGACTACGTTGTTTTATGTCAATATTAGTCGCCCCAGCCGGGATGGTAACTATATCAATGTAGCCAATACTGTGGAGATATTATAAGTAAACAGTATATCATAAACTTGGATGATATGAATATTGGTACAATATTGGTCATCGGCCCACATTAAACTGTTAAATATAAGGGTTCTTTATTAGCATTTATGCTTCCATGAAATACCATTAACATCCATGGAATCTTTGCATCGCACAAAAGGTTCCTTGTAGTGGAAAAAGGTTCTTTAGATCATTAAAATGATTTTTATTCTGAGGGTGTAGTCACATTTCGCAAATCTGCAAAATTGTGTGCGCGAAATACAGGCATTCCAATAGTAATCCGTGCGATCAGAAGTTTTGGGAGAGGACAAAAACCATCCCCATGCAGGTTTTGCTCATTTTCAAGTTGGTCACATGAATCTTCCACATTGAATAATAAAAACCTGCTTGTTTTGAAAGTGACTTGCGTGTGAGGGGTGCCTTATACATCTCTACACTAGTGACAATAGAGGGTATTCATTGATGTCACTTTCGTGACTGAACATGCCCACTCAGTCAAACTGAGTGGCGAAATGTCTTGCAGCTTGGCTGGCACTAGTACAGTAAAACAAATGAACTGCTTAAATTAAAGGCGGTTGCAGCAAGATCTGTTTGACAGCAACATAGCTACATACAGACGATCATCATTATTGTCATGTCACCCAGCCCTAAAATATGTTAAAGGCAGAAATTACATTATGTCTTTCTGTAAAACTGCTTTGAAACGATGTGTATTGTGAAATGCTGTATAGCGTATTGAGGTGAAATCAAAGCGGCGAGAACACCAATGGATATTCTGGTTGTTTCAATATTTTGTAGAAACTGCATTTTGTTTTCACTGCATTCAAGCTGAACATTAATGTTGCCACTTAGGTGGGCACAACCACAGTGAATTCCGCCTACTGTGACATCATGTGCATACCCTCTATAATGGACCTTTTTTGCTGCAATTTCACTACCGTGACCATACCTTAAGTCAACAATGGTTCTTTTAAGAACTGTTAGCTGAAAAATGGTTCTTCTATGGTATCACTGTGAAAGCCTCCTTCTGGAGCTTGGAATTTTAAATTCATCGATATTATATTGGATACTTAATTTGAATATGATTATTTATTCTATTTTTTACAGTTATACTACCTTAGCTGTCTTTTAAAGCTCACTTGAAGACAATCTATAAAAAACAGAATAATTAAATAAAATGGTTTAGTTATATTTAGTATATCAGCAGCTCATTCCTTTGCCAGTTTTTATGTTCCATCGTTTTAAATGGTATTAGTAATGCTTATATATACAATATTTACTTACGTAGCTTTGTTTAGTGAGCCACTTATCTTCCTACAGGTGGTACCATCACCTCCGCAGACACCACACTTATCCAGCTTTTCACTGGAGCCTATCACCTGGTCACAACCGGCTTTGATGCACTGGCCCTGAACACAGATAGATGTGGTGTCTGGCCCACAGGTGGTGCCATCCACAACCTGCACAGCACATATGAAACATCAGCATTAGAATAGACAGAAACGAATGTTTAAAGAAATAATGTGCATTTTTATTGCAGTGGCAGCCTAAGCGCTCCAGTGTATTCTGTTCTAACATAATCGCTATTCCACACAAAGCGGAAAAGCAAAAACTCTGGGCTGATGATGTAAAAACAACTACATTTCAGCTGTATCTGAAATATCAGTTACAGAGGTGCACTCAAGAGCTTAAGCAAGTGGTTGGACTGAAGGGTTAGGGTGCTCAGGTTTCACATTTTACAACAGGGAAAATATTTCATGCATGAGAGTTTAGTGGGAGTTTAAAGATATCAATGGGCATGTGGCAAGAGGGAAGTTTAAAAAAGAGATCATCTGGCATCTTAGTAAAGCTTTAGAGCAGGCAGATACATAGAAGAGACTAAAATTTCTTTCACATATTGTCCTTATTGCTGATCAGATTAGATGAAAAGGAAAACGTTTTCAATGGATGTGCACCTTGGCTTCAAAAACTTTGAATTCATTGCTCCCTTTGGCTCGGCAGACGAGTTTGCAGCGGTCTCGTGGAGAGATGCCGGAATATTTGGGGATCCACTGCTTCATGTTTCCTTGAATGTCCAAGTAATGGTCACTGTTATACTTTTCACACTGCTCCTCTCTGAAGCTTTTTCCTGTGGATTGAAAATATGGTTACTGGTGCACCACCAAGAATAAGGTGATTATAAACAATGCTTGGTCTTTTGACCTCATTCACTCCCCTCACTCATTCTCTAGCCCTCAATAATGTGACCTATGCCACCCAATGGAGGTTTATTTATAAAATGTTACCATGGTCCTCTAGGCATGTCTGAGTATTGCAGGACTGGTATTTGACCCTCTGTCCCACACAGTACGATCCCCCATTCTGCGGCACTGGAGCAATGCACTCACGGTGAGAAAACTCCACACCCCCACCACATGTCCGTGAGCACGGCCCCCAAGGGCCCCACTCTCCCCATCCACCATTGACTGGCACCTGGAACACAAATAGAGACTGTTAGATACACATTTTACTGTAATATATAGCACCCAGAATAAAAAAAAATACAGTAAAAATACATATTTATAAAAATTATTACAATTTAAGATAATTGTTATATATTTCAGTATACTTGAAAATTTAGTTTATTCCAGAATTTATTAGCAGCCATTACTACAATCTTCAGTGTCACATGATCTTCAGAAATCATTCTAATATGCTGATTCTAATATGCTCAAGAACCATTTCTTATTATTATCATTGTTGAGAACAGCTAATATTTTAGTAGAAACTATGATACATTTTTTTTTCAGGATTCTTTGATAAATAGAAGGTTCAAAAGAACAGCCTTTATTTGAAATAGAAATATTTTGTGACATTATAAATGTCTTTACTGTCACTTTTGCCTTGCTAAGTGCTCCTAAACATCACTTCCAGTAAGCGCTGTGCTGACGGAATGTGAGCATACCACACTGCAGTTTTGTCAGGGTTTTTTATGAGTTGGCTAAGGGATGCCTTCTAACAGCCAGGCCGTCTAGGATCACAAGCTGGGGGTTTTAATACACTACACCAAATATAATCACACTTTTTTAAGAGGCTTTGCTGAATATATTGCAACTGCATCTTAAATGGAAAGCTCAAAAATAATTGAGCTTTTTAAAGGTTCCCTCTATATAAACTCTCTCTCTCTCTCTGGCATTAAGAAGCTGAATTTAGAGTAGATTGATTATTTAAAGCTGCTCAAAGACGAGGCCTGGTTGGGATCCAAGAGGAGAAATGAGTTTTATTTCTGAAGGTGAAAAAAAAAAGAACAGACTGACTCTGAGAATTCTGAGACTTTTTCAAACATGTAAACACTATGGTGAAAAGAATGTTTCATCTTTAATGTCGAAGGAAGGGAAATATGTAAAAGTTTTGAATAAGCTGAGAAGAGATCATTTAGACAGGATGTGTAAATGTTTACAATTTTTAAAAGGAAGAGTAGGGTGATGCACAAGAGGCCATAAGCAAGGCGTCACCAACAGTGTCAGATATTTGTTAATAGTGGCGCCCGTAAATCTGAACATGCGTGTTTTACATGCATATGTGCTAACAGGTAAAGTGTGATAAAACCGGATGACGCACATACACACATCCTTCTGGCCATGCATACCTTCTTGTCTCCCGCCTCCTGTAGTGCACTCGACAAGCACAAACCCTCACGGCATCTCCTGTCCTCTCCACATGAAGTACCGTCAGCCCAGGGGAGGCTTCCATTCCTGGTCGTGCACTGTATCTTTCCTTCTTCTCGACACCACAGCTGTGCACACATCTGATCTTCAGGGGCATTGGGACAGAGGGTGTATTCGTCCCCGAATGTCTGCTGGCATTGCCGGTCCAGACCAAATGTATGGCCGGGGAGCTCGGTGGGTAAAGGGATGCTCTTCTCGGGTGGATCCAGCAAACAGTCACCTGAGGAATGCAAAAGCAGGGTCTTATTTAGCTGTGTTTGTAGAGACTGCTTCAAATTCAATTTAAAGCTTGTCTTCCTGTTTATCATGCAGTAGTAAATGTTGATTGCAAGAAAAAGGTTATGGGTTTGATTCCCAGGGAAAGCAATTACTGAAAAAATGTCTGCCTTGAATACAATATAAGTTGCTTTGGATAAAAGCATCTCCCAAATACACATGGATTTAAATTATATTATGCTCATAAGGTGGTTTGCAGTGTTTTCTTTAAGCCCGTTGCTATTGACCAAGTGTTTACTTCAGCTAAAACAACCTCTTACGCACAGCAAGTCTAAAACAGGTGTGCATGTTAGCTTGAGGGGACTATTTTCATTGCAGAGAAATCTCACCGTACCTCCTCTCACCCCAATGCACGTAAGACATAATAGTCTCCCATCTGGAGATTTCCATTATGTAACCTATTATTGTGCAGCCTCAGTTAGGTTGTTCTAGAATAAAAAATGTATTCAGTAACAAAAGAAAGTGTAATTTTACTGTAAAGAATGTCTGGTCTGAGTTCTTTCTAAACATAGTTTTATCCATATGGATAAAGATATGGAGACAGTATAATGCCTAGAAACAATTACACAGACTTCTTGACTCCCTTTCTGTTTTTCCAAGATTGATACTGTAAAATCTAATTAAGCTTAAAGTATTGAGGACCCCTTAATATCTTAAGTACTAAGAATTTGGAAAGGTTAAATGAATGTTATTAATGCTTAGTAATGAAAGGCTTTTGTTGAAATAGATACAGACATAACAACAATGGAAAATAACAGCCTTGAAGTCGTATCAGTTCATAGTCTACCTGTGGCAACAGTGCAACCGGTAAAGACGGCATGTGCTTGGCAACGCATACTGCCTCTGCGAGGGAAAACAGTTGTTAAACCTGGAATGAGCGAGTCACTGAAGATGAGTCAGTGGAAGAGTGGGAACGAGAGTGTATAGACTGAGATATCGACTGAGATAAATCAACAACTGGATAAAATATGTCTACCATATTTCCTGAGCTGTCACTTTTTCTTATCGGAGTTCAACTTTATTGTGAAATCATAGTTAATATTAGGCTTCACTAATTGACAGCTGACGGATACACCTTCAGTATGTCCTTTTTAGATATTTTTCACTTTATGAGTTTATAGCACAACTTTACAGCTTCACATAGAGGAACATTTTAAAACATATTAAAATAGAAAACAGTTCTTTTAAACTGTAATAGTATTTTACAAAATTACTGTTTTTTACTACATTTTTGATCAAATAAATGCAGTCTTGGTGAGCATAAGAGACATTAGAAATCAGGGGTCTTTCTGATCCCAAACGTTTGAATGGTAGTGTATATATTCATACCATACATGAGTAGATAAAATGAGTGGAGTAAGCTTACTCTGTAAAGACTGATAGTTTTGACACTCTCAGCAAAACTGCTGAGTGTTGTCCCACCAGCCCAGTATTAGCGGTTAGAGAGTAAGTTAAGACAGAAGTGGCATTTAAACAAGAAACTTGAAAAATATTGAAAGAAAGTAAATTCATAAAACACAGGCATCTACATTATAGAGATTTTTAGAGACATTAAGATCAAAATTATACAGTAGATTATCTGTGACATGTTTCCATTAACTTTTGAATGACAGATTTGCTATTTAAGCCAAAAGTCTCAAAACTTCACTGAATGCTATTAAGTTTTTTTTTGTTTTGTTTTGTTTATCATTTTTTTCTCTGGGTCTCTAGGAAATATGCATCATTATGTTCTAAGGCCAAAACCAAATAAAAACTGAAAACCAAATGTTAACCGAGAGAAAACCAACAGTTAATAAAAAAATACATTTAGAAAGACAGGAGCAAAACAAATGTTGCTGCATTTCAGGGAGTTCTTTTTTACTGACATATAACTTTTAAAAAAGGGAAATGATTAAAAAAGCATCCTGACAGACAGAGAAGGATCATACCGTGGCCACTGTCGAAGAACTCTGTGATGTAGAGTGCACTACATGGAGACCAGGGAAGAGATTTGTTGAGGTGGACAAAGAAAGGAGCCATCATATGATGTCCATTGAGGTGCCCGAACAACTTCTCACAGTTTTTAGAATCATCATGTGGCATGCTGAGTACATGGCCTGAAAAAAGGAGAGGAAAACAGAAAGATGTTCTGTATCTGTACAGTGTAATAACTTTTCCACATTGCTGTACTCCTCCATATGACAGAGAGATCTACAGTATTATCTTTCACACTGATTTGTATAACTGCTGCTCACTGTGCGTTTTGCCTTTCCAGAGGATGTCGCTTACAACCAAACATTCAAACAGGCAACAACACTGCAGCTACTACTGCAACTTGGTGCTTATTCAACGGAGAGTCCAACTTTACCTGTATTTTGAACACTTGTTTGAGTGTGCATATTCTACATGTTTTTTTTGTTTTTAACTCACTCAAAAGAATGTGATTATTTAAAAATATATGAAATACAAGAAACTGTCCTGTATACCTTGGACATACAGACACCTCAATGATATTTACATTTTTAATACACTGACTTCTAAAGCCACTCTGCAGAATTCAAGTCTATTCGATTATTTACTGTTTTTTGAATTATCTTCTTTCTTAAATTTGACATGTGATTCATCATTTTACAATCAAATACTGACATGAAATTAATTGTGATTAAAATGACATATCATGCGATGAATTAAAATTTGTAATCAGTGAACGGCCCTAGTAGTAACACCAAGTTCTCTGTGTATTTCAGCTGCTGCAAACAGCTGGTCTACATTAATTAATGACTCAGTCTGGAACACATGCTCTTGTCCAGACAGTCGGTAAGGCTGAGATGTCTAACTACAGACTTTGAGTCTGGTTATGTGTGTGAACATACCGAGTTCATGTGACACAGTGAAAGCTGCCTGAAGGCCGTTGTCCTCTATAACTGAGCAGCTTCTTTTGGGGTCACACATAGTGCCAATATCAGCTACACCCAGAGTGTCACAATCCTTATATCCACAAATATCCTGAGGTCAAAAAGAGAGAGAGAGAGAGAGACAAATGGGCATATGAGACAGAGAGATGTGATATGAAAAAAGAGAAGCAAGAGGAGAGGGGGACACATCTGAGACACTGATATCCAGACATCGCTCCATTAGTTCCAGACAGCCCTTTTTTCCCCAAGCAGGATCTTGCCAGCAAAACATATTTGTCAGTGTTTCCATCATAAAATGAAGCAAATACATGGCAGACTGCATACTAGAAAAAAAAAAAAAAAAGGGTGGGAAAATTAACTGTGAGATAGCTGGACCACACAGCACATGTAGACCAAAGGGCTTGTCCACACTTCCCTGTCCATACAGGGATAACCTTGACTAGGGAAGACATCTCAGTGGAAGCCATATGAGCCAAACAGAGACACCCAGAACTCCTCCGCTAAATAAAAACCACCTGCTTCTCCATCCAGCCACAGCAGGACTGAGACCTCTGTTCGTTCTATTGTGTTGCTCTCAGCAGGAAGGCCAGCCAAATTTGTGTTTCTCCTACATCTATTTTATCATTTTTGGCAGAGCTACAATCTCATGCTTGCTGTCTCTAAGATTGGACAAGGGGTTCCCTGCTGAGCATTGTGATCATGACCCTGTCATTGACTCAATGAAATTATGTCTTGTTTTGGAAAAGTGGTAGCCAAGTGAGTTAGTCAAAAGCTGAAGGTAATTACATCTGTAAAATGTTGACTGGAAATGTTGGGGAGAAATAGTTGCCATCTTTCCTGATGGAAAAATGAATTAAATGACCTACATATAGTAAATCTGCTATTAAAAGTCCAGTTGTGCCATCATTTTAAGCCCAAAACACGTCTGATCGTTTGAACACGGGTTACTTACATGGTGCATGAGATGAAATTATTTCTACAGGATGTCAATTAATGTTGGTGGTTTTTCATTCAGATTGGATTCTGTTGTTCTAAAATGTGTCTGCTTTGTGTTTCTCACCTCTCTAGTGAACAAGATGGCAGTGTCATAGTGTTCAGGATGTCTCTGGCTGCCCGGGTTGAAAATTTGTTGCCACCTGCAGAAGTTGCGCAAGGCAACACCACCGTTGCTTGAAAGCTCAGGTCCCACCTCCTCATCCTCCACAAACACCATCTTCACTACTACCAGACTAACAGCATTTTTCAGGCTAGGATGCACATAGATCTGTGCTGCCATGGACATCACTGTCAGAAGATAGTGCTGTAAAAAGAAAGAAAGAAAGAAAGAAAGAAAGAAAGAAAGAAAGAAAGAAAGAAAGAACGAGAGAGAGAGAATAGAAATTTAGAAATCCAACCAAAATGGTCAAATCTCAAAGATACTGAATATACAGCCCTGGATATACAGTGCCAAAAACATGATGTCTTTTTGGCATTAAAGCTAGATGATTAAAGCAGTCTGACTGATTGTTTTCAGTTTCATTCATTAGGAGATAAGGACTTGACAACATTTTAGAAACAGGGATTCTTTCCATGTTAAATATACTGTATTCATAAGCTTTATCTTAGTCATCTGAAATAATGCAGCTGCCGCAAATATAGTAGGACCAGTACAGACAGCAGTTAAGCAAGTATTTTCTTAATTAAATTTGACACTACATATTTGGGGGGAGGGAATAAAATGGAGGCCCAAATCTGAAGGCCTGTGGGACCAAAACATTTAAACATTTGTTTTTCTTTCTATCAACTGAGAGTCACAAACAACTCCTGGGTGTTCTCCTTTTCCAGATGGTCCTTTCGCCCCCCCACCCTCTCTGTATTTTTTTTTTCTCCCACACTGATTCGCAGACAAGTTTCATATTTTGTTACACTCTGCATAACCAACCCCATAGTAACCCTCAAACCACAAGTCTTAGTGGTTTGCCTGATTTATGTTACTTTTCATACCTAAACCATAGACCGATTAGGAGTTAATTCATTTTAGCCTTTATTAAAAACATTTCTATGATACTTCAATTGACTTGTGAATACAGCTGCAGTTTTACATGGGAATAAAGACTGAATGGAATGAAAATGTGTCCCTGAATGACAGTTTTGTCCTGAAATCCTTGATAATGTGAAACAGCACATATGACAGCTGTTTTGAGTGCAATCATATTTAGTTAACAGCACATTAGTTAAATGGATAAACACATTTTCCGTTCTTTCAATGTTTACTTCAGTACAAATCTAGAGTTAGCAGTGTAAACTATATATTTTTCATATAGTGCTATAAGTAATTCACATTCAGAAACATGCATTTCTGACAAACCAGTTACTATTCATATTTCTATTTACACCAAGCTTCACATTTCTCCAAGCAATGTGCAGACTAAAACCGGACTATAAATTGTAGGTGGAATGGAGTGACAGATTTTGCTCAAAGCGTTCTAGGAGCCCCGAAAGAGACCTTTGCAAAAATAAAAAAATACACAGACCTTCGCATTACGCATGAGAAACTATTGCGTGCTCACAAGAAACTTTTCACATGTGAACGTGTTACAATGTTTAATGTACAATGTTTATTTAAACTATAACCTATTTCCTTTGTGCGTTATTGCAATTTTACTATGAAGAAAATGGATGCACATGAATTAATAAAGACCTATTTGTTCAAATTTTGGCTTTCTTTAAGGCATTATAGCCTACATCAATTATCATGGCAGGTGTACAGTAAAGAACAAAATAATTAACTAATAATTATAATAAACTATAATTTCCTAAATTTCAAGGTCATTGCTCAGTCCTTTTTGAAGTTATACTAACAGGAGTAGAAGGGCAGTTTTTTATTTCATAAATTAACTGTATTCTGAAGCACAGTATAACATATTAATATTAAATGAGATATTTGAAAAGGAGGTGTTATTGGTGTTAATCTGCATGGCACCTTGTGCTAATTTCTTTAATTATAACAAACCCTGTTTACGTGGCAGCATTCTTCCAATTTTCACTGAGATTGCAAGATGGCGTGACTGAAACCCTGCAACAGGAGGTTGTCCAGATGAAGGCCAAAGGGAGGACCCTTTCAGCCACTGCAAGAGAGGTTGGTCATCCTAAATCTGTGATTTCTTGAAAAATGCAGATTTACAATGACACTAATTCATTCAAGTCCCCCCAAAAGGCTGGTCGTCCATGTAAGACAAATGCACAAGAAGACAGGATAATGCAGAGACTCTCAATGGGAAATAGGTTCAACACTGCAGCTGGAATTGCTTGCCAATTCAGTGCTGAACAGGGTAAGGATCTGTCTCTGCACATTTAAGAGAAGTCGGACTGAAAGCACATTCTGCAGTGACCTAGCCTCTCATCAACAGAAAGAATCAAAAGGCTAGACTCTCTTTAAGCTATAGGAACTTTGCAATAATGAAATGGTTGGGCCAGAGTCCTGATCTAAACCCAACTGAAAATCTCTTGAAAAACCTTGACAACAAAGTTATGGCTAAGAAACCAATTACACCAAATTATGGAAGAAGAGGGCCAAGATAACACCAATTTTAGTTGTAATCTTATTTTGTGCTATACAGTGATTACTGTTCTCTAACTTCGATCACTGTGTTTTCCACAAAATAAAGATTTTTGTTGGAATGCCTTGGATATTTTGTCAAACATGTTAGTAGAACAGTGGTATACCTACAGCAAATATTCCTTCAAATTTAAGAGATGAAGATGAACAATATTTAAAAAAAAAAAAAAAAAAAACATATATATAGGTCTCTAGTTTTGATCTCCACTGTACGATTTAAGGCATCCTCTGATGGCCGAGAGGCCGCAACGTGACATGAGCTCATGGCTTAATAAAGCTGTGAGCATTTGCCAAGTTCAAGGGTCCATAAAAAAGACTGACACAGCCAAAAGATGCTCAAATTTTGCCTTTCGTTAGAGCAGTGTTCGTCATATTTCAAGGTCATATGTCCTGCTTAACACATGTAACTGGAGGCAGAGAAACTGTGCTGTGAAATGGGCTGATGGTGCAATGGGCGGTTTAGCATGCATTGTCCTATATGCTCAGTTTAAAGGTTCATTAAACAACAACAACAAAAAAAAAAAACAGATTGGTACAATAAAGAGTGCACAAATTTTGGATTTCGTTAGGGCAGTATATATACTGTTCCATATAAAACCTTAAAGGCCAATTTAAAAAATAGTACAGTAAAATTTTCGTATTTCACAAGATCAAAACATCCTTTAAACCACTTGTCGGATTTATTGTATCCTTGCAGAGTTTCAAGGCAGTTCACATGCACCGGACATTGTAACGCGTAGACACGTGAAGTTTTTCTTGCGCACACGAAAGGGTATTTCTGGGTATTTTTATTTTTGGTGTGTGCAAAGGTCCCTTTAGGGACGCCATAGTAACTCCAATCTAACTCCTGAGCTTTATCTCCGCGAGAGAAACCCCGCTGCAAGCAACCGAGGAAAGAAAGAAAACCTTTCGTGAGAGAAAACATGCCAAAACTTTCAAAAAGCCAGTTTCGCTCCAGGATCAGTGCTCACCACAACACTGCAGTATGTTGACCTAAAGTGCACTCTGAAGTGTGCTGGTAAATTCAGTTTTGTGTGTTAACACACACTTTCTTTGCGCGTGCTGAGAGATGTCAGATTGAATGTGACCCTGAAAACTTATTGAGGAGACTTGATGGGTCTCTGTGAAACGAATGTTTATTTAGGTACCTTATTAAAGGTGGGTGCATGTAGCAAATAAGCTACAGTTAAAATGTTTGTAATTTATTTTTTTTTTTTTTACAAATATTCCAAGTATATTGCAGTCACAGTTGTCCGTATTGCTAAGGACAAAAATTGGGGCATGCCTGAAAGATCTTAGCTTGTAAAATAAATTAATAAAATAAAATAAAAAAGGAAAATTACATACATTGCTATTCATATAAAGTGGCTTCACCAGGTGGTCTGCTTGAAGCCCCTCGGACAGTGGTGAAACGTCTTGAGTAAATGAATAGCCAGGTCGGTCTGAATTGTACATTATGTTTCAGAGCAAATCTAATATTAACCATTGCTCATGCCATTCAAAATAAAACGACTAGAAAATGTGTGACATGTAAAGGCAGCTTGACTCACCTTTATCTCGTCTCCATAGAAACGTGTCATAGAAGCGTCGGCGACTACCAGGGTCTCGATGTATCTCGCAGCTGACACGAATCTTTTTGCGCGTCTCACTTTGCCTTCTTCGTCTTTACTAGAGTTCAGGTCGCTCTTTTTCACAAAACTGTCAACTTTCTGTTGATCAAAGAGCATATTTGACGCTCTGCGATTTTTGGAAAAGGCTCGCCTTTTAACGACGTGCACCTGCAGAAAAGATTTCCCGGTGGTCTTGGCACTTGCTTTAGGCTGAATAAAGTACTCGTCCCCTTGCGTTATGAAGGTACCCTGGATGCCGTGACATAAACTGACTGCAACTACCGATTCCTTTTCAGAGTTGACCGTTCCTTTGTAGAAACAGTCTCTGAGGTCCGCACCGCTGTCTCCGTGCTGGGTGACATCCCTGAAAACACCTCCGCTCCTGGAGGCGTCCAGAACGGCTGGAAGGTGTTTTGCATTTACGCGCTGGATGTTTAACGATGGAGACACGAACTTGCTATCCGGTGTCAGGTCAAGCAGGAAAAGTTGACCAAATGCATTGATCTTAAAAAGCTGTCTCTCTTCATTTCTCCAAAAAACACCTTTTCTGAATGCAAGGTTTACTGGCACGGTCTCCTCTTCCTCGTTTAGCTCACCCAGAGTTAACTGAGACATAAGATTTGCTAAGAAAAACATATAACAAACAATTGTGGATACCATTTTAATAGTGAATACAAAAAAAAATACCTTAACGGCACTGGAATCACAGATAATTATATTTTAAAACAAAGATACAGATGAACATAATCCACTGAAAATCAAAAGAAAAAAAATATTATTAATATTGTCTTATAAGAATTCAAATTGAGTCTCGAGAGTTCACAGAAACAGTCTTGTAAGAAAATACTCATCATCCGGCTCAGTGTATAAGCGAAGAATATTCTTGCGCTGGTATTTATACAGGCTTGGGCTTCTCCAGCGTACGCGGTTTATTTTTGATATTCATTCTCTCTCCTCCCCCTCGTGCGCCAAAGCAAGAAAAAAACTGGGTTTGATCCAATAGGACTGTCGGCACGGCCCCTTTTCACTACTGCGGGTCTTGCTTACAGCTATTATTATAACAGCCGGCTGGAATGCTGTAGGACACTTGAGGTATGTGTTGAGTGTCAACCAGATGCTAGAGAGCGTGTTAGACCAGTTAAAAACTAGGAACAAACTTAATGTACCCACGAGCAAATGGTGTCTTCCTAGATAGCAGCGGACTGTGAAGGTGACATCTGAATAGATCCTGGCTGGAGGTTAACCATTAATCAAAAAAAAAAAAAGTTTTCACAAATAGCCTACGTGCAAATCACGTAATGCACATCAAATTGGAATAATGTTAATGTTAATAATGTTATTTCAAATAATTGACGCACAACCCTGAGCTCCTCACTCTCTTTGTGGCATTGATTTAGTTAAAGCTTGCACACTTTAAACTCATAAAACCTCTTAAGGACAAATAGATAGACACATAATTTAAGAATTAAGAGAGGAACATATAATATGTTATTTACAATACACACAGTAAGAGATTTGAAGGAGGTGTTGATTATCTTAGCGCAGTGCATGCGTAACGCAGCGTCATGTACAGAGACGGATATCAGGTTGAATTGTAAACCACCGCTCAGGGGCAACATTTTATCATTTGTATCAGCCGGATATTTTTCTGGCAATTAAACAATTTAACGAGAGATCATATGGGATCCTATACTGTTTAAAAACACTGTCCAACACTATATATATATATATATATATATCTATTTTTTTTTTTTTTTTATTTTTTTTTTTTATTTTTGTTTTTTTGTTATTTTTTTTTGTGTTAATATTTGTATGAGTCTTGATATGTAGCAAGCTGCATTGAAATGTTTTCACCACAAGATGTCGCTCTTACACCTGTGCATAATCGAATGGGATCAACTGAGCAAGGATATCAAATTGACCATTTTTAGATTCAGAAGTCCTTACAGAAGCACAAAGAAATTGCTTGTCAGCGGGACGACACCCCCAAAGGCACCCCTTAGCTATAGCCCTAGTGGGGGAATATTACTTAATGTATAATGTAGCTGTAATGTCGGTTACTGTAAGCATGGGATACGTGTATCTTTCAGGGTACTGCCACAATGATAAATTGTATCCCTAAAAGTACAATTGTCAGTTTTTTTTTTTTTTTTTTTTTTGTAATCAAATCAAATCAAGTCAACTCACTTTTACTTCTATAGCGTTTTTATACAATACATTGTGTCAACAAAAATGTGTTTGGAAAATGACAAGCACCATGGATGCTCTTCACTGAATAATTTAATGAATTTTGGAAATGAATATACATTTTTGGTGTGCCATTATATAACCTCCCTTTAAATGATAATGTCCCTCACTTGCGGCTACACATTCATTTCCTACCACAACAAGTGCTAGTATTAAATGTAGTCTATGCAGGTTTCAGAAAAGAAAAGAGAAATAAAATCATACATAGGCCTCCAAACTCAGAGTTAAAAGTTAAGATCACTTGAATAGAATATGTATAGAACTTTGCAATATATAATATATGAGTTATTCATGTGCTCTCCTCTCCCAAGTCAGTTTGGATGCTGTAAATTTAGTGGGAGGGAACCACGGTTCTTGGAGCGCTGCGCGCTGATGATGCGAAAGCTCAGAGCCACAAGTAGTTGCTGGCTTAACCTTAAAACTAAAGCATACCCAATGAGCGCACTCGAGCACCTCCCCAAAATCTTCTGATTACAAGCGCTGGATGTTTACAAATGACGCGAGCGCATAAAGGCGACAGATGAGCAGAGCTGCTTCAGTATACAGGTACAAGAAAGGGATGGATCACAGACCGGCAGATTTCACTCTTTGTGGACGCGCAAAGTCAACATTTTAGTGCAACCGCATCCTGGAATATTCTTGCATTTACATCTCACTGTCTGTCTCATTTTGCGCTTTAAAAATCAAAGTTTTTTCGCGCACAAAAATGTTTTTGTTGGTAAGGTCAGTTCTTCTTGTTAACGTGTTTTATGCTCAATTGGAAATTGTGAATTCTATGCAGAGTCAGTTGTGCGTGCCCGTCAGACTGGATCATGTCAAGAGCAATTTAGTCAGTAATGAAGACTTCACGTTGCCGAAAACAGTTGCGTTCAAAATAAGTGCATTTGAACAAGATTTTGTACTCGAATTACAGTCGGACTCCAGCTTCATTGCGCCTGCTTTCTCGACGCACACCGACGCAACTGCTCAAAATTCCGCGCACAGTGAAGATCTGAGCCGGTGTTTTTATGCCGGTGAGGTGAATTCTGATCCCTATTCCTATGCAGCGCTCAGCTTGTGCAAGGGACTGCAGGGCGCATTCGGTTACGATGGCTGGGAATATTTCATCAAGCCGGCTTTAAACGACACCGACTGGGACAGTATGCACGCGCATCTCATCAGCCGCAGATCTAATGCCAATCTGAGTGGCAACTCCACGTCAAGATGCGGCGTGGACAGCGGTGTGACCCAAACCGTTGCACAGTCTTTGGCGAAGTTTAAGCACTTAAAGGAACAACACATGAGTAACGTCACTATGTCAGTTCTGAAAAACCGCTCGAAGAGATTTGTCTCCATTCCGCGTTATGTAGAGACATTAGTGGTGGCCGATGAATCCATGGCCAAATTCCACGGTGACGACCTCAAGCATTACGTGCTGACCTTAATGTCAGTGGCAGCTAAGCTTTACAAACACCCCACTATTCTTAACTCTATCAACATCGTGGTTGTCAAGTTTATCGTGATTAACGAGGAAGAGAAAGGACCTAAGGTTTCCGGGAACGCGGCGATGACCCTGCGTAATTTCTGCACCTGGCAAAAGAAGCTGAACAAAAACAGCGACAAGCATGCGGAGTACTGGGATACGGCCATCCTATTTACTAAACAGGTAAGGTGTAATGCGCCTTTTGTCACTAGGGGGCAGTATGAGAATGAACGAATCCTAGAATGAGCCGTCTAATGTATCTTGTGGTAATTATATCAAGATGGCAGGCAACAAGAAACAAAACTGAACACCACACAGGCTGCTGCAATTTACTTACCCAATAATCAAACCAATTTAGACCTGATTTATGGTGACATTGTAATCACAGATTTTAAGGTGAACTGCATAACAGGTGTTTTAATTGTTGTCTGTAAAAAAAAGCACATGCTTTTACTCTAACCTAAATGTTTTTATCTGAGCACTGGTACATAAAAGCTTGGTTAAATTCTGAAATATGTTTTGTAACTCATAAAGTAATGGGCAGACTGCAACAAGAGTGGCCTCTCCAGTTACCTGCAGTTCCCATCATGTTTATAAGAGTTGTTAAGGTCATTGGTCAGGTCTGCCTTTGAGCTATTGCCCTGTCTCGGAACTGCAAGTAGGAATGTGTGCTCTAAATCAGCAAAGATACAATTCATGTATGCAGAATACTTAGCAGAGTGCTAAAATTGATCAAGTCTCATTGTCTACATTTTTGCAACACAACCTTTATTCAATTTTACACAAATTATGATTATTGGGACAGATTATCAATTAATAGCATTGTTCCTTGCACAATACTATGTTATAACCTCAAAACACTTTTACCACAGCGCATGATTTGCAAACTAATACATTCTGACATTTGCAGAACACAACCAGGTCCATATGATTTTCTTTTTTTAAGCATGTTTATGGGCCATTTATTTTTGAAAGTACAGTGGAGAGATGACAGGAAAGTATCAAGGCAGGGTTTGAACTCGGCTCAGTGTGAGTGCAGTTGCACTATACGTCGACATACTAACCACAAGGCTATCGGCGCCAACCCATATGACTTTTCTGATGTAGTAAATTTGCTCGGTGACCCACCTGATACAGCCAGATGTTCAGGTTCATCTATTTTAGAGTAAACACTTTTAGCAGCACTCACTGGACTTTGAAACACTTTGAAAGTGTTGCAAAACAAACAAGAAACAATTTAATATTTTGCAGAAATAACACAGGCACAGTTTCCCAGTAAGCCTGGAATGAGGACTATTGCTTAAATTAAACTAAATGCAGTATTTTGAAATGACTGACTGGCTTCACTGGTTACCAACTTGTATATAATTTTGTTTGTAGTATCAGCTTCCTACAACTTCACATCTTCCTGCCTTTATTTAACCCAACCGCAGAATAAATGGAGCGTTGTTTTAATTTATTTCAGTACTGTTATCAGCTGTTTGTCAATGACACTGACCAGGGCAATATTAAGGAATGGCTGGACAAAGCTTAGCATTCAGTCCTCAGATTATGATGTTATGCACACATAAACCCCTGCTTTGTAAAGACTCAACCATGAACTAATTTTATGCTGTCAGCTGTTTTTTAGGAACGCTTGTATGTGTGAAAACATTTCCAGTTCCAAACACATCAGATGAGCACAACCATTGTATCCTCTGGCAGTCTGCTGCAGTTACACATGACCTGAACTGGACATCCAGACCAGTCATGTCTGCCTAGTCTAGATGACAGCTGTAGTGAATCATTCTGAGGGGAGTAAATGTTTTATTGTTTCTTCTCCAAAGGGAACTTATGAAGCATTTTAGCAAGAGAGCAGAGTTACTCCCTACATTCTTCCACTCATTATATGTTCATTACTCCCTATGGCCAGAGAGAGATTGTCAGGTTTCTCCATGGTCTTGGATGACTCAAGATGAGTTGGAGAGGGGCTAGACTTGTACATCTGCTAACCTATATTAATGTTTCCAACCTGAGTATGTGATTATGCAAGTCTGCATAAATAATACAGAGAGAAAATGAATGAAATTACAAATGTAAATTGATGAGCAAATGAATGGATGGAAAGAATGATAGTTGGTTAGATGAATTAATGGGTGGATAAGTGAACAGTACAGGAGGTATATAATGAATGTACAGGCATACTACATATAAAACTACTATAAAACTATAGATTCTGCAGACATTTAAATGAAGATTATCACATTATTTAGTTAGTGCATTGCAACCTATCATGTTAAATATCTTAAATAGGAATATTAGTTGCTGTTTTCCATTCAGTTAAAATAAATTGGGACTAGAGCTTTAAATCTTCAAAAAAAGACCAGAAAAGGATCATAAAAGTAGCTCATATGATGTATGCAATATTTCAAGTCTTCTGAAGGCACTATAGCTTTGTTAAAGAAAAAGACTGAAAAGTTGTTACTCTCCTTTCTGCACTGAGAGAGTTCATGAGAGAAGAAGCATTAATTTGGAACGAAATGTTCTTTTGAGTCAGATCTTACAGATGAATCAGGTTCGCAAAGCAGGTTTTTAATAATGTGATCACAAATCAGATTGATCCAGGTCTTGACTTAATGAGGACTAACTTCAGATGACTTGAAATAAATTGTATTTCATGGTTCGTTTGCATCCTTGTTGAAGTTTTAAAGTGCCTTGTACTTGAATGGAAAAGTGTTACAAGTACATTTTTTGATTTTTCTTCTTTTGTGTTCAACTGAAGAAAGTCAAATGGGTTTGGAACAGCATGAGGGTGAGTAAATAATGACAGAACTATTTCTTTAACTTGTTTATGTCAGCAAGGCCAATGTATACAAAAGAGGTAAAGGGAGTTTCATACAGGACTATGGGAGATACACTAACGGGAAGTGTGCAGTTTCGTGGGGAGCTTCCCCTAACCTCAGTCCCAGCTGCAAACGATCTGACTCTTTACCCCTCTTTCTCCTCCTACCCCCTTTCAGCCTGTTTCCCATTACAAGTATTTAATGAAGGAGAGGCTGAGAGTGGTGAAGAGAGAGAAAAGCAGGAAAGACAGAGAGAGAAAACCTGTGCCCGCTGTGTCCAGGCCCACCTGCTGCAGAGCTCCAATCCCAGCTGCAGCCTGAGAGTAAAACCATATCTTTCCATTCAGGTTGTTCTGTTATGACCTCATTTTCTGTCAAATGATGTAGTGACATCGAAACCAGCAGTGGATTATTGTAGGTATTTTAATCACCAATTAAATATTATGGCAGCAAATATGATTTTTAATAAGTACATTTGTTGCAAGAAACAAGAAAAGTCCCAGAATGAGTCATGCTGGCCAGTAATGCAAAAATGCAACAGTTCATGTTTAATAAAAACCAGAGTAAAAAATTGTAACTAGGCCACTGTTGCAAGAGAGACTGAGAGTCATGATATGGCAACATGTAATATAACTATTACATTCACAAAGCTCTACATGCAACTGCAGCACAAGAACTAAAGTTTACAGGTACAAGTGTAATAGCATTAAGTTCACAGCATCACATTTATGAACCTGTTTCAAATAATCAAATTAACTATCATCGTTAGCCTCCCAGTAAATACTGCTTTCTTCAACGTTGAACAAGCTAAATTAATCTACTTTATTTCGTAAAGTTTGCTTTTTGTGTACATTCGATATGGAGATTGCACATTCTGTTGAGGGCTTATTTTTGGTTGTAAATATATCTGTGTACTCATACACTTCTTACTACGTTTCATGTAGAACATTACTGGTATTTTATAATGGATCCTTGTGTTATGTAATTTAGGTAATTGGGAACAGCAAGCCAGCTGAAAAGTTTGACTCAGCTGTTCATCACAGAGACAAAAAGGCACATCTGAAGTTTATTTGCATTTTCTAAATACAGCCCTTATCAAAGGCATTTGTTCACTATATGAGACACTATTGGAAAGTGAAGGATTTGTGCTGATAGCATTATTCTTTAAGAGTCAAGCATTTAAGCATTTTTTTTTTTACATAAATATAGGACCCCCAACCACATCTATCTAACTCTATATAACAATAAAATAAAAAATACTGGCAAAAAATTACCAGCATCAAACATTTGCACAATCTGCCTTATAAATATGTTCCTTAGCTAGCTGGCAAACTAAAAGAAACCAGCAGCCTTGGGCTACATAGGCCCATCTCCTATTTTTATATAACAACATATTTGGTTTGAAAATGATCACTAGCTTGGAGCTTGTTGACTGCCATGTGAGCTTGTTTTTTGCAGTTCATGTGGTTCTCAAGTTCGTCAGATGGTACGATTTGAAAGAAACTTTTTCATTGCGTTTGTTTGGCAGTTGAAATTCAGAGCCAAATAAAATAAGATGGCAAAAACGAAATGCCTCAAATATTGTTGCAATCATTACAAGAAACATCTCATTTTTATAATGTTTAAGAACTATAATGTAAATTGCTATATGGCCTGTATTTAATTATGTGCTTGTTTGCATAGACACTCTGCTGGAAGTGAACATCTACCTGGGTGGCTAACCATATAACCACTACTGCCCTGCAGGGATAGTGTTAGATAGTTTATCAGAGAAAGTACAACAATGATATAGATAGAAAGTGCGAAGAAAGGCAAGAGTTAGCGAGAGAGGGAAAAGGGGAGAGAAATGCACATATGGAACAGTTTGAATTTTATAAAGGCATAATGAAAGTCGTATGTTTGCAATGCTGGATGCCAATTAGGTCAGCGCTGCTTGTGGAGAGTATGGGCAAGTTTTCCCCCTGTTTTTCAAAGGATAAAGAGATATCTTGCCAAACATAGAGGTTGGATAAAAACAATAAAAAAAAAAAAAACAATGGATAGATAAGTTAACTGAAATGACTTGGATGTCTGCTCTCATTGCTTATCTAACATTGTCAGTGCACAGGACCATTAGCTAAACCAGAACCTAAAATGGTCTGGTTCTGTTTCCTCCACCTGGCACAGGCAGATGGCTAGAATCCAAAAGGCTTATACCATATTTTATTTCCAAATCATGTCATCAGGCACTTGGAGTCTGATATTCCATATTTTATTTTTAAATCATGTTATCAGGAGTTTGGGGTTTTGTCTGTGGATGGTTTTGGTTTACAGTTTTTTTTGTTTGTATTTTGATGTTTTATTTGTGTTATTTCATTATATCATTTTATTGGAGTTTAGAAAACTTGCAAATTCTAATAATAAATTAAACTATTATTCTCACAGCTGAACTGCAGGTGTTATATGAATAAGATGAAGAGTTTGGGCCGAAGAAGTGCAACTGTTCATGAAATTGTCATGGAGGGCCTGTGTCCTGCAGAGTTTAGCTCCTTGATTAACTGGTTCAGGTGTTTAATTAGGATTGGAACTAAACTCTGCAGGACACCAGCCCTCCAGGACCAAGTTTGGAGAACCCCGTTCTAGAAGTTTCTGAACTACATACAGTATGATCAAAGTAACAACCTAAACACCATAACTGTGAACAACCACAATTGTTAGTGTTCTTTAGTAATCCAATCAGCAAACCATCTGCATTCAGATTTGTTTGTGTATGTTTGTAACTAGAGCAGAATGACTCATTTAAGCACTAATGTAAAGTTAAATCCCTTGTGCATAAAGCAGCTGGTGTTGAGGCAGCATTGGCTGGAGTGTTTTAGAAAGACAGGTCACACCTTTCCTTTTTCTAGCATTTGTGGGAGAAGGTCATGTTGCCTTCATTTAATAATAGGCTACATTTAAAAAAGAGTTGGCAACATTGCCGTATTTTCATCCTGTGAGTGTAGAGTCAGGTCTCAGAGTGAGTCATATTTTGTCTAACTAAACTAAACTAAAGTAAAATGAATTTTCTGGTGGATGCCTATTTTACAGACTGGTGTTTGTTACATGTAAAATTAATTTTGTCTTGAATGAAGATTTATTACTGCATTTGTCTCAGATCAGTTGTCACACAAAATGATGTCTTAATACACTCCCAACCAATATATTTATGGCAGATTTGGAACATTTGGACACAGTTGATGTTTGAACAAGACATCCATCGTCAGAAGGTCTAAAAAGACTAGGGAGACTTCATGATTAGCCCCATGATGATTCTTGGGAGTTAGCAGCTGGATTCACATCCATCAAGAAATGCAGAGAGATTGTGAGAACTAGGTCAAATTAAAGGGGCCATGAACCACCGTTTTTTATTATTTTGTACTGTTCTCTGAGGTCCACTTATAATGTTATCAAGATTTGTACATCAAAAAACATCGGAAAGCGGATAGGCGTGGTGGATTGTAGACTCGGAAGTAAATGCCCAGTGCTATGATTGGCTTACAGTTGTGTAGCAGATGAACGCTGTTTTGATTTAGGTTAAAAACACAAAAATACTCAGTAAATATCAAATGATTTGTAATAACAGACAAAGTCACATAATTAAAACACAACATGAGTGAAGTGTTACTCACACTTGTGTGGTGCGATATTACTGTCGGATCCAGTATAGTCAGCACAGCATTGTCTTTTAGTTTCAATCTTTCTGAAAATACAGTGTCAAATTGTGCTTTCTTTGTAAAAGAATCCGCTGTAAAATGAAGTGAAGAAAGGTCCGAGTTCGGTAACACTTTCTGTGAAACCCGTATTTATATATTCATATAATACATTATAAGGGTATTCTTAAGACATTATAATAAATGCATAATGCATTATAAAA
Organism: Cyprinus carpio; assembly: GCF_018340385.1. Lineage (NCBI taxonomy): Eukaryota > Metazoa > Chordata > Actinopteri > Cypriniformes > Cyprinidae > Cyprinus > Cyprinus carpio. The sequence goes on from NC_056576.1 coordinate 17,328,086, forward strand.
ACCTTATAATATGTTGTTTCATCTCATAAATAATCATAGTAACAATTATAATACATTGTAATACTTATGTATTTGTGGTTATAACTTCTAAGAGTATGATTATTTATAACACACAATTAATACCATATTAAATTCACTTAATTTATAATGGATTATCTCATATCGTGACATTGTTTATTTACGATCTGCACAGTATCTTACTTAATCTTGTGAGTTGTTAGGAATGTTTTTGAGTGTTTCCTGTGAGGTTAATGTAATTTTGCTGTAAGATCAGTTGTAATACTTTCAAATAAAAAAAAAAAATGCAATGTTTTTTTTTTTTGGATATTTCATAAAATTTTATTTTGATGTCCCCTTAGTCTGTTGACTATAAGCAACTTTGCAGCTACATGCCAACTATCTCTTGTTTAGAGTATTAGTAGATTTGAGTTAAGGTTAGGGTTGGTAGAATAATTTGACACTTGCAAAGTTGCTGATAGTCAGTAGAATGTCTGTTGGGGAACCATCAAAATAATGTGATAGCAGATATTTAACAGATGTACTACTAATACTCCAATGATTGCTAGTTGACGTAGTTGCAAAGTTACTTATCAACAGTTGTCTAAAGAGTACCCTCTCAATATGACCATACTGATATTACAATAAAAAATAGTTCAAACGAAATTTGTACACATTCATCTGATCTGATTTTATGGCTGTTTGAGAAAAATTATAATAATAATAATTATTATTATCATTAATATTTATAAGTGGTCTTTGTCTGCTTTAAGTAAAGTGAAGTCACTTTACTTAAAGTAGACAAAGAACACATAAATAATAAGACCGCATTATAAAGCCGTTTTTATGAAAAGCCTTTTAAGGGTACTTTTGGCCACAGACTTTGTATTTGTCTATGGGAAATTTTTTATTGTAACTTAAGTGGCAAAAAACGGACTCCCAATAAGGGTTGTGAGTCGAGTCTCGGGCCGGCAGGAAGTTAGTGCATGTACAGTTCTCTCTCCACCTTCAAACCATGACTTAGGTGCCCTTGAGCAAGATATCGAACCCCCAACTTCCCCGGGGCGCGGCAGCATAAAATGGCTGCCCACTGCTCCATGTGTTCACAGTGTGTGTGTGTGTTCACTGCTATGGGAAATACTTCGGATGGGTTATTGCACGAATTCTGAGTATGGGTCACCATAAGGCTGAAATATTATTTATTGTAACTTAAGTGGATGCAGCATGTTCATTGTGTGTTATAAATCATCATACTCTTAAAAGCTATAAAAACGGTTATTTTGGTTTTTTATGTTATGATGGTTTTTATTATTATGTTTTTTTTATAATGCATTATTCATTCATTATAATGGCTTAAGAGTACCCGTATTATAAGTATGGCCTTCATAGAAAGTGTTACCCCGAGGTCTTACTGATGCGGTCTGAATCGTCATTAAAAAAAAGGTTCATCCACTCTTTCTTGACATTGGGACCTCTTATATGTCAAAAGATCAAGGGAATTTTGATTTCTCAGTTCATGACCCCTTTGTGAGAGAGAGAGAGAGAGAGAGAGGGAGAGAGAGATGTAAAATACACAAGAAACCCTTTGTCCTTGTAGGCTTCGATGTTTACTAAAAACTTTTTGATTGTTATGTATAAATGTGAGTAACATGTCACACTGATTTGGAATTTCATCCTAGACAGAGCAATTTAATATGTGATCAAAAATGTCAGAGCCTTTGGGCTTCTGGGAGCAAAATGTGTTTTTGAGGGTTAAATGAGTTATGCTGTTGAATAACAGGAGTTGAACTGTTTCTCCTGAGTGTTGTGAAGCTTCTGTTCCCTTTAAGTGTGTTGTGGCCAGAGAGAAACTCTACTTTTAATGCTAAGGTTACGACCACAGTCAATGCTAGTCCTTTTTTGGGAGTTGGTATACTGTAGGGTGTTGCACCATGGGATAAGGGTGAATAGCAAACCTGCTATTATGATGTTAAGTCAGTAGGGCTCAGATATTTTGAGCAAATCCATTTTAAACTGTGGAAACATAATTTAGGTCAGTTGGAAATTTGGATTGAGATACTGCATTTTTGACCAATAAAAATGAGAGATATTTTGAGCATGTAAAATATTTCCATGTCAATTAAAAGCACATTATTCTAGCTACCTATTTCCTATTTTCACCCACTGTTTCTCACCCAGTGCTAGTGTGATTCTTCAGTTAAATTTACTTGCATATCTATGTTACCATTTTTTTTTTAAATTATTATTAATATATAACTTTACACCAGGATTTATGCGCCAATGATTGAAACCATATGCCAATGGTTGATTTGCCCAGCAGCATCACCAATTTATATATTTGCTAAATATTCAGCTGTAAACTTAATCTAAATAATTTAGTTTTAGATATGTACTGAAGGCTAAAAGTATATAAAAAAATAATAATTAAAATTACACTTACCTTTTTATGGGTTAAATATGATAAAATATCATTTGTATTCACACTGACTTGTAATTACAAAACAAATCCTCATTTAGAATGTTAAAAATTCAGAATAAGAATGATGACCACAATTTGTTTATGTTCTACTGATCTAGGACCTGTGCGGAGCCTCAACATGTGACACACTGGGTATGGCAGATGTCGGCACCATGTGTGATCCCAAGAGAAGTTGTTCTGTGATTGAAGATGATGGGTTGCCATCTGCCTTCACTACTGCCCATGAGCTTGGTAAGTGTAAACAGATGTATAAAGCGCAACTGTAGGGTTCTGGCAGTTAATCCATTGAGAACCTTTCAAGAGAGGCCTATACTGTACAGTACCATGAGCTACAAGATTGTTAAACAATGATGTATGCTTCTGTAGAAGCCCCGAATCAGGATGACTGACTTCTTAGCAGTTTGCCATAATAGCAGTTATTATCTGGTAATAAACTTAAAATATTGATTTAATACATTGCACACAGAATATCACTGACTATGACTAACATTAACCGCAGTTTCTCCTACACTTGCATTAATTTTATCACTCCTAGTATAAGCATGATGCTCCAATAACAAGCCTCTTGCATTGTCATTTATTATATTTGGAGGTGCTGAAATCTCCTAATTGAATGCTTGCCAGTCCTACTCAATATGTGGGTTTAGAACCAGTGATTTCAGCATCCAAAATCCTTTGGAGGATCTCCACCACATCGTCCCAGAGATGATGTTCATTCAGTTCAGATTATCTCAGTGGAGCAGCTGAGGAAAGATAAGCTCTATTGAAGTGGCTTATTTCCCTGTAGGAAACCTCATAGGCGGTTTTGCAAAAGTTTCCTCTCAAGGCCAGGGAGGAAATGTGGGGAGATGTTGGAGGTATTGTAGTAGTGACTCAGCATAGCTGTGGTCCGACTGCTGACAGGAAAATTGTATTGGAATGACTGGTGATTTAAAAGGCAAAAATCTAAATTAACGTTTGGGTAATTTCTAGAGATGGTTCATTTACATCAGTGTAAAGTGCTGACACACATCGCATTTTGTTTTTTGTCTTTTTTTCCCTCTTGTATCCTCACTTCTTTCTCCTCTCCTTTACTCCTGCAATGCTACAGGACATGTCTTCAATATGCCACATGATAATGTTAAGGCATGTGAGGAAGTATTTGGCAAGCTGCAGGACAATCACATGATGTCTCCCACTCTGATCCGAATCAACCGCACTAGTCCCTGGTCACCATGCAGTGCTGCCATTATCACTGACTACCTGGACAGTGGTTACGGTAAATAAATGAAAGCAATACTGTACATTTCCTGTAGACCTACACTTAATCTGTGATGCTTAGGGGTCTGAGAGCAGTTTGAAATAATGTATAACACTTTTTTTTTTTGACACATGATTAATCTATCAAAAATTGAATTTGCTGAAATTTGCCTTTAAATATGCATATATCAAATGTTTATATCTAAGTATATGTGTTCAGTTTAAAAACATTTATTTTCTATTTTAAGCTCTAGAAAACAAAATAAAGATATTTTTATTTATTTCATTAGTGTATAATGAAGCTACATAATAATGTGAGGATAGAGAAGCTGTGTGCACTCTACTGTAAAAAAAAATGCTTGGGATCAGTTTGTAAATACATTCATAAAGTTTTAAATACATTTATAAAATACAAATAAAATGCTGTTCTTTTGAACTTTCTATAATTTAAAGAATTCTGAAAAAATGGATCACAGTTACTGACTGTTTTTACAGTTTTTTTGTTTGTTTGTTTTTTACTGTATTTTGATCAAATAAATGCAGCCTTGGGGTGCATAAGAGAGTTCTTTCAAAAACAAACAAACAAAAAAAAAATCTTACTGAGACCTTTTGAATAGTAGTGTATATGAGCGTGCTCAGGGCTAATAGTGATGAGTGAGTCTGGGTTTAACATCTCAGTGTTGGTGCTTTCTGAAAAGCTGTCTTCAGAGAAATAAACATCCCAAAGTCAGCTTACGTTACAGCTTGCAGATTTAAATTTTTGTTGAAACAGTGTGGAGACTGACGCAACTGTTTGACTGGAGTGTTTCAGTGAAGGTTTACAGTGGGGTCATTGGGGGATTCAGAACTCCTCCCAGGAATGATATTTGGCTTGAAATACTGGAAGAAAAACATTAATTTTGAATTTGGGTAGGGGTTAATATGAATGTATTTCTGAGAAGTGACTGTCTTCAGAAAAGTTTCTAATTTTGTTTTCCTCTTACCTCCATAAAATACATATTATAGGAGTGTTTGTATATGCAGCGGTGCTTGTGTAGAACAGTTACCAAGAAAAAGCTGTATCTGCTGTCAGAGAGTGAATTTGCTTTTTCAGTGCAACCTTAAATGGAATACAGTTAGACCTTCCTAAAAACCTAAAAAAAAAAGCTTGGTTCAGTTCATTTCATCATACTATTGCATGTATTTGTGCTAAATGGTTATCATTTATTACAATACAAGGTTACGGTCAACAGTGAAAACAATAAGTCTAATTAATTCATTCATTTGTTTGTTTGTTTATTTTGACAAGGCCAGTGAAATTTTTGCCTGGGTCAGTAGAAATTTTCCTTAGCGTTGAGCTTTGTCAATCATCATCATAACAGCTACAGAATGAATTTTTTAAATTGTAAAAAATTAAAAACTGTACTAAAAAAAAGAATACAGGATGACTTTAAATAGCATAACTTTTTTAGTCAAAAATTTTTGAGTCCCAAATGACGAACTATACACTATGCCCTTTTACACTGTGTACTTATGCACCATGTATTCAACCATGTAGTGTATGAATTATATAAGGTTATTTTGTCATTCATTAGTGGAGTCCGATAGCCCCTCTCCCTTCACTACGTCATTAAAGTTGTGATAGTTGAGTTCATCAAGTGTTCAACATTCCACACTTAGTGCCATATAGATCTAAAGATCTAAGCACATGGTCTAAAGCGCAAGGCGCGAGTGCACGTAGGGTGTGTCCGAATCCACTTTTGCTAGTTTAACGATGGGAAAAACAGTCGGCGCCCCGGGCAAATGGTCCAAAAGAGTTATATATATATCCTCTTAATGATTGTTTTAGGTGTAGCGTGCAATAAACCAATCAGAGTCTCATCTCCTATTCCTTTTTAAAAGCCAGTTGCGCTTGCACCATGCTATTTACATGGCGAATTTGCAAGCGCAAAGACTGAACGCTTCTCCAGAGAGGAAAGGTTCTGCTCGTGAGTTTATGTGCATTGTTCACCAATCTATAGGTGCATATTACTAACGCGCTCTTTAATTATATATAAAAAATATATTGCGCCATTGACTTTAGACCAGGTTTCAGTTGGTCAAAGGCACAGTCTATTTCAGTTGCCTCAAAATAGCAATGTGCCAACAATGCGCCTGAACACACCTCGTTTCCCATGGGCGCAAGGATGGGCGCAAATACATTTGCTATTTAAACAATGTGGGACAGGACATGAAAATGATAACTGTGTTGGGCTGAAACTAGCAAAAAACACTTGCGTTCTGCCTGGCGCCGCATTGCGGTGGGTGTATGATAGGGCCTTTGGTTTTTTCTGTTATTAAAGTGCATCATTCGTGTAGTTAGAGTGCACTTTTTCTTTTTGGAATTTTCTGTATGGGTTTTGGGTATTCACTATAGAATACCCAAGACGTGTCACTCGTATAATTTTGAATGGGAAAAAATACAATGTTCAATATGGCCACTCTATCGAAGGAAGCCCCACCTTCTGAGTAAAAGTGCCAATCACTAATCGGTAAAGTCATCGCGTCAATGCAGCTGCCATTAGAAGTCCTGGTTGCTATAGAAACAGCATTCTGAGATGCACACTTAGGACTGAGCATGCATACTGGGTGGTCTAGCCTGAAAGAAAACTTTTTTAAATGGTATTTGACGAAAATAAACAATTATGAGAAAGTTGTTCTCAAATTTCATTGGTGATTTCAAATATGAAATTTAATCGTAAGCTTGTTGAACACATTGGGAAAATTTGAAGTTTCCCCATTCAAAGAGACAGGAGCTGCCCTTGCATGCCCGAGAGAAGTTTCAAAGATGGTCGCCGAGTGAAATTACTTGCCTTAAAGGGACTTTTTGGTATAGGCCTAGCTGTATTAGCATGAGCTATGCAAGTTTTGCATATGTATTTCCTGGTTTGAGAGTGACTTACTGGAATAAAGAATTACAGGTAAAATGAGTGTAAACAAAAGTCTCTGAAGTGTTGTAAATACAATTTCATACAACTGTGTGTAACATTCTCTTATTATTTGACATCTTTGTAGGCGATTGTCTGCTGGATCAGCCTCAGAAACCATTAGCTCTTCCAGATGTGCTCCCAGGTGCATCCTATGGTTTAGAGCGGCAATGTGAGCTTGCCTTCGGTGCCGGCTCAAAGCCTTGCCCGTTCATGCAGGCACCATGTCAGCGCTTGTGGTGTACAGGGAAGACCCGCGGGCAACTGGTGTGCCAGACAAGACACTTTCCATGGGCAGACGGTACCAGCTGCGGGGACAGACAGCTCTGCATGAGGGGCACATGCATGGACAAACAAGAGATCACCAAAACTAAGGTACATTCACACATTTCAGTATCTCAAATACTTGGATGGATGGATGGATGGATGGATGAATGGATGGATGAACACTAAATATACAACCTGTCACTGATGTTTTGATCATGCTCACTAGCATAATTCAGAATTTTAGAAAAGAGGATTTACACTTTTGTTGTATGAACACATTAAATGCATTTTAAAGGAACTCTCACTGCAGTGTGAAAGATGTCGTGACCACAACAGCGATTTGACATACCGATGTCAGCCTGTTAAACATACTCCACCTGACCTGTTATTTGGTATATTTGCCCTGTTTCTTGAACATGACCCCTGAAAGGGTTCTTGGTGGCCAAGTAATTTGGGGTTTAGAAGTAGAATAGAATCTGTTGTCAAGGGATGTCAGTGTTCAAATGTCAAGTGAGACAAACCCCTCTTCCTGTTTCTTCTGTATTAGGTGGATGGCAGATGGGGTAAATGGGGGCCGTTTGGTACCTGCTCCAGAACTTGTGGAGGTGGAGTGCAGCTGTCCAAGAGAAAGTGTGACAATCCTGTGCCAGTCAATGGCGGCAAATACTGCCAGGGAGTGAGGGTCAAATACCGCTCCTGCAACCTCTTCCCATGCCCTGACACAGGTTTAAAACCCTTTCAAAATGTTTTTTCTCTATTTAACACAAAATCAGCATCAGTGTAAACCAAAGTAAACAAGGATAATTTTATTATTTGTAAAAATTTATGCTTTTCTGCATTGCATATGGAATAAAATAAGCATTTCAAGAATGTGCTCCACTGACATCTGCCTCATTGTCATTTTAGGCAAGAGCTATCGTGAGGAGCAGTGTGAATCTTACAATGGGTTTAGTCTGAATACTAACCGGCTTACCCCCTCTGTGGTGTGGGTCCCCAAATATTCTGGTGTTTCGGCTAAAGATACATGCAAGCTGATCTGCAGGGCAAGTGGAACAGGCTACTTCCACATTCTTGCACCAAAGGTGGGCAGTTAAAGTGTTAGCAACCATCTGTCATGTTTAAAAATTATTTAAAAAAACAATATAAAAAGAAGTTTGGGTTTAAGGAATCAAAAATATATATCAAACATAATTTTAATATCAGTTTTATCAGTTCATGCAATGGAAAATATGAGTAAATATAACAATGGGGCCTATATATTATAACTAGTATTATGTAATTTAATATAATAGCTAAAAAATATATAATCTAAAGTTCTCATGAATAAGAGCTCCTCTTATTGGAGATTATGACGCCTGAGTGCGTTATGGGGGATGCGGGGATATAATCTGTCAGTGAGTCCGGGAATTGAACACACCTTAACACCATAAAATACATTTGCAATAGTTTGGTAAATGAATGCTACACATGCAATCTCAGGACAGTTATGAGTTATTAAGCATTCATCTAAGAATTTATTAAAAGGAAAAGAATCATTAAATTAAAACCATATATTACTATAGGCATGTAAGAGTAGAAAGGATGTGGTGAGCATACCTGCTGTTTAATGGCTGCTTTACACTCGCATCAGATTTCACTACAGACAGACAAACAGAACTGGTGAAAGAGAGGAAAGATAAGGAAGGTGAAAGGGCCTACCTTTGCTAAATACTGTTGTGCAGAGTGAAACTGTACAGGCGCAACAGTTACGTCAAGACTAGAGCATGGCTAGAGGTACTGTATATGAGACATGCTGTTTTAACCGGGATTAGACATCGAAGAAACTATGCAGAGCCTGAACTCTTAAAGAGACGGCAATTAACTCTAATCTGCTAAAGACATGTTTTGCCAAAGGCAAAAAAAAGAGAAAGAAATAAGCAATACCAAAGACTAGTGCATATTAATTCAGTAAGCCCCATTGCTAGTTTGAAGTGTGACTCATCCAAAATAAATGGTCAACAGAATAGGGACAGAAATAGATTAATAGTAGACATGCTAGACCCATTTGTTTCAATGCACCCCCATGTATATTGTCATAGTTAGAAATCAGCCTGTTTTGCAAAGCTGCTTTAAAACTGAGCAACAGGAACCATTAAGAATTTCCCTACATGTTTGTCACCATAAAATTATGCGTATCCACAAGATTGTTGGCATGCAAATAATTTTTCCCTGCTTATTATAGGTTGTTGATGGTACACCATGTTCTCCTGACTCCTCATCAGTCTGTGTCCAAGGCAAATGCATCAAGGCAGGATGTGATGGAAAACTGGGATCCAACAAGAAGTTTGACAAGTGTGGTGTCTGTGGGGGAGATAATAAGAACTGCAAAAAGGTCTCAGGCCTTTTCACCAAGCCCATGTGAGTGAAGTTGGGTCACAAATAATCTGATAATAATTAATGTATCGATTATTAAACTCATGTTTTTGGTAAGCCTGGGTATCGATACGGATTTCCTGATTTGTTTCAGATTTTGATTAGATTGATTTTTTTTTTTTTTTTTAGTATTTTTTTTTTTTGTTATAATGTCCTTTTTTTTGTGTATATATATATTTTATTGTGGAGTGTTTTTGAGTGTTTTTTTTTTTCTATAAAGAGATGTTTTTTATGAGAGTCATTTTTTGTGAATCAGACATTTCTTGCCATTATTTATAGATATGCTGTCACAATTCAGCACAGACTTCAAACGCACATTCTTAATATTTATTTTTGAATTGGTCAAGTGATGTACTAAGAAAGAAAATAATATTCCAAAACCATTCTAATCCTTCTTTTGACCTTTCTCTTCTCAGGCATGGTTACAATTTTGTGGTCATGCTTCCTGTGGGAGCGTCTAACGTTGACATCAGGCAGCGTGGCTACAAGGGCATTGTGAGCGATGACAACTATCTTGCGGTCAAGAACAGCCAGGGCAAGTACCTGTTGAATGGAAACTATGTGGTTTCAGCCATGGAGAAGGATATTCTGGTGAAAGGGAGTCTGCTCCGCTACAGTGGAACAGTTGGCTCCTCAGAAACTCTTCATGTTGTGAAGCCTCTGAGTGAAGCTCTGGTAATTGAAGTGCTCTCTGTGGGCCAGATGACTCCTCCACGTATACGCTACTCTTTCTACTTGCCACGAGAGAGCAAAGATACCAAGGTGCAAAAGAAAGAAGAAAAGGCACGTGCTGAAAACAGTGTTCTCAGAGAAGAGGGCGGAATCAATAAAGGTGGAAAAGAGGCAGATCTTCTTAAGGTTAAAATCTCACCTTTATATGTCAAAGATATTGTGCCGAAACCAGGGAAGTGGGTGGCGGCAGGATGGGATGTGTGCTCGGTTACTTGCGGTAATGGACTCCAGAGGAGGATGGTGCAGTGTCTTGGGGGAGATGGTGGGCCTGGAATAGACTGTGAGCCTGCCCAAAAGCCCAGTGCTATTCGGGCATGTGGAGACCCTTGCCCCATGTGGGAGGTGGGCAGCTGGTCCCCCTGCTCCAAGACCTGTGGGAAGGGCTTCAAACGGCGCCTGATTCACTGCGTTACAAATGTGGGAAAGTTGCTTCCCAGGGAGAAGTGTGCAGACAAAAAGAAGCCACAGGAGCTGGACTTCTGTTCATTAGTCCCGTGTAAATAATCCCTCCCTCCCTTTATATCTCTACATGGACCTTCTATTTTGTCAAATTGCATATTCAACAGAGAAAAGAACGAAGACAAAAGACTATATGTTCTGGTTCAAAGTTTAGAATTTGAAAAAATTAACAGCTGTGGAAAAAAATACTGTCAAAAGACAAAAGACAACTGAGATTGTGAGATAAACAGGCTTGAACACAAATGCAAATAGTACTCTACCTCTAATTCTAACCAAGTTATATAATCCATCAACTGTAAATCATCCAGACCAGACCAAATTCATAATCATGCCTGATGTCATTAAAATTCATAGGTATTTATAAGTAATGTTTACACATACATTTTTTGTATGTTTGAATATATGTGATAAAGACGTATTGACAGCATTTAAAACATAAAAGTATTTAAGTATGTTCTGCATCTAAACAAAAAAAAAAAACTTTCATATTATTTTTTATATTAGGAATAAATTTGTATAGTTACATTTCACTATTATAACCTAATCCCACCTCTACATTAAAGCTAACCACTTCTCATCACTACAAAACACAACAGGAAGATAATTGTAGTGACAATTATTTTTACTACATTATACCATTTTGTAAACTTTTTTCATTAATTATACTGTAATGTTAAATTAGTTGAAAAAGCATGACAAAAACCTAAAGATTCATTTAATTGATTAAATGCAGTAAAATCAATGTATTCTATCAGTTCAATATTCTATAAACCTAAAAGGATTTTAAACATTTGTGTGCCTATAATCCATTCACATGGAAAACATTTACATCTTAGATGCTGTTAATATGTCAATAATGTAGGCATACACGTCTATGTAAGCATATGGAAATTTATGTGATAGAACCACACTATACAAATATTTGTGATTACTAATGAGATCACTTTGGACATTGCTGTCCAAGTCCAAAACATCAGTGTAATTATTAAGCATAAACTGCAAAAATCCATTGCTTTTAACTGAAACCCCGCAGACATCAGTGTAAACATCTCTATTTGTGCGAGCAATTAATGTTTGAAATGGCCATTAATGAATGTGTGCAGTGGAGGCCAAACTAATTTCTGATATATTCCATCTGGGTTAACAGAAACATTCCACAGGGTATAAAACAAACTAGCTCACAAACGCCCTTGAACTGCATGGAACTGGCTGCAATCTACCCTTTGATACCCTCTGTTCTTCAAAACTCATGAGATGTAGAGAAAATTAACTGGGGAGCGATTCATTATTAACCAAAAATTAAGATCAACATCCAAGAATGAGACTGGAGTATTTGTAACAGAGTTTTTCCATTTTCCATTTTACTAGTTTTTCCATTTTTTTTTTCACATTGCTTAAGGACTGAGAGGAAGCACAATCTTCATGTCAGCAAACAGGACTAAATATTAGCATTTTTTCACAAATAGAGCGAAGGAAGCCGGTTATCCCAATGCTTTACGTCATGCAAATAAATGAAGTCATCTGTGTAGTATTATAACTGGAAGTCTTCTAACTACTTTCCACATGGCCTTTCGTGAAATTCAGCAATCCACCTTTACCGTTGCAATATGACATGCAGTAACTCAGAGGGGCCATTTTGACAAAGTACAGATCATGGAAATGTTTAAGTCTTTGCCAGTGTATTAGCCCCTAAAACAAAAACAGCAAAGAGAAAGCCTTATGTACTCGAGGCCTGTGTTTTATCAGTACGTGTGTGTTAGCATGTTAACCATCTGTTGTTAAAGTCTTTTTGCATGTCCATTCATCTCCTTGAAGTCACTGTTATTTAGCTCAGCAGACCTAATTTTTTTTTTTTTTTTTTTCTGGCCAGCATATTTCCTGCTGTCAGCCATGTTCTGTACTGCCAAACACACTCCTTCCTCATCCAGCTTTCAACCAGATCCTTTTTTTTTGTTTGTTGTAATGCTGTTTATCTCCTCTACTCTACCTACCACTGAGCCAGAGGTGCAGCTGCTATAATCATGCCCTGTCTGGTACAGTTGCCATTTTAATTAAGTTATTGCTATTACAATGAATTTTAAGAACTGGTGGCACAAGGTTGTACAGTGTCATACCCTGTGCTTTAGTGGCAAGACGGTTTTTGTTCACAGTAAGTGAAAATCCCTGTAATACGCTAAACATGTTACGTTAATGGTCAAGGTTCGTCAGAGTGACTATATCATCCATCTAAAAGATGGTTTCTGTATTACTTAAATGCATATTTTTCTTTTGCGCTTTTGTTCAGCAAAAGATTTCAATGTCCTGCATTGGCTTGTATACCATGTATACATCCATCTGGCTGTGCAGTCATGTAAATACCTATTATGTCTTGTTATACATGAATATTTTTTTTTCCTGTCATGCTTCAAGGTATTTATTCCAAATAAAACATTTAGAAAAAAATTGCAGTCTGTGTAATTTTTTCTATTATTTTTTTTATATATATTAATAAGTGTCTCTAAACTCTCATTTGACTTAGTTGCTAACTAAGGATGTCTACATGCAGGAATAAAAAAAGAAAAAAAAAAAGAAAGAAAGAAATATTTTTAAACTCCAGAGACAATGAAAGGAGAGAAAGATGGAAAAAATAAGTAATATTTCAAGCTGTTGAATGTAACAGCTGCATGCTCACCGTCTAGGGTGTTTGACCTCGATCAGATGAGTATATAACTTGGAGAGTGATATCAGGGCTGTGCATTGTGGCTAGTGGGACAGACTAGTGCAATTACATCAAGCAAAAAGCATTGTTCTGTCAGGGGCCAAAAACAATCTGATTACAACTGACCTACATAAGGACCAGCACGGACTACAGAATAAGATTGGACAGCAATAAAAGAAGATGATTTACTTTCTTCTTCCTTACTCTAAGTTTTATCTTCTTTAACCTTTTTTTAATCCTGATATGAAACACTGTTTGAAGTCCTCTTTATCCTTGAAGAAATATGCTTGTATCTCTTTGAATGCTTTGCTCTTTTAACACCAGTTTTTTCACACTTTTGTGGAAGGATCTTTTTTTCCCTTCACTGTTTGTCAATATTCCACCATAACCACCCTCTATGTTACATATCATTAACAGACAAGAAAAGAAAATATAGTCTTCACAGTACAACACTTTCTTGATATCCTGTTTGAAACTACTGACCCACAATCCTTTGTCCATAAAACATTCTTTGGGGATCTCATATTCACCCACGTTTGATGGACAGAAGAGCAGAAAAATAGTTGAGGAAAGTTCTCTGTAGAAGCTATGGAAGAAATTCATATTTCTATTGGAGAAACTGGTGTTTTCCTAATGACAGCCATAACAAAAACCACAACCAAAATGAACTGGCAAGGACATTTGTACTCAGGAATTTCTGTGCTAGAATCACAACAAACACCTCGAAGCATCAACAAATCTGCCTGATTAAATGAATGATTCAATCATTTAATGGATGCTTTTATTCAAAGTGACTTACAAATTAGAAGAATTTAAATCCAGCAATTTACAGGAGCTAACAATATTAGCAGAACCACAATACAGAGTTTTTATAAAAGAATAGACCATAAAGAACCAGAAAATTATGGAAAAGAAAGAAAGGAGGTGCTAAAGGAAGTGTAGTTTATAGTGCTCTTGTTTATGGTTATGGAAGTATTTTGTTAATGGAAAAGAGGAGTCTTCAGCTATTTCTTAAAGTTTGTGATGGTCTGAGAAGATCAGCAAAGCAGACTTTCACTTGTTATTTTGCAAAGACCAGTAAAAAACATCTTCTGTTAATGTGTCCCGATACATTTTGTTTATAAAGCTCTGAAATCAAATTTTTGTCCAGTTACAACAAGCTAAATGCCAAATGATTTCTCAGCCAGGTGAGTCATATTGTTGCATGAGGTGAGAGTTTTGAAATATAGGAACCCATTTCACTTTCATTGCAGCTGCTGGCTAAATGTTTGCATCAAATTCAATGTACAAACTATATGTTGTTCCTTCTTTTAGTCTATAGGAGAGATACAACAATAAATGTGACTAACTACCAGCTGTTATTAATTCAGTAGTCTTCTTGAAATTTTTCCTACAGCAAGAACATTTTGCATAGCTCTCAATAAAGTGGAAAGAAAAAACTAAACAAAATAAAATAGAGCTTCAGGTTTACAACATCAATCACTGTATACAATCCAAGTGTTTGTGGGTCTCATTATGTTGCAAATGGGCTGCCATAGAACATCAGATCTATAGATCCATGATTTATACTGGCATTGGAGTAACACTGGTCTAACATTGGAGTGATGACATCATACTTTGGTACTTTATGCATACGTTTTAGTAGTGTGAGGTATTTTGGTTAAAGTTGAGAAAAGTTTAGTTTGTGGTGTAGTAGCAGTGCATTTCATCTCAATATTATCTCTTCATTGACTCATCAACTTCAGTCATGTAACAAATAGATGGTTTACAGCAAAACGTTTCTGAACCCAAGTGGTGCTCCTTTTATTAAAAGTGACAAAAATACAAATATATCCGACCCCCAAGAGCAAGGGAAATGAGAAAAAAGAAAGAGCTGAAAACAGACCTCAATATGGAAACCATCTAAAAAGTTTACACTGGACAAAGAATTGGAATAAACACATAGCTATATATAACATGCTAATCAGGTTAAACAAGACACAGGTGCTAATAATTTTTAACAATAATGAAACACAAGAACCAGGAAGTCCAGGCAGAGGAAACATAATAACACTTCAAAATAGGAGTCCCCCTAAAAAACACAGACACTATGACCCCTATTGGTGACAATAATAATAAATTAAATTACTTACAAGCAATTACTACATACCGTAGGTAAAAATATGATGTACAATTAAATCTAATGACAATGAATCTACACTAAGCCCAAACCCTAACTGTAGATATAAATTGCTTATATTGCCTGAATTCAGTCAGATTTACTGAATAGAAAGTGCCTGTCACTGCATGTGGATTTCTTTATCAAGCCCAATAACTTTTAATGTAATCAGAATGTTATGATGGCAAATATAGCCAGTATTACACAGCACTGTGCCACTAATGCTGCAGTGTGAATACGGTAACTTGTTAATATGGCTGTCACAATAAATAAATGTGTTGTGAAATAGTCCTAAGGTCACATGAATAAGAGACCTACAAGACAAATGAAAGTGTATGAAACTTCCTCATTTCACTTCACATGAAAGTTTGAATACTCATAATTTTTTTCCGCCCCGGAGGTGTCCTAGAGGTTGTAGGGAAGTAGGGAACCATTTTCTGTAAAACTGCACTGAAACAAAGAGCATTGTGAAAAGCACCATACAAACGAAATGGACTTTTCAGAATCAGCCAAATGTATCCAGTTGATGTCTTTTACAAGTGTTACAAGAACATCTCTGTTTTCATCAGAATAGTCTTCAAATGGATTAAGAATACTGAACTTTGTGACAGGATGGAGATATTTGAGAAGGCAGTGGGTCCTGCGCATTAAGTTCTAGAGCAAAACTGCTTTATTTAATCTCCTTAAAGGAACACTCCGACTTTTTGGGACTTTAGCTTATTCACAGTATCCCCCAGAGTTAGATAAGTCCATACATACCTTTTTCATTTCTGTGCGTTCTGTAAGTGTTATTTGAGGCACCCACCGCTAGCCTAGCTTAGCACAAAGACTGGATGTAAATGGATAATGGTAGCATAGTAATCCCAATAAGTGACAAAATAATGCAAACATTTTCTATTTACATGTTGTGATCTGTATAGTCACAGCGTGTACAAATAACACGGCTATATGAGACAGAGACCATTTTTAATCGTATAAATACTGGGAACTATATTCTCACTAGGCGTAGGAGCACAGTTAAAGTTACTTGGGCGGATTGGCTACTTGGGCGGAGTGATTAGCGCAGCACTCGAGACGCGCCGTGGTGAGGAGCAGAGAGTTCGCTCAGAGTTGGAGTAATAGAGCCAGCAATTACTAGATAGTAAATTTATAGTGTACAATCATGGGTGTTCGCTGTATTGTAAAGAGCTGCGACAATAAACAGGGGAGACCAGGTAATACTATGATGTTTCATAGAATTCCAACCAAAAACGCTGACATGGAAAATATTTGCATTATTGTGTCACTTATTGGGATTACTATGCTACCATTATCCATCTACATCCAGTCTTTGTGCTAAGCTTGGATAGCGGTGGGTGTGTCAAATAACACTTACAGAACGCACAGAAATGAAAAAGGTATGTATGGACTTATCTAACTCTGGGGGATACTGTGAATAAGCTAAAGTCCCAAAAAGTCGGAGTGTTCCTTTAAATGCATTACAGTTTGAAGTGAACCTCTTGAAAATGTAAAATATGCATGTGAACAAACTATTTATGTTAGGAAAACAGTGACCAAAGCTTGACATATCATTGCCCATTGCTGCATTAGAATAGAGATCAATGTGACAAAACAAAGAGAAGAAAAGAAAAAGCCAAGGATCAGATCTGGGAAGCGGGTATATAATGAGAAGTGTAAGAAGATACTTGATTCTAGTTGGCACTCACCTGCTACATGTGAGAAATAGACCTAAACATTCATATTATCCCACCTCAAGAGAGATCTGACTCAGATCAGATCTGGACAGAAATAGGATGAAGTCATCCAAACAATTCAATAACATCCTGCTGTTTCTATGGTTGAACTACTTACATTTGTTTAATTTTTAGTTTACTGACTCTCTGAAAGAAATGCGAACTGATACTATACTGTCATCTACATGTTCAGTTGTGCGCTGGGTTTTGCCTCATAACTTGGCTTTCTTTCGCTTGTGGTTTGAGAGCAGTTGGGCTCTGGCCATGTCAATTTGCTTGCCAGACCTTGAAGACTGGCTCGATGGCTTGCAATGCAGGACAACTTAAGAGAAGCATACAGCGGAATGAAAGAGAGAGGGATGAAGTCATACCTCTGTGCTATAAATCCCTACAAGTAGAGCTCTCTGCAGGAGTGAGGTTCATTACAACCTGACACAGTTAGAGGGATTCCTGCTTTCTCAATTTCTCTCAGATGGAAAACTGGACTGTAAACACAAACATGCAGATTCATCCTGTTTTATGCTGAACAAACAACCAGCTAGACTTAATAAATCTGGGCCTGGGGGCTGCACTAATAAAAATAATGATTTTTACACTGATTTGATGTTGACTGATAAAAGTCCAAAAGCTCTAGAACATTAACATAATTAGATATTAAAACATGGACAATAAAAGAATGACAGAGTTTCAATGAAAGGTGCAAACACTAATGATAATATACAAAAAATAGTGGATAAACACATGGTTATTAAGGAAAAGTAACAGTATGCAAAATGTGCAATTTATTAAACAACTCTCTGGAATACTTGAATCTGATTGGTCAAACACCACATTCAGTGTTCAGTTATTGGCTAATTTTGGGCACTGTCCATGGCAATGCTGTATATCAGTCTGTTCATTAAGATAACTGCAACTGATGCTACTTTCATGTCTCTTACACCAGACATTCATTTACAATCACAACTAGCACGATCTTGTGTCTCTGTTATAGACTGTACTAAAAATGACTTCAGAGGTCTTCTGTATTTATATTACTTTAATATTGTTTCGGCATATTCAGTGTGTTTTGTACATTTTAGCGGAAGCTTTAAGAAACTATAGAGGTAAAATTTAAAAAAAATTTCAACTCAAAATAATGTTTCCTATCCACATATTTATTTCATTGGTGGCTAACTATGTAATAAGCTGGATAATGTACAGTCAGCCAGTCATTATTGCAAAATGAACCCCTTCAGGGTAATACAAGACTTCTCAGCTTACATTTATTTTTTCATACTGTTTAATAGGAGATATTATTTGCTAAAAGGGGGTTAAAGAAACCATATTTTGCATAACATGTCCATGATCAAGCAAATCTAAAGATTTTCTGCCTCAACTGCACTGTGACTCTAAACAAATGACCTAATATGTCTGGTTTAATAAACTGTTTTTTTTTCTATAATTATTGTTGGTAGAGGGGGTGGTTTTTTTATTTTTTTATTGCGGTTCTGTTTATGAAAAACCATCAGGAAATCCCCCATTTTAAGATGAAATAAAAGACAAAGAAGCAGGATATGTACAGCCATTAATTAAGTACAGGGACGCTGACACAGACGATCAGGGAGGTCTCAGTCAATGAACTCACTGTGCCTCATCAGTATTTATACAGAGCTTCTTGGCTCAAAAGTTTATTTGTTCCAGACATACATGCAAATAAGCCACTTGGCTACTCTTGGATAGAATAGTGTGGCTTATGCAAGATCAACCAAAAAGCAAATGTAAACAACATCAATAAACTTACTGTATGCCTCGTCACACGAGAGGTTGGCGCTGTGGTGTGAGCGAATTCATTTCTCTCAAGCTGAAGTGCATTCTCAAATCAGCTCTTATGGAGATGTAAACTGTGAGCAGAGTCAAATAAACAACTGATAAAGAGATCCATGTGATTCAACTTTGTCTCCATGATCTATTTCTGAAAAATGTTTACTTAACTACTCCTTTGAGCTCTTTGGATAACGTGTTGATTTTAAGCATGGATTGCTATGCTATTTAGATATACTTCTATTTTTAACAGCATTATATAAGAAAAGCTTCAGACAGAAGCATATAAATTAAACCTGTAAATTAAAACCAAATATATAATCCACCATCTCGATTTATGAATTGTATTGTAAAATCATTTTATTTATACAAGCATATAATGTCTACAGTGACTACATTATTAAATTGTATAGCCTACATAAGTGTTTTAAATAACATCACAATGAAAGAATGTTTCAAATTTGAACTAGCTGCCTTTTTTTGGTTTTCTTTTATATGAAAAAATAGGCATCACCCAACCAAAACCACTGCACCTGCTCCAACCCATTTCAAATGATCTCACCATTTGCTCAACTGACAAGACCTTGGCCGATCTACAGTATGTTGATGATGTGGTCTGGAGGCGAAGAAAAGTAAGGAATTTCCTGGGGATTTTTTTTTTTTTTTCAGTTTCAAGTTGTTTTCCTAAATCCAGCCATACGGCAATGTGCATGTAGGTCCAATGTTAACATTATTTTCAACTGAGTTTGAGTTTTAAAATGATTGAGAACATTACATGTGTTCTGAATAAACCAAGATATGAACTAACACTGGATCCATTTTAGAAGGCAAAATTGATCTTAAGCAGGCTATTCTGAAAGATTTAAGGTTTTTAAATTAAACTGATTAACTAAAGGTTACAATTTAGCTTAAATAAAAAGAATCTCCTCCAAAAGCTGAGAGAGAACAAATCAAATTAAGAACAAGACCCCACCCCGCTGTATAACCTTATGGAACCTTTCTCTCCCAGCATCTGCAGCTAAACAGATTTAAACCCAAGTGACCTTTTTCAGGCCGTCCCGCCCTTTACTGTAACCATTAAAAGCCTTCAGTTTTATAGCTTTCCCCCTAAGCAAAATCTTACCCCAAAATACTACCAGACAGCCGCATATCCCTTACGAAAAAGAAGATTATTCAAGTGGGCTATTAGTATACTTCTTTTAAACTAAAAATAGGAAAGTATGCTTTTAGTTTACTTTTTATGTACTTCTCAGAAATGGGCTTTATGTACTTCTCAGAAATATACTTAAAATGACATTTAAGTATTCTTGACTTATTCTTACCAAAAGTCTAAATATATTTGAGCTATACTTGTGCTCCTAGAATCCGTGTTTTCATTGTTATACGGTAGAGGGTGCTAGTACACATCTTCTGTACAGAATTTCCAAAAAAACACAATTGAAGAAGAAAAAGAAACAACAGATACTAACACATGTAACACGATCATCTGACATGAAACAGCATCAAAACTGTAACGTTATGGAATAAAATGTTGACCGATTAAGAGGTAATAATTACAGTCAAGCTTTGGGGTGTTGATCGACTCCATCTACGTTTTGATTTTATTCTGAATCCAATTCATGGTCTTTTTCAGCTTTTTGTTCAAAATGTTATTTCTTTATTTTTTTATGAAACTTACCCACATTAAAGTGTTTAAAAAAAGAATGCATGAAGGTAGAATAAAATGTTTTTATTTACAAGTAGATTCCCTGTTCTTTCTTTTGGTGTTTTGTATGTTCAGATATTCATATAACAAAATATATACAAATTAAAACATAAATCGGGACATAGTAGTATACTTAAAGTATGATGTAAAGTTCACTTATGAGTAAAACTTATGAGTATACTTGCAGTATAAAACTACTAAACTAGTAGTTTACTGAGACTATACTTCAAAGTGTACAAAGTATTTAATTAGTAAAGTATCAGTATACCTATAAGTTCACTTTTAGTATAATTGTGTACTCAAAGTTTGCTACTGCTATACTTAAAGTATACTTTAAAGTATATTCTATATACTAGAAAGTGGGCCAATGAGTTAGTTAGTCCCAAGGAGTATTGAAACAGTACACTAACAAGTATACTACTAGAACACTGATATTTGTATACTTGCTACATCAAGTATACTTAAAAATATACTTGAACTTTACTTAAGTATACTTAATAAAATAAACTTTAAGTATACTACTTTTTGGTAAGGGATAGCAGGCTGTTCAATTTTGACACTGTGAAGGGTTTAAAATCTACCCTAAAGTGAGGCAGACCTGAGTGATAAGCCTCCATTCCTGCCAATTTTAAAATCATTACCTGCGACAAAGGCTTTAACTGGAAAAACCCTAAATTTAATCTTTCAATGGTACAAAAACTTTAATTGCTTTGAGTAGAGCAGTGATTCTCAAATCTGGCTCTCGAGATCCACTTTGCTGCAGAGTTTAGCTCTAACCCTAATCAAACACACCTGAGTTTGTTAATCAATGTCTTCAGAATCATAAGTGCCGCGTCCAAAAGCTGTAAAAGGCTGCCTTTGGAGGCAGCATTCCAAAGCAGGAAGGCATCAAGGCATGTTAGAATCCAAATTCTGCTTTACTTCCTGTCTCCGGAGGTACCTTCTTCTGATCGAATTTTGAAGGCAGCAGATATGTATCCTTCGCTGCCTTTGATATCCCACAATCCTGTGAGTTCCATTCCATAAATGTTGAGCTAAAAACTAAAGATGGTGTCTGAAAGTTGAGTTTGATGGTCAGTTTGTGTGTAAATGTATATTTCTGACTAACTTTTTGCACTTTTGATATAATTTCAAGTGAGAAATCAGTATTATAGTAATTAAATATTTGTTTATTAATCACCAAAATTCATTCTATTTTGTTGATCATTAAACCGTACGCTGCCTCAGAAGCCTGTCCAAAATCAGTTTCATGAGGTGCCTTCATGCAAAAACGCTGCCTGCAAAGTCATTGCCTCATACGGCAGCGAGACAGCAAGCTGCCTAGGCTTTTGGACACAGCCTAGAAAATCACAGGTAGGTTTTTTGATTAGGGTTGGAGCTAAACTCTGAAGGAAAGTGGATCTTGCGAGCCAGATATGAGGATCACTGGAGTAAAGCATACTATTTTTGTAAGGTATGTTGTCATTTTCCAAAACCGGTGGAGAGATTTTGATGTAAGAGGCTTTAAAGATTGGAAACATATAGGCTAATGATGTTTTATAAACATGAGGTGAGTAAGTAGCAAGATTAAGCACGAGCACAGGCTGAAGCACTCAAAGAGAGACTCAAGCAAGGAAGCTGAGGACATATAATTAATCAGCTAAAAAAGATACTTCTAACCACTGCCGTCTTTTCTTGAAAGAGACTGATAGCACGTAAGAGTCGTTTAGCTCATTTATTTTGTTTGAAGCATGGGCAATATGACACTTAACAAAGGGCCTTTTTGGAATTATTTAGTAATACGCAGAAAAACAATCAAATGTAATTGACTGCCAAATAATTGGAAACTCATGAGCCCTGCCGTGGAGAATAAATAAATATCATACTCTGTTTATGTTATGGTCTGAGATATTTTACTAGCCATGCCCACCTTGCTACAGTGTTTTACTGATTGCTTCATCCAGTGTTACACGCTCCTTGTCTACTGCTTTAGAAACTAATTATAGAGCATTGTGAGTTCTCAATGCTCAAAAAATAAGGAAGCTAATCAGAGATCTAGAGTATCTTATTAATACACATACAGTAAACACAAATGAGAGAACGGGCCTGTTTATTTTTGCATGGTGCATCAGACTGTTTTCTACATTCTTGAATATAAAAAAGGGGGAAACACCTTTTTATTGCAATTGGTGGTTTTAATTTTATATTTGTCCAGATGCCCATCCATTTGTCTAGAGACTCGCCCAAATACAAAATCACACCTATGCCTCTGCTAACAGGCCTTTTATGTCCAGTATCTGACAACATTACATTTAATAAAATGGCACTTGGCAAATGGTTACAACAAATAATAACAGAAGAAAAACTGATTTTGCTGAGAAATGTTTACTTTTTTCAAATTCAATAAACAAATTTACTGTTATCTAGATTACCAGGCCTACTGTGATTCTGACTCTCTTTGCCACATTCAAAGAGAAAAGGATTGTAGAGAATTCTGGGAAAATGAATTCACTAAATTATAATAATCATTATCATCAAACATAAAAATTTTAGGCTAGTATGTGAAAAAAAAAGCTAGAAAGCCTCTTGTGGACTGGGGGTTTGGAGAAATGAAAAATAGTCCAAAATGATTTAAGTTTTATTAGAAACATCTGAGCCCAATCAAAGTGCTCATAAAATCTTAATTTCCCTGAATGTAACCTCTGATTACTGTCTGCC
This sequence comes from Cyprinus carpio, assembly GCF_018340385.1. NCBI lineage: Eukaryota > Metazoa > Chordata > Actinopteri > Cypriniformes > Cyprinidae > Cyprinus > Cyprinus carpio. The sequence goes on from NC_056576.1 coordinate 17,351,407, forward strand.
ATTAGTAAATTATTGCTTTTTTTGTGAACTACAGTACCGTGTTGGGTATATTATGGGTTCAGATATTTTACTAACCATACTCTTACATGACTATTTGATGAATTTTGTCTTACAAGATACACACTATGCAGTTAGAATAACCAAATCCATGAAGAACTTTGAGCATTAATAGCTACTCTCAGACAGCAGTATCCTGTTTTATAAACAAATTATAAAGCATTTTTAGTTTAATGATCTTTCTCAGCTAAGACATTTGTCAGAGTGTATATTATCTCAAATACTGCTTGGGTATTGCAGGAGGATAGTATGTGGGATGTCTATAAAAAAAAAAAAAAAAAAAAAAAAAAAACTGACCATACTGTAGAGTTTACGATGACTATAGGAAGGCCAAAACAGCATATAATGTATTTGTGACCCTGGACCACAAAACCAGTCTTAAGTCGCTGGGGTATATTTGTAGCAATAGCCAAAAAAAAACATTGTATGGGACATATTATGGATTTTTCTGTTATGCCAAAAATCATTAGGATATTAAGTAATAAATCTCAATTTCGAAAAAATTGACCCTTATGACTGGTTTTGTGGTCCCGGGTCACATTTATGCATTATTTACCTAGTCAAGTCACCTTTATTTATATAGCGCTTTATACAATACAGATTGTGTCAAAGCAGCTTTAGAATATTAAACAGGAAAACAGTGTGTCTGTAATGCAAGAGAGCAATAATAAACAGTCAATTTTTCAGTTAAAGTCAGTTCATCATTGATTCAGTGATGCCATCATCCTGTTCAGTTCAGTTCAAACAGTGTCTGTGCAATCAAAAAATGATATTGCCAGAAATGAAGTGTCCCCAACTAAACAAGACAAAGAAGGCAGTGGCAATAAACCAAAACTCCACTGCTGACAGAAATGGAGAAAAGAAACCTTAGAAGAAACCAGGCTCAGTCAGGGGGGGCAGACGAAACCAGCATGGTATGGTTTAATTCCAGGCTGCAATACAAGTCAGATTGAGCAGAGGACTCGTCTGGTTCTTGTGGTCTAGTGTCATTGGCCGTCTTTAACAAGTCTTTGCAGGGGATCTGTCACTGGGGAGTCTGAGACTCCCATTAGGCCAAGGTTATTCAGTTTAACATCTGTATTATATCTGTTTTTTATTTGTTGAACATCAATTAAATTGTTACCTTATACATTTTTGTATTTGATAGTTGGGGGAACAGACACAGTCTCTGTAGGATGATATCTAGGCAGCCTGCAGACAGTCGGATTAGCCACTTTTTCTACTTCCTGACCTGGGCCCCAGTTACTCAAGTAACAACTCTAAGACTGTGTGCCATATTTCTAGAAAGAAGAGCGGCACCACCCCTGGAGTATAAATACCATCTCTTTTCAACAGGTCAAGTCGGCCTGCAGGGAGGGGACAAGAGCATATTACAGTGTCTGACATCGTACTTGCACGTTCACACACCTCTTTAATGTTATTGTGGCGAGTGGGGCGGGGCCGAGAGCCGTGGGAACGGAGCGAGGCCGGTGGAGTGATTGGGAAATGAGCGACACCTGCTCCACTCACCTGTCTCGAGTCCCACGGAGGAGATCGGAAGGATATAAAAGAGGAGCGACGACAGTGAAGGACGAGAGAGGACCAGGCCTGGGTTTTATTTTGTGTTTGGTTTTTGTTTATGCGCGGCAGTCGCCCGTGAGGGGCTGTCGCGCTGTTTTGTATTTATTTTGGTGATTAAAGTTTTATTTGAATGTTCGCCGGTTCCCGCCTCCTTCTTCCCGTAATTATGGAGTTTTTATTGTTACAGTTATTTTTAGTTATCTCCGACTGACAAAGTCGAACATCATTAGTGCCAACTTGAATAACAATCTTACTGAATTTACATTTAATATTAGCCAGCTCTTTTAAATTTGCCAATATTTCAGGCTCTCTGGCTCCCAGTAAACATTGGACTATGGTGACTGGTGTCTCTTTTTTGACCATCGTTACAATAAAATCTCCAATAACTAGGGCACTTTCATCAGGTTTCTCAGTGGGTGCATCACTGAGTGGAGAAAACCAGTTTAATGTTTTGATCAGAATGGAAAAGCTGTGTTTTGTCCCGTGAATATGGTGCCTCACAGTCACCCAGTTGCCCTGCTGCGGGGACTCTGCAACCAGAACCGAACAATGTACTGGACTTGCTAAGCTAGTCGCATACAAAGCCATATTTGAGGCTCTCACATTCTCACTATCCTCGATTAAAATTTAGATGCGTGTCTAGTTTTGAATTCTTCTTTTTCAGCCTAACTATCTCCCTGCATTTATCACATGTGAATCGCTTACCGCTAATATAGAAGGCTACACTAAACATGTGGCAAGCAGTGCAAGTGACAATAACAGAAGAAGCCATGACTCACCGTGATTGTTAAATGATTCCGACTTACCACAGTTGTCTGATGAGCTCATAGCAGATTAAGAGAGAGAAAATAAACTTTTATTTTATATTTAAATGTTATTTTATATTTTAATAAAAACACAAAGACAGACAGACAGACAGACAGACAGACAGACATTCAGACAGATAGACACAGACAGACAGAGAGACAGACAGACAGACAGATAGACAGATAGACAGATAGATAGATAGATAGATACAGACAGATAGACAGATAGACAGACAGATAGATAGATAGATAGATAGATAGATAGATATGCATTAAAAGACAAGTTTGACAATTTTCAACTAGCTTTATATTGCTACAATGTCAGTCGTATACTGTATGTAAATGAACAATGTGTACTCCTTCTCCAGGTTACCTGAACCCAGGCCTCCATTGTTTATTTGTCAGCCTAATTAAACTTCTGACAGCTTTATGGATTTCCTTAAAACAGATTTCTGCATTTTTCAGATACCACCAGTGCAGCTTTTTTTTTCTTTAGCCATGTACAGTAGCACCATTTTTTGAAATGCCTTTCTACTGCATAGACAACCTTCTTGCCAATGTTGAATTATTCCTTTAACATGCCATATTAAAAAGATCTGCAATTCAAGAATCTATCTGTTGGTGGAGTCCAACAAATGTTTGACAGCATCAATCAACAGTTTTACATACAAACTACACAGTCTGGGTCATGTACTGTACATTTTAACCTCATGGTATCAAGGCTATCAATGTTTCTTCCAAAGAAAATGTAAACTTGAATCTGTTCCTCTAACAAATCTATCATATGGCTTAACATCTGAAACATCTGAGATTTTTTTCTCTTTTTTTTAGTTTTACATGTAGATATATAAGCAACTTACTGTAACCATATTGTTAATAATGTACATAGGGGACACATCTTGGAACAACAGGTAACCAGAATATATAAAGGGTTTGTAGGATAGTCATTTAATGGATTAAACACATATTATCTGGGTCAGGATGTACCTACATCTGTAAACATATCCCATACCTCAGTCATTACCTCTCCTGTACCAGAGGGCATGGCTCCATCCCAACAGCACTAACATAAGGTTTATGGGCCTTTGATTAAGATGTTTCTTTATCAAAACTATCACTGTAACCCCCAGGCTCTTTCAGCACTTGCCCAATTCAGGAACAGCAAGGTTGAAACAGGTGTTCACAATGAGCATACCTGATGATGAAAACTTGTTTGAGCTGAGAGAATAAATCAGTGTCTGAGCACACTGCACATTTAGGCTAGTGAAGCTAGTCCATGCGGAGTATCCAGTTGTATACAGTTATTAGTTAAGACTGGTTAAACAAGAAAGCAAATCAGGAAGAAGTTAAATGCTACATGCATGTTTTTTTTGTTTGTTTGTTTGTTTGTTTTTTTACCCACTTCCCTTATTTTAACCAAACTCTCATTATAATAAAGACATTTCATGATTTTGCTAGACTTTTGTGTAACACAAATTCAGCAAACACATTATTTCAGCTAACAGGAATGCTAACAGCATGATTTCACACAAGCACTGCCAGTTCTGGTATCCAGAGTCTTAGCCTGTTTGTTGCCAGGAGATTGATAAGACATTCTGACATAGAAAGAATCAAAGAAACCCATTTACACACACTTTTAAAACAATGAGAAAAAAAATATGTTTCATTAGAGCAATACATTTTAATGTTCTACCACAAATAATGTTGTTCAATGAAAAAATTTTGGTTGGTTTTGGCAAATGCACTTGGATCTGCACACCAACTTCCCTCCTTTAGTTAGTTTGGATTAATAAGGATAAAGAAACATTGTTGAGGAAACAAATGAGAAACATGCCAATCTCCTGCCCATAAGAAAGGTGTAATTTTCAGTGATTTACAACATTTTAATGGAAAGTAGGTCATGGTTACATGTATACCTGACACCTTTAAGTCATGTTTTGAATTTAAGAGAATTTAGCAATTTTTCCCTTATAAATAAATCTGCTAACTGATACAGTGAGCAAGGACTGCCAAGCTCCAAAAAGCACCATAAAACGGCCCATGTGATTGTGGATTAAACTGTCATTTTTCCAAAGCCATTTGATATCTTTGTGTTAGAAACAGACCAAAATTTGAACTTACATTTTAGTCTGTTTCTTACACAAAGCTATTGTAAGAATATAATGCAGAAATCAATTGGACATTTTGCACTGTTTTATTGTGCTTTTTTGGACCTTCACAGCCTCTGATCATTGTAAGTTTTCATTGTGTACTTTATGCCCAGCAGACTTTAAACTATTCAATTGCACAAAAACGCATTTGTTTGGACCCCCAGCAGGGCTTGTGGAAACTGTCCAGATGTTGGTGTGTGTGTGTGTTGAATTTAACCTTATTGTTAAGAGAAAGAGAAAAATAAACAATGTTAGCAGCATGACTGGACAAGTATACTTTTTTTCCTTCTATTTCTGGACACTGGACTATTAGTTAATAATCGATTTTTTTTAAGAAATGAGGACTCCATTGGATAACAAAGGTTCTACAAGGTTGACAAGTTAAATGAAAAGCTGGCTAAGATATTTTTGCTGGTATATGTTGTGTATGTGGTTATGAGTGTATGTTTGATCAGATGAGAAAAGAACTACACAGACCTTATGATTTCCAAGGCCTATTCTATTCTATTCTATTCTATTCTATTCTATTCTATTCTATTCTATTCTATTCTATTCTATTCTAATCTAATCTAATCTAATCTAATCTAATCTAATCTAATCTAATAATGAATGATTGTTGCAATAGCTGAGAGCCCAAATGCTGCCACAGATGTTTCTACTTTTGCTGAAGATGCAGAACAAGATTAAACCCTATATATGGGGAATCTGTTTGTAAAACTCACTCATAAGGACAGGCATTAAATAATAAATTACATGATTACTTGTTTGCATCCCAAAATGATCACATTTAGCACTTGATCCGATTTTCTTTCTGGACACAGTCAATATATTTGAAGGATGGAACATAATCTATTCCAAAAGAGTCCAGGACCAATTAAAGCAGGTTTGATGAAGCTTCTAAAGAGATCCTCTACCTCAGTTTCTCTCCTTCTCTGACTTATTGGAGCATGAACTGCCTTGCTTCACCTGCTAAAGTCATTAATGACCTGTAGATTAGTTCCACGTGTAAAAAATGCTCTGGTGCACAATGTCAGGTCCCATAAAAGCAGAACTCTGGGCAAGAAACCGTGTGAGAAAGTGATGTAATATTTAAAGGCTTTGGGTTACAGTGCATTTGAAAGCATTAAGGTTATGACCCATTTTAAACAAATAAAACATTGGATGACAAGAAAAATTTCACAGATGGCCACAAGCAAGTGTTTATGTGCATGTGTACATTTATATGCAAGAAACGGCTTCTAGTGGTTTATAAAGACCTATCCAAAAAGAAATCATTAGCACCAGTGCATCAGCTATAGCATTTTGGGCTGGACCCTGAATAGTTGCATATGCACTTGATAGTCATGGTTGAATGGTGGTTCTAACTATGCATGCTCATGCAGGCTCCCTCTGTACGCACGCACGCACACACACACACACACATTGGACCAGCTACAGCAATATGAGTCATGGCGTGGTGTGTGTGTACTGAGAACTTAGACTAGGGGCTGAAACCACAGCCACCCTGAAGTCCTTTGGATCCTCCCCTAATCACTCCTAAAATGTGACACACATTATGAAGAGTGGCCTCAAATCGACTAATCTAGTGTTTCCACAGACAGAATCTTCTTTCACTGTTTCACTGGGATACACTATGAGAGAGATCTCTTAATGGTGTTGCATTACTTCTTTACTGTAGATAATCTCTAATGTGTATGTTTGTTTGTAAGTGTGTGTATATTGCATGTTGAATAACAAAGGTACGTATAAAAGGTCACTTGTTCATCAAACAGAATACGAAGCATTATAATGGAGTTCTCATACATGCTGACATTTATTCCAGACAAATGACTTTGGAGAGTTGATTCAGACCTTCTCTTGCAGATGTGGCCAGTAGGCCAACACCCAAGCAACTCCATGAAACCATTAGATGTTTCTCCTTATTATTTATTTATTTATTACTGTTTAATGTTGGATCAGACCAGATCTACACTGTAGCACTTATGTCCTTAGTTAACATCACAGAAATAACATCACTGGCACCAACTCACAGTAACTTTACAATAAGAATTATTTAATATTGTTTAAGGCATTAAGTATCACGATCAATGATAAACAACACTTTTACAGCTATTTTTATTATTATAAGGTAATTTTAATTTATAAATACACTATATACTGTTAATTTATACAACTTGAAATGGTAATTCATGAAAACAAATGCATTAACAGTTAACAAATTGAACCGTATTGTACAATGTTATCTAAAGTGTTATTCTGGTATTCTGCTGAAAACATTCAATTGTTTTAATACTCAACTTGATGCCATCAATGGTATTTCTGTGTGGTTTGGCATGCTGAAGTTTAGAAAATGTGGTCTTGCTTTGTTCGAAAACAGATATGCACAAACACTCCCTTAGCCTGCAGAAGTAATAGGCAAGAGGAAGGTGCATTATCTCAAAATAATCAATAGATATTTTTCTTAAGATGGATCTTACTGAGATTGTGTGTACAGTACACACTAAGACAGGGGTCTTCAACAGGGGGTCTGCCACATAACTACAGGGGGTCCGACAATAAGGTTTGATGTAAAACAATTATTTTAGAAAAAAAACTGCAAAAAAGTAGTGTGAAAAAGTCATTACTGAACATCAATAATGATCACTTTAATGGCTTTGCAATGCACACAATGTAATTCAAAGGTTTGGGGGCAGTAAGATTTTTGTTAAAGAAATTAATACTTTTATTCAGGAAGGATGAATTAAGTAATCAAGTGACAGTAAAGACTTTAACAGTGTTTTTATAAAAGACTTCTATTTCAAATAAACGCTGGTATTTTGAATTACTAGATATCAAAAAATTATCCTTGCAATCACAGGCATAACTGATATTTTAAAATAACAGAAAAGTTATTTATAAATTATAATAATTTTGTAGAGGTTCTCGAGTAGCATGACATGAGGGTTTTGAATGCTTCTCTGTTAATTTGACAGAGGAAATAGAACCCCACCCATACAGTGTTTTATAGAGAGCCAAACTGGCTTTTACTGGAATAAAATTCTTGGCTGGAACCATCTCATCAAAACCAGACTCTCCCTTTCCAAGCAGCTAAAACCCACTATCCCACAGGGGGGAAAAAAAACAATTTACACTTAATCTCAATATGGGACAAATTATCCTTCATCCTAATGTATACCAAAAGATAAGCACAGTGTATTTTTGAGACAATGTGCAAAACAATTAAAGGCCAAGGTACAGAGGCTTCTATTAAGCATTCTATTGTTGTGTACTTGCTGGTGCATGGGATTTCAAATACTGTAGTGTGTGTTACAGTAAATTTCTGTTTTGGCTTTAGCTTTAAAGTTAGTTGCTATGATCAAGAAATGTTGGTCTGTCCAAATCTATCTCCTGTTATTCTGTGTACAATGAACACCAAACAGCAAAAAATAAAGTCTATAGTACCCTAAAAGTGATCACACATGATCAAGGAACGTGACACATTAAGAAAGCAGTGTGGTCTGTTGGTGCTAAGTGTCCCTCTGTTGCCTGCCAGGGCCTGTCAGTCTAATGGCATGATTAGATCCCTATAGTCTAGTCAGCTGTATTCTGCCAAGGGCCAGGCTATGGGGACGGCAACAAAACTGATCAAATTTATGGCTGTAGAAGCTCTAAAATCAGAAAAATGAGAAACTGTAATTCATCCAGTCTATTGGTTACAGTCATGCATTATCAAAACAAGAGACTGAAAAGCAAAAGATATAAAGTCATAATCATTCAGAATTAAATCAGAATATGCTTAAGTGTGCATATTGTAAATGTCAAAACAGTCCCATAACAGCTTTTTAGATCTTTTTAATATGCAGACCTCACAAGATATATTTTTTTTTTTTTCCTTTGGACAGCTTCTTGAGCCTGTGTCTTGTCTGGAGAGCATCAAAGCAGTCACTGGGTCTCTTTATCTAGCAATAATTCTCAGTCATCTTAAGACTCATCTTAAGCTGCAGGGTCTCATTCTGCAGTTTGAATGTATTCCAAACGATATGGAACAGAATTTCTGGACTAAAGTAAATAAGCCACAATAGCTTTACTGTTTGGGGTAAGTAGGTTTTTGAGAGAAATAAGTGTCCTGTCACTTTTGTTTGTAAAAAAATAATTAAATAAATACTGTCACCTATCACACTTTAAAAGTTCTCACATTAACATTAATACCGAATCTACAAGAATCATAGAAATAACTTGCAGTTGAATAGTGAGGCAAAAAGTCTGTCCTACCTTTGTGATGTTTAAATTAATCTATATTATTATATTCTGAGGTTTCTTGAGATATCATTTGCAAAAAAGCTGCATTTAAAATAGCATATGTATTGGTCAACGATTAAAGGAACATTTGCATACACATTTTAAAGCACAAGAGAAGCAATATAAGTGTATTCATCACAATCTCAGGAGACGATGTATCATGTGCTCAAATATTTATTACAACTGGCTCACCAGGTGCTTTCTATGACCAGTCCATCCTTCTACCACAGTTGTTTTAAATAAGATCTTTGTGTAACTCTTAGGAACCACAGTCTTAGATGCAGTGCAAAAACAAACACAAAATGTAACAGGTTTAAAGGTTGTTACGTAAAAAAAAAAAAAAACACCCCTGAAGACATGTACAGTAAATCTAGTATTTAAACTCATACAATTCCAAAAAGTCAAAGGATTTTATGAACTAGGATGTACTGTAAACCAACACACAGACAAACAAAAAAAGAATTGCCCTACTGAAAAGAAAGAAAATGTATGTAATTCCTAAGGAGAATAGTGTCTCACTGTTATGGAATTTAAATCCATCCATGATCCAAATCAAATGTTCTGCTGTCAGTTCAGAGAGAATAACAGTGCTGAAGATCTACAGCCCTCTAGAGATGGCACTGAGTGCTATAACCTGTGCAAATAGATAGATAATACTTAAATATTCATAGTGTTTTCTTATAAATGTACTCAACTGTGGTCTTCACATATAAATGTGCAAATTCTGTATCGATAGGTGTGTATGGCTTTTCCTATGAACACAACAGAATTTTGCAACAAGTATGCAACAGAAATTGTGTGCACCTCACACACACTGTGAGCCAAGTGGATGTACACTTTCAGTAGTGTGTGATTTGGCAACTCCAGTGGCCACACTCAAAATCATCATTAGGAATCTTGAAATTGTCTTGACATTGTCACTCAATCTGTGATGCGCACTTGACTCTGACTCACGTATGTGCGTATGTACTTCTGTGATAACTGGGATGTATAAAGTGGACTATATTTGAATAAAGTTCATATTTTTTTCTAATATTTGAAACTTTAAGTGTGTACATAAGGTGCGTTCATGCCATGTCGGACTTACAGTAATTATGAGATGACTTTAAAAAAGCATTCATGTCCTTGTAAGCTCAATTTTCTGAGAGCTCCAACCATGTGGTTCACCGTTATGAGGAAACACTCAAAATGGTGACTTCAGGAGTAAAATGCAGTCAAATAAAGTTATGTATTTATTGTTTGTCTTAATGCAAGAATAAAAAGAAAATAAATGACAGACATACAGTAGAGTTTAATGTAATGTGTAATGTCCTGCTAAATAAAAAATAAACTTTTAAAGTTTATTAATAATGAATTTGCATAACAATTGTTACTTCTTGTATTGGGGTTTTGTCTATTGATTATTAAAATTACTCATGTTTATTTTTCCATTATTAGTGTTGCCACAGACATGTGTAATTCCAAGCCCAATGATGTGAACAGTTCCACCTAGAATGTCCAGGTTATCATCTACTAATTACGACTGTACACATTCTTTTAGGATGAAAACTAGGCAAAATTTAATATGCAAATCCTCTGAAATGCTTTTTATGACTTGAATGGATATTATCTAAATCTTTAATTAAAAAAGGCCATCCAAAACTGCTATTCTTCCCAAAGTCTAGTATTCATTGTGGCAAGTGCCTGCTGTTCTTCTGTGTGAATTAGTGCGAGGTAGCTAAAGGGATGGCCAAGAGACCCACTGAAGCAGCAGTGCACTTTGAAGCAAGTATGGTTTTCTCTGTTGCCATTAAATGTCAAGAACTGCATGCGGTGATGTGGTGAGTCTGGCCAATGACGTGTTTGAAGGGCTGACCAGCTGGAAATGGGTACGTAAGACACAAAGACAAATACACAACTCATATACGTGCTAACCACATAACCTCAGTGCCGGATCTTTTGATGGCAGAGAACAAGCTTTGAAAGGGTATTGAATGTCACTGAGAATTTAACAAAAGCAAAAGGGAGGGTGCAAGAATGATGCAACGGAAGACTCAAAACAATCCAGCTCACAATGCATGAGTCTCAGAGTTCCTCTTCAAAGTGCCACACGTGCAAGGACTGCTTTAACGTTTGCCTGAAGTACAAAAGGCACCAGGGCAAAAAACCCCAGGAGGATTTCCTTGTTTGAAGTCAGCACACAGACTCAGCTCATTGTAATATTCATGGACCTCAGACATTGAGCTTTCTATTTTCCGAGCAGGAGGTTCAGGCTGCAGATTTGGTTAAGCAGGTGAGGTTTGATGTTATACTGTGCTAGCCCTAAGATGCCATAGATTAAACATTATTTTCTCATGATCTTGACAAATGTTAAAAAAAGCCCTTGTTCTGGTGGTTTTTATATAATTTTCCTATTATCTCGAGATTATTTTGAGACCTGCAAATGATAATTATATAATTTCCATGTCATTTGCAAATGTACTTTAAAGGTCCCCTGAAGTGCCTTGAAACACCCAGCATTATTCAATGTGGTGACGTAATTTCAACTGAAACAGGAAGAGAGGGCGGGACATATCGAGCAGCCCCACCCCCTTTTTAAAATAGCCAATAGGGTTTTGTTTATATCTGCTTGGGCCAGATCTATTGAGTTTGGTAAAGCCGCATTTGACAGCCACAGTCTAATAGATTACCCCCTAGATTCAATATGAAACTCTTAGTAAAACAAAATAGTGATCATAAACATGCTGAGGTTGTGAAGTTGAGGTTTTGATTTTAGGGTTCTTTTGATTGTTTGGTTGGTTTGATGATTTGATGAAGTACGATGTGACATCAAAAAAATCATTGAGCCGTTTTGGCGGAAGTGACGAACTGCAAGCTTTGAATGCTTATATCTTCTAAATCCGAATTTTCACTGTTTTGGAGCATACTGCCTTATATATAACCTTAAGACTAACATGTTGATACTAACACCCAATAAACTTTAATTTTAATTTCATGGGGACTTTAAATTGATGACTTTGATGGCTTTGTCTATCCGAGGCACATTTCAAGTCTCCAATACATAAATTTCAAGGTTTCTGATAGTTTTGTCTGTAGTCTGTAGTCTAGGACTGACATTCGTGTCTTAAGGACTATTTATTCATTTGAAAATGACAAGTGAATCACCTTTGTAATATTGTAATTGTCTATGCGGGTGTGTTTGAATTGTGTAAGGGGGTGTTGATGGGTAACCTACAGAAAGCCATATCACGCACCACTCATGCGCACAGTCCATGCAGTAACACACAAGGCCACAACAGCTGCCAAAAGGCACATGGTGTTTTGAGAAAGCACATTTGGTTCATTTTTCCACTCTTTTTCTTCTGTCATGTGACCTTCAGGCAGCTCTTGTCGACTCCCTCATTGTCAGGCACATGCTCCTCTCTTTCTTTATCTCTCTCTTGCGCCACCTCAACTCCGACCTTTCTGATGATGTCATCTTCTCAATCACTACCAGATTGTTCTTTGGCTGGGTCAGAGCAGACCCTCAAAGGGAGAGGGGTTTTCACATGGGATTGGCTGTTATTTTCTTCTTGTCAATTTACGTTTGAAGAGTCCACAGGGGATCCACAACACGTATATCCATAACCTTTGACACTAAATACTATATACCACCTACAGCAGACCCTTGCAGTTCTAATGCACAAGGACAAACATATACACAAACATACTGAATGACCAAAAAAAAAAAAAAAAGTATTGTTTTGTTTTGCAGTAAAAAGAAATTAATTAGAGAAGCAAATTTGTTCATTTATACAAGAAATTAATTAGAGAAGAAAGTTTTTTTTTTTTTTTGTTAAATGTGGCAAAGCTGAATTTTCAGCTGCCATTACTCTAGTCTTCAGTTTCATATGTTTCTAATATGCTGATTTGGTGCTCCAAAAAAAATAAAAAAATAAAATAATAATAATAATAATAAATAATATATATATATATATATATATATATATATATATATATATATATATATATATATATATATATATATATATAAGAAATCATTCTGATTTATGATGATTGAAATCATTCTGATTTATGATGATTTATAATCAGTGTTTGAATAGGTTGTTCTGATTACAGAAAAGAACAGAATTTATTTGAAATACAACTTTTTCCATTTTAATTTAATGTATCATTGCTGAATAAAAGTATTATTTCTTTAAAAATTAAACAAAATCTTGCTGACCCCAAACAACTAAACTACAAACAACTCTATAAAATGAATAACATATTAAATAATTAAGTCTTACAATATCAAAAAATAATGAAAAAAATTAAATGACAATGAAATTATACTTATTCCATTAGAAAAAAAAATGTTTTAAGCACAAATCTAACAAAATACAGATGTTTGTGCTTGAAACGTTTTAAAAAACTATTCGCCAATGAAATAAAATAAAGATTTTCTGCATTTCTCCACTAAATGCTCAAGTGTTTTTACTAGAAAACAGAATAAAAAAGAGAGAATTAATAAAGAACATGTTTTTAATATACTTTCACCAACAAACAATATTCATGTAATAACTTCATGTAGCTTAACTCTGCAGTTTGTTGGTGCAACATCTGAGCTAAATCGACTCAAATATTCCCCAAAGCCATCAGCCAGTATTCAACATGTCCAACATGGTCTCCATCAAAACCACGATACACCCTTCTGATCATACCCATATGCCTGTCCAATGCCTAAGGGCACCAAGAAGCTTCTTCAGATCCACTGCACTGTGCATGTGTGCCTTGGTCTTGCTTTATTTTCTCTTTATGTTCTCTTTCACTACATCCAGTTTAATTTGAGATCAGTCATACTCCCTTTCTCTCTCTCTCTTTCTCCCACCCTTTCCCTTCTCACATCCATCCACCACATGCCATACTCTGTAAAGCTGTGAGAGAGACATGGGAAGGAAAAGCATCTGGATCTTCTCAAGTATTCCTTCAGCGTCCTCTCACTAATCAAAGCTATTAAAACAAAGACTCTGCGGCTTAAATGAAGCAGAAAATTCGGGGTACTGGGGTTTGTTTGAATCAGCAGTAATATATGTGTACAGAACGGAGTAATGCTCTGTGGCAATACATTAGCCACATGTTACATGACCAAAGAGGGAATTGGAGCCAGGATAACTGTATTAGGAGGATGGAGCAAGTTTCTCACAAACAGTGTACATCTGTTGCCATTTTATACACTACATGTAAAGATTTAAAGGGATAGTTCACTCAAAAATAGAAAAATCCTGTCATTAACCCTCACATCTAACTTACTTGTGCTGAACATAAAAATAATTTTGGATGTGTTATACAGATTTGGAAAAACGTGAGAGTAAGTAAATGATGACATGGATTTCTGGGCGAACTATCCCTTTAAGTGTATTTAGGTATTGTCTAACTTCTCTGTTGCTCAAATGTAACCTAAACCCTTTGGCATGAAAAACTGCAGCTGTGCATGTGAGAAACCATATTTTTTTCCCAGTCAAAATGAAATCAGAGACTGTCTCAGCAGCTGTCAGAAATCCCTATTAAATAGATTCTGGCCTACTGACAAGCTAATTTGTGACAAAAACTTAAACTTGCAGATTCAGTACAAAATAACCATGAACATGTAGATTTCCAAAATTCAAACAACTAATTTGTTCATCAAACTGGCAAGTGAGCTTCAATCAACAGAAAATTCTGTTCTCATTGTCATTACAAAGGTGCTGGCCTTTTTTGTCTTCAGAACCCCCTTCTCAGCTGAGTAGACCACAGAAGAGGGTGAGTTTTAAGCCAACACAGTCAGTAGGTGTGACATCAGTGACCGAATTTGAATAGAGCCAGCTTTAAGAGCAGGAATAAGTTATGGGTCTACAATAAACATTCTGCACAATCACAATAATTATCGATACAAGTCACTGAGCACACAATCACAATGTCCTGTAAAGAGCAGAACTCAATCCCATGGTACACAGCAGCGTAGACACTGACAATTTTCTAACTTTAGTCTCAGTCTCTGGAACTTCTCAAAGTTAAGCCCTTGATAATGTCAGCAGTGCCTAGTTTCCAGATTTTGAGCTTCACTCACATCTCCCAACAGCGTTGTTTGGGCCGCCAATTTCTGTTTGATTAGTAAATGATAAATTCAAATGAATTCTATTTCAATTTACTTTTCATTTATCATGGTGGTCATTTCCTAGACTTAAACTGTTACTTCTTCTATTTCTATCACTGCCTACAGTGCAAGTGTTTATCACAGAAACAGCTTTATTCAGTCGCTTGACATTTTGGAAAAGGAACCCCGGGGTGAGAACAATTGGGAAAGCTTCCGATGTCTGTGGTGGATAAGCTTGCAGATAGGCCTGAGGACTTCAGGTTTAAGACAAAACCCTCAGTCCTCCATCACTGCTCTCGGTTCAGAATGTAATCAGCTTCTATCAGAGTTTGCTGATGAATCTACAATGTGGTTGTTTTCGCTCAGACCCCATTGCCAAGAATGTACATATACTTTTCCAGATTATAATAGGTTCAAAGAGACTGCTGCAACACAGTGCTATTTGTCAAAAGGCAAGGACCTGCTTTGTTTGCTTCATTGGAAACACGGAAACAGACTATCTGGCTCTAACATATAGCTGGGTTTAATAAAAAAAAAAAAAAAAAAAGGAAAGAAGAAAAGAAGAAAAATATTGGAAAATCAGAGAAATTTCACAATCACTCTTTTATTTCATAGTAGGACAACTAGTGAGTTATTTCCCTAAAACAGGCCTTATGTTCTGATGAAATCTTGAAAAAAAAAAAAAAAAAAAAAAAATGTGGTTGTGGAAGTATCTGGTGTGTGAAAACAATAGTTTGTTGTCCATGCCAGCAAATCTTGACACATCCATTCCATCCCATCCAGCTGCCCACCCCCACGTCCTCTTCAGAGTTATTGCAGTTGCTAAGCGTTCTTCCCAGCAGCTGTTTTTCTTAACAATGCTGTTGACCTAAATGTGGAGCGAGAAAATTATCTAGAAGAATGTGACAGAGGACCCTGCGATTTTTCAACAAGTTCATCTCAGACGAAGAGTTGTTGAGAGTGTCATGCACCTTTTTCCACAGTTCATCCAGTGCATGGAGACCGGAGACCTACTACTGTGATTTATTAAAGGGATAGTTCAATGAAAAAAGAACATTTTGTCATCAATTACTCACCCTCATGCTATTCCAAACTTGTGTGACTTACTTTCTTCTGTGAAGTACAAAACAAAAAAGTCTGAAGAATGCACTAACCATACTTTTTTAATAAAATGAAAGTAAACAGGCAAGGAAAGGCTAAAAAAAAAAATAATAATAATAAAAAAAGAAATAAAATAAAACACAATAAAAGGAGTCCATATCTCTTGTACTCTATATTCCAAGTCTTCTGGAATACAATAAATCTCACCTTTTGTGGTCAATAAAATAATCGTTTGAGTTTAGAACTAGATGTGAGTAAATGCTGCCAGAATTTCCATTTTTGGGCAAAAAGACTCTGCACAAACACCTATCATCATGCAAGCTTCAAGCATTTGTCACTTTGCAGCTAAAGAGAATGTGCAGATCTCACATGCATGCAAGAAAAAGAACTTTATGATATTGGCATCAGGACAATTTTTGAATCATGCTCCAGTTGTGAATTTTCAGGCCAGAACAGAATTTTTCAGACTTGACTAAGTTGACTATGACTATGTCTAACTTGGCTAAGTGATGGAGCACTTCTCTCTTTACCCATAATCAGATACATACACCCTCTGTTAGTCACATACTGTACTGTACACACTTGTCTCAAAAGGTTATCTGTACTTAAACAGCTCAGCTGGGATCCATTAAATTCTTAATATAAACAACAGTTCCGAAACAGTCTAGTGGTACAATCTGTTCTCATCCCTTGTCTTTCTCTCACTCCCTCATTATGAGGACAAAAAGGCCTTGCAAAGTTCACAGAATTACATAAACCATAAATTCTCAGCTGAGGATTCAAAATCATGTACTCAAATTAAATACTTGCAAAGCCACAAATCATATTGCATACGGACAAACAAAACACTTGCAGGAAACTGAGACTTTAATAAGAAACAGTCCCTTCAATTTTCAAATGTTAAAAGTCCCTTGTTGGCCTGCTCCCTGGCACTTGTACTTATGTTGACTCCGCACAGACATACCATATTAAGTCAGATGTATTTCACTTTTGATTAATTGCCTATAATTGTTAGTGTGGCCAGCAACTGGATATCAAGCAAAGAATGCAAAGAGAGCTGAAAAGAGGATTGCAGAAAGTGTATGAGCTTACCCACTAAAGCTGCACAGCGACCACTAAAATAAGGAAAAGGGTAAGAATGAAAGAGAAGGAAAGCCAATTAAATTGAGATTATTCAGAAATATAAGAATAATATGTAAAATCATACACACATAGTTCAGTGTTTTCATGATTTGTGTTTCAGCTCTGTTAGTGAATGCTTAATTTCAAGCCGGATTGAATTGGCAGCAGAAAAAGCATGGCCTGCAAGTTATAAAGTATTCCTAGAAAAAGCTGTCTATTTAAACAGATCTAAATTGATTTCTCCAATCCAGATGATATTATTTCTATTCAACAGAAAACAAGTAAAAGAGGAGAAGGCCAACGTCAACTTCTAAAAATACAATAACTAAGAAGGAAAAATATTCAAAGATGGCACAAAATGTGATTTAGTTTAACATGAGTATATAATTTTTCATATTTTATTTTTATAGAGACTATTGAAACAGAACAGTCCTAAAAAAAAGGTTCATCTTGTTATTTTTTTTTATGAACCCTTCCAAAGTTAGCAAATGATAAATACAAAAACACATTAAGCTAATTTTACATATTTTATTTATAACTAGGAGTGTCACTTAATAAAAATGGACTGTTGATTTAATGGATGTTTTTAAAATAAATTAAATAGTTTATAATATAATAATACATTTTTTAAATGCAACTTAAAAACTACATTTTCCAGTTGCCTTTCTCAAACAATTTCCAATTTTTCTTTTTGCCAATAATTTGAAAACACCAATGAACTGTTCACTTATTCATTTTGGACTGTACACGTTACTGAATAAGACAGATTTTTACAACATGGCTCATTGAAACGATTTATTTTTTTGTTTTCATTTCATTTAACTAAATGAAAATATTTAAAATTGTCTTTTTAAGATACTTTGATTATATTTTTATTTTTTAGTTAATACATTTCCTATTGATCCCTGCAATTTACTTTTAATTGGCACACTCGACACTCCATGGCTTGCCAACTTGATCGAAGATCTTTATTTAGAGAATTCACAGGGCAAAGCTGAATGATATAACGGATTAGCAGCCACAATTCAGGGTGTTTTATACAGATAAACATGGAATCATGAGCAACAAACATAAATATTCAACAACTCATCCTCCTATAGAGATCAGTACTAGGACTAATGCCTCCCAAAGCACAAAAGATAAGATCAGAAAGCTCGGACCTCAGAGGCCTTGCTCAGACTACTTCATCTATTAGTGTGAAAGAAAATCAGTGTTGATTCTTGCCAAGAATTGCACTGAAAATTAATTTAATTTTGCATCTGTGGTTGTTAAATAACAAAATGAAAGTCTCCTTGTAAACTAAATTATTGTTGTCCTCTAAATATATCTATATATATCAAATGTTTGAGGGGATGCCAAAAAATGAAAGCATGCAGGTACATAATCATCAGTAGGCTACACATTTCTATAGGTTCCGTCAATCAGTCAGAACATTTGTTTTTAGATTTGATAATGTTGAAAACTGCCATGGTGGGGAAAGATACTATTATATAAAGATAAACTAAAAAGGTCCTCTGGCTGCTTTTACAGATTTGTAAGAGAGATTAATGTATCTCCATGGCCATTTATGGCCTTTAGGACTATAATTGTTTCTTGGCAGACTGATTAAAAAAACACTGTTTGTGTGCCAGGATCTTACAGTATGTATAGCCCACAAACATTAGATTGGACAAGAATTTATTTGTGCCAAGAACATAATGAAAATTAAGTTTCATTCATCCAAAAGACAGGCCATAACACACAATAACAAAAGTGCAGTGAGTTCTTTACCATGGTTCAAACACATGCATCTAACAATGCTGCTTTTCAAATGAACTAATTGTGTGAATGGCTGAGTAAGGTTTGTTTTTAAAAAATTCTCAGACACGTTGCTTCAAATACACTCCCAAATATTAATTGTACTGCAAACACAATGTGTAGACTGGCATGACACTACCACAATGTGGTTTCAGTCATAAAAAGGGTCACAAAACATTTTTGGCCTCTAGCTCTGATCATAGACTGTATAAAAACAGGCTCTGATTCATACACAACATCAGCCAAACTGAATCACAAAAGAGTGTTTTCTGCTTTTAGTGTACAAATAAAAACCCTCAATAGCATATTACTAAATATTGTTCATAAATGTCTTCATATTGTGTCTTAGAACAAACTCCAAGTACTGTAAAACTTCAAAATGATAAATGACCACTATATGTCACTGTGAACCTAATACAAGTTACATAAGACCCAAATGCAATTACCCAGACTAATTTTTAATTCTAGACACCAGACAATAAACAACTCAATGTCACAGAGCCTTTGACAGTCCATCCAAGACAAGTATTAGTAGAGTCTCTTAATAAAAAAATAGAGTCTCTTAATAAAACCAGACATTCAGACTCTATTTTGCTAAGGTTATTGCTTTTCTCTAATTAGAAGTTAAATGGCTAGAAAGGAGAAAATTGTTGAACTTTTTCCTTTACCATTATCTCAGGGGTGAACATGACGAGCAGCACTAGATCATCCTATTTGTGCAGATGAGAATAATTTAAAGCTGTGATCTCACTGGATTGACCTTGGGAGAGGAACACACAATGACTCAGCCAAAATAATCTATGGAAAAAAAGGAGCAGGCAGAAGACAGCACCTCATACCATAGAAATTGCACCTCAAACATAATCCAACAATGCCCTTACATTCGCCTTTCTGAAGACATGCTAAAGAAAACAAATGGCAAATTAAATTATGTATCAAACTTGCCATACAAATCCAGACAGTGATCTTCTCAGCGGTTATTGGACGCTCAAACAGATGACATATTAAAACCCTGTGTAATGTTATTTACAGTAATACACTTCATTACAATGATGATACTAAGAAAGCAACATTTGTCTCCATGAATATTTCATCATGTAGTGTGTGGGATGTTGTAAGTGCATTCAAAATTAAAACCAAAGCAGTGCAACTGCTGCCAGTTCTATGATCATCATCACATCCAGCTCCCATAAGGCACCATGGTACTGATCTGAGTTCAGCCTGGCTTATTGTTTTCCATTATCTAGTTACCACAACTAATGGATCAGAGCAAGTGCTGACATGCCTGCTGAGAAAGGCTACTGCATGCTAACAAAATTGTACCACAGAATAGCCATAAACCATGTGGAAGTCGTATGGACACCCCTCGGGACTCTTGAAGAACAAAAAGCAACACAATAAGTAAAAGAAAATGCTAAGCAACAATACCAAAATAAATAGGAACAACAGTATATGCACATGCTGCCGCTACATTTTCAAATGTCCTCAATTTTATTGGGAATAAAACTGGGAATTCTGGCCAAGACTGATAACACCATAACTATTTTTGCCTTATTGAAGATAAACAATAAATGACCGATGTTAAAATTCTATTCTATTGCTTGCAAAGTGTAAAAGTAAACTCCACCAAAAAATCAATTGTTGAATTACTACAAATAAAGGCTTTACAATATTATAAATGAAAGCATGAAAGACAGTAGTTTTGAGATTTGCTAAAGATTTCTTTTACCCATGTTATTAAAGTACAATTAAATATCCCAGGGCTTTACAACATTATAAACAAAGCATGAAAGTATGAGATCTGCTCGAGATTTTATTTACCAGTTATAAAATTCTGTACAATTACGTTTCCAATGGTCGACCAGTACAGAAAACCTTGGTAAACTTGGTACCACTATATTGTGCATCACTAAATAACACTACTAATATTAATAATAGTATAGTTATAGTAATAATAATTTTGTAGTAATTTTTATAATTATTCTTCGGGACTGCCTGTACAACCTCTTGTTTCAGATTATCTGTCAACGTATGGCGACGATCTATCCCGTTATTATATGCTGTCCAAACCAATAAAACTTAATGTAATGTTCTTGTGTGGTAATTGACTCAGTATTCGAGGAACAAATGTGAGTTTTGTGAAATGATGAAAAGTCAGTGTATGATCATTTTTCAGACTACACTGTCTAACGAGAGTCATCATGATGTTGAGAAATGTGTTGGCAGTTATTTGATGTTTTTCCTCATTTTTTCTTACTCTTTTGAGTTGACCTAAAGAACCATTCTAATGCACTGCAGGATCTTTTACTTTTCTTTTTAATCCCGTTGTCTCATCATTTCAAATTAACCTTGAATATGGCTGACTGAGTATGTTTTTGAATCAACATGTGGTTCATATTGAACTCATAACACAGATGACTCGATTTAGCCAAAACCATTCAAAGCCCAAAACCACAATGAAGAACACTCCAGGGATTACAAAGATAAGGGGAATGAAATCAGGCATGAACACATAAGGAAACATGCATATAAGCACATATAAAAATCACACATGAGCTGTTTTGTTCCCTGAAGAGGCCTTTACACAGCGCCAACTCAGCATATAATGGCTAATCAAATGTAGTGCACAAAATGGGTTATGCACCCTGATTAATGTTTTAAAAAGCAAAACTCCAAGGTCGAATGGTCACATGATAAAAGGGACAGGTCAAAAAAAGAGAGAGAGAAAAAGACAGAGACCCAAAATGCTGCACTTCATTATCTCCAGCAGTTCAGTTTATTATTTTTTATGATAAATGTGTCAAGTGACGCACATCCAGTAATGTGTTATTCATCACGTTTCCTCAAACCCAAAGCACACCCAAACACATGGATATGATGAACCTCTCTCTCTCTTTTGCTCTCTCCTTGACAACTGTATTGTTCAAATGTAGTATTTTGACTTCATCAACTTTAGCTCACCAGAGGGGACCCTTTGAGCTGACGCACTGTCCTCCACTGAGCTGTTGGTTTGACCGTTTGTGAACCCCACAGTACACATTGAAAGGACTTGTTTGCACAGCATCCACGGTTTAAATGGTCCATGCATCTGTGTCAGCCCTTAAGAACAGAGAAACATTTTGAGCCAATGTTGAATAGTCTTTTCCACTGAATGCTATTATATTGGTTACACTAAAACAGCTCAAGCATTTAAACAGGGGATATACAAAATTATATGGCAAAGCAAACAATTATTTAAGCCTTCCTTTCCTTCCTTACTCATTTGCACCCCATAGCGAAAGGCACAAACTGCAACCATATTACCTATTAAAATCATTCAGTGTTGTAACAGCCTGGCTTCTGTATATTTTAAAGTTAATTGGTTAACTTTCATGTGTTGCCATTTATCCATGACAAATACTGGATTCAGTTCCTCCAGTGATTTGTTTTACTCCCCATCAGAAGGAATACTCACACATCTCCTTAAGCTAACAAACCTCTGTGTTGTCTCAATCAGAGATGATCACAAAGCACTAATGTAGGGAGCAGAAAAAATACTTCAACATCTTTTTCTGTGTTCAGCTGTATTCCATTGCAGTGGAAACCATATGCTCGGGCTGTAGCTTTAAATTTGTTTATTCTGTATATTTGGCTAATGAATGCAAGCAGACAGCATTGTGAGAACACTACTTTTAATAGCAGATCCAAAATATTATGAATACTTTCAACTTGAAGATAAGCTAATCTGCAAGTTCGGTGTATCCACTAAAACCCAAAATTCCTCCATCTTATAAAAACACTGCCAGTGTTTACTCTTGATTTACCCCGTTGTTTGTCTCTGTGTATTTTGGAAATTATTTGAATTCTGTACTTCCATTACTTCTGTAATGGAGTCTGAATTTCTTCTTCCATGCCGGCTAAACACCCTCTGGCTCAACCTGCTACAGTAACCATACCCCAAACTCTCGCTATTGGCTGTGTGGAGGTATGCAAATTCATAAGTTGACAGGCAGATAGGACATCCTATCATTGCATTCGGACCTAAACTGGACTTTAAACAGAACAACAATGATAAAACCTGTAATAAGAAATTTTCTTTAACACCAAATCAGCATATCAGAATGATTTCGCAAGGATAATGTGACATTGAAGACTGCAGTAACGGCTGCTGAAAATTTTTATTTTTCTTATAAGTATTTATTTGCATTTTAGATTTTATATGACAGGAATCATTTAATTTAAATTAATATTGTACAATATTATTACTGTGTGTTTTTTATTGTATTTCCCCCAAATAAATGCAGCTTTGGTAAGGTTTCTTCTTCTTCCTTCTCATATAAAACCAGAAAAGCCCTAACCCTAACTTTTGAACAGTAGTGTGTAATATTTTGTAAATTAGTTCATAAAGTGGCTTTGTGAAGTTTGTTACAATCTTTATTTTTTACTCTTTTGATTTGATGATGACTGAAGTAGACTGGTAAAAATACATTTATCAGGCAATGAAAAAATATTGTGCAATACTAAGTGTATTTATTTCAAATGTATTGTGTGCCATAGGATGCAACCTCATAATGTTACAGTAAAACATTTTTATTAAATCCAGTTATAATAATGAAATTAGGTAAAAGCAAACTTTATCCAAACAAAAAATAATTTGTTTTGTGAATCATTTTGCAGTAAAATGTGCCTTGTAGCTCAGTCAAAGAGCACCAGATCTAGATAAGGAATGTGTATAAACACACGTTTCACTTGACTGCAGAACAATCAAGAATTAATCAGTAGCTTTATACAGTGTGGTGAGAATGCTTAGGGTAGAGGAGAAAAACTGTTTAATTTTACTCAGTGCCAAATGTGGATATGGGTGAACACATACACACATACGCACATATACAGTACATACTCAGATCCCCCGAAAGAACATGTCTGTCATGATGCATTTAGAGAATATGGTATATATACACAATCTGTCCTTCTGTCCAACTGGAGAATATCACACAAGCATATCATTTATAATCATTGAGTGTTTCTAACTGTGGTGCCTGGATATTATCAGAACTGCATTTATAAACTGAAATCTTTACTTTTTCTGTCATGTTTTCTTTGCTGTGGCTTCATGTGCTCTTAATCAAATATATCTGGCCAGAAAGTCTCTTACTGTGATGCAGTCATCCACACAGAATTCACCCCAGTTGACACAGTGTGTTTGTGCCTGAATGGGTGGTAAATGAATGCAAGCATGCAAAAGTGTGGTAATGAATGCAAGCATGTTTAATCATTATTATCATTCATAGTTATTATTCATGTTTCAAACATGCAATTTGTATCTGTTTACTTTTCACACATAAAGTTATTTTATTGCTGGAAGTCATTAGGTTGTTGCACTGTTGGACAAGGGTTGAAATGTTAATGTTGGGCTCTGTAACTGGCCATAGATCACGTACAAAAAATATACTAGTAAAAATGAGATGTCATTTAATTTTGTAAAGGAATCAGTTTTCTTGCTGTTAACAAATTAACATTTTGTAGGGTCTTTGTGAACACTGCAACTCACGTCATCAGAAATTGGCAATAATGATAGAATCAACATTATCAATAATCAACCAATCGCCAAAAACAACACAATCACATTCCCGGAAGCCTTTATCTGTTGTTGTCATATTTCATTCCATATATCTCCTCCAACCATTCACTAGATTCTTCTAATTCTTGAAGACCACTAATAGTTTGAGAACTAGTTGGGGGTTGTGGGGCTAAACCATGAGCCCAAATGCATGTTTTCCATAGCTCCAAATGCACACAACATTCAGCCTTGCTGGAAATATCTTGAATGTATGATGGCCTGCCACAAATGTGCATTTATCTGATTGTTATATTATCTGTATCTGTTTTGTATTAAAAGAAGTCTATCTGTGTGCTTTTCAGTGCATTAAATGAATAGTTCACCCAAATATGAACATTCTGTCATAATTTACTCACCACATGTGGAACACCACAAATGAAATTTTGAAGAAGTATCAGAAGACTTTGTGCATAAGTCATTTGGACCTGTTTTATGACTTTTTTTTATACTTTTGGAGCTTGCCAGCACCCATTCACATTCATTATTTTCTTTAAACTTTCACCTTTTGTAATCTACAGAACACAAAACAAGTTTGGACTGACATGAGGGAAAGTAAGTGATGATAGGATCTTCACTGCTTGTGTAAAAATGATTTTTTTTTTGTCCTCCAGACATTGACATCTGATACCATAAAATATGTGTTAATCTTTTCCATGACCAACAGCAATGTTCCTCATCATTTTTATACTGAGTTGAGGCTATCACTTACTGAATGACTAAGAACAAACAAAATTCCATGCTGACATCTTAGCATAAAAATCATCCACCACTTCAACAACACATGGGCACATTTTTTTTCATTAAAGCATTATGTCTTAAACTAACTTAAAACACAAAACCTCAGCAGTGTACACGTGAACAACTGTCAGAACCTCAGACACCCCATTAAAACCCAAGATACAAACAATATCTAACCGCACAAATAAACAATAAAATCCTGCCCGACCAACCAACACCTCTCTTAACACAATACATTTAACAAATACCGATACCAAACATGAGCAAACATCCTACAAAACCACATAATAACACAAGAGCATCACCACAGATGCCATATGAATTCTTTATCCGTTTATAGGTTAGTGTGCAGGGCAAAAGACCCAACTGAAAACAGATATTTTACAGCTGTTGAACTAATTAAAAAGACTCATAGACAACAGTTTATACATACATTTGTGTATATACTGTATGTATACATACACAAACCAGCTGCATGTTACTTGATGTGTTTTGCTGGTCTGACTTGAATGCTATCTGGGCATCGAAAGCCAAAAATGGTGAAATCATTCCCTATGAAATAAACTAAAATGTTTTAGAATTATTACTGTAAAAGTAGCATACAAATTACTGTTTACCATCAGTGTTTTTGTTATTGTTCTAAACTGCTGCATGAAGACTGATTCTCTTGTAAAAACTTGTAAAATAATATTTGTTTTCAACTGTTTACAAGAATCCTAAACCATACAACTGATGCCAGCCCAATAAAACCTTAGCTTGGGCAACTTTCTTGACATTGTTTTTCCACAAAACTTTAATAACCTTAAACAGACCTGAATGATGAATAGCCTATAACATTTTGTGTACAGCAAAAGCCATTACAAATGGTTAGGGATTTTGATAAAGGGGCAGGGTGTGTCTTATGCCTATGAACATGATGGGATTAGTTCGTTTTTAACAATTACAAAGCTTCAGGGAGAGACTGTTGATATAAAGAATACTACATATTTTGTGCATGGCACAGAGCAATTGTCATTTAAAAGATAAAGGGAGCCTGTGTAGTCACTCACAATTCGAAAGATTGCTCAGTAGAGTATTACACGAGGAACAAACCCCTCCATACCTTCAGGCAGTGCACAGTCAGAGGTGGACAGTAAATAAGTACATGCATGTATACTGGAGTAATGTACTTAAAGGGGTCATGAATGGTCTTTTTTATTATTTTGTACTGTTCTCTGAGGTCCACTTATAATGTTATTAAGATTTTAACATCAAAAAACATCATAATTTAGAAGTAATGCTAATAGGCTATTATCTGTTCTGTTTTGACCCCCTCATCGGTAAGTAAATGCCCAGTGCTATGATTGCCTAACAGTTGTGTTTGTTTCACAGCCTACATCCTTTATAGATGATTTAGGTTAAAAACGCATACATACTCAGTACATATCAAATGATCTGTAATAACAGACAAAGCCACATAATAAAAACAGTTACAGTTAATAAAATATTCTAAAAGTTCTTTATTCCACAAATACTACAAGCTAGTCAGGGTATTCAGTAGGCGTAATGTATTGTAAGTTGCTTCAGAGAGCCATAAAGTATTGCAATTGTTACACAGATGTGATGACATAAAAAAGGAAACTTACTTTGATACTTAAGTACTTTTAAAAGCAAGTTCTGTACATTTCCTTACAGTAAGTAAAAGTCTCTACAACTTTCACTTGTTGTAATAGAGTAATATTTGACTTTCAGTTTTTGTAGTTTAATTTTTGTAATGGAGTTTTTTTATTTTTACACCTCTGTGAACAGTAAATAATGGGATGGTTTCATATCATGTTTTTTTTTATCTTCCATATCAATTGCATTGTGCATTTGTCAACAACATTGACTTTGGACATTGCAGGAAAATGTACTATATTGCTGTTTGTTTACAGCTTGTGAAATGAAGTAAATGGAACTACTGTATATGAACCCAAATTGTTGAAACAATGAAAATATCATTAACGTTCATTATAAGGACATGAAAAAAAAATTACTAAAGATGTTTCTTCCATTTTTATACATTGATTTCATATTGTTGTACAAGAGGCATCCATCCCCTGACACATCCTCGCTATTAGAGTGAGATCTGGCAAAATCCATAATTAATGACCTATAATCGTTTACATCGTTTTTTTACATTTTACTTATTTATATTTCAGGATAACGCTCAGGTACATATGGATGAGCTTGACAAACCACATTAATGGTTACAACAAAAAGCAAAATTTACTAAAAGATGAGCTCAAAAATCACCACAAGACAAGTAACTGAAAGTGATCCCAAATAAAACAAAATAATTACAGAAGCAAGAAACAGAAAGCAACAGTCAGTAATAAAACAACACTGTACCTTAAAACAATGTAATTTTGTAATGTTGAAAAAAAAAGTGCTTGGACATTTTAGTGGATTCTCTTAAAAATGATCCACTCTTCATGTTTGATGTGCATTCTATGCACTTTTTAATGTTACAACAATTTTCACTCCAGTTGGGCCTATTTAAATAAAGCTCGACAAACCCATGGGGCGACCTTGCCAATGAGATCTGATTATTTCTTGTTCCATGATGCAAAAGTTTTGCTAAGCTTGGCTCTCCAAAGGTGTTTAATCCAGTAAACAAGCTCTAATGAAGAGGGCATTAATGACCCACCGGGCTAAAGCAACTTATAAATCAAAGGAAGCATAGGAGTGGAGGATTTAATTACACACATGTGCCATGCATTAAAAATGATTAACCTGTGGAAAGCAATCTTGACAAGGACAAGGCAATTTAATGCATCCATTCCTGTCTCTTTAAATCAGAGCATCAAAGGTTTCACACTAAACACAAGCTATATCATAATACTCTAACTAAGTGGTTTTGTATGTTTACAGTGTGTTTAGTTTCTATATGGGGTATTTCTAATGGTGTGATTGTTCGATAGATTTTGATTGATAGATTTTTTCCTGAGGTCAACTAAAGCAACATAAGCATTGTTTTTATATGATGGAAGTAAACCTTAAAGGACTAATCCATATGCCATTGTAAAGTACCATCTGTATTCACTTATTATAGGTATTCACTGATTAGTATGCACTTGTTAAAATAACTATGAAAAATGTTCGAAATCGCAATTATTTACAAAAACATATTAAAAAGTAGCTTCTACGACTTGTTCACTGTATAAACCCTTCCACCTATTTTTACTTAAAACTTAATGTGGCGGTATCACATGAAAGGAAAGGTTAATCAGTGAATTTATCCGACTACGCCACCCTGGTGGGAAAAACCAGAGAATTTATCCCATTAAAGGACACAGGTAAGTTTCACCAAATGAAGGCAAAGTAGGGGAGACGGGGGCGAGAATACAAAAGATTGGATTTTATTCTAAAACACACGCATAGATTTAAAACGCTCTCACAACAAACCATTTCCACAATAAGGGAGGTAATTCCCAGGGCCAGGATTAGTGGGGAACCAGGCAGGCCGGCTGCAACTCAGAATGGTTATCCAAAAACCCACCTAAATTCACACCAAAGCAACCATCACACACACCAATGGGAAGTTGTATCCACACACACCGCACACTGCAAAATGACAGCAGCTAGCCTCCCCAGTTCCACCCGATCCTCACTGGCCCTGGAGAAACAGAAAATAACATTAAAGAAGAAATTCAACAAAATTATAGAAATGAAAACATGCAAAAAAAGAAACTTATAAACACTTTGTTGCGACTCTGGCACTCGAGCATCCAGAGAACACCACACCCAAAAACGTAGTATCAAAATCAATAAATACTCAAAAAGAAATAACCCTTGCAGCATACAATATGCTTACAGAAGAAAATGCAGGGTAAACAAATCAATACCAAAAAAGTCCAATATAACCAAACAAACAAAACAAACAATTACGGTTAGAAGAAAAAAAAACAATCCAGAAACCTCAACTGGTAGATAGTCCATGCGGAGAAAATACTCAGTCTTTACAGTTTCGTAAACTCTCAAAGTATTAAAGCACAAAAGACCGTAAAGTGCAGATCGGACTCCAAAATGCGTCCCTAAGCAAAACAGCAGCTGCCTGAAATCATTGGCCAAGATGAGGACTAAGATGTTTTAATTTCCCCTTAACTAAAGAATAAAAAAACAAATTATTATAACGATTAAAACAAGATAACCACCAATATGAAGAAATAAGTGGCATACTTACGATTGTTATTGAATAAACGTTAGATGCAACGCTATATGGTTACTCACAACCGGTGTCATAGCTCAGTCTACCAGCCAGCATTCACTGCTCTCGCTGCAATTACTGAGAGCAACACAATAAAAATTACAGATGAGACTGTAAAACAAACGGAGCACCTAAACATACCTGCAAGCCGAAATACGCCGCGAGTTGCCGCACTGCCAACGCCACCAGACGCGCTCTAAATGAAACTATAAATAGCGCATATTAGACTCGCAACATGCACATGTGTTACACCGCCAACAAACAGCCAAACATACCTGAGGAAGGAATCAAAACGGAAACGGAAAATGCCAGGGAGAGAGAGAAGCACCCCAGGTCACAAACATACCCACCTGCCATAATAAAGGTCCTTAAATAGTATAGATACTATCGTTTCATTGGTATATGAACTTTAACCCCACCAACCAATGAGATGCTAGTGCTGTCGCTATCATTTGATTGGTGAACCAACTGTACATCAACCAGCCAATAAAAGACTTATCCTGCCACATTAAGTTCAGTTGCTACCATAAATTTTTAAGTATAAGCAACTGATCAAGTCATTTCAACAACTCACTGAAATTGAACTTTTGATGAGTTAATGTAAAAACATAAGTTGCCATGAACTACTGATCATATAGATATTTGTGTACTATATTTAAAGTCAAACAATGCCTGAGGAACAGATTTTCATTATTCAATGATAATCTGATGTTGTTTTTTCCTGGTTGGAGACAATATTTTCATGTTTAATGGTCTGATGTGGAGAAATTTTTCTAGCCCAGACGTGCCTTTTCTTCAGCAGCAATGTGTGCAACTAGCTCTGGCATTGTGCTGGTGAAAATGGGATAGGCACTTTCTGAGCACCATTGAACCCAGATCAGAGTGATGATTTTGAGAGCTTATTTACTCATAGTCCTTTTACCGGGATATTACTGCCACCTCTTTCCCCGCGGCACTCTCTTACATTCCTCTTGCCTGGCAATGAAACCTTAAAAACCACAGGCGCTCTCCCGCCTTGCTGAAACCACAGGACCAGACTGGAAGCCTGCCTGTTCTGCCCTGGCCCTACAGAGGGGAGCCCAAGGGGAAACCCCACCCTGGGACACAAAGCTCCAGGTTTGATTGACAGAATAGAGTCATCACTCCATTATCGTCCACACATATATGAGATGCATCACATCTGGCCATCTGGCCAGACACATTTAATCTAGGAACTGCATACCTAAAATTCAGTTGCACATATTTATCATCTACTTCCCTAAATGGATTATTTCACTTACTGAACAAAGTTATTGGCTGATTTGGAATAGAAACACCTTGTTGTGCCTCATTTGTCGTGATGATGCTTTGGCTTCTTTTGGAAAAATATACAAAAAAATATTATGATTGCTCATTTCAAAATATTTGCAGGTCAGTTATCTTTACAACACTGACAGTAAATATTTTGAGAGGAGTAATCATGAAAAAAATTACATCATTTTGTCCTCATAAGACAAAAACTGCTGCCACAGCCTCATGAAAAATATGAGGTAATTTGTGATTAAACAAAAACCTGAGTGAACTGTCAGTTGGACAAATTCTTACAATAGAAGTATATATATATATATATATATATATATATATTCTGCAGACATACAGAATTAACAAAACCAACAATAAAGGGATGATGTAGCGTAATATGAGGTCACAATGAGAAACATCTACAAGGCTCAAATTCAAATGCATAAACTATGCATAAATGCAAATAGCAAACTAAATATAAATTCTACACATAAACATTTGTAAAAATCATTAAATCATCACACGAAAGACTTCAAAAGAACTGAAAATAAACCCTGTGTGGAACAATAGATATTATTCTGTATCAAATTACATTTTTAGTGAGACTGTGAGTAAATTCCTGTGCATATATGATATAAAAAACAAAAAGTTTCAGTAACACTTTATAACTTTCATTTATAAATCATTAACAAACATTATGTAATGCTTAACAGATCATTGTATTTTCACATAGCTAGAAACATGAGATAATGTTCTTGTTAATGTTAACTAATGAACTTACTAAACATTACCTATTGATTAGCATATGATTATTTAATGTAAATTGAAACGCTAACAAATGTCAGTAAACTTTTTTTTTCATTTGTTGGTCTTTGTTTGTTGTGCAGACCTCTATTTATGCATCTTAACAAATAATCTATTAATTATTTGTTCATGAGTTTGCAGTAATCAATCTAAAGTGGAATCTATTCATCCTTTGCAAAAGTTTATAAATGTTTACTAATCATTAATACCTTTATGGGCAGTCATCTCAATGGCAAAAAGTGTCCCGAAAGACCTGAATTTACCCCATTCAAACATCTTTACTAATCATTTATTAATCATTTGCCCATGTTTTTGCAGTAGCAAATCTAAAGTTGAAACTATTCATCATTTGTAAATGTTTATAAATGATTACTAATCATTTAGTATCTTTATGGGCACTGGGCTTTTGGCTAATGTAACAAGGTTTGTGTAAAAGGTGGCTGGTTAAGTTTAGCTAAATACTTGCTAAAGACAGTTTGTACTTACTAAAACAGATTGTAATTTTGGTGCAAAAAAAAAAAAATGTTTCTATTGCCCCAACACTCACATTTGTATAATACTCTTCAGTATATTATTAAACAGGATATTCCTTGAACCATGAATAAACAGGAGAAAACAAATCATTTTTTGAAAAGAAAATTCTTGTTCATTTATCAAAACAATATAATATAAACAGATTGATTTGCGTTCCCTTATAGTAATCAAAAAGAACCCTGTATACTGTTGACCCCTTAACCAACCCTTAAACCTACCCATACCACCAAACCTGTCCCTACTGAGTCTGCAATGTTTTCCAGTTATCAGGTTTCACTTAAATTCATCACAAGATCATATCCTTTGTCAGACACATTTCAAAATAATTTGTGCTGAAGAACATGAACAGGAAATGTTGACTGTTCAATTCAGCCCCACAGCTTTTTCCAAAGAGCTGAGGTCCTGGGAAAAACTGTTAAGGTTAGAAAGGGAGAGAGATGGATTGTGTGTGTGAGAGAGAGAGACAGAACTTTTTGGAAATGCATGTTGTTTTCATCTTATGATTAGTTTCTCACACAAACCTCAAGGGAGTGACATTGAAATGTATCCCAGATAGTAAAGAATTAGACACTATCAGTCCTTTGATGGGGCAAAAATACTCAAATCTAAACTTGAAACCACATAAGCAATTTTGGACTCTAAATTGTCAATTGTCAATCATCTTTATAAACAACACAGTATAGAATTAAGTGAATGTCAGGCACTATTGTTTCCAGACTTGTGTAATGAGTGTACTAACATATTATGGGTGAGCAAAGCAATAGGCAAAACAGTCATGATTGTTAACAGATCCTCATATTACTAATATGCAAGACATGGTGTCATTTAAGAAAAGAGGAATTA
This sequence comes from Cyprinus carpio, assembly GCF_018340385.1. Classification (NCBI taxonomy): domain Eukaryota; kingdom Metazoa; phylum Chordata; class Actinopteri; order Cypriniformes; family Cyprinidae; genus Cyprinus; species Cyprinus carpio. The sequence goes on from NC_056576.1 coordinate 17,384,399, forward strand.
TTTCTTATTCATTTCACTGGGAATGACTGGCTCACATGGCTGTGTGTTTTGTAACACATGAAAGTTAAATAAGGTCAAAAACAGCTGTGCTGATATAAAAGTATGGAATGGTATTTACCAAACAAATTGAATTTATACTCTTCCTGTAAAGATTTTAGTCTTCTTGTAAAAAGGTTCACCGGTTTGCCAATCTTTACCTTATTGCTATATGCTAATATATATTGTACACAGTTGTTTCTCTCAGTTCTCAATCAAATCTCAGGATATGAGCCTCCAACATAGAAAAAATAAAATAATATAAAAAGGATATAGTTTTACAGTTCTGGGTACTCATGATTAAACCCAACTGTATTTGTTTTGCCTGTCATGTACATTCAAACAATCACGTTTTTGTTGCACTACAGTCAAACATGTTGCAGTAAAACTCCATGTAAATCTGTTATAACCGTTCATTACGTCTACAATGACTTCACTTTTGGGCAATTCTTTCATTTGAATGCTATGGCTTTAAGCCTGTGTCCCCTGAGGAGCATGGATGTTTGTTTACAATAGCCCGCTGTGTGATCTCCAATGGATGGTATAATCACAAACAGCCCCTGTTTACAGCCTCCATTCCACACACATGCAGAATTTAATTCTACATGGCAAAGTTGGCTATAACTGCAACAGTCCGATCTGAAGGAATGACATTAAAAAGATTCTCTTCACACACGGAACAGTTAAGAATTACAGCCCCAGTATTTCAATTAAATGAGAAACTGCCTGAAGAAAAAGCTTATGGGATGATTGTAAAATGGCCTTATGTGCATGACCACATCAATTCCTGGACTGCGATTTTTATAGATTGTTAACCATGTGCATAAGGGAATCTTCAAGTGTGAGAGGCTAAAGCCAAAAACTAAATTAATACAATAAGACACAATGTCTATTTAATAATTGGTATTTCATAGGTAGTGAGTGCCATAATAGTAGTAAACTTCTATTAGTTCCTGATAGCCTTGACTTATTTTTATGACAATGACTAAATATTTAGTCCATATTTTTTTCAGCAGCAACCAATTAGTCTGATTTTGTTTAGCTGGCTGGGGGATGCATAGCTGAGCCTGATGGCTGCTAGAACAAACGTGTGCCTGTTTTTCTCTTTTAGGCGATGTGTTACATTCAGTCGACTGCTGAAGAGGCTCTTTTGTCTGAGCAGTGTATCATGCAGGGTTTGGGATTCATTTCCATGATTGCATGCAGTTTGGAAAGCATTCACCGCAATCATCTTTAGCTGACTCCAATAATCTGGATTGCCAGAACAAGTGGGCATCAATAGCCTTGGTAGCTTTCAAACTACAGGTGCAATTTAGAGTCCTCGGTAGGAGTCCTCAGTAGTAAGTGGCAAGATAAGCTGAAAACCAAATTTTATTCAAATTAAAAACAACTGTGAACTTGACAAATTCAGACATATGGAACAAACCACCGGACAGGGAAAACACAAGAATATACCATTTAAAAGTTATGATTTTTAAAATACTTTTTAAAATACTTTAAATACTAAGATTCTTACTAAGGCTGCCCTTTTTTTTTTGGATCAAAAACACAGCAAAAATTGTGAAATATTATTACAATTTAAAATAGTTTTCTGTTTTCTATCTTAATGCATTTTAAAAAATGTCACTTATTCCTGTAATAGCACAGCTGAATTTTCAAATTTAAGTTTTCAGTGTCACGTTCCTTGAGAAATCATTCTAATATACTGATATGTTGCTTCAGAAACATTTCTAATCATCATCAGTGTTGAAAACAGTTGTGCGTCCTGATGTTTTTGTAGAAACTATAAATTTATCAGGATTCTTTGATGCACAGAAAGTTCAAAAGAACAGTATTTATATAATATCATTATAGCATCCTTGCTGAATTTTTAATTTTTTTTTCTTTGAAAGAAAGAGACTGTACCAATAAAGAATCGAAATGACACATATTGAACTTTTGCAATCATCTGCCATTTATGATGTCAAAAACCACTCTTCTTTTGTAGCTCAAGGGAAAATAGGATGAAATAGAATCTGCAACACTATTTTTGATCTATTGTAATATAAACAGATAACAGAGAAATTTGATTCACCCTATGTGGCAACCAACACTGTGAACTGCAATTTTTAGCATGAATTTAGATGATAATTTGTGCTGTTAGTTTATATGTCTAAAGTTTTAGTTAGTTGTGAATGTTATTAGTTCATTTGATATACTGTATTTTCTCTGATATTATCTGGTATGACAACTGCAAGGAAAAACATATAAAAGTGTTATCTCAACTAACGTAGAATCAGTGTTTCCAAATATCACCCAATATCAGCCATGAATATCAGCCACAGTCCCTCAGAGGGGATGAGTGTGTTTTTCGTGGTGGGAGCTTGAACTGTTCTGAAACAGCACAAGCTCTGTAGACAAGAAAAAAGACAAGTAAAATGTAAATGTCAGATGAAATCTGAGGGTCTCCAAATATATACAAGCCCAATATGTCTAATATTCTCTCAACTTACAGCACAGCATGAACTCATTTTCAGATAGTTCACTTGATGCATAACAGATCAGCTATCATTTGATGTCATCACTACAGGCTCTAAGGATCAGACTTTCGTGTGATTATTCTAAACTATTTCAGTATTTCACCACACTTCCACTTCTTTCAGCTAACCTCCCTGTCTACTCTCTAGCTCTCCCTTTCCATATGTATTTCTTTCTCCCCAAAATGTGTTCTTGTTGCTATTTTATGAGTGAAAACCTGCCGGCAAAGTGTCTCTGAACACCTGTGCAGTAAATCAAAAAAGAACCTGCGCTGTTACATAAGTCTGGAGCAGAGCCTGGAAGACCTCTTAGCAAAACACAGGAGGAACGCAGATAAAAGACAGCAAAAGCATAAAGGAAATTAAATAGCAGTGAAGAAGGAAAGCAGTAGTCATCAATTTTAAAAGAGAAAAAGAGTTGGAAAAATATGGGCAAATGAGAAGCAAAGACATGTGGGATGAAAAGAAGGGCCCTTGAGATAAACGTTTATGCCTTAATATAGGAAAACAGAAGAATTAAATGGGAATCCAAGACAGTGAGATTTAAGATGAGTTGGCCTATGATAGTGAACCCTCCTTAAAGTCTTAGAAAGATTTTGTAAAGGACAGACACTCTGATGGTGTGTGAATAAATGTGTGTGGTGATCAAAAGGTCTTCTGGGTGTTTTAAAAATTACATTGTATCTAAGAATTTACAATTGAGCTCTGGAGAAAGAGGCCTTAAATATAACAGAGTTAATGTGGTTGTTAGGTGTCAGGTGAAGGGGACAAGTCTTATCTCACTAAATAGTCTCTATAGTTACATCCATACCTAAACACTGTGAGAGGGGGATCATAGAGACGTTCAAGTTTTTCATTGGACGGCAAATAGTGTTGATTGATTGATTGAAAATCATTTGGTCTACTACACATTTTTTTTAGGCACATTTAGCTGTAAGGGAGACTGTTCTTTAATGGATAAGAGTCAGTTCTAAAGCGTAGGCTATTATGCAAGCTTTCATAAACAGCTTATTCAAGCTTTTCTTACACAGACTTCTCTTTGTGAAACTGTCGTCCTTGAGGATGACAGTTGGTGGGTTTTCTATAGGGAAAAAGCATAAATTAAGTCCAAAAATAACACATTCAGTGTGTTCAGTGTTTATCAGTTATCTTGGCAGCCTTCAAAGAAAATGATATGATTTGTGATTTCAAAAAACGCAGCTGTGAAACCTTGCAACAATGACTTTTTCCAAACTTCAAGTCATTAAATTAGCCTCAATTTATAGTCACAGAAATATGTGGTTAATCCTCAAACCTAATGCTGGGCTTTTCTTGTACGTAAATGAGGAAAATTGTACTTGTGTGGTCAGGCTGGATCAGAATCTTACTGAATAAGGTAACGTTATTCAAACTTTCTTTCCCACTTTGTTCCCATTTGCTGACCTTTGCCCTTTCCTGGTTTCTCATACCGCTTTAGAGTAAAACAAGCTGTGAAACCTGATACTAAAACATGTCTGATTACACAAATGATAATGTTTAAGCACAAGTGGCTAGATGAGACCAATGTTGATTGGTCAAAACACAAACTGCCATATGAAGTGTTTGGTTATAAGATATTGTTTTCAGAGTTTATTCTATTGGACCTGGTTAAATGTTTCACAGTGCTAAAATGAACATGATGACAAGTTACAACTTGAAGGCATAATATTTGTCTCTGATACACAAACTGTTTCTATCACAACCAGTACAAAGACAGATTCAATGAAAACCATATACGTCTTGTATGAATTCATCTGAAGCCAAGAGTGTAATATGTTTTACCCAATGTAATGTTTGATGTTAATATCCTCTGACAGGCCTGGGGTAAATCTACCCTCGGAGACTCACAAGTTTACAACACAGATAACTGCAGGGTTTGGATTAGGTGTACAGTATAATGTTCCAGAACAAGGTCTCAGTGGACCTGTTGTATCCCACCACACACCCCACCTCAACATGGCACACACCTGATCCTGTTTTCAATCACACTATTGATGCAAGAAAAATGGAAATTCAATGAGCTTGGAAAACAGAAATGATTACGGTGATGATTCAAATCAGATCCTGTCTAGTCTGTGCTCAGATTTCAAGTAAATTTCACATGAAATGTCTGGATTCATATTGGTTAGTTTCAAGGATCCTTAAAGGGGTAATTCACCCAAAAATTTAAACTCATGTTGTTTCAAACCTATATAACTTTCTTCTGCAGAACACAAAAAAAGAAATGTTCACGTTCATTACAAATGACTGCTAGAGGCAAACAGATTTCAAAGCTTAATGCATATGATAGCATTAAAGTTTATTATAGATTGTGCATTTGAAATGTTTACCTTTCACAGTTATTAGTTCTTTTTTAGTGCATAAAGATAAACATTTTAGCTGTGTGAAGAATTGACAAATGTCAAAACATTCTATTTTGAGTTTTCTCAGCCTTTCATTTTTCCTCAATGGAAACAAATTCCAAAAATATTTTAGGTCAAGTACAATCAAATCTAACTGTTTTCAGCATGACTTACATCAGTTCCGTGTTCATAACATGTAAATCACAAAACACTGTGATAAGGGAAAAGTTCTAAAAACAAAATCTGTTCTCAATTGTCGTGTATGACATAAGCAGAGAATGCATGTGTTTCTCACTCTGCACACTTATCCCTCAGTCTGGAGCTCATAAAGTCACAGTGGTGATGGACAATGTGATCTTACCACCTCAGAGGAGAGACAAAATAAACCCAGGCTCATCAAAGGAGCATTTTACTGTTTAAGATGCTGAGGAACATGGGAGAAATACTGAGCTCACTGGCATGCAGGCGTTTTATTTCTCACCACGGAACCGTAAACGTCTCAGCTTCATATTACCAGGCGCATGCCAGAGAGAAAGGAAACCGCTTACAATTAACCAACACCCCTGTGGTGGAGTAAAAGCTCAGTGACACATCTTTCAAACAATCTGACAACAGGGTAGAATACAGGTGGGTGCCGTTGGGAATGATGGAAGCATGCTCTCATGCTTTGGTTACTTTACAGCTCTGGTTTATGGAGTGATTCTTTCTTGACAAACACTCTCTTGGATTTGATCCACACAAAACACCACTTTGAGACACTGAGACTTGCTGGTGAGTTAGACAAAAGGATTATCAGGTTGTGTAGAAATCAGAACAAACCTGAATGACTGTAAATGACAAGAAATTAAACTGGATTGGTAAAGTTTAGCAAGACAAGGTTTGATGTCGGCTTGACAAAGCCTTGTCTGAAAGTTTAAAATAACTTAAGTCTGAAACTTTTACAGGCTGTACAGTCAGTCAGACAAATAGATGGAAAATCCATCAGTTTGATGTGGTTAGGCCATTGCTAGGCAGGTTGCTTTGGTTGCAAGGTTGTTCTGGTTGTTTGCTAGGCAGATGCTAAAGCATTGTTAAGTTGTTATGGATGTATGGATGGATCATTTGATGGATTGATGAATAGATGGGTTGATGCTATTGAGTTAGATTTTTAAAGATTACTAGATTGCAGCACAAACCTGGCTATACTGTACAATAAATGATTCAAACTGTTCCTGGCAACTAATTGAACCTTCTCACTTTCTCTTACATTAACATCAGCACAAGCAGAAATAATCACGTCTTCTCTTGCGCTCCATACTTGCCATTGCATATCTATAGATTCATGGTATGCCTGGCTGCACAAAAAGAGAATTTTCCATTATTTTCTAAATAAAACATGTTCTGCAATAACATAAGCTGTAAAATGAACATGCAATTTGCCATCTAAAACAAACTCCTGGGTGTGGAGTGATAAAAAAAAAGAGCGAAAGAGAGTGGGTTCATATACTTCTCCAGTTTGTGTCAGCCCCCCTTCCATCATCATTGAATGCAAAACCCCTTTCTGTTCCACCATCCCTGTTTGAACAAACAGTACAGGCATAGTCTTTCATTATTTATGATGGATACTGGCTTTGTATATGCATCTGTGTGTTTATTTGGTCTGCTTTGCTGTTGTCTTGAAAGCTCTATCGTGTTTTTTTTTGGAAAGAAACGGTCAATCAGATTGACTGTGGTCAACAAGTTAAATCTTTCTGTTAAGTTAGATTGACCATCTGATAGTTCCAGCTCAGAAGTGTCATCTATAAATGTTTGGATGTGGCCCTTGAGTGTTTGGCATTTACCGTGCCAGCATGCTCATGCTCAGTACCTCACGTTGCTGTTGCACACACAAAACATAATTCAACAATGCTTGCAAACACCGTCAAATATGAACAAAAAACAAAGCTTGAAAAGATCGCTACAGAAGAAATGGCATAAAAAGTCATTTTCAATGTTTGGTCCAGGTCATTACTTTCAATAAACAGCCAGTTCTAGCACTGACGAATGAACAAACATGACCTCATAGAAAGCTGAGAAGGGTGTAAACAAGCCAAGATGGTGCCAACATTTATGCAAATTATTTTGTCTAAATGGCTTGTTTGTAGTCTTATTGCAAAGACATCTTATACAACACAATGCAATCCGTGAGTTGTTATTCAACTAAATAAATTTCCTCTATGTGTTACTTATGACAACATAATGAGCTCAAGATAGGTATAAGAGAGCATCTCTGAAATTTTAGCTACTGGCATCATTTAGTGAAAAATTTGTGATTTACACATTGTTTCATCTCATATTGCGTGATGTTTCGTTTAATTTTATTCTCCTAATTTATTTATTATTCAACATTTTCATGGAGTGTACCTCAGAGTCAGAGAGTCAGAATTTTCAGAGAAAATCCCACTGGTGTATGTGCAGTTGGAGGGTGTGCGTGTGTTCATCAATCATTCAACAAAAATATGTATGTCTGTCAACATCTCTCTTGCCTTTGTTCAGTATCAAATTAACTACAAACTTTGCAAGTTTGGCATGATTTAATTTTATTCTGAACATAAAAAACAAGACAGCACAGGGCCTCTGGGAGTTAAAAAAACTAAATTAAAAACATGCATTTCTACAATTCTACAATAAATGATTTCTAAAGTTATGTTGTCATTTTTATGAGAAAGGTAGTTCACCCAAAAATGAAAATTCTGTTATCATCTACTTACTCTCATATCATTCCAAACCAGTATGGCTTTCTTTACTTTGTGGAAAACAACAGAAGATTAAACATACATAGGACACTGGACACAGCTGTTTGTTTGTTTGTTTTTTTGGAATGACATGAGAGTGAGTAAATAAAAGATTTTTTATTTTTTTTAGTAAACTATCGCTTTAACAGCTTTAAGTATTCTTAAAATCGTTAAGTACAGTAAATACATTTTAATATATTCTTTTGATAATCCATTCAAATTATATTTTTTAATCAGATGTTTCGAGAACTCTTTTTTATAATAAACCCAAAGGTTTCTGAGCAGACTTCAAGTGATAATGCTTAATGCTAAGCAGCAGCCACCACCACAAACCAATGTACAAAAAGGGAAATGTTTTATACTTGCTTAGACTTTTAAACAATAAAACATTTTTTTGTTCCCCCAAGCAGCAGCTTATCAAGTAACCTTAATAAGTCAGCACACACAAAACCTTCCTAATAAAATGTCAAAATTCCCTGCCATTTTACATCTTAAGCATTCACCGATACACACTCGATCAGAATGAAAACAGATGACATCATAATGAAGCCCCAGTTTCTTTACGAATAGTGTGTGTGTGCAGATTAATCGGGAAACATTAAGCCCACTGAGACTCTATGTTGAATTATCAACATTGAGTCATTCCAGCTATTACCTTCACCTTCTGGAATGCCTGTGTCAAGTTTTAGAGTTCCTTGTTTCCTAGTTCTTTAAAGCATGGAGAAAGTTTTTCGAAATTGAGATGTTCTCATGGGGAACACCAAATATGGTAAATATGCCATTTGAAGATACAATGTTTTTAAATTTAAGGTTTCCTCCTACAAAAAACTATTATGAAACATAAATGCTATAATTCAAATCACAACAGATATTTCTAACTAGCTCTTATCTAACATATTGATAAGAGAGAAAAAAACAAGGTACTTACTGGCAACTTCTCCATTTGTAATACTGCCATGTTTTTACTTGTAAAGTAATGATGAGGGATGAGTGGTGGGATGTTTCCAGCAGTGACTCTTTAAAGGCATGTTTTAACTTTGAAAGTGTTGTGCTCTAGTTCTTACAAAAGCTAGTCATTGTCCGTTGCTTGTTTTGTTAGCTCACGACATTATAATTAATGATGATGTTGTTTCCATGTGGGGAAATGGCTTTGTTTCCTTGAGTGACCTCATGTGTCTCATGTAGGGTTGTGTGGTATACCAGTACTGGAAAAATACCGGTATATATTACATTTCAAATGGTTTTATATAATAATTTTGCCAAATTCAGTATTTCATACGCTGCTGTTCAGAAGTTCACCTGTAGGCAGCAGTCCTTCCCAAATTGCTGTGAAACCGGAAAACGTGACAGAACTACGCGATGGACCATCAAACAGATGAAACTTCATCAGCGCACCAGGAACTAATAAATAAATACAACAGTACAGTGAAATTTCATGCTAAGCAGGTGTCTGATTTCGCCACTGACTTGAAATGCCTGTGAATGAGTGCACGAATATGTATGCTTGTGTGTAAGAACTGAATTTCACTTGGTAATATTTTTCCAATAACCAATTTGTCCAAATATGTAATATTTATATGTGTGTGTGTTTATGTGTGCATGATGTAAACATGTTCAAAGCATCACACAGACAGCTAGATTCACAGGATGTTTTCCCATTGTGTTAACTGTATGTAATGAAAGTGAAAGTGACGTGACATTCAGCCAAGTATGGTGACCCATACTCAGAATTCGTGCTCTGCATTTAACCCATACGAAGTGCACGCACACAGAGCAGTGAACACACACACACACACTGTGAACACACACCCGGAGCAGTGGGCAGCCATTTTATGCTGCGGCACCCGGGGAGCAGTTGGGGGTTCGATGCCATGCTCAAGGGCACCTAAGTCATGGTATTGAAGGTGGAGAGAGAACTGTACATGCACTCCCCCCACCCACAATTCCTGCCGGCCCAAGACTCGCACTCACAACCCTTCGCTTGGGAGTCCGACTCTCTAACCATTAGGCCACGACTTCCCATCAGCACATAATCATGCATGTGCAGAGCGATAAATCTTAAATGTAAGCATAATGTAAACAACAGCTCCATTACATAGCCGGACAACAAACTGAGTACATAAACAACACAGTCTGAAACACCTGATGAATGAAATGAAATCTGTGTGGGAGTCCTGCGTCTGGCCGTGTGAACATATGTTCACATATGCATCATGTGATGAATGATTCATATATTTGATTCTGTGTGGACTGAGGGCTGAGGGTATTTTTAGGTCTAGTGAACATTGCAAAAGAGCAGAGCTTGCTATTGAACAACAACATATGGGCCAAAAGGTCATTATCATAAATCATGCTCAAGGTAATATTCATGTAGAAGATTTACCCTGAAGAATTTAGCTGGAGACATGTTACTCTGTTTAGAGGAAAATAAGTTTCTAGCTTGTCATTGTAATCTATGATGCTAATACAGCTAAGCTAACTGTATTTTCTTGTATCTGACGCATGCAGTGTGGGGAAGTTACTAACAGTAAAGGTGCTACTACTTAGTGCCACATTTTTCAACAGTTTTTCCAGTAACAAGCTACTCTTTCCATAATTTATTTGGCTTTAGCAATAATCAAGCATGCCCCACTAAAATGTCTCTTTCTCAAGTAGTGTAGGAAGTCTAATTCCAATTCATTCATGTGGATAATGTGATTTAAAAAAAAAAAAGAAAAAAAAGAAAGAAGAATCAATAATGCATTTTATACCCAAAATGACTTTTCAATTAAGGTATAGATTTTATTTAATCGTGTAATATACTGTCATCCAAAACAAGATCCCCATTGTTCTTGAACTACATAAAAACTGCTCTAAGAATTAAAAAAATCTTTGAATCATTTTATGTTTATAAAGATGCCATTTACTTAAAATGGACATCAAATGCAAAATTCACTTTTACATGGTGTTTGCATAAAAATGTGTCTTAGCAGCGTGCTCAAGCAGCAGTAGCGACAACGTCTCGTTAGTAACGCAGGTGTTTTGCAGTTGGATGTAAATTGAGAGTCTTCATTTTCTCCTGACATCAGAGCCACTGAGGACACAGTGGATTAGTTTTGTTTTGGTAACATGCCACTGATTACACAAAAAAAAAAAAAATGGAAGAAAGGGATGAGGTAAGCTGTAGCTCATTATCATTTAAAGAGACATGCACCAAAACGGGTCTCTGTGAACAGAGTCCCCTTTAAAGGGGACACTGGATGCCCTTTTTTCACAAGTAGGGTATGATTCTTTAGGTTTATGATTTTAGATTGTCTGTGACATATTTTGGTTAAAATTCCTCAATGGTCATGTAAAACAACACCTTTTTTACCTTGTCAAAAACAGCTCTGTTCACAGAGACTCGTTTAGGAGCATGCCTCTTTAAATGATAATAAGCTACTGCTCATTCCACCCCTCTCTTCTGTGTGGCGTGTTGACACAAGATGCATGAATTTATGCCTTGGACTCCATATATGGCTCGGAGGTGGTCTTAATCAAATAGCTAGCTATCTACATAGAAACCTAGAAATTTAAGCAGCTCGCTGGATGACATTACATAGAACCTTTCTTTCTAAAAGTGTAGCTTCACTGTACTTTAACTTACAGTAAAATTATCTGTACCTTGTATTATCTGTAAAATTGTCTGTACCTCGGCAAGTTTTAAAATATCTGGATGCATTGAACATCCAGAAAGCCCAAGGAACCCACAAAATACCTGCCTTGAAATAACTGAATCCTACAGAAACAGCTTTAAATCTTACAAAGAACTTGGTTTGGCACAGGATAAACAATTATTCACTTCTGACAATTTTTTAAGAATTTATAATTGGAAACCCCCACATTGATCAGATACTAATTTGAATATTGGGATTGGGGACTAAAGTCTACTATAACCATGTGTTACTTATACCACAATGAAACCTGAATCTAATCAGTCATCCTCTCCCTCTCTCACACACACTCTCCTTGCTTCTGCTGCCAAACCTTGATGGCTTAGACATGTAGCTCTCTTTGCAGAAGTTGGAAAAAATTATGAAAACTTGATTTGTTTTATTAATGGCATTAATTTGTCATTAATCTCCTTGACTAAACACACAGACAGGGGCTGGATATTATTTAGCATGGCAAAACATGCTGGATTCTCATCTTCTGCTTACGTGTACCTGCAACTAATTTATCATAATATGAAAATACTACAATGACCACAACTCACAAAACATTCTCTACACACTGAAACCTTAAAGGAATAGTTCCATCAAAAATAAAAATTCTGTTATCATTTACTCATCCTCATGTCATTCCAAACCTGTATGATTTTCTTGGTTCTGTTGAACACAAAATAAGATATTCTGAGAAATATACAAAGTCAGTGAGGTCCAATTTTTTGGAACCCATTGACCTTCACTTTATTGACAAAACAGTTGAAGCACTCTTTAAAAGATCTTCTATAGAAGAAAGAAGCTCAGACAGTTATAAAACTATGAGGATGAGTAAACGATGACAACATTTTCACTAGTAGGCATTTAAGTTTCACTTTGAATTGCTCTATGAAATGCGTGACGAGACAGTACTCAAATAGCACTACGCCATTTGATATACTGTCTAACATAAATCTGACTATACATGGACATAATCTTTCTTCTTTTTGATCTAGTTCTGTGCAGCAGTAAATTCATATTGTCAGTCAAGATCTAGAATGATAGCCTCACTGAGAAACACAGCTATACCAGATCAATTATACATACCATATAATTCCTCCAGTTATGAAGATGAAAGACTTTCAAGATTTGCCAAACTATGAAGTAATATGAGAACATTTCAGTCTCCCTCTCCAAAGGTGTCTCTCTCTCTCACCTGTTTCACGTTCAGAAATTCCATGGCTCCTCTTAGGAATTACATAATGCCCCCTAGTTTCTTCATAGATCAGTTCATTCATTATTCTAACCCCTGAAACTCTGCATTGAGACAATAATGATCTCTTCTCTTGTCATTGCAAAGTAAAACAGAATTTTAATTAATTAATTCATCCATATCTCATCTGTCTCTTACCTTTCAAATGCTGATCAACTGCAAATGGCCCTACAAATTCTTGTATCATCAGATGCATCTTTATCTTTGCAAGTAAACTAATAGTTTCTCCTCTTCACTCCAAGAAGTGTCATTCTGTCCTGGCATGAATTGGAGACTGGAAACTATTTCCCACAAGTCATGCTGGAGCACCAAGTGGAACATACTGTAACCTATATAGTTAACTTGGCCCAGACTTACCAACACATGCAGCTATGAAAATAAAAGACCCTTTACATACTGAGCACACTGGGTTAATGGACGTCCCCTGTGGGAGCAACACGTTGGGGGTGTAGAGTTTCTGCCAAAGAGCAAAGAATAAATATGTTTCAAACAATAATTGCTATTCTGACTAGTTTGTGAGAATAATTGTTCCTCACACTACACCTAGTCAGCGTATCCATAAGGGCTTAAGTGTCCTATTGGGAGAGAAAATCTGAATCGCTGAACCATTAAAAGAGTTAACTCCTCTGTGAACAGGTGCCACCTTCAACATCCAACTTTCCAACTGATTGCTTAAAAATGGGGCAATTAGTGCTTTGACCATTATATTTTCTGACATTTCAAATGCTGAGGGCAAAGTAAGTCATTTATAAAGTGGAATTGGATGGGATCCCTTTATTCCCTATTGGCAATGGTTTTCTCACTCGCTTGCTCACTCAATCTCTTCTCCATTAGATGATTTCCTGTAGCATTATTGTGTTACTCCTAACTAGGCCCCATGCCATACAGTACACAAACAGCTCTGTCCAATGGAGATCTACATTACCATTATTAGTGTTTTAAATAAAATATACAAGCCCGATCTCATGGCAATTTGTACATATTTTACGAGGTGGCTAATTTGTATGAATTCGTATGACCACACTCTTACAAATTCATACGATTTTTGCCAAATCATATGTATTTTACAAGTTGCACAATGCTTATGAATTTGTACGAATGACCTACACCTAACCCCGCCCCTAAACCTACCCGACACTGGGATTTAGACAAATCATATAAAATCGTACGAGTGAGGTCGTACAAATTAGCCACCTAGTAAAATACGTACGAATTGGTCGTGAGATAGAGTTGAATATACTGATTGTTCATTAAGGATGTACTGATATTAAAATTCAAGCCAACACTGATAGGCTGACAAATTATTTTCATAACTGATAAATGGCAGATATTAAAGTTCTATACTATTTTATCTAAATAAATGAAAAATTAAAAAAGCAATCAATTAAAGCAAATTTAGACATCACAACATTATAATGTGCAGTATGAAAAATGGATTTTTATTTTAAGATTACATTAATAGTGTTTTTGAAGAGTATTAGATTATGACAACCTAGTGTTAGATGATGTGTTAGATGATGACAAATGACTAAATGCAAAAAAAAAAAAAAAAAAAAGAAAGAAAATGCATTTTAGCAGAAATGTGCATGAACAATTCTTTAAAAACAGTAATTTTCAGGTAATTTACAATGAACACCTACAGACAGCTGCAGTTCAATAGACGTCTCTCTTCTGGACTCTTCCCATAGACTTAAAAAAAGTGACGTGACATATAGCAATTTATGATGCAGCGCCCAGGGAGCAGTTGGGGGTTTGGTGCCTTGCTCAAGGGCACCTCAGTCGTGGTATTGCCGGCCCGGGACTCGAACCCACAACCTTAGGGTTAGGAGTCAAACTCTCTAACCACTAGCCCACGACTTCCCCACAACGTCTGTGAACAGGTGCCACCTGCAACATCCAACTTTCCAACTGATTGCTTAAAAACCTCAGACCTCAGTCCTTTTCCAGACTCATTAACTCTTCCATCCCTACCAGCTGTCTTCTAATGGTCTTTCTGAAGCTTATTTTATTTTATGCTCATTTTTTTCATGACATCTTGATGCTTGGTTTGACAGAATGAGGTGTAGAGTACTGTTCTGAGTGTTAGAGACCATAATCCCCCCCACCCCTCTCTCTCTCCAAAGGTATTTCGCTGACCAGTCAATGGCCTACTTTTCTTCTTTCTCCCTCATTCTCTCATGCACCCTCCCCTCTCTGTCAGCTCCAAAGGACAGATGATTGTGATCCTTCTCTTTCCATCCCTCTTCTCCAGATGATTTGAGAAATTTCAGCTGGAACACGTTTTACAGCAACAATCAATCAAACACTATGACACGTCAGACTTTCACCTGGAAAACATTCAAACTGGGCACATAGACAGAAACATATATGACATCATACATTCATCTCTCATATCATACATAAGCAAAAAAGTTTCTCCTATAAAATGTAATTTTTAGCAAATCTGAAAATAAATAAATTTTTCATATTGAACATTATAATGTTGTCATGCCTAAATTCTCTTGTAGCATTTAGTTTTTAGCATTATATATATATATATATATATATTATTTTTGACAAAATAGTATATAATTTAATATCGGTTATAATATGAAAATGATTTTTAACTTCTCAGTATCAGCCAGAATATTAATATCAGTTCATTTTTACACTAGTAGTTATTATTAAGATAACAAAACTTCTCTTTTTCACACAAACATTCATTATGATCAGTGGTTACCATGCTTCGCTGTAAGTTTTCTTTGCTGTTTATTAGGTTGGATTTTAACATGAGTTTTGCAGTACATTAAACAAAACACTAAACACTTCTAAAAAGTTCTCTTTCTCTATATCTCTCTCTCTCTCACACTCACGTTTTACTGATGTTTTACCTCACTTAATACACCTGTGTTTAATAAGCAGTGATTTGTTACTCTAGATAAGGTCTAAGTTGCCTTACACTACCCTAACACTGCATTACTACATGTCTCTGGAAACAGACAAGTATGTGTTGCCTTTTTCCACCCTGAGTGACCTCATTTGAACAGAGGTTTTACTGAGCTAGGCTTATGCCATCAGCTACTCAATGTCTGCCAAGATAAACGCCCTCTCACTAATGTAACTCAGAAACTTTTTGGTCGAGAGCAGAGTGGAGAACTCAGTGTAAGGCTCACCAAACTCTGCACTACAGTTACACCTGACCCGCAAAACAATCCCACATCAATTAATCCCCAGGGTTTTTCATTTGCCAATAAAAGTTTTTTTTTTTTTTGATCTGCACTGTAATTAGTCAGACCTTCAATCTCAAAGCCAACATAAACTTTCTTGTAGAAAACCTGGTCCAAAAATAATGCTTGTTTTTTGTTTGCTGGCACAGATCAGCGTTCCCTAATCAAATTAGAATCCTTAAGAAATAACAAAAATATAATAAATCTGCACAAATATCTAATTTCAAACACCTTGTTCCTGTTTAGTTGCTGCAAACAATGGATGAAAAAAAAAACATTTGGGAGGAAACCCACAAGTGGACAGTTTGATTACCTATAGTATCATTCAACAAGACTCAAAGTCAGTGATATCACTGAGCTGGCATTTACTGAAAGGGCACAAACTTTACTTGTGAAGCTTGTGCCAGGACACAAAGCCAAAACACAACATATTATAGTCAAACAAACACCTGTTTAAACCAAATCTATTCATAATGCTTTGCACAGATTTGACATACTTCCAGTTTGTAAGGATCTTCTGACAGGCAGCATGTAAAAGTGCCGCAAGGCTCGTAACATAATCTAAACAATTTCCGCTACACCTGAGCGCTTATTCATCAGTCAGACCGCACGCTGCGTCAGCAACTTTTACTGTGTAACTTTGATCCATCCATGGCAGGATGAGAATATGATGGATGGACAACGCCCCATTGCTTTTGTGTTTAAACTTATGCCGTGACCCCTCAACACACATACTGTACACACACTGGCCCACACACGCACTCAAAGGAGTTTGCACACATACTGTACAAGCACTTTAACATTGGCCAACAGACGTAAGCTTCACATGCTCATACACACAAATTTGCACACATGCGTTCAGAGTTTATGCTGGCCCACTGTAGCATTTGATAGAGGAAACAACATTCGAAAAACAAGATGTGCAGTGGAACGAGAGAATAAGCTTCACTGATAGTCCAATAAACAACTGAAGCATTTCCCTGACTCTAAACATAGATCACTAGGAAGAAGGATGCCACCTCCTCATAACTGTTATGTTAGGGAGTACTGCTATGTTTAGAATTAAAAAGGTTGTGATACTGGACATCTACTTGAGTGTTGTGTGTAAATGTATGTGTGTGTGTGTGTGTGTGTGTGTGTGTGTGTGTGTGTGTGTGTGTGTGTGTGTGTGTGTGTGTGAGAGAGAGAGAATGCAAAAACTAATAAAGATACAAACTGGACCTCTGGTCTCAGACGTATTGCCCCTTTGTTTCTTGACCTGACCTGTCTCTTGTTAATGTTTGTTAATGTCACTGTCTCATTATGCCATCCTTTCCACTCTTAGCAGTGAAAATCCAATCTAAACACTCCATTAACTGGATGGCTGCATTGCATTTTGTATGGCCTCTTTCCTTTCCCATGATATCATGGGCCGTCCTGGGCTGGCTCTTCTCTTTAACCCATATCCTTCCATCATGGGTAGGTTATGCTTTGAGATACACTGGGGAAGAGAAATCACGAGAAACAAAGGCTGCGCTTGCTGGAAGTAAACACTCCTGAGACCCAAAGCCGCAGAACACAAGTGTTTTGCATTTCTTTTTATTAAAAATGAGTGAATATGCTGAATGCTGAATATAAATGGTTTTCTTCAGGACAAATTATATTAAATAAGTCTCCAATTATAGTTTGTGAAAAGGAAAGCAGGATTTTTAGACTGGAAAATGATAATTGACTTAGAGACCTCATCAGAGAATGGAAACCAATGACCAAAATACCAATGTAACGTCTCTGTACCAATCCAAAAACTGCACATTCTACAAATCTTTCCAAAGTGAATTCCTCTGTCTGAAATGCTTTACATACTTTCATTCTTTTACAAGATGCTCTTTCTTTCCTTTAACTTTTGTTCTCTTTAGTTGCATTTCAAATGCGAAAATACACTGCTGTTAATTTCGTCAATAAATGGAATGTCCATACTGTGCTCTTATAGTGAATCACACATATGTTGTTGTTGATGATCAATGTGTTACAATCGCCTATATAAGAATATACTGCAGCTGCATCCTGTAAACCAAGCCAAGTCAACACAAGACATAGCTATAAATATAAGCCATCTGGGCCAGCAAAATGAACTTCACATCCGGACTTCACCATTTAGCCAAACTGAATACTATGACCCAAAGTGCATGCACGTAATGTATCCTAAACACATATCCTAATAGGAATTTCCATTACTTGGAAAATGCTAATTCTAGTCAAGAACACCCAAGAGCAAAGCACCACCTGAAGAATGAGAAAGTGTAAATACGCTTGTAGAAACAAACACATGCAAATGCACATTGACCTAATACTCACTAAGGTGTGTTAAGGTCCATAAACTAAGACGTAAGCCCACACAAACTCAGTGATGCTTAGCTGACAAGTATTGTGGTGGGTCGTTCTGACCCAGGAGTGCTGGAGACATGTAGTCAGGTCACAGCTGCGAGAGTTACACACAAAACCACATGTACGTGTATATACAGACCCACATACACAATGAAATAAACTCTTAAAACAAAATATCCCTCACAATTGCTGTTTCAATGCATATTTTGGCTGGCTGTTACATCCCAAGAGAAGGCATAACTGTCACTCAACACACACACACACACACAGAGAGAGAGAGAGAGAGAGAGAGAGAGAGAGAGAGAGAGAGAGAGAGAGAGAGAGAGAGAGAGTTTGGAGTTGCAGTTGGGCAGCAAAGAGACTGATGATCTAACAGCGAAGTGAAGGGGATTTCCATAAACACACTTGATGTACAGGACTCAATGTCTTAGCCTATACACCCCTCACAAACAGCCTGCCAACATCAAATGGCATCAATTTACGACTAGCTAACACACAACACAGCTGTACTAATTAGACACAGCAATGTCACTAATACTCCAGAACAGAGATATTCTCTACCAACATGAAAATTGTTAAATGATAAACTTGGACTTGGTCACACAAGCTACAAATTACCTTCAAATCACACCAGCACCGTCACCCAAAATCATGCAAAATTGATGCACTTTAAGATCACTGTGATATTAGACTCACTAAAATGAGCCCCATTTGATTCAGCATCCACATGTACCGTATTTTCCGGACTATAAGTCGCACTTTTTTTCATAGTTTGGCTGGTCCTGCGACTTATAGTCAGGTGCGACTTATTTATCAAAATTAATTTGACATGAACCAAGAGAAACCATTACTGTCTACAGCCGCGAGAGGGCGCTCTATGCTGCTCAGTGCTCCTGTAGCATACCCCTGAAAACATTAACTGAAAACAACTGAAAACTGTTAACTGAAATATTAACTTAAAGACAACTGAGAAAGACTGAATGCAAACAAAATGCCCCCCAAAAGAAAATCCTATTCTGCAGATTACAAACTGCAGGTAGTAAAATATGCAGCCGATGTTTTCAGGGGTAGGTTACAGGAGCACTGAGCAGCATAGAGCCCCCTCTCGCGGCTGTAGACGGTAATGTTTTCTCTTGGTTCTTGGTTCTAAAATAAATGCGACTTATAGTCCAGTGCGACTTATATATGTTTTTTTCCTCGTCATGACGTATTTTTGGACTGATGCGACTTATACTTAGGTGCGACTTATAGTCCGAAAAATACGGTAGTTGTTTCATGTTAGTCACATCATGTGTGTGACTCTAATTTTAATGCTTATTGAGCAAAGCATGTTTTGCTTTGAATATCTAGACTAGCTGAGCACTCTCTCTCTCTCCCTCCCTTTTCTCCCATAATCAGTGATTTGAACTGAAAGAAGTTTTGATGGACGTGTTCTGTGCAATCTCATAGACTGGCTGTTTGAGCTGATATGTAATAAATCTGGAACTGTGTGATTATGAGCCACAGAGCAGGCAATGGAGACCAGACCGTGTCCATATTCTCGGCCTCTCTAGACACTTGGCAAACTGAGCCATTTAATCCAACACTCTGCTCCATGCCTGTCCAGACATTACCCAAATAAGGAGGGAATGTGGGAGGCCAAGATGCTTGTATCATTCTATAGTACATCTGGTCTAATTAAAGTGATATGTAGAAAATGAAATTCGTTATACATATTCTATGTTGCAATATTTTATTTTATATGTAGAAAATGAAATTAGTTATATGTATTATATTTTGATTTATTTTCCTCCATAAAACAAATGGGGCAACACAAAACTTCAAAACTTCTGTTTAATTGTGCACTATGGAGATTTGTCCTCTCTACTGTCATCAGTGGTTGAAACATTAAATTAAAGTAACTTGCAGAGTTATTTATGTCAGTAACAAAATATGCAAATCATTATTGTAGGCTTACTGTAGTAAATTATGGTGGGGAAAGAACTGTTTTGAACACTGATTTGTTGTTGTTGTTGAAACAGAATCTTTTCTTCCATATTGTGATGTACATCATAATGTAACTGATTAGGATATTGATATTGAGGTGTCTTGTAAGGCAGATAATGCGAGCTTGCAGGGGTAGAGTACAGGGTTGAAAAAATTAAATACATTGTTCACAATAAGATCTAAAATATCCATTTAGAAAATGGAAAGATGCTTAAGGGGATAGTTCGCCCAAAAATGAAAATTCTGTAATCATTTACTTACTTAAGTTTCGAAACTGTGGAATACGAAAGACTGGAAGAAGATGTGTATTGTTTATTGTTTTGTCCATACAATAAATGTCACTTGGGTCCACTTGATTGTCACTTGATTTTCAAGCTAATGCGTTCTACAGAAGAAAGTCACACAAGTTTTGAATGACTTTAAGATGCATGATGCATGAACATATGCAAGTATTTTCTAAAACATCTGGTCATTAGATGCATTTTTATTGACCATTTCCACCTATATCTTGTAAGGGTCATAAGTTTAAGGTAGAAACCCTCTGCCCTCATGTTAAACTGAGCTATCACAAAGAACATCCTCTCTGGATAAAAAAAGAAGATATAATTTCCCGCTGCCTTCACCTATGCTGGCCTTCTTACAGTGACTTGGCAGCCAAAACAAGACAGCGATGAAACAGATAACTTTGATCTAAGATAAATTGAAAGAGAAAAAATTAGCTGAAAGCAGCAAAAATCGTCTGCCTTGGGAGAAAAGTGGGGTTGATATTACATAGAGAAATGCTCAAATACACAGTTCTGAGATGTAGAACGCTTGCCTCCACTCTTTTATTCGGTCTGTGTCCCTGTGTGTTTTTTCCCTAACGGTTGGTGACTCTTCACAATTACAGCCTGCGATGGGCCTCACCTCATCCTCAGCTGCGAAGGGAATGTGTTTGATCTGTCAGCTGTAACACTTTCAAATGTGTACGGTGACAACACCAGCATCTCTCTTTCCGGAAAGGGCACTTTGCAGTAATGAAGTTTCACGCTGTATCAGAATTATTCCCACTTCACTGAGTGTGTTGCAGAGCACTTGATAAAAACACAAAGAGGACAGAAACACAAAGTAAAGAGAAGAATAAAAGGAAGAACTGGGAAGGAAAAACATTTGTGAGAGTTTAAAGCACAATGACGACACTCTCATTTGTTAAGAATTTACACTGCTGTTCCCTGACCTCTGCCCTCCATTTGTAGAGGTCCAACATAGTCCTGTCTTATCCACTGTCCAAACACACATCAAAAGACATCCCTTTTTTGGAAGGAGAATATCCTTTTGATGGAAGGCTAAGATGAGGAACATTTTAATCCTAAAAACTCAAATTAAAATTTAGGCAAGTTTGCATGCTCAGCATCATGTGGCATTGGTTTAAAGCATATGTAGAGCAAGGGAGTGAGAAAGTGCAAGAGGGAGAGAGGGAAAAAGAACAGAGCCTTTACATTAGAAACCTGAAACTTGGTGATGACATTAAAACAAAGAAAAACAGATTCGGTTAAAGACAATCAAAAAAGAAAGTTCCACGATACTCACGACAGCTAGACAGCTATGGCATGAGAATAACCAGACTCAAGCAGGAAAGCTGTACAATGCCAGGTAATGAACATGGGCATTTAAAGCTTATAAAATCAAATTCAAGTTGCTATTCCAGCAAATATCATAATAATAACAATATTTCTCTAGTGCTGATCATGGTGTGACAAAAGCTGTGTTTTTCAAAAGAACAAGAGAACACACATAGACACACATTACTTAAGACATTCTTTTTAGTAAAAATAAAAGTGGAATAATAAACATCATGTTATGTTCTTTACATTAGTCAAAATGCTGATTCGATTTCAATGCTATCATGTAAGTGATGCTACTTCACAATCACTCCCCAGCAGTTCCCCACATTATATGCCAGCATTTTGCAAATCAATCAGCCGTAGATGCTACAAAATCTACAATCATTCATTTGATCAAGGAAAGAAGTGTCTGGAATTAGATCATCTCTGAGATATAAGGGCTGTTTGTGTTATGTTCACCCTGACTGACAGTGATCGCAAAATATTATGTTCTCTCTTGTCTCCCGGATTCTTTGTCAGAACTGTCTGTTGCTAATCAGGCTTGTCTGATGCTGGACTATACTCTTGGCAACGGCTGTGAGAGAAACATTTTGGTTTTTATCCAAGCTAATGGAAGTGGAGCCAGATCAGTCTGTGTAAAGATCCAGATCCAGAGCCAGTAAAGGTGAGGACACTGGTCACATTCTCATTTACTGTATTTTGCAAGATCTGGAGTTACAATGATCAGAACAAAAAGTTATTCCTTTAAGTAAAAAATAAATAAATAAATAAAAATTTGGACACGGTTACAATGAATTTGTGCACAAAAATCCATAACAACTGAATGGAATTGGATGTAATGCAAGATAATATACAACAGTTAGTTCTGATTCTCTAATCTGATTGGACAAGAAGCATTCAATAGTGCTGATATACAGCTGATTCTGCAAACATAGAATAACTGGCCATATTGCTTCTGAAATGTAAGTTGTTCATTCAGATGAACTGATACATAAAAATCACTGTCACAGCCGTATTGCAGTTCTGAATATCAACACATCTGTGATGACAGCACAGAGCCTGCCGAATTGCAGCCGTACTGATACTAGGGTATAACTGTGGTGTGATATTGCTTAATTATTAGTCTAACTTCATCTATATATAACCCAAAACTCACCGCTAACCCTAACACTCTAAAGGTCGTGTCTTTTAAAACAACATAAGATATTGCCCTGTCATAGGAAATTAAGCCATGTCTCTCACTTGTTTTCAGGCTAACATTAGACACATCATTTTGCATTACAATTTACATACAGTACACCGGGGGCAAAAAAATAATTAAAAAATAAGGAAATATCAGAAGCACTTATTTTCTACATAAGTATTTTTATAAAATCATATAGTCTTCATTGCTGAAACATATGTAGCTGTAACTAAGGTTTATTTAAACATACTGGAATGAAGACATGCACCATATTTAGATTATTTTGTTAGACTAACAAAATTGTTCTGTAAATCCACTTAAACTTTATTGAAGAAAATGGGTCAGATTTTCTTAAAAGCTTGTTTAAAGTGACTGCAGGGTGTGCTGAAGTCCAGTGCAGCCGTAAGTCATTTAAAAAAATATTTCAAGCATCTAATATGTCATAGCATTCTTGTAACATATTCTAATTTATAGCACACTGGCTTTTCACTTCTAGTCTCATACTGCCATCATCCTTACAAACCAGAGTCCAGCAAACTCACCCATCAGTGGAGAAAAATAACCCAATAGCGCCATCTGTCGTATGACAAGCAATATTGCAGGGGTTAGATATCTATTGATATAGGTTCAAAACCTGTATAAAGACGTAATGGTGTGTCTTATAAGAAACTGTGGTGCAAACTATAACGAAAATGACATTATCATCACTATTTCACAAGCATTTTGGAGTCATTAATTCTGAAATGAACTGGTATGTTCTCATTCTCGAATAGGATTCAGGTAATGAAACACCAAAGTTCATCTGAACCAGCAACTCCTAAATCATTCCTCAATGTTTTTTTTTTTTTTTTCTCTCAGATCATTCTGGGCTCATTTAGTGAAAATCATTTCTCAGCTGTACTAGACAGGTCTGAATCTGAGACCAAACAAGAGTATCAGTCTGTGTGGAGTGTTCCCATGACTCTCTCTGTGATGTTCTGGAGTCTGGGTCATAGAAAGGCACTAAGTATCAGTTCATAAATCCAGCCCAACCTGTTTCTGACACACTACTTCCCTTCATCAAACCACCAATAACTCTCCACAGCTTCAGCCACAGGGCCAGAGTACAGAGCCCACGAGAACACAGCTCAGTGGAACAAATACAAATGCAATTGTTTTTTAATGGAGAAGAAGCATGTGTTTATTGGCAGGTTGGAGGGATTGGTGTGTGTGGGATCAATGGTGCTGGATGTGAGACTGGAGCAACTGAATCATAACATCAATCCCTTAGTCACTATTGCTCTTTCTTTCTATTCTTCTATTTATCTTTGTAACACAAGGATCAATGTGGAGGATCCAGACTATAAATTCGAATTCACTTTATGATCTATATTACAATATATGTTAAATAAGAGCTAGGAAACACTAACATAGAGGAAAACATAAGAGTATACTACGCTAGTCACATAGTTACACCAGTGGGTGGTGATGAGCAAGTCATTAAATCATTTACAGAACCAATTTGTATATAAACTGTGTTTCATTCAAGGGTGAAACAATTGTCTTCATAAGCAAGACACTGAAGCACACAGTTAGAAATGGTGCTGCTTGGAAACGTGCAAAAGTTAATTTGGAAGCAACAATTATGAACGGAAAAAAAACTGCAATATTGGATGTAAAATGTAAGTGACTCAATATTAACTTGCTTTTAAACTGTTGTATTAAAGCAATATCAAACTCACCATCATGCTTTTGGCACAAAAATCGCAACAATTTTTGCAAGAAGCAACAGCAAGAAAACCAAGACAGGAATGATAAATTACAACATTCTAATTTACGACTGCTAGGGACCAATAATACATGAAAATGGCGACTGAGGTAAAGTCCTTTGTTTACATGAATGAAAAAGAGACACAGGTTTTCCATCAACTGGAGAACCTGGTGGTGAGGGACTGCAAAGATCTGGAAGTCTAGAAGATATTTCCCCTCACCAATAAGTCTATACTGGGTGGCCTCTTATGAAATTAGTCACAACTTGTCATCCAAATGTCTCAAACAGGGAAGTGCTGCCAAAGCCACAGTAGCCAACTGTGACTCCAACAGCCAAGCATCAGGGATCTGTTAGACAGTAAGAATAGACAGCTAAGCCAAACCAAAAATGTCCATCTACACAAACTAATATCAGTGGTTATTATATTCTGATGAAAATATTAAATGGTCCTCATCCCTAAGTTCTTTTTGTAGTTTGCAAGGTTCTGACATCTGCATTGCGTTACATAATACACTAGGAGCCCGTGTTCTGTTGGCTTCTGCTGGTACAAAGTTTTGGAATGGTTTACAAGGCTTTCATTTCACTCAAAGTCTCACAAGTGTGCAGCAGAAACAAGTGCGTAAGCAGTACCGCATTTCACAGCAATCCAGTCAATCCCTTTAATCTCTGCATGTTTCCACGTCAAGCTCGTATCTAAAGACCTTTACAAACGAAAGCTCTCAGTGAGCATTTTATTGTCATCATGCAAATAAGCAATGCAGTGTTACTGGAAATGATCAATATAGCTTGCATACTCCTTTCTGTGACATCCCATGACATCACAGCCACCTGCAAGGCTGTCAGGGTCACAGAAAAAGAGCCTGTGTGGACACCCTTTATGAGGTCATTTCCTCATACTTTACTGGCATTATGGCCTGCTGGGCCAAGCACAAACAGTGCTCAGTTTTGGTCTGATAAGACAAGGGTCCATGACAACACAAGTGCAAAGCTCTTTTCTCACACACCAGTTTTCACTGGTTAGACCTCATGTATTTGATTACATAGACTGATCTGAAGACAAAATAGGAAAACGATTGGCATACAACCAGGAACTGAAACACTTTCCTCTCTCTATCCCCATCATTTACTGACTACAATTTTCTGTGCAATGAAAAGTGGCAAAAGGCCAAAATAAAATTTAAATAAAATCAACGTCTAATGTGCACTAACTTAACAGCGTAATATGTAAATTAACACTAAATTAACTTGCGTAATATGTGTAAACTATACTAAATGAAAATATTGTGTGCAGCAACATATCAGCATGTTGTTTAAACTTAGACTATGCACATATATATCTTGTATATACATAGAGTTGTAAATGTTCATATGGTTAGTTATTTGCATTAATTATAAACATTAATCTTGATACTAGTACAGCCCCAAGTATAGGCTAGCTGACTGTAAGTAATGGTAAAGACAAGCACAATGTCTCAGTATCTTTGTTTACACTGCTGTTACATAGATACATGAAAATTACATTATTGAAACTAAAGATAATAATTTGAAAGTTATTAAAGGTGCTGTATGTGGCGTTGACCATTCCAGAATTTATGTCAGGGCTAACCATGGTATACCTTGGTATACAGTCCTATTTACATGTCACTCGGAAGCAAATCAAGCATGGCATTAGTTTTAACCTCTTAAGACCCGGCAAAACATTTTAGGAAAAAATGTGTATTTTTTCATGTCGTTACATTGCTTAGAGCATTAAAAAAAACTAATAAAATTATATTTCATTCATAATTTATGCTACGTCCTTGGCAGAGGACATCAGGACTCAAATTTTTTTAATGAATGAATGTGCATAGGCAAAAACAATTTATTTTCTTTAACTCACCAAGTCAATTTTAGTTTTCAGGATTTTTTTTTTTGTTGTTGTATAAAGATAATTCTCATGATTTGATATACCATTTTTCTTTATGCAAAATGTGTATAAAATGGCCATAAACAGGTTTTCTCATATATAATGTATCCATAAACTAAATCTAATTTGCTTATTAATGTGTTTTTAGGGCAACATGTAATGAAAAAAAAAGAAGTGTAATAATGGGAGTAATAATTGACAAGATTTTCATAATAATATATCATACTTCATAAGAGTATTTAAATATAATTTCTTTCCCTATTTATTTGCTGTGTCTCCCAAAATGCTTAATAAACATGCTTTTAGTCCCGGTGTCCTCATATGCATAACGCACCAGGGTTCGTTTTAATCGAACCAAACATGACAAGTGTGACACACCCTTTATTCCTTTAAGGGTGCGTTCACACTTGTCATGTTTGGTTCATTTAAAACGAACCCTGGTGCGATTGCTCTGTTAGTGTGGTTCGTTTGAGTATGTGTGAAAGCTGCCATCCAAACCCTGGTGCGGTTCAAAGTTTCCAGGTGGTGAAAATAAAATTAAATGTAGAGGCAAGAATGATCGCATTTAGTCTAGCAGATACCATTAGGTGTGTTCATCTTAAAGTGCCGCTTTAAATCTAATGCACCTTTTGTTTGGGGTGTTCGGTGAGTTTCGTCATGATATATACGTCATTCAAGCCGACCAATCTGGCGGTTAAACGTATCACTATGCCTTCAGGTTCAGTGTCTTTAGTTTCACTGTCAAAAATGCCAATGTGAACGCTAAGCAGACCAGGACCACATGTATTATTTTCCTTTTTGGTCTGGACCAAATGAATTAAATGAACCGAACTACAAGTGTGAGCACACCCTTACGCTTACCTGCCGACATCGTTTGAATCGTTGGATAAACACCCTCCAAACTCTTGAAAACCATAAAAGTTCATGAAGTTCATCTAGCGCGTTTTTAGCATTCGACTTCCCATATGGATTTTCTGCCACTTTGTAAATGCGCAAAAAAAAGCACATCAACTTGTCACTGGGGTTCCTCAGGGATCAGTTCTTGGACAACATCAGAAAAGATCAGGCCCTTTCTAATGGCACAACTTCTTGTCCAGGCCCTTGTCATTTCTAGCCTGGACCACTGCAATGCTCTTCTGGCTGGACTTCCATCAAACACAATCAAACATCTACAAATGATTCAGAATGCAGCGGTACGACTGGTCTTCAACAAGCCCAAAAGAGCCCATGTTACACCTCTCTTTATCTCTTTGCACTGGCTACCGTTTGAGGCTCGCATCAAGTTCAAGACATTGATGCTTGCATATAGAACAGACACAGGCTCAGCACCCGCCTACTTCCACTCACTACTACGAATCTACATGCCCTCCAGAAGTCTGAGATCCGCAAGTAAGCGTTGCTTCATTGTACCATCACAGAGAGGCTCAAAATCACTTTCCAGAACATTCTCATTCACCATTTATGGCTGGTGAAATGATTTTCCCACCCCTATCCGGAATGCGGAATCCCTGACAATTTTCAAACGACAGTTGAAAACTCATCTCTTCCGAAGCTACTTGATTTTATTATCATAAAAGTCGTAAAAAAATTGTCTTTCTCTTTATTTATTCCCTTCTCTTTCTAGCTTGTACTTATTTGAACAATGTCTAAAACTTGGTATTACAAGCACTTCCTGTGTCTGTTTGCCTCTTTAAGAAGAATCGCTTTATGTATCCCCCAATTGTAAGTCGCTTTGGATAAAAGCATCTGCTAAATGACTAAATGTAAATGTAAATGTAGAAAGTGAATGGTTTCTTTTACCGAATGTATGAACAAGTTTGTAATAACTTTTTAATCATTTCAATTTGGTCTCGAGTGGGTTTTTTCACAAATAAAGTTCAAGTGTTTTTTGTCTGTGTGTGAATAAAACTGGCACGTGAGTGAAATGCCTCAGGTTCTTCTTTCATCTGACAGTGATTAAAAACATACCATGCCCTTATGTAAGGCCCAGACAACAGTCAAGCCTCGAGGCTGCCACCACCTGCATTTTACATAATCCTCCACTCCGTCTCTCTCAAATCATGACGACAATGGGTAACCACACATTGGATAGATTTTCACCTCTTCCGAATCAGTGCCTAATTCTTTTTGTATTGACAGCCATCACCTTGTAAACCCACAGTCTTCCGTCATTTAATGAGATTAAGGGTTGTACATTTGTCCTGATCTGGTTTTGATTATCACAAATCTGAGCTTTTGGGAAAAGTTGACATTGGAAACACTCTTAGTACACTGAGTAACTTTCCTATCTCTCCTATTTCATATCAAACAAAATCACTGCATGTAAAATGTCTGTTAAAGATTTCAGCTTTTCACAACTGAATTGGCTTGTCCTGGTCAAAGGTTCACAGTCAAAACCATGAACATCATTTGTCAGTTCGGGTTTTCAAAGCCAACAAGACAAACGTTTTCTCATAGTAAACAGACAAGTCAGCGTAAGACAACAAAAGAACAACACACACAATTTGCAGACGCAAATGAGGTCTATTTCATAAACAGATGCCGTTTGAGCGAGTAAACATGTCAGTCTATGTTACGAGAGAAACCGTACTGAAGCCAGGATGGAAAAAGATAAAGACAGATTCATTTATTATCTTTAACAAAGACTTTGGAGCCCCCATATTCAAACAAAGAACATATTATAGATTTACACCCCATTGTGAATCTTTCTACACACCTCTCAGACCTTCATGGTATATCCTGCTCTCATCTTCACTTGTGCTTTTGTACAGTTAGCATGCTATGTTCACCATTCAATCTGCCATAAAAACACAATGAAACATTCACATTATTATTACTACCATACCTGAGCAGCTGAAATCACTGACCTTGCACTGATGGGCAGTAAAACTGACACTGCTTTCAATTATACTTGTCATCATAAATGACAAACACTTCAGCTTCGGCTTCATCCATCTACAGAATCTGGGAAATTTCGATGTGTGTAAGGCCACCTTCTCCCTTTTGGCACAAAGCTCCTTGCGTCATCCTTTTGATTACAAGTGGTCTGATCCTCTAAATACTTTCTGACATGCAGGACTGTGAAATCACTAGACATAATGACTGCTGTTTAGATGTGGTTAAGACGAGTCCATAAAAGATTGCATGTTTTCATTTCAGGCCAGAGTAAATTTTTTGCAGATGTTTTATTAATTAAAGCAAATAACAGCACACTTACTACAAGGATGATCCCCATGGAACAATTACGTGTCTGGCTCAAGGACACGGTGATAATATGCTTATGAGTCTTTGGTCAATGCCACTGCAAAATATTATTCATTTAAATGTATTTGTAATATTCAGGCATGAAATTGCAAAACTTATCCATTTAATCAAATCATTATTAATGAAGAAAGCTATACAGAAGAAAAACTTTAATTGTTATAAATTAAGGGATCATGGTTTGTTTATTCATCGGAACTGATGGATCCTCTACAGTGAATGGGTGCTGTCATGTCCAAACAGCTGAGAGAAATGATACAATAATCCACAAGAAAAACATCACATTAATCCACAAGAAATTCACACTACTTTAGTCCATCAATGAAGCAAAAAGCTGTGTGTTTGTATTAAACAAATTCATTATTAAGGCGTTTTTTACTTCAAATTGCTTCCAGCTATAAATCCTTTGCCCATAACACTTTCTTCAGTGAATAAAGTTGTCTTGTCTGATTCAAGAGAGAAACACACACAGATCAAGCACTGTTTACAAGCGAAAAAGAGTCCAAAACAGCTATAAACAAATATGTTGGTGGATTTTAATGTGAGAGGTCAACAGGGGATTGAATTTATAGCATTATTATGGATTGGTATTTTGTCCAGAAGCGATGATTTAAAGTTAAAATGCCTTAATAAGGGATGTTTCTTACAGCTGTTTTTATGTTTTTATTTGCTCTTTAAACTCTCATTCTGTCGGCACCCATTCACTGCAAAGGATCCATTGCTGAACAAATGATGTGATGATAAATTTCTCCAAATCTGTCCAGATGAAGAAACAAAGTCACCTATTAGAACTGATGTTAATATTAACAACCTGCTCTAGTAAATGCCACTCACACAATAAAAAAATTTTTTAGGCAATAATCTGACAACATGGTGAATGCAGATCCGCAGTGTAACCATTAATATAATCAGTGTAATTGATAAATGTGGAAAACTTCCTTCATTGCTGATACACAAGAATAAACCACGAATATTGACATGCAGTATGCAATGTCATTGATTATTATATATATATATATATATTTCATGTATTTGCCCAGTGTCCATAGCTCATAGTTTAAATTCTTGTGTTGTCCACTGTTTAGTTCTGGCTATTGGTCTTAAAAGACTGTTGAAAGCATTACATCTGGTGTTTGAATCTGAAGTCTCTGTACACCTGTTGCTAACATGTAGTCATCACACTTGAAAATCTAGCACGCAAATCCAGCTAGGTTTCGAAACCAACATCTGAGACAAGTACACAAAGTTCTTCTAGAATGTGTGCGTGAGTGTTTAGCAAAACAACAAATAATAACACATGGATTTTATTATAGCCCCAGACATTTGATGGCTATGCATGCAAGAATGAAAATAACAAGAAATTTAATCTAATTCTGCTTCACTGGCTTCCTTAATAAACCTGGCCTTGGTTACAGATGTTTAAAACAAGGTCCAACTCTGAAACTAGACTTGCAAGGCCAGGTGACTTGTAAATAGCAGTCTTGCCATTTTAGGTATGGACTTCACTGTTACAGCAGCCAGATTAAGTCTTAACCTTCGGGCTCATTCTGATCCTCCACTGACAATCTTACTGGGCTCTGTTCACTCGCAGACTAAGTTTTTTACCATTAACCTCCATCACCAGTGATAAATATATGATCTCACTAAGATCAATATTGTATATATTACATTTGCTATAGTAAGTGACATGAGAAGATTAATGTGTGGAACATTCCAGAAATATTTTCATTCAATTTAACTGAATAATATATAAAACAAAATGTAAGACATAAATTACTGTTCAAAAGTTTGGGGTTTGAGTTTAAGAATTTTTTTTAATGTTTTTAAAATAAGTCTATTTGATCAAAAACAGTAAAACAGTCATTATTGTGAAATCACGATCCTTCAGAAATCATTCTAACTCAAGAAATATTTCTTAATGTAATCAACATTAAAAACAGTTATGCTTTTGTGGAAACTGATTTTTTTTTTTTTTTAGTTAATAAGTACAGCATTTATCTGAAATAGAAATCTTTTGTAACATGGTAAATGTATCACTGTCATTTTGATCAGTTTGAATCAATAAAGGTATTCATTTCTTTAAAAGAAATAAATAAAAACAATTACCATTCTCCAACTTTTTAATGTCAGCGTATACAAACAGCAAAATTATTATAAATTTTTATGTAAATTAATACTTTTACTACTAATACTTTTAGACATACCAACATAGAACAACTGCTGTTTGTTCATTTGAAAGAGTCACAGGGAGGTATTAAAAAGGAAAAAGTGCATAGAAAAATATTCCAGCATGCAAATGGATCATTCAGTATTCTGGATGAACAGAATACTATGAACAGACAGTAGTGCAAGTAATAACAAGTGAACTGTTTTTTTGGTTGTTTGATTGTAAGCCAGATGTAGAGTTGATGAGGGGTGAGGAGTGTGTGTGTTTGGTGTGTCAGGGGTGGTGGTGGGGAGGGGGTGTCAGAGGGCAGAATTCAGTAAGGAGACAGCTGTAGGGAAAAAGCTGTTCCTAAGTCTGCTGGTCCTTGTCCGGAGGCTCCTGAAGTGCCTCGCAGAGGGCAGGAGGTTAAACAGTCTATGGTCAGGGTGAGAGGAGTCCTTAAGAATGCTGCACGCTCAACGTAGACAGCATTTTCTCTGGATGTCCTCAATAGCAGGGAGTGGTTTCCCTGTGATGCGTTGGGCAGTTTTCACTACCCTCTGCAATGCCTGGCGGTCAGCAACTGAGCAGTTCCCATACCAGACTGTGATACAACTGGTCAGGATGCTCTCGATCTCACACCGGTAAAAGTTCACCAGGATGGCTGAAGACAGCTGGTTCTTCTTCAGTGTCCTGAGGAAGAAGAGGCGCTGGTGAGCCTTCTTGACCAGGCCAGAGGCCAGAGGTTTTTGTGGTCCAGGACAGGTCCTCTGGTGGTTCCCAGGAACTTGAAGCTGGAGACACGTTCAACAACCATCCTGTTAATGTGGATGGGGTCGTGCGTGCTTCCTTTCTTCTTCCTGAAGTCCACAATGACCTCTTTTGTCTTGCTGGTGTTAAGGGCAGGTTGTTGTCAGCACACCATGAGGCGAGGCGCTGTACCTTCTGCCTGTAGGCAGTCTCATCGTTGTCTCTGATGAGGCCAATCACCATGGTGTCATCTGTAAACTTGATGGAGTTGGATCCATGCACAGGCTTGCAATCATGGGTGTAGAGGGAGTTGAGGAATGGGCTCAGCACACAGTGATGTTGTATGGTAGTTTTGTTTTTGTTGGTGGTTTTTTATTGTTGTGGTACGACCTAACAGCTGAGGTCTGTTGGTCAGAAAGTCCTGTGTGGTACGCCAGACTGTTAAATGGTGATTTGAGTGTGATGGTATTGGTGTTACAGCACCTTGTGTGGCATTGGGGCAAAGGAGTGGTTTTGGCAGGTGTGTTAGGACCAGCCGCTCGCACAATGGATGTGGACTAGTAAAGGCATGTTTGGCACAGTTGATGTTGGCACAGTTGCTTGGGTGAGGGACAGGTTGAAAATGTCGAAAATGTCTGTGAAGACCCCTGCAAGCTGCTCAACACATGTCCTAAGCACATGTCCAGGAATGCCGTCCGGGCCAGCAGCCTTGCGTGCGTTGATCCGGCTCAATGCAGTGTTGACATCTGTGGAGGTGAGTTTGAGGGGTTGGTGGTTTGCTGAGAGGGTGATCTTGGTGGCCGTCTCCTTGCTGTCGCTGTTGAAGCGAGCATTAAAGTCATTTAGCTTGTTAAGGAAGGAGACGTCTGTGACCGTCGGAGTAGAGTTGCTTGGCTTGTAGTCACTGATGGCCTGAAAGCCCTGCCACATGTGTCGGGGAACAGAGTTGGAAAAGTGCTCTTCTACCTTTAGCTTGTAGCAGTACTTGGCCTTTTTGATGCCCCTCCTCAGGTTAGCCCTGGATTTGCTGTAGGCCTGAGCGTCATCTGATCTGAAGGCAGTGTTGCGGACTTTCAGCAGGAGTCGCACCTCCTTGTTCATCCATGGCTTCTGATTAGGGTATGTTGTGATCTGTTTTTCTGTTGTAACACTGTCAATGGTGGTGTTGATGTAATCCAGTAAAGAGGAGGTATAGATATCAATGTCCGTGTGAGAGCCACAGGCAGCCTGAGAAGCAAACATACTCCAGTCCGTGTGATGAAACCTGTCCTGAAGTAAAGAGTCTGCTCCAGTTTGCCACACTTTGATGGTCCTCACTGATGGCTATACAAGGTTGATGAGGGGTGAATACTTAGGGGTGATAAACAAAGAAAGGTGATCAGACTGTCCGAGGTGGGGTCGTGATGTAAGCTCCATAAATGTTTGTGTAAACATGATCCAAAGTTTTGTCTCCTCTAGTGTGGCAGGAAACATGTTGATGAAATTTGGGGAGCACTGTCTTTAATTTGGAGTGATTAAAATCCTCCGGGTGAGCAGTCTGTTGTTTACTAATGGCCGCATGCAGTTCGTTCATAGCAAGCTTGGCATTAGCATTCGGTGGAATTATTCGGTGGTATTATCTCCCGCGGCAGATAAAAAGGCCTACACTTAACCATGAGAAACTCTAGCTGAGCAGTGTTTCCCAACAATGACAGTGTTCAAACATATTGCATGAACGTTGTAGCCCGATTCCCAAACCAAGTGACTCCTGATTCTTTTTAGTGCGTCAAAATCAGCATTACAGTACAACCCTGAAAGAAATGATTCTTTTGAGCTGGTTCTTTTAATGAATAAGCATTAGCAGAGAGTGAAATTCTCAAAATAATAGCCCAATACCAAATGTATAGGATTTAAATCAAAACATTGAATCAAAATGTGAGCTTGTAAATCGCATCTAATGAGGAAATCTGTATTGATAGCCAGTCCTAGTGAGGCAATGACTTTAAAAAAAAAAAAAAAAAAAATCTTCATTTAAAAATCTGCTATGTAATGGCATATGCAGTTCAAGTCAATGCCTTTACAAAGACTTTAGTACCTACACTCCTCCTGTCTGAAAATACATGTGTATCGAATGTCAACTGCACTGGACTATAACCTATTACTTGTCACTCCAGCTGGGCCCTGTCATCTCCTCTATCTTTATCCCTCTGTTACTTTCTTTGAAAATCTCAAGGCTAATATAATGCACACCAAGCCTCAACACTAAAACAGATCTGCACACTTTAAAATCAGGCAAAGGAAATAAATAAATAAATAAATAAATTCCACAAGTGCATGAGAGTTAAAAAGCGCTGGGTCAGGAGGGGCCAGTGTTCTGCAAACAGCTGGCTGAACATATCTGTTTATTTTTCCATTTCTCTGCCGTGTGGTGCACATGTCCCCTGAGCTCTTCACATGTCATCTGTGTGACTGACAGTGGGGAGCTAAACCGGTCTCCAGGGTCACGTGCCTCCTCTCCAGAAATAGCGGCCAGAATGATGTGTTTACTCTACACTACACACTAACATACACACAGAAACACTGAGACAGACATACACACATACACATACAGAAGGAAACTGTAATTCTGAACTGAATATGAGTGATATACATTACTCAAAATACTTTTTTGTGGAAACTACCACACAAACACATACCCTCAATGCATCACTTGTGCATGCAGACACAGACTAAACAAATAGGCATGCTGCACGGTGGAAATAGGTAATCAATGTCGAGACCACAAAAACCTTCCAGTAATATTATTATTATATTATAGTTTCATTGCATTAGGGTAAGCTATGAAAATTAGGATACTCTGTGAATTCATTCAGAAGAATTTCACAGAAAAACTTTCATATCACAATCAATTTGAATGTTTGTGGACATTTCTGCTAATACCTGACTGACAGTGTTTCTGCTCTGAATCATATTGAAAAACAAATGTGAAATGTGACATATAACCTCTGTGAGACATCTAACAGCTCCAAATGATCACTGTCAAAGTATTCTTTCACAATAAAAAAAGTACTATACTTCCACATTGCGTTCTTTAACCTAACCTCCTCTCACTTAAAAAGGAATACTATACTGATTTTGATTCTCATCACACAGTCTTCTGCCAAGATGTAAAAAGAAAATATGGTGACACATAAGATCAGATAACAGAAAAACCATAAAAGTGTTGGGTTATACAACAATCTGTTCTAGTACAAGTGTAAATAGAAAAAAATAATCAAATCTGACCCCTTGACAGACAGGTTTTTATCTAACAATCTCTGTGTGCATGTGTATGTATGTGTGCGTAAAATAAAACGAGAAAAAGAGAAAGGGAATAGAGAAAAGACAAAACAGAAACACACAGGTTCAAAAGAGAAGCTCAATCCCAATCGATCACTTCAAAAGCACTGCACACACTTTAACATCCTTACTGACGTTTACCTCATTCAGTTCAAGTCAAAACGCATCATGGTGACCACAAAAAAACTAAACAACCATATAAACATTTATGTTAAGACGCAGACCTTAATGGTGTGTGCTGCCCCCTTGTGGTATAAACTAAAGCAACAATCAACCTCATAAATGCATAAGAATGTCCTCATTTCTGCTGTTTTTATGTCTCCTGATGTCTTAGAAAAACGCTAAGGAGCACCTTTTATTTGTTTTTGTATTTATTTATTTATTTATTGAGTAGGGTTTAAATGAGTGAATTTTTGATGTTTATACCATTTGAAGAATGATCAGCATCAGACCACAGAATGATCTTCATTTACTTGAGTATCTGTGGATCCAATGGGACCGGCTCTTTTGACCTGGGATTTTACAGCTTACTGTGTAAGCGAGTTCATGCAGTAAGTCATCTACATCTGTTCAAAATTATTTCCAGCAAATCTGGGAAGTGTCAGCTAAGAAAGATCAGCCAACAGTGGTCTAATCCTATTGATACTCTAATACTAGAGAAGAAATCCTGTCATAATGAAAAGAGCAAGATATATATGTGTGTCTATATATATATATAATAAAAGCTTTCAATTTCAAAAGGCATCCATTTCAATTTAACACAAACTCTCTGGAACCACCAAATATGGTCAAATAAGGTCTTTACAACTATATAGATGATTTATACAGCTAGACATGCATGTGATGTCGTTCTCAGAATTAGGTTGAATTAATTGGCATAATGCAACATGAAAACAGAACTTCAGATTTGTTCCACACACACAGACCATAAGCACATAAACTGTATTCAGCCAAGATGCTCTTGTGGTGACACAAGGTCTGCTGCAGAAATATACAACCCACTGTGGTGTTTATGCCACCACATTTAATGGGCATCTCCAAATCCAGCGACTGGACGAAACAGGATCTCGTCAGCACTGAAATCAAAAAGGCCAATGCACCCTAACCCAGTGACTTCATAGTAATGTCAGTGTACACAGCAAGAACATTCCCAGGCCACGTTTGGTTTACATTTCCAGTGGGACATTTTATTCTAACATTTCCAGTGGGACATTTTATACTTAGACAGCAGCACCCTGCTGACAAAAGACTGGAGCAGTTTGTTTGTCTGGTGTGCATTACATGCTGTATTAAATCTGGTTTGCAAGTGCAAAATGTGGCTTATTTGGGCATTTGTTTGTAGGCCAGTAAACTGCACATTATGTTCTACAAAACATGGAATTTCAACTATACAAGCATTCACCTTTTAATGTTGTGCATTAGCTAAAAGCACTAAATCCACAACTGCAAGGTATGAAGTCCCAGTGACATATAAAGCCTCACTGGAAGATATAATGTCATAACTAAAAAATTCTATTCAAATTGTTAAATATTCTGATATCTGAAACATATACTGTCTTACATAGGTTTGAGACCAGAAATAATTTTATCAACAAATTTATCTTTATCAGCCCTTAAAGCTGGCATGTAACTGAAGTAACACCAGATCTTTTCTTCCGTATTGAGACATAGATCTGAATGAAACAGACTATTGAAAAAGGAAAAGAATGTAGGGTAGAAACTGTTTGTTGATTAGATGGCAGCAAGCTGGCTGAATGTGAGCTTGTTGTCAATTGTAAGAAAGGAGTGGAGTTAAAGTTATTACATTTTGATTAGAAATTATGAGGTCAAAAAATGAAATATGCACAGTTGAATCATTAAGAATAAAATCAATAGCATGCATTAAGAAAATAGATATGGTAAATATTTCATGCTGCAAGGCATCTAATGCGACGTCACTTACAATTATGTTTACTTTTCAAATAATAATGTGTGTGCCTGTAATATTCTAACATTCCAGCAAGATCAGTGGCTTTTTTTGTATCAGCACTCTTCTACAGTACATGTTCAAAGCATTAAGAGTGTGTGCTAAAGTCAAGGCACACCACACACATTGAGCACACAGAGAAGCAAGCAAATGGACCAAAACCGTTACATAATAACACGGTTTGAAGATGTTCCATGCCCAGAGATGCCAAAACATGCTTTGAACCACAGAGAGCCATAAGTTCCCAGATTCCCAGAGCCATCCTCTCCAGCTAAGCACCAGAGAAACTCCTTAGTTCTGGAACAGCCAACAGAAAGCTTTCATGATTATCCTGTGGCAAGTTGATCTACTTGAAAAAAATAACTGCTGAGGGACCAATAATTCAGTTTGAAACCAGACAGATAAGACACACTCGCTAACAGTTTGAAAACGGTTGGCCAAACTAAAACTAACCAAACACATTACTGGCAAATGGTGAAATCGGTCTTCTCACATGATATATGTGAAGCAGTCATATGAATAGACAGTCCTAAAGCACCAGTGAGCTGGCCTTAAGTATGGATATATCATATATAAAAGTTATGGCTATTTTACAAGGCCAAGATGCTAACATGAAGACGAAACTCGCTCAGTCTCCAACCCTTTATCTAAGCCCAATCGCACTTTTTAAGTCAAAATCCATCACGGCAAAGCTCCTAAAAAATGAGTGTTAGATAAAAGGACAAGCCTTACCATATGTCTGGCCAAATCTGTCTTGGCTTCCAAGGAGACAGGATGGAGAGAGAAGTTTAGTGAGGCTTGAATATTTGTTGCCTGTTTCCATATTATTAGAAATCTCCAGAACTCCGGGTCCCAATGACATGCTGTGCTGAAGTTTGTACTTAACAGTCAAATGTTTACCAGATGGAGTCAGAAGTGATTGAAGACATGAGGGCCTCACACATCCTGTAAAAAAAACTATGGGACACCTAGTACATTTTATAACTAATAAGTGTAAGCATTTTATACCTTATGGAAAGAACTTAATAAAAAATTCAACTGATTTCGACTTACTGACAATATTTTTTTTTATGGGTTGGCAAAAAAAATACTGAAAGAATACCCTGCAGCTCTAAGGAATAAAATTTTTTCAGGAACAAATGTAACCTCATTAAAAGAGTGCTTTTCAGCAGTGGCGCACCACCATCTATCTTCAGGACCACAGCAAAATAAATCATATTTTACCTGAGTGAATGTAATTTGATGGATTTACTCAATGTGACACAATAAAAAGACAATGAACCACAAAATAATGGCAAGAAGCATCTTTCAATTGAGAATATACAGCATGACCAGTGTAGTCCAATTCTAAAAACAAATATTCTTATGATCTGTTTTTTTTATAGGGTATATATATATATATATTATATATTATATAATAGGGTATATTATATATATATATATATATATATATATATATATATATATATATATATATATATATATATGTATATATGTATATATATATATATATATATATATATATATATATATATAATGTATTGACGGGATATATATATATATATATTAAATATAAATCCCGTCAATACATTATTGTGTGCAGGTACTCCTATACACACACCAAAATCAGTACTCAATAACCAGTCAATCAAACTGAGCAACTAACCTCTGCATCAACACTACATTTAAAATCCAGCATCTAAACTAATCTACCTCTCCCCCCATTTCCAGCACTGAACATGCTATGCACCTCTTTTACAGGAAGTATTCCTCTAAAGTGCAACAATCCTAATTATGCTTAGTATCATTTGTTGTACTGACCCCAAACTGCATGGAAAAAAACATGCCAGAGTAATTGCGCATGGATTAGTTAAGACGATGTCAAGCGTAGAAAATAGCTTTAGATTCAGCTGACATAAGATGCTGATTTTAGCCACACTAATTAACACCTGTCCTG
The DNA here is from genome assembly GCF_018340385.1 of Cyprinus carpio. NCBI lineage: Eukaryota > Metazoa > Chordata > Actinopteri > Cypriniformes > Cyprinidae > Cyprinus > Cyprinus carpio. The sequence goes on from NC_056576.1 coordinate 17,424,393, forward strand.
TTCTGGTGATGTCATACAGACAAGGGCAGCATCAACTGTCACATCATTTAACAGACATAAGGCCCATCCTAATATAACCTTCCAGAAAAACAACTTTGGCTTAGGTGTATCGCGTTTTAATAAGGGCAAGGCCAAAATTCTAACTTTATCCCAAACCTAAATAGGGCAATGTGAGAAACACATGCTCAAAGTGACCAGACAAGGCCTCAAGGAGAATTGCAGACACACGGCCTACTTATTTAAAAAAGCACTAAAATCTGAGCATACAAATGCAAACCAAGAAATGGCTAGCTAATCTGCATGAAAGTTCTTAGTGTTTTCTGCTTCTGTTTGAAATTACATTTACACATTTGGCAGACACTTTTGTCCAAGGTGACCTAGATTGCATTCAAGGGGATATATTTTTTTTCTCAACTCATGCATTCTATAGAAACTGGATTCTCTGCAGTATTTACTCATAAAAATAAGGCAAAGTAACAGAGTGTGTTCACATGCAAAGTCTTACACCGTTTATATGTAATAACATGAAAACTTCATAACAAATGCCTTATATTGTGTTCTTTTATCAAATAAAGATATTGAACTGTAGCAAAAACAGCAGAAGGTGTTTACATGAGAAAAAATCATGCTAATGGCATAATAAAGACTTTTGTTCATTGCCATGATTTTCTGTTTATGCAAACATCTTCACTGGAATTCACTAGCACTGACGTGTCTTTTATTTTAGATGACAGAGTAAAAAAAGTAAAAACTGATGCCTTGAAATATAATGCATTATAAATTGACTATTAATGCATTAATTATGCCTGTAATGCAACTTTAATGCACCATACAATCTCATGAATATTTGTAATTCATTATAATACTTATCTATTCATTGTTACACCTTAAGGAATTATGATGCTTTAAAACCAATTTTAGTTTTAACAAGGAATCGGCAAATATTATAATTCCTTTCAACTTTGGTTACAACCTTTTATGAAAAGATATATAATGCATTACAGTATATATAACGAAAACCTTTATAATGTATTATACATACAGGCAAAGTAAAGTGTTGCCTAAACAATTTCACAATCCTGTGTAAATGTGGCTTTCTTGAATAGTCAGATTTGAATAACTGTAAACTAATTTTTGATAGTTATCAATGTTTTGTTGTACAAGTATGATGCACTGACTGACTCTTACATTAACATTCATAGTATCATTAAACACCTATATAACACCATATATATATATATATATATATATATATGGATTTTAAAGACAAGCTAAAAAATCAGCAGTAATGTCTATATTTTGATTCTGTACTTGTTAAACCAATAAACAACCTTTCTCTGAATACTCAGAGAGAAACATATAAAGCATCACTTTTGATCCATTGATGCTAAAGTTGTGCTGGAAAGCATAGGCCTGCTGAAAGCACTGTTGGGGGATATTTCACTGTTCGTGCAACAAATATTAACACTGGCACAAGGAGTGAGGTACTCTGGGGAAGGGACAGCACATGCTGTAAAAATGTTAACACTGGCACAAGGAGTGAGGTACTCTGGCACCCAGAAAGACATGAGCTTACAGGAAGTGTGAATACACCCACATGCATTGTTATGATTCTTCCTTTGCCGTAAGAAGCACCTTCAAGTTTTATCAAACATATTACAGAGCCACTTGTGTATTTTTTTTAAGCATGTGTAGACCAGATAACAATCTGTTACCCTACATGAGACAGCTTGTAGGGTGCTGAGATTGTTGCCTTATCTACAATAAATAACAATCAATAAACTAAAGGACTCATTAATCTTGGGACCATACGGCAAACCAGGCACAGCTGTCTGTGAGGTCTTTTCACAACATGCTGTTTTTTGTTTTTTCGCCATCACTTCTCTAACTGCTTATGACAGCTTACATATGTCTGGCCCACACAAATGACGCAAGCCTCTTCAACCAGATGCAATCCTGTTGAATAGCTCACTGGCCAGTTATAAGCCAGCCCTGCTGCTATCCAATCACCTTCCTGCACTTTGCCCCTCAATTACTTCTAACTGGGTGGAGTGCAGCACATGCATGACAAGCTCTGCTTTCCATGCTCCTACAATTTTTTTAGTTTACTTTGAAGTCTGACTTTGAAGACTTATTCAGATGAATGAATGTACAACTATTAATATATGTATGTATGTGCGTGTGTGTGTGTGTGTGTGTGTGTGTGTGTGTGTGTGTGTAGGTGTGGATCAGCTGAGAGTCATCTGGTGCAAGCAGCGAGCCTAGTTTAATTATGAAAGATAATTTATACTTAACTAACATGCTAAAACAATGAGTATCAAACAAGTTTTGGTTCCCATACAATAAAAAGTCAGCGGGAAGCAAAAATGTTGAAACAACATGAGGAAATTATGACAGAATTTTCTTTCTTGACTAGACTGTCCCTGGTTACAGTGGGGAAAATATTTATTTGATCCCCTGCTGATTTTGTATTAAGTTTGCTCACAAAGAAATAAAGGGTCTGTCATTTTTATGGTAGGTTTATTTTAACGGATAGAGACAGAATATCAACCAAAAAAATCCAGAAAATACACATTATATAAAGGTTAGAAATTTATTTGCATTTCAGTGAGTGAAATAAGTATTTGATCCCCTACCAACCAGCAAGAATTCTTGCACCCACAGACTGGTTATGTGCCCATGTGGAACACAGATTAGTCCTGTCACTTTAAGAAGTTACTCCTAATGTCAGCTCGTTAAGTGTTAAATACACCTGTCCACACAATCTGTATCTTCCATTCCAACCTCTCCCACCACCATCTGCAAGACCAAACAGCAGTCAAAGGATGTCAGAGACAAGATTGTAGATCGGCACAAAGCTGGAATGGGCTACAAGACCATCAGCAAGAAGCTTGGTGAGAATGAGACAACTGTTAGTGTGATTATTCGGAAATGGAAGAAATACAAAACAACCATCATCGGCCTCGGTCTGGAGCTCAGTGCAACATCTTGCCTCATGTAGTAAGGATGATCATGAGAAAGGTGAGAGATCAGACCCAAACTACACAGGAGGAGTTTGTTAATGATCTTAAGGCAGTTGGGACCACAGTCACCAAGCAAACCATTGGTAACACATTACACCGCAATGGACTGAAATCCTGCAGTGCTCGCAAGGTCCCGCCGTGTTTGGCGGGAGAGAAATCTTGACTATGATCCCAAGAACACCATCCTTACAGTCAAACACGGAGGTGGAAACATAATGCGTTGTGACTGTTTTTCTGCTAAGGGTACAGAACGACTTCACTGCATTGAGGGGCAAAGGACTGGGGCATGTACTATATAATCTTGGACGAGAACCTCCTTCCCTCAGCCAGAACACTGAAGAGGGGTCTTCCTGCATGACAATGACCCAAAACATACCACCAAGGCAACAAAGGAGAGGCTCAAGAAGAAGCACATTAAGGTCATGGAGTGGCCTAGCCAGTCTCCAGAACTCAATCCTACAGAAAATCTGTGGAGGGAGCTAAAATTTTCAGTTGCCAAACGACAGCCAAGAAACCTTAAGAATTTTGAGAGAATCTGTAAAGAGGAGTGGATCAAAATCCCTGCTGAGATGTGTGCAAACCTGGTGACCAACTACAAGAAAAGTATTACCTCTGTGCTTGCCAACAAGGATTTCTGCATCAAGTACTAAGTCATGTTTTGCTTGTGGATTAAATACTTATTTCACTCACTGAAATACAAATCAATTTCTAACCTTTATATAATGTGGGTTTTTTTCTGGATTTTTAGGTTGGTATTCTGTCTCTATACATTAAAATAAACCTACCATAAAAATTACAGACCCTGGGCAAACTTACAAAATCAGCAGGGGATCAAATAAATATTTTCCCCACTGTAATTAGTCATTTGATCATTGTTACATACACACAGGGTAGATTACAAAGGATACACAACAAAAATGACCATTAAAATCCCCAGAATTACTAAGAATTAAAGTAAGAGTCGTCTAATGACTGTACCTCACCTTTCAATAAAAGTGCCAAAGAGAAGGTCTGATGGTTCTCCACTGGTCCTTTATCAGCAAAAAAAAAAAGATATTCAGAGCGATATCTGCCAGGGCAGTCTGCAACATTACAAACACACAGCAGTTTGAAACATCAAAATTTGGCAGTGTAAATTAGGGTTAAATTGTATCAGATAAATGCTTTGATTTCACATAAAATAATTAAAGCTACAAGAAGTTCTATGTAGTTCATAAACGTTATACTGCCCTCTCCTGTTTGATGTTCAACATTGTATGTACAACATCACACATATCTTTGCAAGTGAAATTAAAGTTCCCAGTCACCTTACACAATCTGAATCTGCATTTGAGTGAAAAATAAATAAAAAAGGGTTTCATGCTCTGGCTTTTAAAGTTCTTAGTTGCTAACCTGCTCCTCTTCCTCTCTTTTCTACAGGTCTCTGCTCTCTCCTGTGTCCTCCTCCCAATAATGACTCTTGACACCCCTGTTCACCTGCTTCTCCTGTTCCTCCACAAACCCGTCCAGATCTGACAGGGAGAAACCTCAAAGAACCTACAGAAAGTGAGGAAAAAAGATGTGTTTGGCACTGAAACACAGAAAATTCAATAAGAGCCAGTTATTGGGAGTACTTAATCAGGTTTCAGGAGTACTTTTCAAAGACTTTGACTGACTGGAGCTGAATAATAACACTATTGTCTTGCCACAGCTGCTTTACAGCAGAAAGTCAGAGCCAGTCTGCAGATTTTGGCCATGCAGAGTTGACAGGTTTCACAGAAAAACATGTAATGATGGGCACAGGCTCTGATTTTTTAAGCTTCAATGGGAGGATATCAGAAATGTTTAATATTTTAAGCTTATTTTAGAACATGTACCCCTGGTTTCACAGACAAGGCCTAAGTCAAGCCCCAGACTAAAATGTAAGTCTGAGGTGTTTCAACTGAAAGAATCTTGCATTGATTGATCTTAAAATATGTCAGTGCTCTTGTTTTGTCTCAAGATACACAGCAGTAATGTTTTTTTTTTTTTTTTTTTTTTTTTTTTTTTTTGCTAAGGCATGTTTATAAAAATTACTTAAATGTCCTAATTTAACTATGGCCTAATCCTGGCTTAGTCTAAGCCCTATCTATGAAACCAGCTCATATTATTTTAATTTGTCATGCTTCTCGTTACAACAAGATGCATGTTTCTGAATTTGTTGTGTTCGGAATGACTTTAATGTCTGATAATGTGTGACCATCAGTCGTTTGATGATGCCCAGTTTTCCTCTGTAACCATTTACAAAGTCGGCAGGTGTATGATGCCTGGTGTTTTAAAATCTGTTGTGATGGTACATAAGACAAAGACGACTGAGAAACACTGCAATAAGTAAAAACCATGCCATATTCCAAACATTGCATCATTATTATATTATATTAAACATATCTGTTTATGTGAAGGTTGCACTATTTATGTGGATTTTGTATGATATGAAGGCCTCACTGAGCAGCATTCACTGAACGATTATGTCACTTTAGGTTGCAGGCTTGGAACATTAAGAGTAGGAGCTATTTTACTGGAGAGTCTCAGACGGGGCCTGAAATATTAAAGGACAGTTTGGGAAACTCAAAACAATAGGACTATTACATTTGTACGTTTGACTTGTGTCATTCAGGTCTCATATATTGTCCCTTTCTTTGTGGGTCTCCTTCATCTGTGGGGCTCTGGGGTTCTGAGCATGGAGATGCAGTCTTCAGAGTGTCCACTATGTTCTCCACCATCTGTTTATACGGGAAACATATGGTACAGATTGACAGGCAATAATAGACAGAAGTGTCACACTAAAAGTTAAAAAAGAAAATGTCTTTCTAAACACTAAAAGGAATTTAAGTACAGTGTGTCACATCCCAGGATAGAGTGACCTTGTCTATGCGTGAACTTGACGGCTTCTTCTGGAAAGCTGCTGTAGCATGTGTTCAGGGCAAGAAAATCATGCACCTCCTCACTGTTAGCAGCCTCTGGGATGGTGCACATTTTTTTGCAGGAGTGGAAAAGGAGGTGTAAGAGAGAATAAGTCAAGGGTTTTTCATAAAAGTCACGTTTCATCTGCCCAAAGTTATATCAGTGAAGGGTAGTGGTGGAAAGAGTACTAAGAAATTGTACTTAAGTAAAAGTATTGCTACTTAAGGAATAATTTACTTGAGTTCAAGTAAAAGTTCTGAAAAATAATATTACTCAAGTAAGAGTAAAAAAGTAGTTTGCTGAAAAACTAATCAAGTTACTGCGTTACAAAGTACTTTAGTATTATTTTTCTATTTTTACCCAAAATGAGACAATGTGAGCATTATGGAGCAGGATTAACCCTAACACTCGTGTACTGTAATGTCTGTTTCACAAGTAAGACCCAGAAAATCCTTTATATCAACAAATGCATCAGATATCAATACAGCTGAATAACATGCAGATAGAGACACTTTGACTGATGAAACGTGGAAGATAATAAACACACAATTGCAATGCAACGCTAATTGACAGCTTGTATAACAGTAAAGACTTTTATAAAGAATATTTTCTGTCTCACTGTGATAAGAAGCAACATGGAACCATAGAACCTAACTGTTTCAAACACGACTGATGTTATATAGTGATTGTAGAGCAAAACATGATATTGGTCTCATGAATTGTCATGTTTGACACTATGTTAAGAAAACATACTACCTATCCCTTTTGCCAGGAGCAACTGTTTTATAACTAATTTTGAAAAGTACATTCACGTATAAGATTATGAATGAATGAATGAATGAATGAATGAATGCTGCATTTATATAGCGCTTTATAGTGTATTGTTGTACACCCAAAGCACTTTATAATCATGTGGGGGTCTCTCCTCAAACCACCACCAGTGTGCAGTACCCACTTGGATGATGCGATGGCAGCCACAGGACAACGGCACCAGTGTGCTCACCACACACCAGCTACAGGTGGAGAGGAGAGAGAGATAGAGCCAATCAAGTGGTTGGGGATTATTAGGAGGCCATGATTAACAAAGGCCTGGGGGTCAATTTGGCTACGACACCGGGGTTACACCCCTACTCTTTACAAGAAGTGCCATGGGATTTTTAATGACCACAGAGATTCAGGACCTCGGTTTAACGTCCAAAAGACGGTGCTTTTTGACAGTATAGTGTCCCCGCCAATACTGGGGCATTAGGACCCACACAGACAATGGGGTGAGCACCCCCTGCTGGCCTCACTAAATCCTCTTCCAACAGCAACCTAGTTTTCCCAGGAGGTCTCCCATCCAGGTACTGACCAGGCTCAAGCCTGCTTAGCTTCAGTGGGCAACCAGTCTTTGGCTGCAGGGTGATATGATTATGTGGATGCTTTTAAGAAGGGCAAAAGCAAAGAAGGGTTAGTGAGGGTTTAAAGAAAAGAAAATGTTTAAAACAGTGTGAATTGAAATGTGCCAGTCAAAAATAATGTGGGGTATGGGTAAGGTTGGGCATCGTTTTAATGATTCCACTTCTTGTCAATTCCTAATTTTGATTCCATTAAGGTAAATAATAATAAATCATAAAAAAACTTAGATATCATTCACATATATTCTAACTCTTATTGCAAAATATTTCATAGTTAGCTGAATACTATGAATGAAAATCAACAGGCTAAAGAACACTTACACAAGGATGTGTGTGCAGCAGAGAAAACAGCACACAAGTCTTCTTGACTTAAATGGTTTGAAATCACATTGAAAGTGTAGTTTGTAATAATAACAAAGGTGGACTGCAGGCACATTTTCGGTTGGACAAAAAAAGTGCATTTTATTTAACATTTTAACCCATACCTAGGCTTGGGAATCCAAAATCTATTCAAATTCTGAAATATGATGCTTAAGGTCAGGAATCATTTAGTTGTTATGAAATTAAAATTTAGATTCCTCTTATCGATTCCTTTTTGTGCATTTTAACATGACTTTAAGTCATTCTAGCACAAGAAGACTCGTGATCTGTTTTCTGTCCTGCAAAAATAGGGGCATAGCCATCATTTCATAAATGAGGGGGACAGAAACGTGAAAAAAAAAAATTGACTTGTCTAATTGACAGGCTTTATTTTTTCTTATGTATTTTAATTGGATAAGAAATCAAATACACTGCTGGATGATAACCAATAATTTGTATTCTATAATATTTATTTTTTATTTATTTTTTTAAGCTACAGCAATAGTGGGATGCCTTTGTCCATATTAAGGATTTCCTGCAGTCATAAGTTATTACTGTTTGGACTTTCTGCTCTAGAGCACCCTCCGGGTTCAAATATGAATGAAACATGCACTGCATGAGAGTGTTTTGCGCTCCGTGATGTTCACATCGTCTCGTTTTGGATATTAATAAATAGTCCGGTCTTCTTCGCCCATGTGCACACACATCCAACGCACGAACGCAGAAAACGTGATTTTAAATGCATCTGAGTGACAGATATATGGGTGAGCTATCATCCAGAAAAACGTAAAATGCATGCGCTCTTATTTCAGTGTTGTTGTTAATGTTGAGGTGATTTTAGCTTCGTACATTTTTCTGTTTAACAGTTTAACTGCACTGTTAAAGGGGGCGATTTTTACCACTCAACTGAACTGTGTGCATGTGTTTCAGACACTTACATTGTTCTTGCTCCATCCACGCAATAACTGCGTCCTTCGACTAACCCAGTTTCTATTTACTTATACTGCTGTGTAATGTCGACGGTATAACCCATTTCAGGAGATGACAAAATTAAGATTTAAAATCAGAGCATAGCTCACATTCACTAAAATACTGAAACACTGATTCAAAACTACAACGCGGGTAATTGACACTCAAAGCTAGCGCGGTTTGAATGGCCCGCCCCCCGCAGGGAGTTTTGATTGGTTTTGCACCCGAGTCAGACCTGTCTGTTATTGACTGAAGCGCAGGTAAAGTAGCCGTCAAACGTCAGCTCACCCACCCTGCGTCTCAATGTTCATATTATCCATCCTAAATAGTATGTGAGATTAGAATAAGTGTGTCCCAAAGCATAGTATGTTGAAAAAGAGTATTCCAAAAGTCCCCGGATGGTCTACTATTTCAGGTCGATTTTTGAAGTGTGGACAAAGAAGCCCAAGAGGCGAAACTCTGTTGAGTTATGGGTAACAGTCTGTAGATGGCGCTGCGGAGGCGCGGCCGCCATTATGGACTGAAAGCTGCTGAAATCATCATATGATCAGTTCTTTTAATCAGTTCAAATGATCAGTTGAACTGGCTAGTAGCTGGCTAGTAGTACACTAGTTTCCGAAAGATGGTCAGAGTTCTTTTTTGTTCATGTGTGCATTTGCTAGATTATACACCTTTTTGACTAATGCTTCCATTCTATGTCAATGCCTCTTCTCTCACAAAAAGAAAAAAAAAATACAAACAAACTTCTCATACACAAATGCACTCACAATAGATGGTGGTGTCTGATTAATTACTGAGATCTTATGGCACCACTTCCATTTTAGTACTGTTTATAGTTCATGTGTGCACTTGCTAGATTGCACATCTTTTTTTTGTACCTTTCCGTCTGTAATAGGACATTTACAGATTGTTTTTGTTCTTGCCATTGAAAAGTTCACTGTGTGCACTTTCACTGAAGATGTTGAAAAACAAGTTGTTAATATTTTTGTGAAATTCTATGTAAAAGATGTACTGTCTTTAGAAATGCTCATTTATAATTTTATTTATTTATTTATTTATATTTATTTATTTATTTATTTATTATATTTTTATCCAAATCATATATATGGTGATGTTCACTAATGTCAAAATCAACATTTGAATAAATCTTATTACTGTGTGTCTGCCTATATATATTATTTCATGAATTTCTGTTATTCATATAACAAGGAAATTGCATAATAGAACATAAATATTGATAGATTAAAGGTTTGCAGTAATTTTATAATTGTATCTTTGCAAACCGTAAGTGGTAGGCTAATGAAGCCGATTCGGTGGGGGACATATCCTTACGAAAAAGTACTATAGGAATCTTATAGTATTTTGGGACGAAATATTATAGTAATCTTATAGGAATACTAGGCCTATAGTAATTTGGGACATACTACAGAAGTACGATAAGACTACTATAGAAATACTATAGCAGCTTAAAAATATTATAGAGGTATTACAGAACATCACAGAAGTATGCTATGTTCTGTAATACCTGTATAATATCCTAGAGCCGCTATAGTATTTCTATAGTAGTCTTATAGTACTTCCAAAGTAATATTTTGTCCCAAAATACTATTTTCCTAAGGGTATTTAGGCCATGCATAACCGAAACATAGACGTATATTTTCTGTCATTTAACGTCGGTCATCCTCATTAATGTATTTTAAATTGTTTTCATATTTAGATATGACGGCCAGAAAAATATTAAGTTATGTAAAGTTTTTGTTATGTTAAGTTTTTCAGTGCCTTGACTCCCATTATTTCTCGGCGTTTTGCTTCAGTTTTCAGTCCATAATGGCGGCCGCGCCGTCACGTCATGGGGGCAACTGTTGCTATGGTGCGTTCTATTGAGTTTCGCCTCAAGCGGCAACCTCCCGCTCTCTCTTCTGAAGCCAACAAGGAAGTGACTAAAACTGTAATTCATCGACTGGCCGCTTGAGGCTGGCTGCAAAAGGGAGTCAGTCCCATAGACTCCCCATGTTAAAATGCCCAATTTTACAGCAGAAAAAAAAAACGTTTTTTTTTTACAGCATGGTTTTATTTTTTTTTGTGTTGTTTATTTTTAATTTTGTGTTTAATGTGAATTTTTTTATAACTCATCCGTTTAAATTATATTAAGCCTTAAAGTTCTGCATAATTAAGAGCATGACCACTTGAGTGACAGGTGGATTGCCGCTGCTCTCCAAGTAGATATAACTGCAGGCCGGAGATCTCCAAAATGGGGCGTGAACTCCAAAATTGGGCAGAACCTCCAAAATGGGGTGGGGTCTCCTCGCGCAAAGACTTTCAACATTGGCTCTGGCTCCAGCCAATTGTTATTGACTTACATTTCAAAATAAAATTTTATAAATTAAACATTGTTTCTAGTTCATTTTAGTTTCATAAAATAAAATATGCTATATAAATAAATATTCTCTGTGAGAGCAACCCCAAAGCTTGTGGCCAGTGATGTTCGGACTCGAGTTTGAACCTCGCTTAGTGATATAAACGTGAATCACCCACGAGGTCTCCCGTGAGCCGTCCCAGCGCAGCTGTAACGCTTTTTTCTCAGCAACGGGGGCACCCTGGGGCTCGAAATTTGCAGGGTAGAAAGGGGTAGTGACGCTGGGTGTAACTAAAAAGGTGCCATTGTCCGGCGAGGTCCAGTTGGGGAGTTATGGAATGATCTCATATCGCATAGTGTAGGAAACAACACTTTAATTGACACAACCAATAAAATCTTTAGAATCAGTTATGAGGCGGCGTTTGCACTTAAGTTGATTGGGGGGGAAAATGCGCGCTTGCGTGTCATGTGCCTGTCTGTCAATGGGAGGAAGACACGCTCTATTTGGAGCTCCCACCCCGTTTTGGAGTTCCCGCCCCCCCCATTTGGAGATCTCCAGGCTGCAGCTATACACAAATCCGCCGCAAACTCTAAGGGCGCCGCCATCTTGCCTGCCGCCATTACTGCGTGCCTGCGAAGTGTGACGGTGTGACACATGCCGGTGCCCTCTAATGACATTTCAATGAAAGCGGATCCTGCTCATTAAAGAAAATGTCTGGTGAAAGGGAAAATTGGGTAGATGATGTCAGGCAGTGGCCAAAACTTACTGATAAAGGTAATCAGGTATTGACAACATAATGTAATAATGTATAAATATGTATTGTAATTAAGAAGTGTATTAATTGATGACAACAATAAAAACGAACGCTGTCATTACTAGCTGTGTTGTTAATATGTTCACAAGCTTCACAAGTTTCAAATAACTATGAGGCCATCCTTAAAAATATTCTTGTTTGCCATAACTGACCGACCCTGTCAATTTAGGACTGACCCATTAATTATTTTTTTCCCCTTTTTGTCCGACCGACTTGCCGATTGTAATTGCGTTAAGACCCACCAGATTTTTTTTACTCTTCAAACTAATACAAATGCAATAAAATGTGAGACACACGCAATTGACGCTTTTCACACGCTCTCACGCCACACATCCATTTTCTCACGCACAGAAACATCGCGAAGCAAAGAGGCCATGGAGACCGACAATCTCAGCTCTCAGATTCTGTCAATTTTATTATGAAATTCAAACAATGAATACCGTTTTGGTGCTTGTAAACGTGACGCGACAGACCCTAGCGGCACCTGAACTGATCACCTCTAGCTAATAGTAAAGAACTCTGTGTAATCCGTATGGCCGTGAAGATGGGCAGTCAATGTGCAACAAAGGTTCGTGGATTTCACAAACGGGTTTATTCCATGCCTGTAGTTTTGTGCTGTTGTTAAAACAGCCAACCACACAACACACTCTTCTCGGCATCACTGGACAGCATACGTACTAAAAAAAAACTAAATAAAAATAACTTTTCGTACAGCTATAATCTGCTACAGCCGCCTATGGGACTAACGCTACTTCTGCTACTTCCTTAGCAGTAAGGCACGCAGTAATGGCGGCGCTGCTTTACTTCCGTGTTTCGCCGGATTTGTCGCCCCCATTTGGAGATCTCCAGGCTGCAGGCGATAGGTGGGCGTGGTTTCAGCTACCAGCTCCGTTTTGCCCATTTTCGATGATCAGGGAGTGTTGCGCGGTGCTGCGCTGCCAAGATGGCGACGGTCGGCTCAGCATACTTTAGGCTTCAACCTATGGGTAACGTCAAGGACACTACGTCCATGTTTTTTACAGTCTATGGGATCCATGCACACTCTAATGACTAAAATTGTCCACAATCCATTGCGCTTTGGAGAACGATTCATTCCAGAACTACAAACTGCAAAAACTGCAAATGTGGCGATTACACGCGATCGACAGTTAGGTAGAGAGGTTTTAATGCCGCGTTCCAGGCAACCCGTAACCCGTGTTTTTCCAACCTTCTACCCGTGAAAGTCTACTCTTCTACTACACACTTAAAAGTGTGTACTTTTTCTTCACCAAAAGAGTACATACTTTAAGGGAGTAGTATAAGTAGGCACATTGAGACGCAGGGCCTGTTTCTCCATCTGCGCTTTCTTTGTCCATTTTTTTTTTTTTTTTTTGTACTTTTGGTGAAAAATAAAAGTAGCGAAGTTGAATACTTTTATTCTACTCAAGTAAAAGTAAGAGTACCACAATTTAATTATACTCAAGAAAGTAGAAAAAATGTAAAAATGTACTCAAGTACTGTAACAAAAGTATTTGTAATTAGTTACTTTCCACCTCTAGTGAAGGGAAATCTCTTACACCGAGGAATGATTCCAGTTGGCTTCTCTGAAATCTTAAATGTGAGCACACATTTTTAATATGGATCAAAGTCAAGATGACAGATGGTTATGACTATTTATAGTTACAGTTACAATCTCAGTGCTGTACAGCATGTATAGATTAAAAAAATAAAAGTTTACATTAACAAGATTTGATGTTTAAAATGTTTGAGACTTGCCAGAAACACTTCCCCAAAAGACCCAACGTATCTTCCTCCAAACAAACCAAGCAACAAAAGTCTGAAGGAGAGATGCAGTCGCAGAAGTTCTCATCATCTGAGTCTGTTCGTTTCAAAGACTCACTAGATATTTTTCTCTCGTCTGAAGAGGGTGAATCCAGGTCATAGTCGGTGTGTCTATAGAGGCGGCTGGTACGATAAGGAGATCTGAGAAGTTCGGCTGTACTCTGGGTCATTCTTTCTGGAAAAAGTATGCTAGAACTTCTCCTGCCTTGTACATTTTCATCAGAGGACCACTGACTCTGGAAACTTATTTCAGAGGAATCGTGGAGGGGGGCTGTGGGTTCAAACCAAGCTGTCTGCATGCTGGAGGTTTCAGGACAGTCGAAAGTAATTGGAGAGTCACAATACCAGAAGCTGCTATGGGATTCATTTAGCGCTGTTTGCTGTGGTCTTTGTGTTTTTTCTTTGTCAGTGGATTGGGTGAGCACATCTACAATGGTCTGGTTTAACCAATCTGAATTGGTTATTCTAGCCTTAAGGGGCAGAAGAACATTCCAGGTGATGAGCTCTCCCATCATGTAGCAGCCTGTTTGTGTTTCCAGGTGAGATTTGGGAATAAGGACGCGCATGAGGAGATCTACCAGTGCTCTGGAGTAGCAGAGCTGGTTAGTTGGGCCAGTCAGGGCAGGGTGAGGCAAATTAGCCCTACTGTACAATCCCCATAGTTTTGGTGAGTTTGAAAGCAAGTGGTCAGACTCTTCTTGCATTGTGCATTGGAGTTCCTTGGCTTGACTAAAGTTCTGCAGATGGCATCCGCAAAGCTCTAGAACCCTCTGAGCCAGCACTCTCTGGTCCACCTGCTTTGCCCTACTCTTCAGTTCAGCAGCCGCCTCCAGCATGGCATCCCTCACCTCCCATTCAATCTCATTCCCTTCCTTTAGAAACAGAACTGCAGTACCAGAATGACACAAAGTCCCACACAGCCTTATCAACAGCACTCTGAATCTCCCAGTCCAGTCTTCACTCTCTGAGGCAATGTGAACTTCAGGGGACAGAAAAGTGCTCCAAATAAAGGAGGCTGTTAGCATCCAAAGCTAAATGAGATCCCAGCCATCCGCCCAGCACTACCAACAGACCGGTGAAGATGCACAGCAACCACACATTCAACAGAAGTTGCAAAAGAATTAATCATGTAATCAGAACTACAACTCCAAGAATGCTCCTCTGCCCCAGTAACTCAGAGAAACTCCAGGGATTTGGATTGGCAACACCAGGCATTTTGTCTGAGACCTTAAATTGGAAAGAGATGGACTGTCGAATAATTAATTATTGTAGTTATATAAAAGTTAACGAGCAAATAAATTTTGTTCAAAATAAAATAAAAAATGGTCATGTTAACATGGAAGGACAAGCAAACCAATTTTTCAGGTAAATCAAATGTATCGTGGCAGATCGTAATCAGTTTAAAAAATAACTTAAAATGGGTTAGTTCACCCAAAAATGAAAATTAACCCATATATTACTCACCTTCAAGTCATCCTATAGGTGTATGTGACTTTCTTCTTTCAGACGAATCCAGTTGGAGTTATATTAAAAATTGTCTTTGATCTTTCAAGCTGTTTCATGGCACTCAGCAGGTGTTGCAGTGCTTCAGTCCAAAAGAAGTGAAATAAAAAGCACCCATCCATAAAAAAAAGTGTTTCACACGGCTCCGGGGGTGAACAAAGTCCTCCTGTAGCGAATCAATGCATTTTTGTAAGAAAATAACCACATTTAAGACATAATAATCAATTTAATCTAGCTTGTGCTCACTGTTGTAAACAAAAAAAAGTACAAAATGAGGATTTGTAAAGAAGAAAGTCAGAGGATTTCGATATAAGCCTGGTTTAATTTGCTAAAGTAAGGAAACTTTGCCTCCTTTGCTCATTCAATTCAATTCAATTCAAGTTTATTTGTATAGCGCTTTTTACGATACAAATCATTACAAAGCAACTTTACAGAAAATTAAGTTTCTACAATATTTAGTAGTAGCTTATCAGTGGTGACTGTCAGTTCATGTGCATATGGCAGAAATGTTCAGAAAAATCAATAAAAGACGTAAACAGACGATTAACACTATTAACAGCAATTATGCAATCAAACTTATAGCAAAATGTGGTAGTTCTGTATGTTGTCTCTGGGTTAGCATCATCTGAGGTCCTCTGAGGGGTTGGCATCATCTCTTCTCAGGTGTTCTGGATCCAGACTGGAGCTTGTGTAAATCCTAGTTAACACGGGATGTAAATCCCGTGGCAAAGCAGAGAAACAAATAGAGACATAATTGGCATAGCTGCTGTTCCAGCCAAGTAAAATTAATTAGTTTAACCCAAGCTAAAGAATAATAATGTGCATTTGATCAGATATAACTGCAGTCCAAAATTTATGAGATGCATTATTTGAATGCTTGGCCAAAGAGGTGTGTTTTTAATCTAGATTTAAACAGAGGAAGTGTGTCTGAACCCCGAACATTATCAGGAAGGCTATTCCAGAGTTTGGGAGCCAAATGCGAAAAAGCTCTACCTCCTTTAGTGGACTTTGCTATCCTAGGTACTATCAAAAGTCCAGCGTTTTTGTGACCTTAGGGAGCGTGATGGGTTGTAGCGTTGTAGAAGACTAGTTAGGTACGCAGGAGCTAAGCCATTAAGGGCCTTATAAGTAAGTAATAATATTTTGTAACTGATACGGAACTTAATAGGTAGCCAGTGCAGAGACTGTAGTATTGGGGTAATATGATCATATTTTCTTGACCTGGTAAGGACTCTAGCCGCTGCATTTTGGACTACCTGTAGCTTGTTTATTGAAAATGCAGGACAATCACCTAGCAGTGCATTACAATAGTCCAGTCTAGAGGTCATGAATGCATGAACTAGCTTTTCTGCATCAGGAACAGGTAACATGTTTCGTAGCTTGGCAATGTTTCTAAGATGGAAGAATGTTGTTTTTGTAACATGGGAAATATGATTTTCAAAAGACAAGTTACTGTCTAATATAACACCCAGATTTTTGACAGTAGAGGAAGTAACAGTACATCCGTCTAATTGCAAATTGTAATCTACGAGATTCTGTGTAATGTTTTCTGGTCCAATAAGTAATATCTCTTTTTTATTTGTTTTTTGTAGTGTTTAATTATTGGTCATTCAATCTTTTACATTTTAACACACTCTGTTAGCTTAGATAATTTTGAAGTTTCACCTGGTCTTGTTGAGATATATAGTTGAGTATCATCAGCATAACAGTGGAAACTAATCCCGTATTTTCTAATGATATTACCAAGGGGCAACATGTATATTGAAAATAGCAGAGGACCTAGGACAGATCCTTGTGGCACTCCATATTTTACTGGTGATAAATGAGATGACTCCCCATTTAGATAAACATAGTGGCAGCGATCGGACAGGTCATGCTCATGTTAACAAACATTGGTTTTCACGAGACTCACCGGCGCATGCACAACGCTGACCTCATACATTATCAGCCCGGAGCTGCTTCCATGTACAACTGTTGGCGCAAGCTATGTTAACGTGATTATTACGTTTTGAATATGAATATTTTTCTTACAAAAAAGCATTGATTCGCTACAGGAGGCCTTTGTTTACCCCCCAGAGCCGTGTGAGACACTTTGGATGGGTGCTTTTTATTTCACTTCTTTTGGACTGTAGTACTGCAACACCCACTGAGTTGCATTAAACAGCTTGAAGGATCAAAGACAATTTTTAATATAACTCTGACTGGATTCGTCTGAAAGAAGAAAGTCATATACACCTAGGAAGACTTGAGTGTGAGTAATCTATGGGCTAATTTTTATTTGGGGTGAACTAAACTTTTAAGTGCCTTGTTTTGCCATGACTTACCTTACTTTACCATCTGGCGCTATGGACCCAGTGTTCCCTGCATGACCTCTACAACCATCCTCTTCCATGCTTGTAGCTCAAAATTGGGCCACAACCCTACACTTCTCTAAACGGCGCCCTGCAGCTGCAATGAAGTTTAACAACAGTAGCCATTGCTGATCCACAAGTTCCATGGAGACATTTAAAGGAAAAGGAAGGGAAAGGACATGATGGGTGGCCAAGTATGGTGACCCAATTGGAATCTGTGCTCTGCATTTCACCCATCCAAGTGTACACACACAGCAGTGAAAAGTGAACAAACACACACTGTGAACAACAAAGCCAATGCTGCTGTGCCCGGGGAGCAGTTGGGTATGCCTTGCACAAGGGTCTCACCTCAGTCACCTCAGTCGTGGTATTGAGGGTGGAAGAGAGTGCTGGTTATTCATTCCCCCCTACTATCCCTGCCGGATCTGATACCAGCAACCTCTGGGTTATAAATCCAACTCTCTAACCATTTGGCCACGACTGCCCCAAAAACATGAATTCTTCCTATTCTGTAGGCGATAAATAGTAATCAATTAAAAAACACTTTGTGAGGATTTTTATAGCCTATATAGTTTTTTCTAATCTCCATTACAAAGAACAACACTTAGTTTATTTAAACTTAAACTTAAATATTAAGGTAATGAAAAATCATTGTACATTCGAATTAGCCTAAATATTTGTAGACGAATTGCTAGAATTATTGAATTTCGTTGTTGGAAGTGTATAAAACCATTACAACTGTAACAAGTAGCCTATAACAAGAATGTAGGATTATTCTTTTTTTAAATCCTACATGCAATAAAAATACATATAGGCTAGTTTTAAGATTTAGCTAAAAAAAAGAAAGAAATAGTTTTAATTATGCATTCCTTTTCTGCATCAAAAGCAGATTTGTTTTCAAAAACGAACAAGTCTAAAAATAGTGATTTTTAGTGATTTAGGTGGCAACACAGAAAAATAAATAATAAATAAATAAACACCAGAAACAAGAAATGTTCAGAATAAAGGATAAATAGGTATAATTTAACAGCTCAGTTCATCATAATAACATAAAAATAAGAACAATGTGTCTCGGCTTACATAATGTGAAATGGTGAATTTTTTAATGATAATTAAACTTATAGTACATCTATTAATATACGATTACACACCACAGCTAAATTACACAAATATCATTTAGTCTACATGAAATAAAACTCATACGGATGCACAACCCAACACAGAAGTCAGAAAAACCTATAGGCCTAATCTGAACGATACATGGAGATAGTTAGGCTACATTGTGTCTCTTTCTCTTAACTCTCTTTTACACACGTGTTTTTCCTGAAAAGGACAGATGTCTTCCTGGCATTCCCAGCACGGCTGAACATCATGGCCATCAGAAGCATCGAGATGGCAAAGACTGCAGCCTTCGGTTTTCAGCTTACTGTGAATCATCTGTCGAAGCTCCCTGCGTTTAGAATCATCCACACAGCACGCCACGTCCACCACACTGATGCGCTTGGGGTCCCACACGCAGTCCTCCTCGCGACCAGACTTGATGGCGGAGATGTTGCTTTTTGGCGGAACCCACGCGCAGTCGTACCCGCTTGTGTGCCACGATTTCTGGAGAGGATGATTGTCATAGTCTATTTTCTTTACTTTTCCCACTCGCACCCTCAGTTTGAAAACGACTTTGTCGTTATTGTCAGTTTTTTTCGGGTAACATTTGGCTTTCGCAATGTTACGACTGACATAAACTCCGGGGCCCAGCATTCCATCTTTAGAGGGTTCAAATCCTTTATTAATGATGGTCTCGGCGTTTTTCAAATGTGTGCCGTGGAACATTGTATATTCACGGCCTGACTCCGGTTCCTGGTTCTCAGACAGAGACTTAGTGCGGTCTTTAAAAGCTTTCCAGCCACAGAAATACACAACTTCCTCCATTCTACGATTTAATACGAAAATTAAATAATTACACAAACTAAAACAACCTTTTATGTTTAAAATGTATTCACATTTGCTCACCTCCTTCAGTAGGCTATCTTCTATGTCAGCCGGTAACTTTCTACTTTCGATTTCGTTACATAAGAAAAAACATCGAGAGAAAAAAAAAAACATCGCGAGATTCCAAAGCGGTTTGCTTTTGTTATCGTCGATCCCACGAAACAAGGTGTGTTAAGCGTCACACTAACACATAAGGGATGTTTTATAGATGTGTTGAAAAAAACGCGGTTCTGGTTTATATTAGCCTATTTCCTTTCTGAAGGAAGCAAACTGATTAATACCCACATGACAACTTGCTATTTTAAATAGACTTTTCTAGGCTATATAGGCTATAGAAATTAGTTTTTACAGATACAGTTCTTCTGGAATATCTTTGCCTTTCTGATGCACTGTAACAAAAAACAAAACTTTTTTGTAATTTCCTCCAAAAGGAAAGTTTTTGACACAAGGCCTTTTTGTAAATAAATAAATAAAATACATAAAACCACCTCGA
This sequence comes from Cyprinus carpio, assembly GCF_018340385.1. Classification (NCBI taxonomy): domain Eukaryota; kingdom Metazoa; phylum Chordata; class Actinopteri; order Cypriniformes; family Cyprinidae; genus Cyprinus; species Cyprinus carpio. Next base: position 17,444,389 of record NC_056576.1, read on the forward strand.
AACCAGATATTTATATATATTGGATTTTTTTTTTATTATTATTTGTTTGGAAAAATGACTTTGATAAAACCTTTTTTTTTTTTTTTCTTTATTTTTTTTGCAATCATACTCGGGTTTTAATACGGCTGTCACACTCTCCATTTTTCAACAGTGCAGCCTTAATAGTGTAGCTACTCTGATATACAGTAGGCTAGATGCAAATTATTAAGAAACGTCTCCGAGCCAGTTATTTGCATTTAACCAAATGATGAAGGCTTCACAAGCGAAACCATGTGAAGGCTATGAATAGAGGTGCGTGAGCTTGACCATACGTATGTCTACTTAGCTTTTTAAATCTTCATTCTTCCTTTGGTATAATGAACGTGGTGTATGAGTTCTGCTGGAATAGAAAACAAAACTGAAGAACTGGGAAACCTGACAGCGCTCAGCTAAAATTATGATGGAGACAGGTGAGAGTTACTGAGACTTTACATGAGAAATTTATTTTCGTACTATTTTTATATGATGTTCAGTTTGTAACGCATTACTGGGGTTGTAGCTACATTTAGCCTACATTAAATGTGCTTACGTAAGTATTTGTAAATTATAGTTAAACACCGTTGTTTTGTTACAAATGTATGTCGACGACAGCATATTTGTTTATAGACTAATAATATATTTGTTCGCTCTTTTCATATAAATGTAGGCTATAGGCTATATAAAACATCTACTAGGCTAAATCTACCTTTTCTCAGAAAGAATGCCTCGCTGCAAAGTAAATGTTTATTTTTAAAGAACCTTCCTTGGCCCTGTTGTAAAACGTAAAAAATAAATAAATAAAACAATTAAAAGTGAATATTTTTTTTTATCAGGAAGAATGATTTGATGCATGATTATTAAGTGCTTTATAGGGTTGTGATGAACGTTATTATTTGTTAAAAGCTATAACAGAAATGGGAATTAAACAATAAAAATAACAAAATTACATCTGTACATGAATGTGTTTTTGACACTCTGATTTTATTTTTATTTATTATTTTTTCCTAAGAATTAGTTTCGTCTCAGGTGACTGTAACAGTGGTCTTAGTGGTCAACTAGAGTGTAGCAAATATGACTAAAGGTAGTGTTTTCTGCAGTCAAACACGGGACAACATAAGCATTTCAAGCCCTTTCTTGTCTTAATCTATATGTCAAGTACTGCCATTTATGGCTGTTAATGGGTGGATTATGATATCAGGCAAAAGAACTGCGTGCACACCCTAGACCACAGGTGTGTGTCTTAGAGAGAGAGAGAGAGAGAAAGAGAGAGAGAGAGAAGATATGAGTCTATCACTGAAAACGGAAATGGGCCATATCAGAATATAAGAGAACATGAGAGAAATTCCTTTCCTGACAACAAAACCGCTGTTTGCCTATGGATTTGAAACCTAAAGATCTAAAGATACGCCAATTGCAAATTATTTTGTATGTTTAACACTAAATGTTTTGCAATGATTTTTCCTCAGGTTGGGGTGTGAAACATAGTTAAGTACATGCTCTCAGTTACTGTACATTAACAGATTTTATAGCAGGAGTTATTAATTTAGAGATTTACATTTCTAAAAGGTTTAGTTTGTTTTCTATTGAAATTTAAGCCCATGAGTGGATGATGTTTGAATAGAGTTATAAAGCTCTGCAGGAATGGAATCTCCATTCAGAAGAACATGAACTCCAGCATAATGTTTATGTCCTGTTTAAATTATTGAACTGTATTAATAACTGCTAATCAAGAGCACTTACACTATATTAAATCTATTTTACTCACAGTTTCCAACCCTAAACCATGCTATCTTATCAACAAAAGAAAACAAGCAATGAATCAATTTTTTGACTATTAAGACAAATAGAGACTTATTTGTAAGAAATGCATACTGTTTAAAATACATTCAATTTTATATTTAACACATTATATTGATCTTATTTGCACTGTGAGTTTATTTCAAAAACATTTGTTGTACACAATGGTTTAAGCAATAAAATCTGTATGCTTTTGTTCACAGTCCAACTTTTAAAAAATATCTTATAATTAAAAATTAAAATACTTTTAATCAAAACTGGAAAAAAAAATGTTTGAATAGTTTGGTCAGGACTGTATTACTGGAACAATGGGTCAGAAGAAAGCAGGAGCCTTTTCAAAGTTGTAAATAAAAGAAAGATTACTGGAGTAAGTTTTACAAGAAAATACAATTTCTTTCTTCAAAGAAGCCTTTCTTCTTCAAACATGTATGTTTAATTCAATGTACTACTATTGTGAATAAATAGTGAAAATAATTAGGGATTTAAATATTCTGTAAAACTATGAATCTAGTAGTTTCTAGTAATAACCAGCCTGTGAACGATGGGGAATTAAGCACAAGATACTTATAGCAAACTTATTGTGAACTGGTGTTTTCAATTCATCAGTAGGGATATGCCCAAGTGATATTTTTATTCAGAAAAAAGACTTGTTAATATCCACACTGTTAGGCTAATGTTGCTTTGTTGAACTGTAAAGTCACAGCTCTGAAGTATAATGTCTCTATCAATGTGAAACAGACATGTCTTTATTATATATTCATATAAATACATGTAGTCATTTTTCCCCCAACATTTATTCTTTCAGGTTATTCATATTATACAATTCATATTAACCAGAAGGTTTATAAAGCATGTCATTCTTGTTTTTGATCTTTTTTAATGCTTTATTTTCTTTGTTTCCTAACACCAGACATTGCTTCAGAAAGAGACATTAAACAAAGTAAATACATTTCTTTCTCTCCACAGAGTATTCCAAGAGAGTATACCAAGGTGTCAGAGTCAAGCACACAGTCAAAGACCTACTTGCAGAGAAGCGATTACGACAAACAAATGCACCCCGATTCAGTGTAAGTTAGCCACCCTTCTCACCGTCTGGTCTGATTTTCTCACATACTATGATCATCCCATATCCAGAAGTGTTTTGCTCTTTTTGACTTTTGCTTAGACAGTGTCTTAATCCAAGAACTTTACATTCACAACATTCAAGCAAATATAAGTGTAAGATATCTCTCACACAGCGACACTGTTTAGCGCATGCTTGTCATGTCCTTGTTACTTTTAAGAGATCGATATCAGGTACACCTGCCAAAATCAGATCTATCTACCTGAAAGGGGACAGGCAGGTATTGTTACCAGTAGACGGTTAAACCCTAGCCATAACTGAGGTTATCACTGAGGGATTTGCTACAAAATACAAAAGAACAGACCGTCCTTGTATTCAAGTGAATGCTGGCTGCAAGTTGTCGTCTGCTTTTGTTTTGTTTGGTGGCCTTATTGAAACGAATGGACCAGTCTGTTCATGCAAATGCCTCAGACGAGGTGGTTGTCCTCAATATATATCTGAACAACAGACTAGCAAAGAGATACAGATTACATATTCTACATGATGAATATCATAGAAATAAATAGTTAATTACTATAAAAAGTCTCTTTACAGAATATCCATAAAAAGTGCCTCTATATGCGGCATGTAGTGACTGCGACTCTCTGACAAAGAACGATATCTACTAAACAAATGAACTTAATTCCACTGCGTTCTTCCCCAGCACATTGCAGAGTCAACTGGGATATGTTCCCAGTCATCTAATGATTTCTTTAGATCCTTGTGGCAAAATCTCGTGAGAAGAGCACACACTCCACCGGAGGGAAGTGTACATTTAGAGCGAGGTGGGGAGTGCTGTTGTGACACTGGCAAATCATATTCAAATATCCTCCCACATGATTTGCCTGGCTTTCAACAGAACAAGCACTAAAACTCGCCTTCCTGTCTTTTTCTCCATATTCTCACTGGCTGTACAAAGCAGCCCACCAAGTTTCTCTTCACCTTTATATTGTAGGGAGATTCATTACATGCCGTCTTCTTAAGTTTTTCAGTTTATGAGAAACACACATACATAGACAGACTGTGTTAGTGTCAACTGACTCTCTAACTTTTTTGGTTTTCAGACGAGCAGCAGTTCCTCTCAGCCAACTTTTGTGCCAATGCCTGGTGAGTCCGTCTGGTAAATCTTATACATGCCTAGATCTAATCAGATAGACAGGTGTGCTCAGTGAGAGGCTAATTCCTCTTGAATCAGGGAGTTAACAGAATTTCCTGCTTCCTCTTGCAGGGTCGCATATGCTTCCTGGTTACTACAGTATGCGAAGATCCTTCCTCCCAGACTCAGAGCTCTGCCATCCCATGAAGCAGTACTCACCAGACACTTACTCTTCAGCGCTGGGAAGCAAGGGCTTCTCATACGACCACCCCTCCTCTTACCCTTCCTTCATTGACAGCTACTACACTCCTGATTCATATGGAGATTACAGAGGGCCAACATCTTATACCACCAGCGGAGGGTCACTGTTTCCACCAACACTACTACCAAGTCTGTCTGGAGAGACATCGTCACACTTGCATTTGGTATTCACACTTCCTGCAGCTGATATTATTTGGGTCAATGATGTATAAGAATCTCTCTCATTTATTTTAAAACTGATCTGTTAAGTTCTCATGTGTTCATGATGGTTTTTATATGGTATTAAAAAATGAAAGTTTCAATTCAATGGCTCTAAAAAAATATCTGTCAAGAAAAAAGTATACGTAATGTGCAAGAATACACATTATTAACAAGCACATTTTTAAATATATTTTTCAAGGAATGTTTTTTTTTCTCACAAATATAATGAATTTTGTAAATATAATTTATAAATATCCTATGTTTGTTTTTGTTTTTTGTAAGATGCACCACTTATTATTATTATTATTTTTAAATAATTTAATACTCTTATTCAGCAAGGACATTAAAAATATTCACAATGTTACAAAAGATTTCAAGGTTTCAAATAAATGCTGTTCTCTCATAAGAGAATTTTAAAATAATAAATTACTTTTGAACAAACTTTTGAACAGTAGTATACAATCTGACAAAACAATTTGCACCACATGATTTTGTGGACAAACTTTTTTTATGTATAAATACAAAATTTGTTACACCCCCCCCCCCCCCCCCCCAAGAAATAATAATAAAAGATTATGCCAAACTACTTATATGCCAAACAGGTTTTTGGTCTTATTTCTTTTTAGTTGTATCACCCTGACATTTTTTACTTTTTGCTCCAGTAATACATATCAAAATGAATTTTAATACAGAAATGTATTTTTGAATAAATTAATAGATAGGAGAACATCACTGACCACTTTTCTAACCAAAAAGATTAATAAGCAATGGTGTTTCTCTATGCTACAGAGAGACCCCTGGGATCAGCCATCGGAAGACCCGGTCAGTCAGTCAGAAGTCATATGTCCTGAGGGTCCAGCCTCCGTGGCAGACTCACCATCCCTAGGAGGGCCTGACTCTGGGAGTTCCTCTCCATACCGTCTATCCTCTGGACGCAGTGGAAGCTCCATCCCATCCAGCTCTCAGAATTATACCCTACAACCCTTGGAAGACGTCCCATACCCAGCACCATCCTACACCTCTGCTTCCAGCTACTCCTGCCCACCGTACATGACAACAACTGGAGATCTGGCTGTGGTGAAGATGACGCCTGTCACCTCAGAGGAGGCTGGTGGTGGAGTGGTGTCTCTCAGTGACACTACATCCTGGGCTAAAGATGATGGAACTGGCTCCTGGTTGTCATATGAGACTAGGAGGGCTTTTTAAGAGGCTCAAATGACAATACAAAGACTGTGGACTGATCATTTGCAATGACACAGTCTCTTTATTCTTATAGATAAGGAGATCATAAAGATGACCTCCTCAAGAAATGCTGGTCACAATATACAAATTTAAACTGTTTACATTGCTTAATGACACAGCAAAAATATGTGTTAATAGGTTAGTTAATTCAGGGTTTAATTATGCATTTTACATGCACAAGCGTTCTAGAATTAATTAGAAGCAATGCTCGCCTTTTTTTCTTTTTTCTTTCTAACATTTTCAATAAGCCCTCGATGACTGGTCTCGAATATAATACGCAAATAATACCAAAGAACACTCTTTAAACAACAACCATGTTAAACTTCTGTCAGGAATGGCAATATAAAAAAATAAACTTGTTTTGGTTTGAATAAAGTGTGTTATCTTTATAGAACAGAAAAGAATAGCTGTTCTAAAGAAGCCAACGACCGCTGTTGTCAGGACGCCACTGCATTGTTAAGTTAAGGCCCCCTTAGTGACAGGAGTGATTGAGGAAACAAACACATCGCCTGTTCAAATATAACTCACTTCAGTAAAGTAATCTCTTTTAAGTCATACATTTATCATGCAATTAAATGCCCAACTAATAAACAAAATATGAATGTATATTTAAAAATGTACAAGTCAAAATAAGTTATTTACTTTTGTCCTAACTTTTATAAGGGCGTCTATTTGTGAGCCACAGCGTTGCTAGGCGCTTTTTGTTTTTGTTCGTCTGGACAGCAGCGCGCGTCAAACTTTCTGAAGTTTGTCTTACATTTCTTATGTTATCATATTGCGTTTTCAGATGAAAGTTACTTGTACTAGTCTTAAAGCCAACTTTAGCTTCGGTAGTATGACTCGTTAGGTAGACGTTGTTTCGCAGTAGTCGTAAGGCTCAAATGTTCTCAGAAAAAAATATGACCTAGCTTAGCCAAGTTTGTCCATTTCGCCTCAGTCTGTAATGCTTCAGGTAACGTTATACTGTTCTGCTGCGAAACAAGCCATGCGGAGAAACTGCCTAAATGATATTTCTACGTGTGTCCACTTTATACTGACATGTGCTAGCTTTTAACCTAAAAAAAGTCACCGGACTCTTCCTCTGGGTCAAGGCTTCATCGCTGATGATGGATCAGTACCATATTTTGGAGGTTATCGGGGAAGGGTCTTTCGGCCGAGTGTACAAAGGCCGCAGGAAGTTTAGCGGCCAGGTGAGGCCACGATGTCAGAAATTAGCTTTGTTTGCAACTTTGAACTGAATTTCAGGGGCATTTTCATTCAGTATTTAGCTTTGTTTGTATGTTTGAACTTAGTTTCAGCCATATAAGTCAAAGCTCATTTGGGGGGAAAAGGAGTGTTCATCACCTTAGAACGTCTGTTAACCAATCAGAATCCAACATTCTAGAGTATTGCGGTAGCCTATGCATTTGAATAAGTGACTTGACACTGAATACAAAACAAAACATAAATACATATAATAGTAACTGACTTTATTATAGACAGAGTCCCTCTCTGTCTGAGTAACAGCAACCCTTTTTATTTTCTAGGTCGTGGCCCTGAAGTTCATTCCCAAACTTGGCCGCTCTGAGAAGGACCTGCGCAGTTTGAAAAGAGAGATTGACATCATGAGGGGGCTTAAGCATCCCAACATAGTGCTGCTATTAGACAGCTTTGAGACAGAGAGGGAGGTATGACTGTCACGACCTACTTCCAAGTCACTTTACATTTTCCACTGTTGCATCTCTGTTCCATAACCTGGTGCTTCCAGTATAACGGCTTGTGGAAATGAAATATAGCTCCCAGGGTTCACAGTTCTCACATTCAAATCTCTATGGAATAATTCTCGTTGGCAAAATTAAGTTTATGTTTAGACGTTAAGATATTGGCATTGGTACAAATGCAGTAAGCTTGTGACGTTGATCTTCCCGTAAAATGTGTAACTGAAAAAATTTTGGTGAGAACAGTTTTTTTTTTTTTTTGGTGCAGCTTATAGTGAGAGATTTTTTTTTTTTTTTTTTAAACTGAATTTGTGTCAGAGGAATAATTAGAGCATGTATTTCTTTGGCAGGTGGTGGTGGTAACTGAGTATGCAGAGGGTGAGCTGTTTCAGATCCTGGAGGATGATGGGAGTTTACCTGAAAATCAGGTGCATCAGTGGTCACACTGTTTTACAGTAACTGACAGCTCAACGAAATTGATTTCTATCGTTCCTAAAAACATAATTTGTTCATGCTGGTGTGTGATGCTAGAGTTATCTAGGACCTGGTTCACATTTAGTATGTTTCTACATTTTATAAACTAACAATATAAACACTGATGCATATAAAAGTTCAAATATGGCATACAAATTTGATAAAACATCATAACATTTAGCCTAGAGTAAATGCATTTCTGAAAAATGCATGTAGTTCATCACTTTTATTTCTTGTATTTGACGATATGCAGGATTTTTTGCTGCTCTTACTTCCTAACAGGGACACACTCACGTGCTAACCTGTCATTTTATATCTTGTGTAGGTGTGTGAAATAGCCTGCCAGCTTGTTTCTGCCCTGTATTATCTGCACTCCCATCGCATTTTACACCGTGACATGAAACCACAAAACATCCTGCTGGGAAAAGGAGGAGTAGTAAAGCTCTGTGACTTTGGGTTGGTGTTGCCAGTTGGTGCAAGTTCAAACTAATTTGGCAGCTCTGTATATATTTATTTTCCGACGGCTAAAGAGTGGATACATAATTTTAATCCTAATGTGATCTCTAAAAGCATAGTGGGGTTATATTCTCTTGACTCTTCACAGATTTGCTCGTGCCATGAGTGTGTCCACCTTGGTGTTGACCTCTATTAAGGGGACTCCTCTCTACATGTCTCCGGAATTAGTGGAAGAGAAACCTTATGACCTCTAGTGCCATGAGTGTGTCCACCTTGGTGTTGCTTTCCTGCATCCTCTATGAGCTCCACAGACGGGGGCGCCGTCCGTTCTACATAATACACAATTTAAAAATCCTCCATCTTTAGAGTTTTTCTGGTGCAGCTTATAGTGAGAGATCCAGTGAAATGGCCAGACAACATGAGCCAAGACTGCCTGGTACAGAGAAGTTTGCTCATGAGTGAATGGTGCATGGTAGTTTGATTTTTGCATTACTATTTAGGTTTAATATGAACGCCTCAGACTCAGTTTTAAACCAAATTAGCCTGATTTTGATTTAGTGTTGGCACAGAGATCCAAAAAAGCAGAAGTGTTACTTGATGTCAGTATGTGCTGGTTTTGGTAACGTAAAGTGATGTAGAGTATATAATACACAATTTAAAATCCTTTACTTTTTAATTGTTCGGACTGTGGGTTCTCTTAATGTAGAGTTTTCTGAAGGGACTGCTGATGAAAGACCCAGAGAAGAGGTTGTCATGGCCTGACCTGCTTCATCACCCTTTTGTTGCAGATGGAGCACACGAATTTGAGTGAGGACTGTTCACCAAATTAGTACGGTTTTTTATCATCATGATCCCTTTTTTTATGTACACATATCCCTGCAAAATTTGAAAATCACGTATTTTCAAGAAATATTAGGATCTTTATATTTGAACTGAAGTACAGATGCTATTTTTAGTGAATCAAGGGCAATCTGTATGAAGTTTATGCCGACCATTTTTGGCAACCGTTTTAGAATTACGGTTCGCGGAGAAGAACAGTTATATACCGGTGTCCGAAAAATTGGCTTTTATTTTTATTCGTTATCTGGCTTCATCAGTTTTCATTTTAATTACTTAGTTGAACTCAAATATTAAAAAAGTTTGGAAATCTTTTCAAACGAGTTCGATTTGGTGCTGTCAAGAAGATCCGGTTACATCGAGTTTGTTCGCGAACCGGATGTCTTTTACAAGTATGTCCTTTTTAATATTACTATGGACTACTTTGAAGATGTTTTTATTACCTTTCTGGACGTTGGAGGGACAGAAAGGTTTGAACGGAATTGGAACGACATGATTTGACATAATTTTGATTTTTGGGTATTTACGGGTTTTTTGATTTTTTTAGTTTAATTTTAGCATTAGGTTTAATTTATTTTTATTTTAGTTTTAGTTTAATTTTAGTTTTAGTTTTTATTTATTTTCAGTTAGTTATTGTAGTTTGCTTTGGCTACTAACTGAAATTAAGTTTTTCATCTTATATTTAGATTTGATTTAATTTCAGCTTTATTTCAATTAACAACAGTTTTAAAATTGTTTTAGTTAACATGCATAAATGCTGATCTATGGGAGAGATTCAGTCCTCTCAAAAGAGAAATATATGAAAATCTGCAAACAACTTTTAAATAGATTTTACATAATCTATATCAGTTCTTCATCGCAGAATGATGTAGTTTAGATCATGCTGTTTGCTTTGACAGCGGCGTCAGATGAGGGTTCAAGCAACCCTCTGACAGTCCCCCCCAGCCCGGACCTACAGGCCCTGAAACACCAGCAGGCTGCAGAGAAGACAACGGCACGCGGTGGAGAGGGCAAACTACTGCGCAAAGCTAGAGAGCTACGAGAGAAAGAGAAGATTTACAGACGGGTAAACACCTGGGAACAACAGCACGCATAAACAAAGACGTTTTTTTTTTTTTTTTTTTTTTTTTTTTTTTTTAATTTTAGGTTTATGAATTTTTTTTTTGTATTTCTTGTCTGTTTGGTTTATTTTGTTTTTTATGTTGAACTTTATGTAAATGAAATCATTGCTATTGTTGTTGGTGTGATTTGAGCAAATTTGACTAGTTACAGTATTATGGAATATGGAGAAAATTTGCAAGCATCTGAGAAGAGCTTTGAAAGTATCCATTTTTGAAATAATAAAATTGTGTTGGGTCTTGTTTTACTAGGAGATTGCGAGTGGAAGTGTTGCGCGTGCCAGTCAGACACGCTGTAAGACAGCTTCTGCTGGAGGAGCCCCCACCACTGGCCACTCATTGGGCAGCACCTTTTCAGTGTATCAAAATTCATCTCAGCCAGCAACCAATCAGCATCAAGCAAATGACAACAGTGTTACCAGGTAGTATTTCCACCTAGAATTTGAATATGAAAACCTGCGTGCCTCAACTTAAAAAAGGTTATATTAACAATGCTGCTGTGAGAGTGAAAATTATGTTTTGACCAGCGTGAAAGAGTGAATATATTATGAAACCAAATGTAGAGAACTAAAATAGTCAAAAAGGTGTTTAAAACAAGGATAAAAGATATTGTGAAGAATCATATTACTAAAAGCACATTGTACATATATCCTGTAGAACTAGCCAACATAAAATAACTCTTAATGGCTCTTACGCATGTTTTTGTTTCGTAAGAGGACCAGAAAACCTTTTTATCACAAGTATATTTGAATCATTTTTATTGATTTGTATATATGAATTTGTTTTGTGTTTTTTCTTCAATTGAATTTTATAAAATGTATGTATTTATTATATTGCTTGTTGAATGTTGAATCTGTGTCTGCCGTGAAACATGCTGATATGGCAATAAATACTGTAATACAGCAACAACATCCCCATGTACCCGTTTATTTTTAGTGTGCGCTCTGCTCCACATAAAGGCCAGATCAGTAGAGACTATGAGAGGGAGTTCCCTTCGGTTGAAGTGGGACCCCAGCAAGTTCTGAAGCATCCTGGACATGCACGGACCAGTCTGGCTTCTGTCAGGATGGACAGTGAGGTTGTTATTGTAATAATTTAAATTTATAATGTGAATTTAATTGCAGCAAACTGCTAATATCAGAACTGTCACGTTTCTCCCACTAAATGTAACATCAAGGAACAAGATATCGACAGTGATAATGACTGGCAACGATTGATTGAAATAAGTGATCAGGGCCATGTAAACACTTCCATCCTTCAGAAGTTAAAAACCAGGTTGCTTGTAACCAAAAACCAGGTAACGTTCTGTTAAATGTCACAACTTTTAAACTTGGTAAGTGAGTGTGATTTGGTGTTTGAACACTCACTGATCTGTCTAGCTATTGGCCAGGAAGGGTGAAGAGGCCCCTTCAGTTCTACAGCCGCTGAGGATCCTCAGAAACATTGTTCAGAGCTGTCAGTCTGGTGATGTTGAAACACTGGGCAAAGAGTTGGAACTGCCTCATCTACTGTTCAATCTGACTGAAGACATCCTGAATATTCCAGATCTAATGCAGGTCAGAAAATGCAGAGACAGTATGTTTTTCAAAAATGAATATATACATTCTATTCATATGATTATTATTTTAAAACCATATTTTCTTATGTAATTGTATTACAATTGTTAATTATTAACTGTGAATTTAAATGTAACATTTAAGAGAAATTATTTTTTTCAGTTAATCTATGGGAGCTCATACTTGATTTCTGACTGGTTTTTATTTGATAAAGGAGTCACAGGGTGAGATGGTATTGGGAGATCTGATGAATGTTCTCATAATGTACCTGGAAAAGAGCCCGGGCTGGGAGATAAAAGGGAGGAGGTATGGATTTATGAATTGTTTTTAATGTACACTTAAAGAACCCCCCCCCCCCCAAAAAAAAAAAAATGAAATATTTTTTACTTTCATTACTTCAGTAAATCTATTGTTCTTTTTTTTTTTAAATGAAAGAATATTTAGTGTTAATTGGATGACTCTTTGTTAGGCTGTTATTATCCCAACTGCTGCTGGGCTTTTAGTGAAATTTTAATCTTAGTGTTATTTTATGAAAAATATTTTTTTCTCATCAGAGCTGAGGATCTCTGTCAGCTATTTATATCGGTATTTCTCTGTCGAGACCCAAAGCATTCAGCGGTAAGTGTCTCTAGCTGAAAGATTTTCTCTCTAGTTTGCGTCAAATGCACTTTTAAACTGGAAAAATGAAGTACTAAAATTGTAGGATGTCTGGTTTCATTTGCATTACATTTGTGGTCTCTCCTACAGCTTTTGGCAACAGCAGTCTTAACCTTGTTCGCTCGCCGTGGTATATCTGTGAATGTCGGTATGGAAAAGCTTACAGCCTTTTTGGGGAATATTTTGACAGACACAGCAGAGGTACGGTTTCATTATTTATGCTGTGAATAAGGGTTAACTCTGTTTGGAGTAATTAATGTCACTGACGTGATGAAATCCAGTGTAGTCTTTCCCTACTCTCTTTCTCTCTTTTTCTTTTCCTCTCCCCCTCTCACCATCTGTCTGCTCTCTCTCTCTTTCGTATAGGCACATAACCCCTTACCTGCAGGTTGGGGCATATGTGATGGCCTTCTATCACTGATTCTCCACAGACTATCTGAGGTAATTCCTCTCAGATTAATTCTCCTAAAATAATTAGAGAAACAGATAATCGGTTTGGCCGATTTATTGGTTTTCGATTATTTAATATTGAATTCACAATAAATGGCACCAGTTGAAGTCTCAACTGAACAGCATCCAACAACGGTATTTACAGAAAAAGAAACTAATGTGTTACTTAACTTTTTAAAAAAATCATACTGAAAATTTGTTCAATTTAACAATGAGTCTAATATATATACATTACATAATACATAAATATATTACAAAAGTTATTATTATTGATAAAATATTACTATTACATATCCGTATTTTTATTGTTGTTATATAATTATCATTTAATTGTTATTAGTTATTTAGTTAAGTTTAAGATCAGTTTGGCATATTGCTTATGGAACACTTAAACACAATCTGGATCACTAAAAAAGTATTGTTGGTCATCTGTTGTGTTAAAGTCGCAATAAAATGAATCAGGGATGTATCTTTTCTTCTGTATTATGAATTACATCTCAACTGATTATCAAAAAAGAAAAAACTGTAGGGAAGGGACTCTTTTTTTTCTTTTTCTTTTTTTTTTTAGTGGTTGTGGATTGAGCTCACTGAATGTGAGCCTGACTGTGGAGGGGCTTAGAGAAGTCTGTAGTTTGACCTGAAATTAAGTTTTAAAACAAAGACAAAATTTTCAAAAGAAACATGAAACACATACATGGATCAGCGTTTCACTCTAAGATCAATAATATGCATTTACAAAATAGTTAGGGTGATTTTTTTATTTCGTGCTGACTTTAAAGTGCTGCCTAATTGCCTTTTTTTCTTCACTGATGAAAGTGTGAAAGCAGCTCACTGCTCGACTTTCAGGACTCAGAGCTTTGGCCCTGCTTGTGGGCTAAAGTAAACGCCACACTGGAAAACACAACACCCCAGAGTTGCCTTTTTTCTCCGAATGGTACAACATCAAGAGAACATTCACTTATTTCTATATTGCAGCTTTAATGTAATAGTAATGTAATAACATAAATTTATCTCTCTGTTCTCTCACAGGTCTGTATGTCTTCCTCTCTCTCGCTTTATTGGTTTTCTCCAGCGATTCGTATAACTGTGTGGCTCTCCTGTCGGATAACTCCACAAACTGCTCCTCTGCCCTCAGCCACCTTCTCACCACCAGTTGGTTAGCTTCAAACATTGCCTTTAAGTCTTACTAATGGTGTCAAACAGTTTTTCACAGTTCGTTTTTATATAAGTGTTTATTTGAAGTGCATCTCTCAAGTGCAGGTTTTTCTCTTTTTATAGTGCTGCATTGCTTGAGCACAGTATTTTCTGGGGTGACTACTCAGAAGTAAGCAGCCTATCAGTGATGAGCTGTCAACTTCTCTGCATCCCCTTCTCTCTAGAGTTACCCCTAGAAAAACTTCTTTCTGTTCTCAGATCGTATCAAAGCTCAAATATTGTGGCTGGTTTAGTTCAGGTATGGTTTTATAAAATTTTCAGTATTTAAGTATTTCAGACGGCTGATGTGTCGGTCCAATTGAATATCGAAAATGTAATTGTCTTTTGTATTTTTTTGCTGACTTGTCTTCTTGTTCAGATGATTCAAACTCTTCCTGTTGCCCTGGTGGAGCTTCCACTGTGTCTTCTGAATCGTCTACTGCTATCTGACCCGCAGCACACCGCTCCATCCCTTATCACTGCAGCCCAGGCCTGCTCTTTCCTCCCTTACAGCACTGACTACTCAGACAATGGAGCAGACCACACTCAGAATCAACTTAACCACTTCGGGAATGGTGTGGAGCAATTTAAGAGCAATGGAATCGCAAAGAAAACCAAGATAGATCATATCAAAGGTGACAACAAATCAAAGAAGAGGTTAGAGCGGCTCAAAGGCAATGTAGATGCATCTAAGGAAAAAAATGATTCTATAAAGACTGAGAACAGCAGAGACGTCCAACCAAAAACCAAAATATATCCACAGAAGAGCATGGACCATCTAAGAGCTGAAATAGAGCAGCAGAGCAGTTGTATCGAGGAGCTCATGGACAGTTTAGAAATCCATGGCAGTTCTGTAGGGCGTCTCCAATATCTCTCATCTCAGCAAGGGTGCAGCATCAGCTGGCTTATAGACAGTCTTGAGGAGTTAAGAGGTTGTGATGACCCCAAGGTCTCCACGGCTAAAATTCGATCCTCACCAGAAGAGGTGAGAACTGCAGGTTCTCTGTTGGTTGTATTGCTACAAAGTGAACTTCTCAGTGGGTGCGCAGTGGAACTCCTTATCCTTCTCTCTCAACTAACACATCATCTCACCCATCAGTCTTCCTTCTTTCTTCCTGTCAAAACCACCCAACTGCAGTTTGCATTGCACCACCGAGATGATGGAATCCGAACGGCCTGCTGTGGCTTACTGGGCCACCTGGGCTCAGGTGTCAGGCAGGTCATCAGTGAATCAAAGTTTGACTTATTCCAGGAGCTGTTAGGTTGCTTGTGCGATCCTGCTCCATCCGTTCGTAGGGCAGCTTGCAAGGCGGTGGGAAACTGGCTGAGTGCAATGGGAAAAAATTATCTAACTATTTCCAATAAAGGATTCAAATATACGACTGACATGAATGCCTTGTCGGTACAAGAAAAATTGAAGAGGAAACCAGCAATGGAAGGCATCAGTCATAGTGAGAGATACGTATTGATGGAGCTGGCCGTAGGAGCTGCTCGTCCCCTCGTGTCTCTGCTGTCAGATGCTGATAATGTCATTCGACAGCAATGCTGTGGGGCCTTGGGTAACCTGGCTGCTTTTGGCGGAGGGGATGGAGCACTTCTCAATGCAGATGCTCCAGGCTTGATTCTCCAAACTGCATGTAATGATTCCCATCATGCAGTGCGACGGGCGGCTGTGGCCACTCTGCGTGTGTTTAGCCAACAAAACACATTACTGCAGGTAAGAGCAGTGTGAATCAGTTATGCGTAATATATTTAGATGTTTGGCGTATATATTTGTGGTGTACATTACACTTCCATAAAATATATAGTTGTGCAAAGAGTGCTGTTCTTGGTGAATTGTATTTAAATACTGAAAAAAATAATAATATAGAGCTGATTTTGTGCTGTATTGCATCATTTTGACAACTGTGCAGAAAAAATTGAAAGACAGACAAAGCAGGTTAAAAAAAAAAATCCTTACTGTCATTTTCACATTTTCCCCTTCCTTTCCTGAGCTCTGAGGTTTCTAGATGCAGGAAGAAAACTCTGTCGCACATCCCAAAGCTCTTTATTTCAGAGGGATTATCAATGGCTTGTCAGCAAGTTGGACGGGTCCGATGAAGGAAAAACATAAACATCAGCCTTATAGTTTGTGTGTAAGAGACAGGATGTAATTTCACATTATTTAAATATGGATTGCTGGCTGCTTCTGTGGCTGGGAAAGCTTTCTTTTTGTCTGTATTTATTTGATCTGTGATCAAAAGAGTTTGACAGAAATTGAATCTATGTGTTTTGAGAAAATGGCAGTAACTCAAAAACATTGCATCTTACATTTAAATGTACATTTAGTATATCAAATGTACGTTTTTTGTTTTATTCAGCAACAAATGTTTGCATTTTTGATACGTTATATTTAAGACTGCTGAAGTTTAAGACTGCGCTTTTTTCTGTATATAATGACTAAACTGCACTTGTAATTTTAAGAATATTTTGCAACCTTAATTGTTTGTATTTATTATTTGCAATTATTTTATAGAAATTAAGCCCTGCGCAAAAACAATAAATAAATTGTATCTATGTATCGAAGAATTTGGTGAAGTGTTTCCTAAAGGATATACTGTAATGTCGTAAAAGTAGCCTACGTCTTTACGGGGGAAATAAATGTGAAATCCGGTTTTCATTAGACACATTCTTATCTTGTTGTTTCCATTATACAAATGCTTAATTACGCCTACATGAATAAATAGAATTGCATAAAATATGTCTGATGTGTGATTTTTACTTTCGCTTTTTTGTCCTGACTTGACAAATCGTCTTACCCTGTCAGTTTAAAAAAAATGTTTTTTCTAAGATCGGTGTTTTATCTGAGATGGCTCGACATACCACATCCAGACGTTTAACTTTTCAAACGTGTTTGTCAGAAGAAAAGCATTTAGACGTGTATCCGAGCTACGCAACCTCCTAACATTTGTTTTAGGAAAAATGATTTGATATAAATTATAAAACAGAATTATTATTATTTCAAATAGGCCTACATATAAAAGAAACTTACCCGTGACAAATCTGATTTTTTAACAGACGTGAAACTTACTAAACGAACACTAGCCTGTAGTGTCGGCTAAATCAGGCCTAAAGTTTAAGCGCAGTCTGCGCAGATTTTCATTTCTTTCTTCTTTTTTTTAACCCAGTTGTAAGAACCCTTAAAACACATTCACTTTAAAGATACTTAGAAAGACTGGTACATTTAAAATAATTGGGGGAAAGGGAAAAGTGAATTGTAGCATGTGAATCAAATTAATTAGAATAGTTTTTATAGGCTATGTGATTATTTAGGCTACACATGTCCTGTGAAATGACACTCGCTTGTTGTTCTTAACACTCAAACACAAAAATATTTAATGGTTATACTTTAAATTAGTGACCCATACGAGCTGTCTGATGATTTGTGATCATGTTTCCGCCTCAGTCTGTGTATGAAAAAGACGAACATAAAGAATACATTTAAACAGGCTACTGTTTAGTAAAAGTAAGAGGAGCATATTGAACAATAAACACTAGGGTTGACCGGTGTTCGGAAACCATAAATAACCGGAACCCTTAAAATGGCCTCGAAATAAATATGAATGAATCAACAGCTACACAGAAATACGACTTTTCACAGGAATAAATATAAATATATATATATAATCCCTATTTTCTGCTCCTTGTACATTTGGTTCCGTTTTTTGTTTTTTTTTACGTGAATGTTTACTAATCCAAAACTACTATCATGTAACAAAAAGAAGTGAAATCTACAAACGTCTCGATATTTAGACATCCTACTTTGCCTATAATAATCGTGTTAGACTATTCTTTATTCTTTTTCTCCCTCACACACACATAGCATAACTGACACTCTGTGGAAATCATTTGAGTTTCCTTTTCCTCCACATCGTGCATTAGTGAGGAATGAGGATAGGGAATAGCATTGCTCATTATATTTGGCGTTCAAAGCTGTAAACAATTTTCCGGCCAAACAAGGGATAAACTCCGTTTATCCGTTAAACTCAAGGTCTACCGATTAAGCTCTAAAAATCTCACACGAAGCCATCATCGCCAAAATGCACTGCTGCTGACACAAATCACTTTATTTGAATTCAATGAAATAACAGGAAACACAAAGTATTTAATCGGAGACGATACATCGAAAAGCCTCGTACAAAATGACTAGTCTTAGTATTATAGCTGGTGTAAACTCTTGGAAATCGTGTGCCTTCATTTTGGGTAGTTAAAAAAAAGGAAAAGAAAATTCTCAACTTCATAAAATGACCGTACAACACAGCGCATAATTAGCTATATCATAAACATGATTGTATACCGCCAAGGAAAGCATATTTTAATTTGATATGCTAAGCTCTCTCAGTATCAAGGTTGTCTATTTAGAGGAATTAAATTATATTTGTAATATTGCTACATAGTAAGGTACACAACCACACAAAATATAATAAAATGGCATAAAAGAAACAAATAGAAAGAAAAAAAGAGGAACTAATCAAAGCCTGATTTGCAGTTGATGTCTTTGATATTGTTGTAATTGTGATTAATGCATGTCTCCTATTCGAGCAAGTAGAAAATCAGAGTCACTAAACAGGTAACCAGAATTAACTCCTGAAAGTGACTAAATTGTAAACCAGAAAATCATAATATTTGTCAAGGATTGTGCATGATTGCAAATGCAATAAATAAATAAATAAAAATCATAACTTTAGTCATTTACATTATTGACGAAATATTGCTAAGAAGCTGGGAAGTCTGCAATTCTAAAGCCACCACAATCATTTCAGTGATTATTAAAAAAGCCATATCACTACAAAGATTTTACTTTCTGTCCCCCAACACACACTTGTACATTAGAGCAAACAAGCTTTATAAAATCACAAACCCTGATTGTAGTCGCAATAACAGCAGAGACATTGGGCCAAACAGTAGTTTGTGAATCAAATGCCACTCCTTCACCTCTAATGAAACGTGGTAGCCAAGAGAATATAAAATAGGACTTCTTAAGCAAGAAAGACGTTTGCTGTAACATGTCATTCAGACGAAAGAAAAACAAACATTCTTTATAAAGAGCCATGAAATCTTCAGCATGCAAGAACAAAAATACATGGAATCAACACACATAACATTATTAGGCAGTGCCATATCTTCAGCATTGAGTTACAAACTGACATACCTCCATGACTTTGGACATAAATCGTATACCTGAGCTGCAGGACTAATCTAAAATTGGGGATTCAAAAACACATCATCAGGTTCATTATTCCTGAGGGAAATTTATTTTGAGAAGCGCTTCCCCTGAAACTCGATGTATAAGAAACAGATTGCTTTTACTATCAGTGCTCATTCCTTAATTAATATATGGAAGGAAAAAGGGAACTACCAATGTTGTACTGATTTTACATCATTAGTATTAGTACCATAAATGTTGAAACTGCTAATAAATAAATATAAAAGAAAAAGCAGCCTCTGTATAAATTAAAATCAGTGCAGGTCATATGTGGAACTTATGATATTACCTTACGGCCTTTTCTAAATAAATGAAGATGTGTTTGATTTGATCTTGCGTTATTCAGTTGTCAATCCTGGACAGTAAACGCTCTGTCGATAAAAGCTCATTTACCAGAAGATGAGCCGTCAAGCCACTCTTGAGAAACATAAGAGAAAACAATAAAAAACATCTGTCATTACAGTCAAAGACATAATCACAGTGCATATTGACTGATTTGGAGTTATTTCTGAGAAAGTGGATGTCTGTGCTGCAGCTGTTGATGGACTTTGTCAGTTTGTAACGAAAATTAAATGACTGAGTAACGTGCAATAGTACAACCTCCACCACATCCTAAAAAAAGACACATTCAGTCAGAAAACAACTCAAATCTTCATTGCCTTTCAGACTGCTAACAATTCTACTTGCAGGACCATTGTCAGGTGGTCGAGCTTTTGGTCAGGCGCTGGTTTCCTGTTTGAGGCGTTGGCTGCGGGCCTTGTACACCTCAATCAGGAGGTCTTTCACGTACTGGATCTCCCGCTCCACCGATTCTGCCTTGTCCCGTAGCTCACGGTTTCTACCCTCCAGACCATGAAGCTGTTCCTCCAATGTGTCCAACTCCTCTCGCTTCCTTTGGCGATACCTGTTAAAAAAGATTAATAAAGAAGAAAGTCAGTTTTACTTACAGAAGATGTGGTCTTTTAAATCCCACAAGCAGCTACTTTGTAATGCCTGCAGGGTACAATTTTGCCTCTGTAAAGTATTTTGTACTTTCATGACTAAGTGTGACTTCAACTCTAAAATCTAAAATACAATTGACACCACTGTGATTCTGAAAATACCTGTGAGCTGCAGTCTTGTTCTGGTCTCTCTTCTTCTGTTTGCGTTCACCATGGTTCACTTCAATTAGTGGCACCTCTAGGTCTGCTTTCACAATGCAGGGGTCTTCTTTCAGCACACAGACTCCTCTGGCACAAGGGGACCCCATTTCAGGTCCGTGGCAGTCACCGCTCGGGCAGTCAGGGCTTTGGCCTTCGAGAAAGCTACAGTGGAAGTTATGTTGCCGGTTGATCTCAGCGCTCTCCGCCTTCACTGGGTCATTGATGGCCCCAAGGAAGCTGTGGTAGGCCTCTTCTTGGGATGAACTTTGGAGGAAACAGCTTTCGTTGGGCTCGGACTTCCAGGGGATGCTGGCCTTCACATCGCTAGCACCATTCTTGGCTTCACTCATCATCTCCATCTCCGCACTTCCTCCTATGCCGCTTAAATTGACTTCTCTGATGCCGTACATCATCATTTCATCTTTCTTGTGGGGAATTTGAACAGATCCACTAAAGTTGTACCCGCCGCTGCTGCTGGACTTGCTTGCGCCAACGGCCTCTTCCGTGTAGCGGCAGGTCTTCTCCTCTTTGGGTAAAATGGCACACCTCCTGATCTCCACCGCACTGCCTAGGCAGTAGCCTTTGCCTACCACCCGTTCATCTTCAGCACAGCTGTAGCTCCCACCAGGTGCAACAGCTGAGTTACCTGAGGAATTTCCTTTGGAACTCCAGATGCTACTCTCGTAGCTGTCACCCACCCTCACGCCATCGGAAACTCTCTTGCGGCTGCAGACGTTGCTGTTGGGGCGGCTGCAACTGTAAGGGGCATGTCTAGGAATCTTGGAACGGCCAATGGGACCCCCACAAAAGCTCAGCAAGTCAAGTTCCCCAGTTGCCAGGGTAACAAGTAGAGGGCTGGATTCGGATTGGTTGGAAGTAGAATATGATGCGTAGGGCAACTGGTAATACGACGGTGGACCAACTGCCGATGGACCCTTGTCGCATTTGCCCAGTTTGGAGGCTTTTTCTGGGAGTGGCTCAGACAGGAAGTAATCCTCCAGCTGAGCAAGCTCCTCTTGCAGCAGAGAGGTCATGACCTCCAAATCTGAGGGCACCTGGATGTCATGCTGGAGGGGCGAGGGGGGAAGGGATGCATTGGGGGAGGGAGAGGAGTGAGGGGTTGGGAGGTAAGAGGAGAAATCTACTTCTTCCGTCATCCAGTCACTAAGACCATCACCTATGGGGAAAACAGAGGTCAGCATGTTAATCACTGGCCTAGAGATCCAATGTAACACGATTATTTAAACCAAATAAACTATTCAAGCAGTATTTTAACAAACCGTTTAAAAAAAATACAAATCGCATCTCAGTGTGCTTACTAATTCCAAAATGCGAAACGTAGCATTAAACTAGCATGTTATCTACAAATAATATAAAATAGATCCACGTTGGTAGTTTTACTCACTGTTCAAGGAGAACGAAATGTGCTGCAGTGCGGTGCCCACCTGAAACTGGGAAAAATAAAAAACTGTTTTCACTGCAACTCACCAATTAAGTGCTGGTTCTCCTCTGGCCCCTCCCCTCTGCGCCCCTCCGATTGGCTGTGGTTAGCCTGTGGGTGAGAGAGAGTGAGGGGGTCTGCCGGGGAGACGAGTAGAGTCTTCCAAATGGGTGCTGACATTGTCATCATCCTGTCGGTTGGTCCTACGATTCAAATGTCCGAGCTTACAGTGCACGATAGTGAAGTTTGAGAGTTGAGCCACAGAAAACAGGGCTTGGTGTGCATTATGAAACCTACAAAAAAAAAAAAAAAAAAAAGAGGGAAAATATGATGAGGGACGATGGGTTATAACACATTGCTTATGGAGATTTAGGTGTATATGTTAAGGAGATGACACTATCACACCAACTGTGATTATTCAGTTACTAAAGTAGGATGGAGGAAAGGAGGGGGGAAAAATCATTACGTCGTAGTTGGTGGGACTTTCCATTATAAACTTATCCTGGCTCTCCTAAAATATCTAAAAATATCTCCAACTGAACATAAATCCATATTTTTATAGTGTTAACAATGAGCGATACAGTGCAAACTAAGTAAAATAACTACAACCCTCCCATTTCGCTACAGCATCAGCAAAGACACACTTGTGATTAGCGAGGGACCAATTTAGAAAACTACCACTATTCCATCCATCAAAGTCCCCTGTGCCCACTTAGGGGAGTTCCACTGAGATCCAAGAAAACCAGGCAAATGCTCTGCTGGTGGGAACTTTATTAGCAGCCTAAATATACAAGACACACTCAAATGTAAAGCTTCTTCGGATCATATTTTGGACCCTGCCAATAATAAATCACAATATCAAGAACTTTTAAAAACTTTATCATTTTAATATATTTAGTGCTGATTTCTACAGTTACCTGGTCTACTGTCTGTCTGTATGATGCAACCTAAGCTGCCTCCAAATGTTCTTACAACCTTTGCGCCTATACTCAAGTCCAGTTTGTTTAGTCTAAGGTCAGACACTGACAAACATTTTATACTGACTGAGGCTACTTTGAAAATGGCAAAGAGCAGAAACAAAGCTTTTTTTCCCCTTCTCTTTTTCTTCTGCAATCAAGCATTCTAAGTCATTTCTAGCAGTATGGCAGGTGCAGACGTCTCTGAACTGGATGTCTGAACTTGGCCAGCACGTGGGTTACAATCTATGACGTAATGCGAAAGCAAAACAGCAAATCTTCGTGAGAGCTTTAAAAAACGACACATGCTTTTTAGCAAAACGGCAATTTCTAAAAGAACAAACACCGTCCGCTGCATGCAACATGCAACTATTCATTAAACTGGCAGACATGGATGTCAAAAGGGGGGAAAATGAAAGAAATGACAGAAGAGCCTGTGTAGCCTCATCTGTTTAATATAGCTAATCACTATATAAAAAGCTGTTAGACAAACAAGTGTCACGCCAAAGTGCGTAAAGAATGGAATGTCTGTCAAAATAAATTGAACGTGAAAATATTCATTAACTAGGTAAGACTGATTATTCTGAGATCATTCCTAATGTTGCAAAAACTGTGTAGCAACGACTGAAAGAGCTTAAGGAGTTTCTGAAACTTTTCCCAATAAGCAAGACACTGTGCATAAAACCTCGCCTGAAGCACTGTTACAAGTGACAACACGCTCAACAACACTTAAACAAAAGCGATACACCTATAAAGTACAAAGCCAAGAGACAAAACAACAAAAGCATGAACAAAAGCAAAACAAAAAAAAGTAATAAGTTGTACTTACTCCATTCTTGCTTAATTTTTTTGGGCTTAGGGTGCGTTGCAAAAGCAAAGCACGGCGTTTCTTTAGGATCGAAGTCTCTAGTAAATTAAAAAGCCATGTCTCCTTCGGAGTGTATAGGACTGAAGTGCTGTTGGTCTTGCTTTGTTGTGATGGAGTTGATGACTGAGAATCGGCTAATTGAGTCAACGCATCAGGTCACCCACACCTAGCAACCAGCTGCGTCACGCGGTCAGCCCCCAGTGCTATAGATCCCTCCGCCCTATGGATGCAGTGGTCCAGACAATTTCACACTTCGGCCCGGTGTAACCGCCCACAAGAATTAGGAATCACTTTCTCAACGACTTCCGAGAAAACACAAAATCCCGCTAGCACGTTCCTTAACTTAAAAACGAGAGGAGAATATGTAATGAAAGCGGTTGGTCACGAGAGTTTGGATGATTATCATACAGCTGCAGTATCTGGTAGTACATAAAATATTCACATCATAACACGCATAGCACACACTGCCGTTCAAATATGTATTGTTTCACGGGGACTACTTGATTTCTTCTAGCGAGGAAGAACACTTTCTGCTACCCAGGAGATACGTGGCTGTTGTTGCAGGTTAGTTGCATCAGCGCTTCGAGCTGCTAGCAGATTCGCTGGACGGACCGAATCTGCCGTGCAGCGATTGGCTGAAGAGGAACTGTTGTGTTCTCTCATTGGCTGCCGCCAGAGAGACGTTGCTTCCCAGTGGTCTTCGGGTTTCCACTCTCCGTGCACATGTTTCACGTAAACATCCCGAGAGCAAATTCTGAAAGTGGTTAAACTTTCATGTCGCGGAAGGGCAGTTAACGGAACTTTACTGACAAAACATTGTAGCGTTAGTTGAGGCATTTATTGACACGCGTTTTGGACGCTTTCCGCTTAAAACGGTGTGCTTAGCGGTTCAGTTGGCTTGTGCTAATCTCTGTCAAATATTCTATTTTGATTTTCATTTAGACCGAAGGGTGATTAAATTGTGTAATCTAACGTTACATACTGATAATATATGCTTACATTTGATAAAGCGGACAACTGGCTTAGATTTGCTCAGATTTATTATTTTATTTAACAAAACCGATAGCTTATTTACATGTTCCCTTCATTAACCGACACTACATGTACTCAGAAGAGATGTAAAAAGTATATAACAGTGTGAAATGAACTCTATTTAGTTCTACTGAATATTCTAATGGAGTGCGTGTAACAGGTGGCGTCTTTATTTCCATTTCAGCATCAGCATTTCTATAGCTGCCCTTGGGAGAAGCGGCTGTTAAATTCTGCGAAACACAAACACTATCTAGAGGGAGAAAGGAGGTGGTTTTTTTTTTATTGTTTGTTTTATTTTTTTTGTCTATTCTTTATTTAATTAGGAAGAATTATGCTGAGTTATTCAAGTCATGCGCGGTCACAGTGAGGCGAGACAAATTCCCCTCAAACTCACAAGTACAGCTCGTTTAATTCCCGTTGATAACGGTTTTTCAAAGAATCAGGCTTTGTTTCCCCCCTCAGCAAATCCTAAAGCTGATTGAAGGAGCTATGTCTTCCTGTTGCTATAGTAATAGCGAACACTGCCCCCTATTTTAGACGTGTTGTCTGGTTGCTGTTGCCATGGGATTTGCAACGAGCGCTCTCGCTCCCTCTTTCGGCCCGTGTTTTTCAGTTTTGTCTCCGCTGAATTTAAACGACTTTCACTGAAAAGTTACTTAGCTACGTCTTAAACATAATTGCAACAAGTGTCTTTGATTGATCGGTTTCATTGAAATCGCTTTTTTTTTGCTGTACTGTGCCTTCATAGTCTATAGACCTCATAAGAGTCTATAGAGTTGAGTTGCCACAGATAGTTTTTGTTTTTTATTATGAAACTTAGCTTTTCGGTTTTTGAGGGGATATGTAATGAAAGAAGGGCTAAACATCTTGCAAAAACACAAAAAAGTCAACAGAGAGAGAGAAAAGTGTAAGACTGTCAGGTGGAATATTCCGCAGCTTTTGGCAGAAGCTAACGTCTTCCTCGACCGAGGAGAAACTGATTTTATTTACACTTAATAGCCCTGCGTGAACCAAGATGACACTTGCTTTCTCGAGGAGCAGTCAGAGAGCGACGGGATCAAAGAGGGGCTTCTGAAGGATACTGTGATACTGTAATTCCTCTTGTGAGTCGGCTCAGCCTCGCAGTTGTAGAAGTGAGGCCTGATGCAATCTTCGTGACCGGAGTCGTAACGTTGAAGAGACTGAGATAATAATGGTTGTTGAAATGTGGGATCTCTCCCAGGAAAGCGCTGACTCTCCCAACTCGCCGTGTCTTAATTGGTCCGTGGGGGCGCCCTGTTTGCGCAAAGCGTGAGAGAAAGTCAGCAGTACTCTCTCTCTCTCTCTCTCTCTCTCTCTCTCTCTCTCTCTCTCTCAATTCAATTCAATATGTGCTATATTGGCATGACAATTGTTACAATGTATTGCCAAAGCATAGTGTTTACATTGAATCTAAAACAGATATGTGTTATATATATTATATATATATATATATATATATATATATATATATATATATATATATTATATATATATATATACACACACTGAACAAAATTATAAACAAAATTATAATTGTTTTTGCCCCCATTTTTCATGAGCTGAACTCAAAGATCCTAAGACTTTTTCTATGTACACAAAAGGCTTATTCCGCTCAAATATTGTTCATAAATCTGTCTAAATCTGTGTTAGTGAGCACTTCTCCTTTGCCGAGATAATCCATCCACCTCACAGGTGTTTAATTTTTATGTGATGTTTTGAATTAATTATTGTTGTTGATTTTTGCCTTAGGCTGGCCACAATAAAAGACCACTCTAAAATGTGCAGTTTTACTGTATTGGGGGTTCGAAAACCAGTCAGGATCTGGTGTGACCACCATTTGCCTCAAGCAGTGCAACACATCTCCTTCACATAGAGTTGATCAGGTTGCTGATTGTGGCCTGTGGAATGTTGGTCCACTCCTCTTCAATGGCTGTGCGAAGTTGCTGGATATTGGCAGGAACTGGAACACGCTGTCGTATATATGCCAATCCAGGGCATCCCAAACATGCTCAATGGGTGACATGTCCAGTGAGTATGCTGGCCATGCAAGAACTGAGATGTTTTCAGCTTCTAGGAATTGTGTACAGATCCTTGCAACATGAGGCCGTGCATTATCATGCTGCAACATGAGGTGATGGTTGTGGATGAATAGCACAACAATGGGCCTCAGGATCTCGTCACACTATCTCTGTGCATTCATAATGCCATCAATAAAATGCACCTGTGTTTGTTGTCCATAACATACACCTGCCCATACCATAACCCCACCGCCACCATGGGCCACTTGATTCACAACGTTGACATCAGCAACAAACCGCTCACCCACACAACGCCATACACGGTATCTGCCATCTGCCCTGTACAGTGAAAACCGGGATTCATCCGTGAAGAGAACACCTCTCCAAAGTGCCAGACGCCATCGAATGTGAGCATTTGCCCACTCAAGTCGGTTACGATGACGAACTGCAGTCAGGTCGAGACCCCAATGAGGATGACGAGCATGCAGATGAGCTTCCTTGAGACGGTTTCTGACAGTTTGTGCAGAAATTCTTTGGTTATGCAAACCGATTGTTGCAGCAGCTGTCTGGGTGGCTGGTCTCAGACGATCGTGGAGGTGAAGATGCTGGATGTGGAGGTCCTGGGCTGGTGTGGTTACATGTGGTCTGCGGTTGTGAGGCCGGTTGGATGTACTGCCAAATTCTCTGAAACGCCTTTGGAGACGGCTTATGGTAGAGAAATGAACATTAAATTCACGGGCAACAGCTCTGGTGGACATTCCTGCAGTCAGCATGCCAATTACACGCTCCCTCAAAACTTGTGGCATTGTGCTGTGATAAAACTGCACATTTTAGAGTGGCCTTTTATTGTGGCCAGTCTTAGGCACACCTGTGCAATAATCATGCTGTCTAATCAGCATCCTGATATGCCACACTTGTGAGGTGGATGGATTATCTCGACAAAGGAGAAGTGCTCAATAACACAGATTTAGACAGATTTGTTAACAATATTTGAGAGAAATAGGCCTTTTGTGTACATAGAAAAAGTCTTAGATCTTTCAGTTCAGCTCATGAAAAATGGGGGCAAAAATTAAAGTGTTGCGTTTATAATTTTGTTCAGTGTATATATATATAAAATAGAACAAATCAACATTTATTATTCTATGAACAATTTAAAATTCAGTGGCGTGTGTGTGTGTGTGGGCGCATCACTGATTTGTTGACTCCTCCCTGTTTTTGTATCTTGCTGCTAAAAAGGTACAATCTTGTTTTTCACCTAATAAATATTGAAGTTGTGTTTTATTGTTTAACATTTTGAAGTCAGGGAAAAGTGTTTCAAATTTTGGATAAAATGTCTTTCTAATGTCTTGATAGTTTGGGCAACTGGTGAGGAAGTGTTGCTGTCTCCACTTTCTCCATGGGTACAGTATGGGCAGATGCGGCTCTCTTTGGGCAGCCAGTGCTGTCGATATCTGTCCATCTCTATAGTCAGAGTATGATTGCTCAGTCTGTACCTCGTCATTTGTCTTCTTAATTTACAGTTCTTCACTGTACTCAGGTAATCTGCAGTTGTGTAATCTCTATTTAGGGCCAAATAACATTCAAGTTTACTTTGTTTTTCTGTTGTTTCAGTCCAATAAGTTTTCTTTTTGTGCTTTCATAATTTGGTTGGGCTGAATTT
Organism: Cyprinus carpio; assembly: GCF_018340385.1. Classification (NCBI taxonomy): domain Eukaryota; kingdom Metazoa; phylum Chordata; class Actinopteri; order Cypriniformes; family Cyprinidae; genus Cyprinus; species Cyprinus carpio. The sequence continues at coordinate 17,472,928 of NC_056576.1, forward strand.
TGAGGATGAATATTTCAGTGTCCTGATGCTGGATGTTGTTAGTCATGTTAGTTTGTTTTTGGAGCTTCAGGACCATCTGAATCAGGGGGCTTTTTTTCATGGTTCACTTCATGGATTTTACGGGCCTTAAAATGGTAAGAGTTGGGGTCGCTCATTTTTAGGTGTTTCCAAAATTTGATGGCTCTTTTCTCAATGCGTATTAATAGAGGGTATTGGCCTAATTCTGCCCCGCATGTGTTGTTCGTAGTGTTCCTCTGTACTCTGAGGATTCTCTCTCTCTATCTCGCACCTCAGCCACAGACTGCTTCAGTGCTACTGGAGGCCATCATACTTGAGTTTCTGTTTGTATTGAGATTTTTCCACCTTAAATAGCTGATGTTGCAAATAGAGATGCAGGTCCAGGCCGTGGCGTTAATTAATCACAGCTTTTGAGGATTAAAAACGCTGCTTGTAGTGATAAATCTGGTCCCTTCCATAAATCCAGCTGTCCATAGGTGGAACAATTAAAATAAGCTCAAACATGCAGTTTTAGGATGCATATGCCTTAATCGATAAATACTATTAAAAGCAAATCTAATGTTTTCATGTTTGTTTATTTCTTTCATTTACTTTGTTTTCGCTTTTTTAAAGCCCTCTCTGGCACTCTGTATGTTAGTCGGAAAATAAGGAGTGGGTGAGAGAGCAAACGCAGCATGCCAAGTTCATGTATAGCACACATTAGTAACAGTTACATCACAATTTCATCACCATCTTCTTCTGAATTCATTGTTGTCTTTTTCGTTTCAAGTTTCGATTACTTGCGATAACTTTTTTTTATACAACATCCAACAGGAATCATCTAGTAGAAATCTTAGCAAAAATTAAAACTACTCTTATTTCCCACCGTGTCGTGGGAATAGGGATAACATTTCAACAGGTTTCAAGAGGTTTGACGACCCCTCCCCACAAAACACACCCTATTTAGAATAACAAACTTGCAAGAGAAAGATAATGTGACTAACAACCTGTGTTGCATGGAGTGAACTAAACGCAGTAATTTCACTGACTGTTCCTTTGAGAGCGCGAGGCAGCGATAAAGTTGTTTGATTTTGAGAAAGTGCATTTGTCTCGAGCTTCCCGCGGGATGCCGCTGTCTGGGGTGCGTCTCTCAACTCAAACAAAAATACGAGCCACTCAAGTACAAACTCAAGGATTTGAGTTTCCCCCATCCCCTAACCCCTCCACCCTTCGTGTATTCTTAATTTTTCTGAATGGATATTATTGACGTTTATGTGACTTTGCATTTGTAAACAGCGAAAGCTCCAGCGTGTGTCTGAGCTTCTGTGTGAAGATGCGCGCGGTTCTCATGGTTGGATTAGGTCGGTTGATCACGGCTTCAAAGTGGAGGGCTCTCGATTCCCGAGTGGCTCCACTCAAATGTCTCCGAGTTGATCTTCACCACCGGCTCAACAGTTGATCATGTCAGCTCAGTCCCTAGTGATTTTAAGGCACAAACTTTCCCCTTTTGCTTTGATATGCGAGACTTCAACTGCTCTTTGAAACTCAAAGACCTTATAGGTTTAATTAGCGTCTTTGTTGTTTGTTTACACGTTCCATTTTTGAATTAAATGTGTTGTTAAAAATTAGCGTGCCGTTCTTTGCATATATTATCTTTATTAGGTTGGTTCCTTTTGCTTTTAAGTTGCTTAATTTTAAAATGAGATGAATTAGCATCAAGTGATAAATTAATTGCTGGTGGAGACAGATGGCATCATTATAACGCTGATGACATTTGTAGCTGCATTTAACTGTTATGGTAATGAATGGGTGCGAGGCAGAGAAGAAAACAAGCTCAGGGCCCCGGGGCCTCAGCAGAACAGAGCGGAACGCAGATCCAGCCCTCGCATCTGGAGCATGAAAACACGCTCTGAGGCGGTGAAACGTGACGAGTTGCGCCCTCTACCGGACACACGGGGAAAACCAACCGCTTGACGAGCGAGCGTTCAGTTTATTCTCCAGACATAATTCCTTAAACAGAGAAATACAAAAAGAGTTTTAAACTGAAATGGTTTCTTTGTCGGAGTTAAAAAAATTGACCTTTTTCCCCCATCTTTAAACTTTGTTTATACTGTGGGACTGTCTTTGGAAATTCCATGTCCATTCACAGAAACAGTTGAAACTGATGTCTGGTTTAAGTGTGTTCTGCGGTTACAGCGAGGAGTCATTTATAACTGAACCCTCACATTACTGACAATACATGCATGCGGAACTGACCTCCTGGAGTCATTTTTTTTTTTTTTTTATGACTCCAAAAGGTTTTGTCTGTTAGGCAAATATGGCACTGGCTATGGCATAATGGTTTGTGCAATGTGAGTGATATAATTTTAGGTACAAGATATAGTGAGAGGATCTTATTTTGAGGATCATGTAAATGCATGGATCAATATGGTTATACCAATATGATTATATATTTTATCTGGGAACCTTATATACAGGATTTGTTAAGGTAGACCAGGGCTTGTTATAACACAGGGAAGTTGTCACAAAGGTTATATGTCAATAACTATAACATTTTGAGGTCAAAATGTCTATGAATTTTCCAAACCATTTTTTAAAATGTAAAAAATTAAAATAAATAATATTTTAGTTACATCAGCTTGGTAAACAAATGAACAAAATAAAACCACACTGAGATAAATTCAGGAGTCAACTATGTAATAATGCAGTTATATACACTTATACAATTTAATAATTACAATATTTGTTGTCCAAAACCTATATATATATATATATATATATATTAATACTATATATAAATATTTGTTGTCCAAAACCTATATATATATATATATATATTTTTTTTTTTTGTACGTTACCATTTCCCTTTTTGCATTTTCATTAATTGTTTTGTAACAGTTGTTTACATTTTGTCCCACTACTTGCATTCAATAAGCTGCATTTTTTTCTCCTTGGTGGAAATGGCCAAACATTTTGCAGTCAGGACTTTAGCATTTGTGTCTATGCAAAAATGTACTTTTAAAAATAATCAGTACCTGAGAAATATTCATTGAAATAAAAGGTGTGACAGCTTGCTCTGCTCTCCCCTGTATGAGCACAAGAAAACCATAACTTTTGTTAGACTTTTTTATTTGCCTCAGAGTATATGCTACTTGTTTCTTTCAAATGAAAAAAAAAAGCTAATATTTAGAAATACATTATTAGTGTTATAACACTGAATTATCAAAAGTTCACACTGTTCTTCTCATTAATTTAGAGGATGTTCAAAAGGATATCAATAATCTGAATAGCACAACACACAAAATATCTGATTATAAATCATAATGGCATATTTTAAAACCCTGAAATAAAAGATGTGCAAGTCAGAGTACACATATCAACATGGGTGAAGCTTTGGCAAGACAAAACATGTTGGTGCAAAAGTACCAAGATCTTGAAGACAAAAATATTTACTGCAATGGTCCCCCATCAAATACTCTTGTATGATCAAGTTACAAATCAGGAAACAGGCATACGGTTTTTAGTTACATGTCTGAGCACCTGAGCCATTTGTTTAATAATCTTTGCAGCAAAAAACATTATATATATATATATGTGAAATTGTCTTGTATGATCTATATATATAATAATCTTTGCAGCAAAAAACAACAACACATGAATTGCAGTAAAATATCTTTCATAGCATTTCAAACTGTGAATGCTGCCTTTCCTCCTAAAAGGAGATTATGACTGCCATCACATGCTATTAAATTTAATCTCATTGTAACCATGTAACTGCACCTAAATAACTGAAAGTAAAGATAATTGTTGGTAATACACTGATACATCTGAAGAACTGGCACCATGAAACTAAAGATATATATATATATAAAAAAGTACTGAGCATATGATTGATTTGAAATGCCATAAAATACTGTAAGCTCTGTAACTGTCTCCTGTCTGTATTACAACGGTACAGAGACAAACTTTCTCGCTTCCACTCATTCCATCTATATATAATATATATATATTTTTTTTTCAACTTCTCTTTTTAGTGACATAAAATCTGACCAACAGTTGCACAATAATACGTCGTCATCGGGCCAGCCTGCATCCAGTTCTTCTCCAGTCATGATGACAAAAATCAGTCAGTGCTGGCTGAAGTTTTTTAAACATAATTTTGCATATGTTCCACGTCCTGTTAAAAGAGTCCTGTCCGCTCTCAGATCACTGCAGGCAGAACTGCATCCACTCTCCCTCAGGTCATAAACTGCGTGTAGCCCTCGGCACCTGTTACTATGACGTCCATCCAAATACGCATGGCCTCTGGGGATGGTGCCACCATGAAATAAAGTCGATCATGAGTCTTCACACAGAAGGTTAGCGAAGGATTCGGACTCTGTAAGAACAGAAAAAAATACAAAGTGTGTGTTAAAGTGCGAGAAGACGGAGAACAGCAGGGCAGGGGAAAAAAAGGCATGTCGCTGAAGTGAAAAAAGAAAGCATGACGAAATGTACATGAACATGAAGCCGCCTTTGATCTCTTTTGCCTTCTGCTGTAAGAAATTCTCTTTATAAAAAGACGCCTGTCTGTTTAAACTTTCACTGTGTGCTCACCAAAGTTGGTGCTGTAGTGTGAGTGGTACGGAGCTTGATTTGTTGATGCTGACAGTAAACAGGAGGTGTTGAAAAAGCACGACATCAGTTCACTCATTACCTTAGTTGCACTGCGCAGGTGATCGTAATACACCTCTTCTATGGCTTGGAAGTAGATGACACCCTTCAGTTTGGTCTCATGTTTATCTGAGGAATAAAATCCATGAGGAAAAGTAAGGAAAAGGAAAATTCTGTTAATAGAATTTTTTTGAAAAAAAAAAAATATATATATTGTTCAGCTTTATTATCCATTAAGAAGAGATTACATTTGCCATTGCCCATTTGGAGTTTATTTGCATTACACAATACATCTGTTGTCATTTGTTTTACATTTCAGTAATATCTTTTTTAAATATTTTTTATATCTTTTATTTTGAGATATACTTAGAACTTTTTAAAAGCTTTGCCGGAGGGACTGAACAAGCACATAGTTAAAGTGAATTCTAGTGCACAGAGCGATTCACCTAAAAGCACTGTCTGTCTCAATTTAACACTGTCTGCCACCCACTGCAGCTTTTCTGACAGACTTCCTTTTTCGAAACTTAGCGCAAATTAACAGCTCTCTTCAGATTGATTCTATCACGCAGATGATTAGAAACCACTGTTTTAGGCTTGTCAGCCTCCAGTGAGCCCCCTCACAACTGTCGACACATAAGATTTATTACTTTCCCTTTTGAACGGTTTAATTTTTTTTGGCTCGCCTCTATTCGTTACACAAATCTGCTTAGTAATGGGATAAATTGTTTTTGTTTCATGTTTTTGAAGAGTTGTAAGTGCAGTATTGTTACTCAGAACTGAGCCAGGGGTAAATCTACACCCCCATCCCTCACAAACGCTGGGCTAGAGAAAGTATTGCAATTTATTTCATCATCTTCATCATCACCACCATCATCATCACTACTAACATGGGGAGTGAGGGGGTGAAAAGGCTACACACATGAGCAAAGCGTATGTGTGAGAAAGAGAACATATGAAAGAAAGACCGGATCATCGGAAATCGAGTGAACCGAGATGAAACCTTTCACCAGCCACTTTGTTGATGCCGTGCGATTGTTTTTTGTTTGTTTGTTTAACGGTCTTATATCTTCTCTTTTTTCTTTCACCTTACATATTTTGAATTATACTAAGCAAAAACTAAAATGTATTTAGTATATGAATTTGCCAGAAAAAATATCTGTTTTATAATTACAGTAAAAAAAAAAAAAAAAGCAACATTGAATTAAAAAAAAAGAAATTCCCCAAAAATGTGAAAAAAAAAATCATTACAACTATTTGCTGAGAATTTAATCAGGAATAAATACAAAATTTTTCTTACCTACATAATAAGAGAAGGTCCTTTTAAGTCGATCAAAGACAAACCAACGTTTTTTCCAGGATTTGATCTTGCCGCCCATCTTCACAAGATGGCCCTTGCACATTTTCTCTGTAACAATGACATATGCACATGTGTCCACGCAGTGGCCTGATGACTCCACATGAGAACGCAGGTCAAACTCCTCTTTTCGAATAGGCAGATAGCGCGTCATTGGCCGAGCCTGAGGAGGGCAGCGCTCAGATTAGCTACTGTCTCAAATATTTCCATAAAATCGACTTGTTCAGGTACACATAATAACAATATATCTGATGGAAATGTTACATGATAATTTTGATGCTGTGATTACATTTAAGAAGAGAAAACGTGTCACAAAAATCACAATTCATACAGCAGTGAAAAATCAGAGGTTGATTCCATTGTTTTGGTTATGTCACTTATCAGTGTTTAAAACATTGGTGTCCTACTGCCCTGCCCTTCCTTGCCTCTGTCTCACACCCCTCCTCTTCCTCCCATCTTATCTTCGTTCTGCTGTCTCCCTCTCACCATCTGTCTGCGTGTCTCCTCTCATCCACCTGCTGTGCGGAGCTGCTCCCGTCTGGCCCAGTCAAGCTGAGCCAGTGAGCTCATAAAGACTTTTAAAACGCAACTCAAAACATTCGCTGACCTCAGAGCAGCACCAGCGAAGCACACTGCTGTGTTCAGAGTTGTACGCAGACAGTGAGACTGTCTGTTCAACTGTGTGTGTGTGTGTTTCAAACACTTCTATTTTTAACACTAACATGGTGTTACATTTTGTATACACATTATATTATGCTAAATATTGTAGTTAATGTTTATTCAACTAGATAGAAATGTAATAAACTAAAGGGGTCCTCTCTATTTTCTGGGTTTCTGCTGGTTGTTTATACCACACTTATTTTGAATTGACAGAAAGTTCTTTATATACTACTGCTTCAACTGCTTTTTTTTTTAAAATAATAATAAAATGCCACACTACTTATGCCAACATTTCTTTTCATGAAGCCTTTTAATGTTTTTTTTTTTTACAATTGCTGGACAGTTATTCCTAGACTCATTTTTTAAAAAATTATATTAAATAATAGCATAAATTAAATAATATAAAACATAAATATAATTAAAAAAATTAATAAAAATAAATAAAATATCAAAATCACTTATAAGAGGTGTATTCAAGTAATTTCGTAGTTTAAATTATATTTTCAATGTATTCTTGAATAACCTTAGCACCACATCACTGACCCAAATATACATTCATGTAAATGAACTACTGCTCATGATTATTAATATTTATTAATGACTTATTAATGCAAGCCTTATGTATTGTCCCTTGTATCTCTTGGAAAATGTGAGGATTTTATGTCTACCTAAAAAAAGACTGGGCGACTATCTGTATTGCTGATTTGAGGGGTTCACCAGAGTACTGACCTGGGAACACTGTTTTTCTCTCAGCTTGACCTCTTCCTCCACAAGTCTCTGCCTGTGCGCAGTCTCATCTTGTAGCCTCCTCTCCATCTCCTCTCGCCGCCTTCTCTCAGCCTCCAGCAGCTGCTTTCGTGCCTGGACTTCCCTCTCCTGACAAAAAAATAACAGACAGACACACAGATTAAGACACAGAGGGGCTTCAAATCCACTGTGAGAAGATTTAATAGGTTATGGGGGGGAAATGCATACAAATACATAAAACACACAGTGTGGAAAGACTGGGAATACTTGAAAAATAATTCAGGAAGAGATTGTCTGAGTGAGTATTACTGTGGGAGAGCTTGTTAAGATCCAGCCTTTCATGTCTATCACTCTTTGTAGGTAAGAAACAATCTTTAATGCAGTAATGCCAAAGGGACCAGGGGCTTCCTTTTTAAATTCATGAGAAAGATTTATTTTATATGAGAGACAGGGAGATATTTAACAGACAATTAAAGATTAATGGTACTCACTCGACTCTCCACCAGTCTGGCTTTCTCCTGCTGGGCCTCCTTCAACATCTTTTCCATCTCCTCCAGCCTCAGTCCTGTCTGTCCATTGCTGCTAAGGGAGAAACGGATACTGATACTGTTGCTGTGGTGCTACCATTGGCTGAAGACGTGCGCACTCCAGACAGATTATTTCTGCCTTCAATTATCTAATACATGCTCTGAAAAATCATTATTATTAAATTAAAATAATATTGAAAATATATAATTGTCAAGCATTATATACACTACCATTTAGAAGTTAGGGGTTATTATGTTTTTAAAAATTATCTTATGCTCCCCAAGATTGCATTTATGTTATTAAATATACACTAAAACAGTTGATTTGTGTAATAGTATAATAATTGAAAATGATTTTTCTATTTATATTTTACATATATTTTCAAATGTAATTTATTCATGTGATGACAGATGAATTTTCAGGAGTCATTACTCCAGTATTCAGTGTCACATAATCCTCCTTTCTAATATGCTGATTTAGTGTTCAAATAATATATCTAATTATTATCAATGTTGAAAACAGTGCTGCTTAATATTTTTGTGAAAATTGTGACATTTTTGAAAATCATTTATTTGATTTTTTTTCTATCTATTTAAAAGTGTTTACTGTCCCTTTTGAAAAGCATTGTGTATCAATGTAATGTTTAGTTTGGTTAAAACTCATAATCATTTATACACATATTTGCATTTGGTAAAATGTCCAAATATGACTTTTTAAAAACTACACCTTGATAAAGTAGCAAGATGCTAAAAATGCTTTGCCTTTATCTGAAAAGCAGGGCAACATCAAGAGAATGTCTTTTCATGACTTCAGCATCTGACAAAACACCTGAAGCCTCCCTGGCTCAAAGGAGCGCATACTTTAAAATGACATTCTGTGCTCGTTCTGCCTCAGGACAAGACCAAACTTTGAAGACGAGAAGAATAGCATGTCTCTTTGTATGGATGTATGTGTTGTCATGGAAACAACCCAGGACCTATTCTGGGAAAAGGATTAAAAAAAAAACATTTATGGGGAAATTGGGCAGCGTGACCTGTTGTCAGGGGAATGGAAGCAGAACGAAGGGTTCCGTTGACAACTGTGCCTCACCTTTCAGGTGAACAGGCGGAGTTGTTGCCGGTAGATACGCTGGTCTCCACGCTGTCAGAGCTCTCCAAACTCAGAGTGTCATACGCTGACTCTCCAGCTGGGGGTGCGTGGTGGTGCAGAATGGAGTGGTGCACCATGGGAGCACCTGAAGGTGGGCAAGGGGAGTGAGAACCCTGTGGTGCCCCCCAGTTGCTCTGTTTAGGATCTATAGGCCTGATTCTGGAATCATCACATGTATAGAGCCCTAGAAAAATACATCCAGAGAAGATCATGGTGCTGCAACTTGAATTATTCAACACATACTGTTTACAAACTAATAATACTTATAATAATAAGTGATGGGCTACCTCTGCCCTGCTGATCCCACTCTCTTTTGGAGTCTAAGTCCAAATAAGCAGGAGACAGATCTGGTAGACTCTGAAGATATAAAAGAAGAGATAAATAAAAAGTGACACATTTGAAAACATTTACACAGTTATTATGGAGCAACCGTGGGCTTTTTTTAATTTTCATCATCTGTCTGGCCAAGTATATGACACATTGCCCAATGTAACATTTGAATGATTAAATACATATTACACGTCACCTTTGCCTTTAAAGTAAGATGAATATCTAAATTTAAATTCAATTGATTTCTCTCTCTCATTAAATCTGTTGATTACACAGTCTTGTACCTTGGTGTTTTGTTCAGTTTTCAAATACTGAAAGGTCTACAATGTTGTGATTCACCTCATTGCTGGTTGGATTGGTTCATCGCTAATACCTTTTTTTAATCAGAGATTTTTTTCTACTTTGGCTCTCTATACTTTAGCCCAACAAAAGTTGTCTTCAAAAATTGAGACTGTATATTGTAGCCTCTTTACAACAACAGCAACAAAAGAGTTTTTGACAGTCAGAGGTTATGGTTTAAACTGTCTTTACTTTGGTGGGTGTGTTTCTGCCTGATGTAGTCATGCTGGACGGCGGGGGTGTAAAGGTGCCATTGGTCTGTCCCAGCTCACCGTCCTGCTTATAGATCTGACAACAACACATTTCAGTGTTATTCATCCCTCATTTATTCATACTATCCATCCAAATTGACAACTATGGCAACCTGCCCCCTCAGCAAGGAAGAAAACCACACCAAAGCAACCAAAACCAGCAACAAAGACCGAACATCAAGTGCTTTACGTAAAAGTACTGCTTTTCATGTCATTTTATATTGAAAAAAGAGTGGCAATTATTTTAGGCGAGATTCAAAACACAACGTACACTAAGGACAGACAAAAGACAAAGAATGCAAGCAGAAAAGAAGACAGACAAATGATGAGAGTTTACCTGCATAGGTTTACGTGAGGAGATACACTTAGCTGGCAGAGGGGGAGGAGATTCATGACTGGGTGCCATAATTTCCTGGTACCAGCGTTCTGAATCTAACCTGGGGATCGAAGGCCTAATCCATGCAGGCTGGGTCTGAAGTGCAGTTCAGGTAAAGGGAGGATGGATGAGAAAAAGAGAGGGAAAATACAGCAAGGAAAGAAGAGATACATGCATTGAAAATATGGAGTGGTATTTAGATCAGAAAATTAAAAGTAGATCTCATAAAACCACAGAACTAAAAAGCCTGGAATCCCACATTATTCAAATATTCAAAAAGAATCAGCCAGATCGACACAAACGGTGTTAAATAAAATCATGAACACCTCGACAACTGGAAATACACACCTCAACAGGAAGTGACTGGGAGGAGCCACACTGGGATGTGTGGCTGGAGTGGACAGGGTCAGCGACAATAGCTTGGAATGACTGGACTGAAGATGTGGGGGAGGGGGCAACTTTGGGCATCCCGAAAAGCTGGTTTAACTGACTGACTGTCACATACTCCTTTACACAATCAAACCATCACACACAAACACAAAATGTAATGAGGGCATTTTAGGTATACAAAAGCATAGCAAAGGCAGATGATACAACAACAACAAAGACAGCTGGAAAGAGAGTTGGGAAGATATGAAAAAAAACAGTTTCAAGAGAAGACAGCCAGTGCGTTATTCTGACAGCATCATAAAAAGAAAAGCCACAAACTAGGAATAAATGGCATTGGAAAGAGAAACGGGAGGTGGTGAGGCAAGGAAAAAGATTCTGTCATGGATGAAAGAGTGAGTGGAGGAGTCATACCTCACGAGGTGTGTCTGATGTTACAGCCAGCGGTAGACAAAGAGCGTTAGGGAAGGCAGTCTGGGCAGGGATACATCCGTTCCCATACATCTTATATACATCTGAGAGTTTGAGGTACTCCTGAGCACACACATTCATCCATCCATACACACATCCACAAAGGACATCAGTCCATATTTCAAACGACACATGAAGAACTGTACCAGAAATCTTAATGCACCCACTGGAAAAAGCATGCTTTCTCCCAACACATCAAAACATGCCACGCATTTCAAAATATCCAATGTTGTACACAAAGTGCAGCATGAATGATGAATGTCCACCATAGCACAGGCAGTAATATGATACATGACCATTCCAATCATGAAAGGCCTGAACATAACAGACAACATGCTAGATTGAGGCAAACAACACACACAATATGTGCATATTGAAGTCTTATACAAAAAACTGTTTGTAACACTGCAACTGTGGCCACTGATGAATACTCAAAAATACTCAAATAACATGCAAACTACAGTAACCACCCATTAGTCTATTTACACTACCATTCAAAAGTTTGTGGTCAAGTTAAAAAAAAAAAAATTTCTTGAAAGTGAAAGTGACGTGACATTCAGCCAAGTATGGTGACCCATACTCAGAATTCGTGCTCTGCATTTAACCCATCCGAAGTGCACACACACAGAGCAGTGAACACACACACACACTGTGAACACATACCAGGAGAGTTTGGCAGCCATTTTTATGCTGCGGCGCCCGGGGAGCAGTTAGGGGGTTCGATGCCTTGCTCAAGGTGCACCTAAGTCATGGTATTGAAGGTGGAGAGAGAACTGTACATGCACTCCCCCCACCCACAATTCCTGCCGGCCCGAGACTCGAACTCACAACCCTTCGATTGGGAGTCCGACTCTCTAACCATTAGGCCACGACTTCCCCTTAATAAAGTTTGTGGTCAAGTTAAAAAAAAAAAAATTTCTTGAAAGAAATTAACTTTTATTAAGTGAGGATGCATTAAATTGATCATTGTATCTCTCAAATAAATGCTGTTTTTTTTAACAACTGTTTGCAACATCGATAACAATAAGAAATCTTTCTTGAGCACCAAATGAGCACATTAGAATGATTTCTGAAAGATCATAACACTGAAGATTGGTGAAAGACAGTTGAACTAACATAATATTCTACAATATTATTGGTTTACTATATATTTGATCAAATAATTGCAGCACCTTGGTGAGCATAGAAGTCTTATTACAAAAACATTAAAATATACAAATTAGTACTACATATCAGTACATACTAATTATACACACCAGTAGGGTTGGGAACCAAGAACTGATTCTTATTTAGGGCAACTTCAATATTTAAAAAAATAAAATAAAAAAACCTTTCATTGTGTTCCACTAATGGGTCTTACACATGCATGTGGGTGGAATACATTTTCTGCAATACTTATTCAATGATGCCACAACACTACTACTTATCTGAAAGAGCCAAACAAACAACTCTAAGTCATTCATTTTAATGAATCGAGCACATTACAAAAACTGACTGTTCATATGACTGTAGGTAATGACACAAACTAGACGTTGTCAGAAGTATTTCACAAAAATAACTGAATTAAATTTTTTAGTACTGTTGCTGTTATTATCAAAACCATCTTATCATTTGGTAATGAAATTGCATTTCTTTTAGTACTAACAAAATCGTTAGTGGGACCATTAAGAACCATAATCATTAAATTCTTTACAATTCCCCTCCATACTCATCAGCCACACAGAAACATGTTCCTGATGAAGGGTGAAATGACTGAACTGCACAAGTGCGTAAGTGTGAATGATATAATGGTTTTGTTAGTTTGTACATCCCACAAAGCTGTCCTGGGGTCATGCTTTTACCTCCTGTGGCCTGTTAGAATATATCTGAGGGGTGGATCTTTGACAACAAGACGTGGGGAGCAGAGAATTTTGGGCAGGGAGTTCATCTAAAAGGTCAGGTTCACTGATGTAAAGCACTTCCTGTTTTGAATATAAACACCGAAGTCAGACACCACCGCACAGACAGTGTTGTACAAACCATGCCAAAGAACATTTTTATACCATTATTTGTTTTATCAAACTTCTTAAAATTCCCTCTACATATTTTATGGCTGATCAAAGAGGCATTGACATGAATCTTATTGCCGATGGCGATAACCCAGAAAAAACGTGCTCATCACTGCTAAGCGGGAGTTGAGTGTTTCCCCACGGACACCACCATCAGGACGTACACAACGATACGTTTATTTCAAACCAGTGCACTAAATACTGAGAAACAGCACAGATATCTCATGAATTATAATGATTATATGAGTTTAGATCACAAAGCTTCTGTATAAAGCCTGTTCACCAGCTTAGAGTAAAAAAAGTAGTTTGCTTGCCAACCAAAAACAGGCCAATTACCGATTTGTACAAGTCATGGCTGTTGAATGCTCTTACCTCCTTCATGCTGGCAGGCTTGGAGAAAGTCTTTCCACCAGTCAGGCTCTGGTATCTCTTCTCCAAGGCAGACAGTCTCTCCTTTTCCTTAAGGAGAAAAATATACAGGGTCAAATTTTACCATTAAAGGAATATTCTAGGTTCAATCATTTTTACAATTACTAATTAGAACTAATTTGAGCTGAAGGACACTATTGACACTACAGCTGCTTTATAGCTAAAATTGAAGTTGTATCATGATGTATTTTGCAACATTAACACTGTACAAAAAAGTAACCAAATTTTTTACACTAAAATGGCAACATTTTGTTGCCATATGATAATGATAAGATATTGAAACAGTGAAAGTCTCAGTGCAACGGAAAAGTGACAAATCTTTTATTCCATATCATGACGTACATCCAAGTGTCAAAATAAAGTTGTATCAATTGGTTAAATGGATAATGCATATGGCCACTGCAATCAAACATAATGCACACTTGAAGTTAGTTGTGGAGAGGCAGGGTTTAAGTGGACTAAATAATTGGAGAAGTCCAGCATGTCACCAGAGAGAAGTCTGTCATTTCATTGGAAGATTAACATTTTTATTAAACATTACAAAGTAAAAAAAAAAAAAAAAAAAAAGAAATAAACATATACATGGGATAATCATTCACAATAAGATCATTAGCATGAGTTTACAAAATAGATAGGGTGAATATTAATATCATGCCAACTTTGATGTTTATGAATTACTTTCATTGTAAGTGGCCCACTACAACCCCATATTTTTGTATACTATATAAGACACTTTGCATGAAGTGTAGATAGAAATTGTAAAAAATTCTCAACCTTCTGGAGCATCTGTAGGGCCAGGGTTCGATCTTTGGCCGTCTTTTCACAATCCTGAGCTGCCTGAAGTCCAAGTTGGTTAGCCTGGATCTCCAGAGCTGCCATTTTCTCCTACATAACCAAGAGAAAGGTTTCAAAGGAGGCCGTGGTTGTATGTCATTCCAGTCTAATACAATATCAGCCGCTCAACACAGACTTTGAGTACTTTAAAAGACCTGACCTGAGATCAGTGTCATTACCTTCCTTTTGGCCACACTCCGGTGATACTCTGCCTTCTCTTGCAACAGCTGCCTGCTGACCGTCTCCTTCTCCTCCTCCATGCCACTCTCTCGCTCCAACTGGCGGAACTCCAAATCCTCAAAGCGCTTAGTGGCCGACTCCAGTGCCTCCACCTTCTACAGACACACACATGCACAGATGGACAGAGAGACGGAGAGGGAGAGGGAAAGACAGAGGCAGACGAACAGATGGGAGAAACAAACAAGCAGACAGACAAATGTTCCTCAATGACATGCCGAAGAAGATCACTCTGTCTGCCAAACAATGTTTGCTGTATGGAACACTTTTTTTTCAATGCATCTCCAGAAAAAAAAAACATCCTCTATTTGGTGCTTATTGGTTAAGGTGTACAAAGATACAGAACACATAGGCAATTCACTCAGTTCATTACCATATCAGTGAATTAGTGAGAAGATTTAGTAAAAGATTTAGCACTTAAGCAAGAGTGGACAGCAAAAGACAGACATACAAGTAAATGAATTCCATGCAGTTTCATTGCCTAAAAGAGCAGAGGTGCATCATAATGATCATGGTTGTTCAGTCAGTGTGTAAACCCTTTACTGCTATGAGCATATTGTGGCTCAAGAGGGAGCACAGACACACAGCCAACACACACGGCCATAGGATATTTGTGCAGTTTGTACAGATCCAGATTGTAACAAGCTGTCCAGTTAAGGCTGTTATATCATGTCATGTGTTTTGCCCATTCATTTGTGGTGATACTGGTAGGTGATATACTCCAGTGGTTATTTTTCATAGGGTGTCTTGTGTACAAATGTGATTACATAGGAGAAGATACATCAATTCACTCTGCTTATCTCTGATTATTTGCTTTTTTTGCTATTTGTTTTGCTTTTATTTAGAGGTGCACAATAAATTGGTACCATATGTGTTTTTGCATAACATTAGAGATTTTTTTATATTGTTTTTGTTATTCAATTTTGCATGTTCATTTCCTTTATCTTGAGATTACCCTTGGTGTCATTTACCCTTGCTAAATGTCAATCATTTAATAATTTAGTACATGTAATTTTACATATCCATTTGTCATACTGTGCATTATATTTAAATACAAGTTTAAATATATAAATACACTTAGCATTCAAACCAACTGATATCATATTTTACTCTTTTCTTTTTAATTTATTTAGAGAACTGCAATGTCAGCTTGTTGTATGAGCCAGAATTATAATATTGGTGCATCCTTATTTATTTATTCATTTGACTATCAATTTGAAATTATAACTGCTCTATGGTTCTGGCTTATTTTTAAATACTGGCTGCAATAAGAGAACCACTACAAGCATCTCTATTTAATACACACACACACACCCGCCAAAAAAAAGGAATGAAACACTGGCAAAATGAAAATTCAACACTAATTACGTGAACTAATTAAAAAAATAAAAATAAAAATAAAAATAAAAAAAAACCTAAGATCAATTGCTTATAATTATTTAAATCTACTAACAATCCTACTTTTTTCTTTTTTCCTGCTTCTCTTTGAAGTGAAGTAGTTGTATATGTTCGATAATCATTGTGACTCTCTTGGGCAGTATCAAAGCACACACTGACCCTGGTCATTTGTTCCTGTAAGTGCTCCCTCAGTGATTCAGGGCATTTATGAAGCTGGCACTTCAGCTCACTGTACGAATCCCTCAGCCTGGCCAGGACATCCCGCTCAGCTGAGACTTTTGCTCTTTCCTACAAAAACATTACACACACGTAACATACACACTGGTAAAATACACACGCAGCGAGCCAGTGATGGCGGAGAGGGGTGAAAACAAAGAGGAAACTGCTTGGATAAAGACACCATGCTGTGTTAAAACAGAGCTTTAGATATGGGGTTGCCATGGCAATCAGAACCATGGCAAGAATAAATATTTATACAGCAGTCAGTTCTACTCAATACATCTATTCATTTATAATACCGTATTACTATTAAATATCTCAGTTTTGTGATATCTGTTGCCTTTTGTGACATTTGCACACATTTTCACACATTTGTTGATGTGTGAATTTACTTACATTACTTTTTTTTTTTTTATTATTTTAATATAGTACATTGACTCCTTTTTTATATTGCGGTCTAGAACAAGGTGGCTGTAACATTATCTACCTTGATTTGCAACCCAGATTTCTCTGCTGTTTATTGTGAATGTAAAAGATTACCACTCTAGGTAAATAATCAGAAGAATAAGCAGTAAACATTAAAACCATTTGTGCTACAAACCAGCATGTTCATGATTACGATAATACATTAAAATTTGATAACAAATACAAGCTTGCAATATCAGGAGCATAATGGGATGTTTTTGCACAGGTAAAATAATTGAAAGTGGATAACACTGGAAGCCTTGCACATTCAATTTCCAATTAGCTGCATCATTCTTTCGTGAAAAATAAGGTGGATATTTTAGATTTCATGCCAAATAAACTTTTATTAAAAGACTGATATGAAAGTGCCCACTCAAACATGCAGTGTAATCAGTTTCATTTAGATTAATGAAGAGTTAGACATCAGGCTGTTAGAAATTAGCATGATAGTAAAAATGCATCCACAAAGGTTTTCAGGAAAAACAAACAGGACACAGGGAAGCATGCTTCATAGAGTGTGTTTGTTGTCAGTACCTTCTCTTTCTCCCTCTGAGTCGAATTTTCCACTTCATTCAGTTTCAGCTGAAGTTGATTGATGATCTCCAACTCTGCCTCCACTTGATCAAGCTCCGCCTTCCGTTCCCCCTGCAGTAATGCCCTCTCCATCTCGGCCTGCCAATAAAACGACACGTTCAACAGTCTGTTCACTTCCATATGTTTCTGTTCATATGAATAGCACAGCTTTGCTGATCAGGCAAAATCCTGTATTCACATTGATTTTAATATGCAACACCAAAGATGTTTCTATGCATGACAGATGGTGATGAAGACGACCAGTGACTGAACAGATTTTATGTAAGGTTTTGATGTAATCTACATCTCTCGCTCTCATTCATGCAGTTATGACAGAGCTGAGGGAAGTTAAGTGCACTGTGTAGGCACATCACAAAGGCAATTGTCTGTAGGGTTATGATTCAGTCTAACCTCTTGTCTGGACTCCTGTATCTGCTGTTCCAGGTCAGTGACACGAGTCTTCAGCTCGTCCACCCGAGCCATAACCCTGATCCGCTCTTCCTCCAGATAAGCGCTCTCCTGCTGCCCCAGCATTGAAGAATCTTCATGCTGAGAAAGCATTTGTCAATTACAGCAAATTGTGTTTGCGCATGTGTGTGTGT
This sequence comes from Cyprinus carpio, assembly GCF_018340385.1. Classification (NCBI taxonomy): domain Eukaryota; kingdom Metazoa; phylum Chordata; class Actinopteri; order Cypriniformes; family Cyprinidae; genus Cyprinus; species Cyprinus carpio. The sequence continues at coordinate 17,490,975 of NC_056576.1, forward strand.
GTGTGTGTGGTGAGGCCTCTCAGACAATGATTGCAACAAATAAACTCTACCTGGCATTCTAACAGTGACCTAAATGAATGAATACCATTTTTCTCTAAAGAAAGGGAGAAAGAAAGGCTGAGAAAGACGTGTTTACGAGCAGAAGAAATGCAAAAAACTAGGTGAATTCAAATTGGACTACCAACAGACCACAAGAGGTAAATGTATGTTTACTTTTCCACATGCAGTACATACAAACCTCTACAAGTACACCGTTGAGTGTTTTAGCCAAATTTTGCGTGTTTTAAATTATGGGCACTAATTTCTTTAGTATTGGTATATACTACTTATTTTAAATTCAGTAACAATATTTAACTTTTATTTTATTTGAACTACAGATGCACTCAAGCTGCATGAACTTCACAAATTCGAGTCAAACCTGATAATCATGTTCTCCCATGTTTTGAGATGATTCAAAGAGCATCTTGAGCTTCAATGGAAGCAGGAACATCGGACCATCTTTATAAAGAGTCACATGATCAATGTCACAAATTTACTTATTTGACTAGTGACCTAGAAATGGTGCAGAATCTTAAATATTTCTTAATCATTTTGTTTCACAATACTTCTTTGTTTGAAAAAGATCCAAATCTGAATCCTGTGTATTTAGAATAGGTTTTGAAGCTCAATGTGATCTCAGATCTTTGTACCTTACTATATTTCTCTCTCTGTATTTGCATCAGTTTGTTAGTACAATAGTGGGAGCATCTCCGATAGTTTGTGTGCGTGAGTATGTGTGTGTTGTACCTCCTGGTGCTGGCTCTCAGTGCTGCTACATTCCTCTTTCAGGTTCTCCTCCTCACTCTCTCTCTGTCTGTGAGAGCTCTGGGTCAGCACACTCGCAGGGTCAGAGCCGGGTCGCCGAACAGAGACCTCCTCCATCCCTGGAAACTGGCACACCCTCCCACTGTCCACACCAACCGGAGGGTCGCTCTTATTATACTCAGCACACAAATTCAGGATGGTCTCAAGCCTCTGTCTCTCCTAGAAACAAGCACACACAAAAAAGGTTTCAGCTGTGCATAGAGCACAAATACTAACACAAAGGTCTGAAATGATGTAAACACATGTAGTTAATACTCTCACTCGCTCTTTTAGGAGCTTTATCCGGTATGTTCTAAACTAACTGCAACTTGACACCAACAGAAAATATCGAAGACCACTTATGACACAGTGTGACCCCTTTAACATCCTAGTGGATTCATTCGGCACCTAGCACATTAAACTCAGTATAAATGTAAAAAATCCTGAACATCTGTGACAGTGCTTGAGGTGTCATACAAATACACTTTGCAAAATCTTTCCTTCAGCCCAGTTACAGACCCCCAGACTTCTGAGCACACTCAAACGACCTCTCATCTGGTTGTGATAGTCAGCTGCTGCCATCACTCTACCTAGATTGAGTATGTGTGTGTGTGTGTGTGTGTGTGTGTGTGTGTGTGTGTACATTGTCTACTTACAGGCTGCCAGAGTCCCGGTGTTCTCTCGTAGCTCTAGCCAGACTAACTAGCGCTCTAGGCATTGTGGCTCATTATATTTTACATGGACAATACCCAGCTCAGCTTGGCTAGATGACACGAGTGGCATTACTAAAATTGCATGGCAGGAGACAGTGCTGTCACAAGCCATCCATTTCAGCTAATCAAATTCAATTTTTATGAAGTAGGGATTTATTTACACAGACATAATTAACAATAAGACAGACCCGAGACTCAGACCTCTAAACATGAACACAGTACAAGACAAATACAGTATCTGTTAAATATAAAAGACTGAATTTAGCACACTTGGTGTTCAGTGCTGTAAAAGTGTACTGTATATCACTGAGCCATTATCTCACCAGTCTGGCCAATAAAATGACTTGAAACACATACTCTTCCCTTTTAACGAGGTCTCCCCTGTCAGGAGAGTGCAGACAGAGCACTGGAACAAGTAAACGCTAACTGATGGGTAACGTAGCAACAGCATTCTTCTCCAACAAAAGGGTGTCAGCACAACTGGTATGCATGCTGAAGATGCCACGACACAGACCAACTCAAAGCAAAGCGACTAAACCTTTGTGCGCAAAGGCCACTTTATGACACAACAGTTGTCTATTTGGGCCCTAATCCCAACCCTAATCCTAAAAGTGAGAGAAGGTGATTTTAAACAGGTTCTTTGCCTTACCTAATAAAAAAAAGATATATCTGTATTTAAAGTATTCATTAATTGCAGTGGGAAACAGTGTGTTTAATGTTAAAACTGGTTTTTAGATGCTTTAAATCTGGTAAACAAAGAAAAAAAGCAAAAAAAAAAAAAAAGTTCTCTTTCATTCAAAATTTGGTGCCATATCGCCCTCTAGTGGTATACAGTATGAACCGCTTTAGTTCTCTGTAGTTTCCACAAACAAACTGACAGGGACAAAAGGCAAAATTACCTCCAAAACCTAAGTGAGCCAGAGAGGCACATCTTGACAGACTTTGAAGACAAAGAATATGTGTTCCGTGTGTGGTGCAATGCAAGTTCTCTGCTCAAGTGTCATGACCCAAAAATAATAAATGCAATTAGACATATCACTTTGCACAGTTAGGGTAATAAAATGAACAGAGTTTTAAAAGGGAGGTCCACACAATCTGTATCTTCTATTTCAACCTCTCCCACCACCATGAGCAAGACCAAAGAGCCGTCTAAGGATGTCAGAGACAAGATTTTACAGGTGCATCTCAATAAATTTATTTCAGTAATTCAACTCAAATTGTGAAACTCGTGTATTAAATAAATTCAGTGCACACAGACTGAAGTAGTTTAAGTCTTTGGTTCTTTTAATTGTGATGATTTTGTCTCACATTTAACAAAAACCCATCTCAACAAATTAGAATATGGTGACATGCCAATCAGCTAATCAACTCAAAACACCTGCAAAGGTTTCCTGATCCTTCAAAATGGTCTCTCAGTTTGGTTCACTAGGCTACACAATCATGGGGAAGACTGCTGATCTCACAGTTGTCCAGAAGACAATCATTGACACCCTTCACAAGGAGGGTAAGCCACAAACATTCATTGCCAAAGAAGCTGGCTGAGTGCTATATCCAAGCATGTTAACAGAATGTTGAGTGGAAGGAAAAAGTGTGGAAGAAAAAGATGCACAACCAACCGAGAGAACCGCAGCCTTATGAGGATTGTCAAGCAAAATCGATTCAAGAATTTGAGTGAACTTCACAAGGAATGGACTGAGGCTGGGGTCAAGGCATCAAGAGCCACCACACACAGACCGTGTCAAGGAATTTGGCTACAGTTGTTGTATTCCTCTTGCTAAGCCACTCCTGAACTATTGTAAAGATAAGAGGCGTCTTACCTGGGCTAAGGAGAAGAAGAACTGGACTGTTGCCCAGTGGTCCAAAGTCCTCTTTTCAGATGAGAGCAAGTTTAGTATTTTATTTGGAAACCAAGGTCCTAGAGTCTGGAGGAAGGGTGGAGAAGCTCATAGCCCAAGTTGCTTGAAGTCCAGTGTTAAGTTTCCACAGTCTGTGATGATTTGGGGTGCAATGTTCTGCTGGTGTCGGTCCATTGTGATTTTTGAAAACCAAAGTCACTGCACCCGTTTACCACAACATTTTGGAGCACTTCATGCTTCCTTCTGCTGACCAGCTTTTTGATGATGCCGATTTCATTTTCCAGCAGGATTTGGCACCTGCCCACACTGCCAAAAGCACCAAAAGTTGGTTAAATGACCATGGTGTTGGTGTGCTTGACTGGCCAGCAAACTCACCAGACCTGAGCCACACAGAGAATCTATGGGGTATTGTCAAGAGGAAAATGAGAAACAAGAGACCAAAAAATGCAGATGAGCTGAAGGTCACTGTCAAAGAAACCTGGGCTTCCATACCACCTCAGCAGTGCCACAAACTGATCACCTCCATGCCACGCCGAATTAATTAGAAGTTATTAAAGCAAAAGGAGCCCCTGCCAAGTATTGAGTACAAGTAACGTAAATGAACATACTTTCCAGAAGGCCAACAATTCACTAAAAAAATATTTTAATAAATATTTTTATTGGTCTTATGAAGTATTCTAATTTGTTGAGATAGTGAATTGGTGGGATTTTGTTAAATGTGAGCCAAGATCATCACAATTAAAAGAACCAAAGACTTAAACTACTTCAGTCTGTGTGCACTGAATTGATTTAATACATGATTTTCACAATTTGAGTTGAATTACTGAAATAAATGAACTTTTCCACAACATTCTAATTTATTGAGATGCACCTGTAGATCTCCACAAGGCTTGAATGGGCTACCATTCTAACTGTTAATGCGATTATTCGGAAATGGAAGAAATACAAAACAACCATCAGTCGACCTCTGTCGGGAGCTCCGTGTAAGATCTTGCCTCATGGGGTAAGGATGATCATGAGAAAGGTGAGAGATCAGCCCCAAACTACACAGGAGGAGCTTGTTAATGATCTTAAGGCAGTTGGGACCACAGTCACCAAGCAAACCATTGGTAACACATTACATCGCAGTGGACTGAAATCCTGCAGCACCTGCAAGGTCCCCCTGCTCAAGAAGGCACATGTACAGGTCTGTTTAAAGTTTGCCAAATAACATCTAAATGATCTAATCTTTGTCATGAACTTGACTCGCCGTGTTTGGAGGGAGAGAAATGCTGACTGTGACCCCAAGAACACCATCCTTACAGTCAAACACGGAGGTGGAAACATTATGCTTTGGGGCTGTTTTTCTGCAAAGGGTACAGGACGACTTCACCAAATTGAGGGGCAAATGAACGGGGCATGTACTATAAAATCTTGGACAAGAACCTCCTTCCCTCAGCCAGAACACTGAAGATGGGTCATGGATGGGTCTTCCAGCACAACAATGACCCAAAACATACCACCAAGGCAACAAAGGAGTGGCTCAAGAAGCAGCACATTAAGGTCATGGAGTGGCCTAGCCAGTCTCCAGAACTCAATCCTGCAGAAAATCTGTGGAGAGAGCTGAAACTTTGAGTTGCCAAACGACAGCCAAGAAACCTTAAGAATTTCAAAAGAATCTGTAAAGAGGAGTGGATAAAAATCCCTCCTGAGATGTGTACAAACCTGGTGACCAACTGCAAGAAAAGACTTACCTCTGTGCTTGCCAACAAGGGTTTCTGCACCAAGTACTTAATCATGTTTTGCTTGTGGATTAAATACTTATTTCACTCACTGAAATGCAAATCAATTTATAACTGGATTGTTTTTTCTGGATTTTTTGGTTGGTATTCTGTCTCTATACGTGAAAAATAAACCTACCATAAAAATTACAGACCCTTCATTTCTTTGTAAGTGGACAAATTTACAAAATCAGCAGGGGATCAAATAAATATTTTCTCCGCTGTATTTCATTACCTTTGCTTTTTAAACAAATTTGTTTCAGTGTTGGGTTAACACTTGATGTTAGATGTAACATCTGGTTCCTAAAGGAAAACCAGTTGAGAACCATTGTTGTAAAGAATACGGCTGTCTAGAGAAAATATGTGTGACTGTGTGTGTGTCTGTGAGATAAAAGGTAGGCGGAGCACAGAAATACTACAGTAGAACAGAGAAGAAACCTTATCAAGCCAACTGGGCCATGACCTAGAACTGAGTAAACACAGACTCGTGAGGGGATTTAAGAGTAAATATGACATTAGCCCACGAGCAGTATTATCTCAAGTAAGGAAGGATTAGAAGAAAAGATCAGATTCCAAATGCTTTTTCTTTTTTTCTAATTCACTTCTTGCTTTAATTTTTTTTTCTTATCTCCCAAATACTTTTCTGGTCAAGAACCAGTTGAAATCTCAGAGTATTCTCAGCGTTTATCACTTCTGCCTTTAATCCCACACACATCTTAACACTGAAACGCTGCGAGGTCACACCTCTGAAATGTCATTTTTGAAGCTAGCAATCAATGTCTGTGTATTCTATGGCATCAGGACCTGAGAACCCACCTGAGAGCAGCTTTAAAAAAAGGGCATTCAGCTCCTTTTGGACAAAACTAGTACTACATTTCAAATTGGCACACTATTGGACAGAGCGGTGCTGTAACCATGACAACAGTGCCAGACAAACCAGAGACCACAGGACAAAGTTTAACACAAACAGAGTGAAAACGTGTTCATAATACACTTAATGATCCTGCCATTGTCTCGAAACGCTAACCGGAGACTTATTATGGAAAACAACTTCCTATTCTTTATTAATTCAGTTCTGTCTCATAGTAAATATCCTAAAATAGTTTTTCTCAAGGGAATAACAAGAATTTTCTGTGGCTTCCGCATATAATTAGGCTTGTCTATGTATTGTATTTTAAAGAAAGGTTACAGTACTTCATCATAAAAACGCCATTAAGGAGTTGGTTAGAGGCACAGTAGATGCATATAATTTCAGAGATAAATAAGGTGGAGAGTAACAGAGATGATGAATGGCAATTCCATATGAGAATTTGAGATGCACCCAAGGAGTGTCTGGGGTTTTTAATAGGTTTAAATGAGAGAGATGATGTCTATGTGTGGTTAATTTAGGGGCTATGGTGGAGACGCATGTTTAGACTGCTAGAGGACAGTATGTGTGTGCATATGAGGAGGAGGGTAGCTCAAAGCACTGAGATTGTGTCGGGTAAATATAGTCTTCGGGCAGCCACTCGTTCTGCACATGAGCTTTTAAAAAGGCCTCAGGAATTTACATCTGTGTGTTATTTCTGACTGCTCTATGTCTTTACCAGAAAACTCTCACCATATAAACTCCACCCGCTCAACCTCTAGCACTTAAATCTAGGTCCAGTCCACTCCAAAAGCCAGTGACGCTCAAAGCCCCATCACACAAATACTCAGTCCTCTACAGCAATCTATAGCCTCTCTACTGCATTCACTTAGACAAACGATCACTTTATTAGCACCAGAACTCCTATTTAGATTTCATCATATATTTCATATATATTTCATACATTCATGTATTTCGAAAAGTGAAATATATATCCCACAACAGCACTGAAGCATCTGGATACATTTTTTGCCATTGAAGACACCACAATGTTAAAAACAAACAGTAAGAGTTTGGACACAATTGGCTCAATTTTATCTTATTAAGTCTTATATTTTAAAAACCTTTTATTCTTAAGCATTTTGCTTAAAAGATTGAAATTAATTTTGCAAAGAAATTATTTACAAAACATAAATTTAAATGTGTGAGTTTTAACAGAAAAAAAAATAGGCAAAAACTTCATAATAAAATGACAAAATATTATTTTGATTTAACATGAAATAACCTGCTTTTATTTGATTAAAATAAAGTAAAACAGTGTTATTGTGAAATGTTATTACAATTTAAAATAACTTTTCTATTTTAATATAATTTGAAAATTGTATTAATTCCTATGATGGCAACGCTGTTTTTTCAGCAGCCGTTACTCCAGTATAATTATATTTTTGTGTAATCCATGATACACCTTTTCAGGATTCTTTGATGAATGGAAAGTTTAAAAGAACCTCATTTATTTGAAATAGAAATATTTTGTTACAATATAAATGTATTTACTGTCACATTTGATCAATTTAATGCATCCTTGCTAAATAAAAGTATTCATTAAAAAAAAATCTTACTGGCCCAACACTTTTAAAAGGTATTGGGTACCTCCATCTTATTTCATAGTTTGATGATAAAACTATTACTTAATGAGTAAGTGTGTCCAATCTTTTGACAGATATTGTAAATAAACACAAGCTCAGACATACCAGCCTCTCCATTTCCTGCTCACGCATCCTTTCTTCTCTTTGCCAGCGATGGTATTCAAGTAGGTCTTCCTCTTTGTCGCTGACCTCTGAAATGCTGTTCTTGCGTTCCCGTGTGCGCGGCTGAACCTGCCGAGGCTCCCTGGGGTTCTTTCTCTGGTTACGGGGACTAGTGAGAGGAGACACACCTGTCTGAGAACCTAGAGCTGGGGTGATACCCGTCTTCTGCTTACAGCAAGGCTGGTCCTTCAAAAGAGCAGATACAGGAGATGGACTTCTGGCATTCCATCTTGTATTTCCTACTTCTTCCTCAGCTGTGGCTCGTCGTTGAAGACGAGGACTCTCTGGTACAGACCGGCCACGAGAGGTCAAAGGAACACCGGGTAGAGCTCCAGGAAGAACTGGCACCCCAAGGACACCTCTGCGTGCTGTGGAGGGGCTGAGAGGAGGAAGTTCACGCATGCTGGATTGTTCTACACCATGGTGGGATGACTGGGGACTGTCTGGAGGAATGAATGCACGTGAATGGGACTGAAGACTGGAAGACGTTTCTTGGACTGATGAGCCAACACTAGATCTGGGGCTAGAAGATGCTGGTGAGGATGAGGAGGTGAGCCTAGCATTGATCTGTCTGCTAAAATCTCCAGATGCAATTGAGACAGACCCAGAAGAGGAACCATGGGACAGGTGTGGACTCTCGACTCTACAGTTTGTATAAGGGCTTGAGGGGTTTTCAGTCAAGGCTTTTTGAAGCCTGGGACTTTCTTGATCCTTTAGTCCTCTGTTGGAACTACTGGCTTTGGACGCAAAAGTGCGTGGCTGTGGCACCGGGGGCTGGACAGTGTGGATGTAACTGGTGGAATGGGTATTAGCGGAGTCCAAACAAGCCCCTGGACTATTAACCACAGAGGGGGTGGAGAGGGGGGAGAAAGGAGGACTGGTATTTTCATAGCTGGAGCTTACAGACAAAGTGCCAGGATTGGTTGGAGGGGAGACAAGACTGTGGCCACTCCCGTTGAGCATGGCAGACTGTGGAATGGGGTGGCGTTTTTTTTTACATTGTTCAGATGAGGAAGTCTGGCCTTCATCCATAGACAGAGAATTCATAATGTCCTGAATATCCTTCTCAATACAGCGCACAAGAGTGCCGTGTCCAGGACGAGGTTCTTCGTGCAAAGGAAGGTGGTTGCCATTGACTTGCCCATGGGTTTCTGAGGAGAATAAACAACATCAGAATCAGAATCAGAATCAGAATCAGAACATTACTTGACAATCCTAAATATGAACTAATATCAAACATAGCAGACTCATACAATATACGTACCAGGTTAACAAAATTTGTGATTTTTAAAAAAAATATATACACTAACATTTAAAAGTTTGGGGATGCATTAGTTTGATCCAAAGTAACAGCAAAGACATTATAGACATTTTATAAGCCAATACATAAATGTCACAAAAGACAAAGAATACTGAAAAAGGAAATATATCACAGTTTATAACAATTACAAAATTCAACTGTTTTCAGCATTGATAATAGTAAGAAATGTTATATATTAGCACCAAATCAGCATATATAAATGATATCTGAAGGATCATGTGACATTGAAGACTGGAGTAACAACTACTGAAAATTCAGCTTTGCTATTTCAGTTCTTAATATATTTTAATATAATTAATTAAAACACATTAAGAATACTTTGCATTAAAACTGTTTTAACTGAATAATCAAATGAATGCAGCCTTGGTCAAAATAAGAGACTACTTCAAACCCCAAACATACAAACAAACATACAACTTCAATATAATTTTATGAAGGTCAAAACTGACTTTGAAACATTTTACTCTGCTTTCATTTTTTATTTTTTTTTTGTTTACCCAGAACCATACTTTAAACATTAAACTGACAATCCATTCTATATAACAATTATTTACAACAACAACAACAAAAACAAAACCTAAATCAGACATCTATCTCTCAAATCTGGCAAAATGTTTATATTTGTTTATACATTATTATATAATGTTAAAACTGTCAGGACCATATTTCACTCATACCACATGTGCTCTAAACCCATACAGGACAGGGCTGGGTATAAAACCTACAAACACACACCTCCCCCTCTCTTACACATACACTCTGGGTGTGTCTCTCAGCCTACAGACTGCGGATGGCAGGAATCCCACCCTTAGCCCAAAGGTCAGAGCAGACGTCTCGGCATGACTCATTCTGCACACTCAAGACCAGTTAAATGCACTCAGTTTGGTTCACTCTCTGCAGCCAGGGCCACCGATGCACTAACCACACAATAAACACATTATTTTAGTCAGAGCCATGGCACAGAGGGGAGAACATATGCTCACAACACATAAGGGAAGCTACCCTTTTAAGCATTACTGTCATTTTACCAATCAAACAAGTAGTTCTTAAACTTTTTGTAATATGCTTCTTCTGTCTAGCAGTAACCATCCAAAATGCTATTTTGCTACTTGAATCCATTGATAAAAGTGGCTAAGAATTTATAGGAATTCAAACATTTTAGAATTTAAAGATTAAGTCAAATGAAGAAATGAGCAACTGAAATGACGGGACACTGCCTGAAAGATGGATACAATGATAGATATGGTACGACAAAAGAGAAGAACTTTTAACAAACAAAATGACAAAAACGTGGTATGCTTATTGAACAGAAGAAAAAAAATTACCTTTCTGTAATTATAACACATAAAACCTTTTTGTCACACTGCTTCATAAGGAACAGCTCTTTTCCTGTTTGCTCATAGTGTGAGAAATAATTTTATTTGTTCAACAAGTAATTGCAAATGTGTTCCATTTTGTTAAATATATAATGCATTTTAATTATTATAAAAATGAACAGTAAATCAATATTTATTTTCCAAGTATAGACAAGTATCTATTAAATCAGACCAAATAACCATTTCAATGTTTGTTTGTTTTTTCAACTAATGACTGAAAGACCTATAGGGTCAGACAGAAACACAATGATGCACCCAACAGTTAACATCCTGGCATCACAACAACATGATATTCATCACTGTCATGGTGTCATGTTCCTTTAAAATGTCCAATATTGTGTTCAAGGATTCTAAACTAACAGGGTCAAAGCCAAAGTCAACCAGCAGGGGCTTTCCAGCAGTTGACAGAGTGCCTGTGGCCATTCAAATTCCCATTTTTTCAAAGCGATTTCTCCTCCAAAGACATCACTTCCTGGATTCTAGACTATTTGAAATGAGTAAATGCTAAATGAGTGAGAGGAGTATTTAATACGGGCAAAGATACAGCTGGAGTTTCCTCCAGTAACATGGATATTGAAGAGGGAGGATTAGGCTGTATTATTTTAGGCAGATTTGTGTCACCTGAGCAGTGTCTGGAACTTGTTATAATTATCTAGGGTACAATGCCTCTCTGTACCCCGTTTGCTGTAACGTTTAGTAATTAAATAGATGGAATGTGCACCATTATTCACAAATTTAGCTCTCTCTCTTTCCTTCAGCAATTTTAGCTCCCCATTGCATCCAGAGCAGCACTACCAGATTCCAGGCCAGTGTAATTTAGCTTCTGTATATATATATATACCTGAGGGGTTCTTGTAGGTACTGGTAAATCCAGGGCTTCCACCAGGCATCAAACTCTTCATCCTGATGGCCTCCTCTGGGTGGTTAAAGCGGAAAAAGGATGACTGACCAAAACACAGCATACACCCTGAGGAAAGAAGTATATGTAAGCCAAAAAAAAACAAAAAACAGAATTATCATACCAATTGAAATTAAAGTTCACAGTATAATAAAAAGTGCTGTATGAGGGACATTCTAAACCAAATGTTTTTATTCAAGTGAACAATATTATTTAAAAAAAAAAAAAGACTTAGAGTTAAAGACTGCACCTGACTACACTAAGTTACCGTAAAGACATTTTTGAAAAGGAATAAAGGGCAAATGAAAACTGTTATAGGATTTGTGAAATACACAGTGTTTATAAGTTAGCTAATATTTTCTGTGACCTTTTTTTAATAATTTATCCGGTGGAGTTGCAGCCCCATACCCAACAACTCTGAATGGGGCAGAAGTTTACCTCAAGAAAAGTCATCTTATGCTTCCAGCTGCTGAAAGTGTAATTACATCTTCATAAATATTACTTTATTCTTTCAAGGTAATCTAGAGCCTCTGAATGAAACAAAACAGGGGTGTGGATGAAACATAATAAAGCCAAACAAAACCTGAATCTGTGTCCTTATTTACAAGCTTTATTGCAACTCATATCACGGCTTATCTTAACATATAGAGTTCAAACAAAAAGATTAAAGTGAGTTGGTCTATAAGTAGGAAATGCACATATTTATCTCTTATACATTCATATCATTTTGGCACAGGGATCAATGCAGAGTCTGTCAAAATGCCAGTGAATTATGAGTCAGACTTCCATATCATAATGAACATTGGCACAGAAAGCACAGAGAGAATATAAGATCAGTATGACTCATTGCTGACTTACAGTACAGTAGAGGACAGGATATGACATGCAACACTAACATGAGTTCCACTTAATGCCAATCTGTTATTCAAAGAAAATGTGAATTCCTCTTTTTAAAAATTGCTCACCATAAATCACTGTCTTTGTTGCTGAATTGTCAGTTTTTTTTTTTTTTTTTTTTTTTGTTAATTAAACCGCTTTCTCTATTATGACCATGTCAAAGCTGAAGCTCATACAGTGTCCATACTCTGTAGTTTTGCCACATATATGTACAGTACAAACACAATTGAGAACATGGACATAGCCACATATTTGAGATTCAAGAAGGAATTGAGTGTATGGTTTTAGAATCATATTTGAGATTCAAGAAGGAACAGACTGTAAAATTTAAAAATCAAACAAATATCTATAATAGTTACAGGCCAGTCTGAGAATTCACTCAGAAAAACAAGTGAAAGAAAATATTCAGTTTGTTTACATCCTATGTGGTACAGACAGAACAAATAAGATCAAATCACTGATGACAGACTATAACCTCTATTTACACAGCTAAAGATTAAACAATCAAACAGGCATTTGGCACAAGTGGGCATCAGAGGGGTCAGGCTGGGTATAAGGAGGTCAGAAAAGTGTTTTGTAGTATTTCAGTAGAAAGGTCAAAAAATAAATCAGACAAAATATACTGCATTTCTGTTTTATTCTATTAAACCCCATAAAAAGACTGATGTAGCTGTTTTTTGAGAGTGTTCCCCAAAAGTGCATGAGATCATTAAATAAGTATATGAGATTAAAGTTAAGCTTCTTACAATAGGCTACTAACTTACAAACATTTGAAACAGAACTAGTTTGGCTATACTATAGCTATTTATTATAGTCCGCTATAGTTTAGATTTTTGAGCTGAACAAAATAACTTGGTTCTAATATATGTATTAATCGTTTATTATACGACACATTAACCAACACAACAGGAAAAGTAAACGGCGTTCAATGGTTAATCAATAATATGGTGTAGACTTTATGGAGTACATACCCGCAACACTAACATTACAGCGTAACAGGCGAAAGATTGGTAAAATATTGAATATTGGATATAGGATTTTGAAGTTTCAGGTTTAGTTTATAGAACTCTTTAAACTTATATCCAATCGACTGGGAATACTGGGAAACGGCGGACAGTGTGTTTGTGTGGGGCTCTCGCGCGTCGCGTGGAGTAAAGAGCGCAGAGCTCGTGTGTCTGTCCGCAGCTTTTGTGATGTAAATGTCAAGCGCTACGACAGAGCGTCCACTCACTGACTTCTGCTACAACACAAAACAGCACAGCTGTCACCTGCCCGACTCTCATCGCCAGACCAAAGAAAATGGGCAAGACAAAAAAAGAAGCCGTTAATACAACAAAGTGTCCGACATCCGGGGAATTTAAGACTGAAATTTTCTCCTGTGGTTAAACTTTGGACTTCGCGGATGTTGATACGCTAGAAGTTGTTTTTATTTTAATGTTACCCCAAATTTTTAGTTAATCTGGGTTTTAAAAAGAAATTCTTATCTGGCATTAAGTCTGTTAAGGACTATTGACGCCTCGTTAAGACGAATGTAGCTGTTGGGTGGCACGTTGGACAGCTGTCCTCTCGCCGGCTGTCTCATGTTATTGTCATGCACAGATTGCGGACAGGGGGACGGACTGCAAATCAGCTCATCTGGATCAACATGATCACTATCCCTTATACTCGAACTGGTAGCTATTAAATAAATTTCTCTTAGATAAACGTTAAAAATATGTTTAATGATCAGGTGCACCATTAAAAGCTTGACATTTGCTATAGCTTTACACAAATAGTTACAGCTGCTGTTAATGATTCTAAGAAAACCAAATAAAACATCACATTTCTGTAGCATTACACTTTCCCAGTGTGTAGAACTAATAAAGAGCAATGTGATTCAAGAGTGCCTGAAATAGCCCAACAGAGCAGGCAAGGTCAAGTTCTTCAAATGGAAGGTCAAACAAGCCATCATCATTATCATAGCGCAATGGCCCCATGTATAACACAAATACACACTGATGCGATTCCAAACTGGACAGCCAGAGATAGCTCAAGAGTAGTGTAAGGTCAAGGGATGTTCAAACAAACCCTTATTAGTATTAACACAAAATGGGTACACAGTTATTTTAACGTTAGACATGTAATCTTGGAAATGGTAAATATCTGATGCCATGTCAGCTGTTGCATTATACAGAAGATTCACAGTGTTCTAAATTTAATCAAAGGCCTTAACTCTTATTTACTTTTATGCCACCTTCTGCACTGTAAAAAATGAAACTGCTCATTTTCCGGTTTACGAAACCTTTTGAGTCTCAAATAAAAAATGCTGTTTTCTTGAAACTACATAAAAATCCTTGTCAGACCAACAAAATGACCCCAAATGTTGCCCCAACTAGTCCAACACAATTGTCTGAATAAAGAATTTTATATTGTTGAAATGTTAAGGCTTTGTGAGTTCCCAGCATGCATTGCAGTATAAATAAATTATGCAGTTACTGTTATAGCTGTTATATTATTGTTTTGCTGTTTGCTGACTTCATTTCAACTTTTTTGTTATTGTTTAATCATTATTGTTAGTTATTCGATGTACTGTGATGTAAAGAGCTCATCTTTTTAACATTTGTTGGTTGTCGCCGTTCTTGAGGTTTGTGTGTCTGGTTTTGAGTCCTCGAGTATGTTCATTCACTTATGTCCATTTTCTGTATATCTTAGTCTTGTAAACTGTCTTACGAACAAAGTCAATGTTGTCTGCTTATTAGACTAATTTAGCCTTTCATGGTTGTTCTTTGTAAACAAACATAAGTTTGATAATATGGTGACTTTTTAAACATTTTATTTTTTTCCGGGGAACAGAAAAAAATGAACAACCTAAATGACAGTAATTGTTGTTTCAGCTGCTATGACAAGAATTTTTCTATTAGTAAAATAAGAAAATCAGCATTGCATGAACAAACAAATTTGCATTGGCTCAACAAAGTATCTTTATTGAGCTGAACTAAAAATCTATTACTGAGAAAACTCAAAAGTCTTACTGCATCAAGCTGCCTTACTTTTTTAAGTATTCTCAACAGTTTATTTTTTACAGTGTAACTTTAGAACCAAGCAGACCGTTCAGTCTGATAATAGCTGAAACGTTTGTCCACTGGAGCCACTCGATGACTAAGTCTCTTGATAAGTAGAATGGTATTTGGAAATGTATTTTACTGATGTGGAGGCTAAATCCATTGATTTACTGTCAAAAGAGTTCAAGGCAACCAGTTGAATATGAAACTGAAAATCCAAAAGAAGCACTAACATTAATAAACCATCAGCAAGACACAATGTGCCTTTATTTCACATAAATAAATAAATACAAATGTATCTTCAGATAAAACTCTAAATCTAAGACTGCAATGTTTCCATTTTAAATTCCACATTAAGAATAAAGCTCCCTTTGTAACCTATTCTACATACTGTATATGGAAGTAAAATCAGGGGAATAAGCTTCAGAGCAACCTTAACCTAGACCAACTGTAAATGAGGCATTGCTTACCTTGTGTGAGTCTGACAGGTTTGGGCACTGCTAAGCCATCCATTGAGCACAAATTTCCACAGGGGTATAGGGTGATGGCTCCCCCCACATTTTCAATGTAGCAATGTTGAGCAGTCACACCCGGACCCTGAATATTAATGTCTGTGTTCCCATGACCAAGTGTAGTCTTCCCTGCAACATGTGAGAGAGATTCAGTTGATTATTGCTGCATAAAATTACACTGATTAGACATAAGGATGGGCAATATAAGGTTTAAAAAAGGATGCACTGAAAAGATGACAATTAATTACTCATTTTAAATTGTTACAATACTTAGAAAAAATGTTAATAATAATATAATACTGCAGCACGAGGCTTGTAGCAAAATGACAGGCTAATGTCTGCTTCTTTAACAAAGACAAGACAGACAAACCCTCATGCCCCTCCCTCAAGTGAACGGACCCGTCTGAGTTATTTCATTCAAAGTGTCTATGAAGCAGATGTGAGTAAAAGAGCCGTAACCCTATCTATCTATCTATCTATCTATCTATCTATCTATCTATCTATCTATCTATCTATCTATCTATCTATCTATCTATCTATCTATCTATCTATCTATCTATCTATCTATCTATCTATCTATCTATCTATCTATCTATCCATAAACACGAGCACAGGAAATTATGTATACAATCATTTATATCATGATTCACTGATGAATAGTGCACTAAATCCACTTCCTCTGGGATTTATACTTGCTCTCATTCTTGCTCAATGTCAGGGGAGGAGAAGTCCTCTATTTGTCATTCTTCATGAGATGAAGCACAGTCAAGCTATGAGGACAGTACAATGAGGTTTGTCCTCTCTCGTGAACTTCCTGCACATCACCACACAAAAACATGCAAATACTAATCTTAATTCGTAGTCCCCAGTTTTTCAGTTGGCATCCCTTCTGTTTGCACGATCATATAATTACCCTCTGGCAGGGGCAGCAGGGTTATAGCCGTACTCAGACGGCCACTTCCTAAGCTGACAAGATGGGGTCGTTCTGCCTGGACTTTGAGAGTCTTGCCTGTTTCAATCAGGTCCAGTGGTGTGCTCTGTGAACATATGAGGACAAAACAACAGTAAACTTTTTAATAATGGATCATATTTTACAGCCTTTGATCACCAATAAAGTGACCTATACTTTTTTCGATGACTGCTCAGGGTTTCTAAAACAGGATTAGTATAATTCAGTTAGGGCCATTGAGTACTGCAGCGACAGGGTTAGGTACCTAGACTAAATGGATTTAGCTCCATCAGGTACCACCATGCGGGCTAAAAGGCTAACAGGATTTAGCTGTTAGATGAAAGACCAGACCAATAAATGACCAAAGGAGGAACATATTTGGCCTCAGCATGTCACAGATGGAGGTTCCCAAGGGCAGCATGGGGATTATTTGCTTGATAAGTCACACTTTAATGTTTGGAAACGGCTATTTCATGAAGTAAAATACAGTAAACCAAGGTAACTATCCATTACATGGGTTGTGATTGTGATAGACAGGTACAGGATCCTGGGCTGTTTTTAGTCCCATATCCATGGTATGAATGGACTTTACCCCTGTAAATTTCACACCATTCACCAGTTAAATAAAGATTTCACACATCTTTAAAGTGTCTTCAGATGTCATCTTTTTTTTTTTTTTTAATGAGTCTAGCAACAGTGTCCATAGAAATAACCTTTAAAACTGAACAGCAATAAGGCTTCTAACAATGTATGAAATGTGATTAAATGTCACTGTAGTTTGTTTTAGCTTTCATATCTTATCCCATCATCTCCTCATAATAGGGCTGCATACAAAGCTGCTCCACAGTTTTCATTGTCTTCTGACATTTTTTCCATATACAGCTCAGTCTCATCTTGTTTCTGTGTGTATTTGCATGTGTTTTTGTGTACTCGGCTTTACTAGTGAAGTTTTAACAGGTGCATTGAACTAACGGCTTGATGTTTATGAGACCCCACAATGTCTGATTGGATGAATACAGTGCAGTGCTTGAGCAAGATTGAATGCAGACAGAAAGGCTGAACTCAGCCTCTCGAATCAACAGTGATGATGATTAACCCTATATTTAGGGAACAGTTCACCTCTTAATTTCCACTTCCTGTGGGGATCTGCAGACTCCACATTTAGGTGACAAAACCTAGGAATTTTGCAGAATTCTTTGCTGATGCAGACATTTTAACACCTTATATTATATTCAGTTTTTATTATTTTAATGATGAGTAAGCAGAAAACCAACAGTAAAAAACTCTTTATGCATCCATTATACACACTAACATTCAAACGTAATTTTTGAATGGTATGTGTGGGTGGGTGTGGGTGGTCCTGTTGTCTCCTACATTATGAGGACCAAATGTCCCCACAAATATAGTAATACCAGTATTTTGACCCTGTGGGGGCATTTTTTGGTCCCCATGAGGAGAACAGCTTTATACAGAATCATACAGACTGAAGCTTCTTGAAAATCTAAAAATACATAAAGTTTTGTGTGAGGGGTCGGGCTAGGTTAAGGGGATAGAAAATACAGTTTGTACAGTATAAATCCATTACACCTATGGAATGTCCCCATAAAACATGAAAAGCCAACATATGTGTGTGTGTGAGAGAGAGAGAGAGAGAGAGAGAGAGAGAGAGAGAGAGAGAGAGAGAGAGAGAGAGAGAGAGAGAGAGAGAGAGAGAGAGAGAGAGAGAGATAGGCTCACACACTCACCTGTAAGACCTGATGAGTCTGACGGCTGTGTTCTGGAACATTCTGATTCAGCCTGTCCATGTCTATGGATTTATCGGTCACTTCATGACATTCGTTAAGATCCTGGAATTACAGAAAATAAACAGCAGAGTTGTTTTTAAAAGTCAAAATATATCCAAAAATTCTTAATCGAAGAGGTGATTAGGTTCAGTTTCATAAAATGCAAGTGAACTTTTGTGTAAAGAGTCATAATCACAACATTTGTTTTATTTATACATCATGAACACTATTATAATAAATATGTAGAGCTGGCAAAGTTACAACATTTCAAGCTTGTGTCTTTGATCCTATTAGTGAACAATAAAACACATCAGGTGTTTTTACTATTGTAGACAAAATACAGTGATGCAATGAACTAACAAAAGCATGCTGTGATTAACCAACTGTCGTGAACAGACCGGAGTCTGCATCTTAGTTGAAATACACAGCATGAGTCAGTGTGACTCATCTCACACACAAACAAACACACACACACACAACCAGCCTCACAGTGAACAGATGCAGTCAATTATCTATGGTACAGACACAAGCACATTAGTGTGAACAAACCAGAGTAGACCTCAGGTCAGTACACACATCACAGCAGATCAGTCATTTTTGGAACATCCCTAACCTGAAATCCCCTTCTCCCTCCTTCCCTTACCCCTCCTCCGTCTCTGACACATTCCACTGTCTCTCAGAAAAACCACACTGGAAATCAAGCAGAAACAGATCTGCAAGACAAACTGAGTCACTTATTTTGAATCAGAAAAATCTGTTCTGATTCTAAACAACCAACAGAACACACTGTAAAAAATTCAGAACTACTTGTTCGAATTGGTTCTTAACCAGTCTAATTAATCAAAATTACAAGTTATCAGTTATACCCAAAGCTTTTAGCTTAGTTTAGCTAATTTCATCTTAGCATAGCTATAGATAGTTTGTAGCTTAGCTACACAGTTACAATTACATCATTTGCAGAACACTGAAACGTTAAAAACATTGTCCATAATATGTTCATATCTATATATAATGTTCACTGAGAATCAGTGAAGGGCAGTGACATCATTACATTTCTCAGTAGCAGTTTGGCTGTTTACAATCAGAACATGTGATTCTGATCCAATTTATTCCAAAATCACTCGTTCTGATTCTAAACAGCAACAAGAAAATAATGTAAACACAGCTTTACTGCCGAAATACTAGAAACGTCATGGCAGGTGTGCTGAGGCAAACCTGTGGGACAGTGGCCCTCCAGGAACGAGTCTGGACACCCCTCTCCTGTAGCTTAGCTAGCTACATAGCTGCATTCAACATTTATAGTCAAGTACACCAAAACATCAAAAACAGACCCAATATTTTCAATATTAATTCCAATATGGAAACTAATATAACATTATGTAACAGATTAACTTAGTCTGCCAATTGTCCAATGAATCAAATCTTTCCCTGAGGAGCTTCTAAAAGGACATCTGAATTTGTAGAGGAGTTTGAAAGGCAAAGCTATGTGAGATTAATACAACTCTTTCCTCTGCTGGCATGTCCAGTCAGGGAAACGCCTGGAATGAGATGCTTTGCTTCTCCAAACAAGCGAAGACAGGTTAGGTACAGTGAATGCATATTCATTAAGATGATGATGGACATTTACGGTTTTTAACTCAACAGCTGGTATAAAATCAAACTTCCTCTCCTTTTGCGCCTTCTTCTAACTAGCCTCTCCTTCCTTTAATTTATAATGTCATGTTTGCAAGTGCAGCTGGCAAGTGCTGCAGTCCACTTTTCACAATCACGTTCAGAGGGAAGAAAGAACAGAAAGCCTCTGTCACTATACTGTATATGGTCACTGCTCTCACCATCACTCACTCTCTCTCTCTCTCTCACACACACACACACACACACACACACACACACACACACACACACACACACACACACACACACACACACACACACACACACACACACATGCACACGCGCGCACACACACACACACACACACACACACACACACACACACACACACACACACACACACACACACACACACACACACACACACAACTGGACAACACAGAGTCACTGACATTAAGCATACAAAGAGAGATCCTGATGCCTTGAGTCAAATACCTGTACAAACAAATATACACCTAATAGCAGTTCATCTGGAGTTTTTCATGCTGGTAAGTGACTTGCCTCTGAAACATGTCATTAAGTCTGCAGTTATGCCACTGTGCCCTGCCCTCTGCAGCAGAAAATAGACTCAACCACATAGCACAAACCACAAAGCTCTTCTTACAGGGGTTATAATCATACAGGGTACACATATATAGACAAACACACACACACACACACACACACACACACACACACACACACACACACACACACACACACACACACACACACACACACACACACAAACACACACACACACACACACACACACACTTACATAGACACATGGCAGTGTGTAAGAGTTACAGGGAGAAGTGAGAAAACCACAGCAGGAACATACAGCTAACAGTACAGCTAAATGTAGCACGGAGGTGAATCTGGGAAACAGAAACCAAAGACTGGAAACATGAAGGACTGATGGCTTTTCTACCCATGTTAATACCACGAAAATGTTAAATCAAACTGAGATTTAAAATGTCTTTTATGAAAAAATCATAACCAAGACAGGCAGCAGTTAAATATATACAACAAACAGCACATTAAAAACATAAATAAAATGAATATATAAATATAACAACATAACAATGACAATTTAAATATATTCTAATATTAAACTATTACATTTTCATTTATTTATTTAAATTTATACTAAAAATATAACTCAAAATGTATATTTTAATTTGATATTTTCCATGGAATGTATAATATATTTAAATGAATTTGAGTTATTTTAGCACTCATGTTCTCTGCATAAATCTGATAAACAGTATGCAATATACACTGATTTAGTGCAGCATTATAAACTTCTTCAGTCTCTTATATAGCTGCCCAAATCAATGAAGTACTAAAATTAACCAAAATTCTTAGAGTGTTTAGAAACACCAAATACCAAACTCTTAAAAAAACATAAGCAATACCAAGCCCACTCACCATCTTTTTTAACCCAAGAAAGATCTGCTCTGTTGCTGCATGGTCTTGTTTACTCACAATCTCAATGCTATGTCCTGTGTTTACGCCTTTGAGCCTTAGGCTGACCGTCTACAGTCCAGCTCTCACTGTTTGTTTGTCTCTGCTGCTCACTCATGTCTCTTACTGAATGCTCTGAAGTTCTGGAGCGCAGAACTACATAGTACCACCACAGCTGGGAGGTGAGAGAGTGTGTGAGAGAGATAGAAAGCACTAGTAGAGGAATCCACATGAAAAAAAAGTCTGTCAGAATCCAGGTGTCCGGTCCGTCTTTCCAAGTGACCATAAATAAATCGTCAAGTTTATGTTTAAATTTAGAAAGCTAAATCACGGGGGACATATATCTACACTGTCACACAGAAATCATTGTCTATAAGCTTGACTCATCAGTTTACTACTTGTATGTTCAGCTTACTGCTCAAAAACATGCTAAACATTCAATTAAATTAAATTAAAAAATTATTAAAGGGATAGTTAATCCAAAAATTTAAATTATATTATCATTTTCTAATCATCATATGTTGTTCCAAACTTTTTTCTTCTGTGGGATGTAAAAAAAGATTTTTTTTTTTTGAGAAACGTCTCATTGTTTGTTTGTTTTTGTCCATGCAATGGAAGTCAATGATAACCTAAACTGTTTGGTCATCAAAATTCATCAAAATATCTTCTTTTGTGTTCCACAGAAGTCATACAGGTTTGGAATGACATAAGGGTGAATAAATGATGACAGACTTTTCATTTCTGGGTGAACTATCCCTTTAAGAAATATATTAAGATGTTACTGTCGTGCCTTTAGAAGATGCTTGTCAAGGAATTGCTGGAATAGTATAAAAAATTGTCAGATCACCATCAGTGCAGCAGATGGATTTATTTTGAAAAACAGATTTGAGTTTACACGCTGTTGTGGTGGACGGAAAAGACCTTAATATTCCATGTGGAGTCCTCCTACCCACTTCCTGTTCTTCAAAACAAAAATGGTGTTTTCCATTTGATGTTGAACAGCTGCAAAACTGCTGATGTGAGTCACTTTAAGAGTGTTTGTTACATAATTAGATTCATTTATGGAAAAAAAATAGTCAGTAAAGTTTTAATGGAACTCTTAAGCAAACATTTATGTTTTGTCTCTTAGTGAACATACACCCAAGCAATCAATCATACACAGAGCCAGACTCATTGGTAATAACCTTAAAAAACATGGGAAAGCCATGAATAAGAGTCCTAGAGAGGAAAACATCTGTCTGGTGGAGAAGGAGAAAGAAAGGCTTTTTTTCCATGGCCATTACCAGTGAGTCCAAACACATAAAAAATGAACACAAACAAATTTGAACAGCAACTAGGCAACCACAGCTGGAAGAGGAGCAGACTCTTCCGGTGTGGGATCCTAAGCGGGGACTCTTCCTGTCGGCTAACCCTATGATCTAGCCACTCTCTGGGAATAAACAATCTCCAGCTGCCCCTTCTCACCCACAACTGAGAAAAAATGTCAACAGGCCTGATAATCTAAAGTAGTCCTATGTTTTAAGCCACCAGGACCTTATTATAGAGCCATATTTAAGTTATGTTTGTGTTTGTTGTCCTCTGGGAGTGAAAATTCCAATGACTTTGTGTGAGGAAATGATTATTCCACCAAATAACTTCCAACATTTATATGTAATGTGTGAGGCTGCCATGGTCAACACATGGCAAGCACACAAGTTGGAAAGTAAGCTGCTGGATAACTTTCCATATTTCCATGCTGGACTGCTATCTTGGAATAACACATGTGATATCAAAGCTAAGCATTTTGGTCTCACTCATAAATTATTTTAGGGCAGGAACATGCAGCATTAATCTCTTGCAATAATTTGCAACAGTCTAGTCACTTATTATAGTATCAGAGTAAAGCAACAAGGCGTCAGAAAGATTGACCACAGATTTCACCCCAAAAAACAGTCACAGTGCTTGCGTGGCAGAAACGCTTGAGATCAGAACACTGTTGGTATGAGAGTATGTTTGTGAGAAAACAAGAAGAACGACTGGGTTGGGTTTATTTCACTGGCACAGTAGTATGAAAAAATTGTTTTTCAGAGCTGTCCAAGAGGGAGTACAACTTTCTTGCATTATGCACTTTTTTTTTGTTCCATTAGCAACATTAGACCTAAAATATCCACATTCTGGAATTTCCCACCTATTTCTGTCAAATATTTCACATTTTCTTGCACACACACACACAAATATGTCAGAACAGAATGATCCATCAACACTCTCCACTGAACCTGCACTCATACCACCATTAAAAAAATGAAAAAGGACCCCATCTATTTTGTAAATTCATGTTATAGATCTTATTGTGAATGATTCATCCATGTATGCATTGAATTTTTAACATTTTATATTTTGACATTGTAATGTTTAATCAGAATGTCTTAACTCGATATTCTGATGAAAATGACAGACTCTCTTGTGATATATGCTGGATTTCTCCAATCATTTAGATGGCTTAAACCTATTCATTAATCAAAATCAAAATTTTCAAAAATTTGTTATGCTCGTATGTACAACACAATCTATTTACATTTCATCACAATAAATCCGTCAGTGAAGTGTGTGTTTGTGTGCTGTCTAGAGCTGGTGAGACCCAGACTGACTGAATGAAGGTGTGGGCATTATAAGAAAAGCTTAAGCAATCATGATCACTAAATCTTGATCAGCGCTGGTGTTCAGTTCCATCTTTTTGTTACTCCTTGATGTTCTTTTCATCCACCTCTTTCTTTTTCTCATTCCAACATGCTTGATGTTCAAGTTAACTTTTATATACTTCCTGCAATCTTGACTAGATGAACATGCAGTTTCAAACTTGCAACAACTCTCTAAGTAACTAATTTTTACTAATGTTTTTACTGCCTCACTACATCTTTTACCATTGCAGCAAAGCAATGCGTTAAACAAGGGGAAAGCCGGTGCACGTGTTCACGGTGTGCCCTAGTCTCTCACGCTTGCATCTACTCAGACAGCTCTGCTATGCCTGGACTGTACAGAGTAATTTGGAAATTCAGACTAACAACACGACTGCAACAGTAAATGTAAGACAGGCCACGTCTGTCTTCCCCTGCACTTCTTTTCCATTGTTTTTTTTTTTCTATGTAAAGATGTGATTTTTCCTCTGCTGTGTTTTGAAGCGTCTTGTACACGACAAAGTAGTTGACATCTGGGTACTTTTTGCCTACTGTTTTATGAATATTGTGAATTATATACTAATCATTTTTTCAAGTACTTTTTCAAGTTTTTGCCTGCTGTATAGGCAAGGACTTTATGCATTTTCAGATACAGTCCCTTACTCGTGGCCATCTGTTGACGTAATTATCTTTCCTGAAGAAAGAGTCCATGAAAAATCCCTGCAAATTATGCACAGACTGACATGTCTGGAATGTCAGAATGTCATCAGATTTCTGAACAGGGACTAACTGTTGTAGCCTATAAAGTATGTCACATACAGTATATGATTCCTTAGCTGAATCATGTAAATGTTCAATCTATGACTGCTGCATTGCAGGTGTCATACATAACACAGGTGTAGAAGAAGTATTGAATGTGTTTCACAGTTTTTCAAACCACCTGTTAGTCAGCCTCTTTTAGTGGAAGTAGCATTGCTGGTGCAAAAAAAAAAAAAATAAAATTGTCAGCAGACCAGTAGATCCAGCACAGCCCTCCTGCACACACAGGCTTCTCATACACTGGTGTGCACAGTGCTATCTCCGCTGGGACAATAGTCTCATATAGTCTCATTGTCCATGCTTTAGGTCAGGGCCATGCATTATTCCCATGCTGGTCCAGTGCAGCCCGTTTTTTTTGTTCTCAGTCATATTAACATAGTAAGACTAGAGTTCTCCATTGCTCACACGCACCATAACTAAAATAAAGAAATGCATTTATGTATGAGATCATTCATAACTCATAATATAACTTCACAGTGTCCATAGTGACATTTGGACTGTTACTTTTTAAAGACAGGATCCCCATTATGTTTTGGCAAGAATCATTTACTAAAGTTTCCATTTTCTTCAGAAATCTCTCTGTCCCTTTCAGTTCCTCTTTCAGTGATTCATAAACTGATTCTAATGAAGACTACAAAAATGTTTATGTTTTAAATGGGTTGACAGACACAAACAGACATGTGGTAAAATGTATATATATTTTTAAATAATTAAATTGGTGCTTTGAATATATTGAAAATACTTTAAAAGGTCCAGAAATCCAACTCTGGATCTCTGTAGCTTATTTATGTCTAAAGGGTGCATTTTAGTAACTTAAAGGTACATATTAAGTACATATTAGTACCTAAATAGTGTGTACCATTACTCTAAATGTATTCAGAAAACTTCATCCCACAAACCCAGCTGTCGATCAAAGCCTTACCTATGAGTTCAGATCCTAACTGTGGCTCTGCCAGTCCCATGTGTCATCCTGAGAGCTGGAGACAAGTGTCTTTCTAACTCATGCTCACTTTAAGACACCTTAAACTCTGTTGAGCACCAGAGCAGGATGGACAAATCACATTCAGAACTAGAAATATCTTCCTTCGCTCACACTGTTCCCCCACCTACATGTTCTCTCTCTCTCTCCACCCCTTTCTCTTTTTCCAGCCCTCATATTCTCTCACACTTCTTCCCTCCCTTCTTTTTTTCATTCTACTGCCACAAGGCAGTCTTTTATTCTCCCAGCTGAAGAGCTCCTCACTTGTTCAGCCTCTGGAACGAGATACCCACCCAGAGCCCAGATCATGAGACAGATGAGAGACAGAGAGAGAGAGAGAGAGAGAGAGAGAGAGAGAGAGAGATAGGCAGGAGTACAATAGGGGTGACTATTACCAAATACTGATGTAGAGGTTTCAGAAATGGTGTCTCGTAAAATTACATTTGTAATATCAGCAGCATATTGGTATATGGATGCAAGTCCTCTCTCCCTCATGCCCCTGGTGCATTTAATTCTCTGTATAAAGAAATTTAATTCCCACAGCATAGCTGAACTCTGGCCAAGCCAGACAGGCAAAATGTGAAATTAAATCCAATTACAATAAGCCAATAAAGCTGCCCTTTAAATACGTTAAATTGCCCTCTGTAAAATGTCTTATGGCAACAAACAGAAGAGACAACAAACATGCAAATACTCTAAGTAAGTAAGAATAGATACTGGAAGGGTTGTGGATATTTTGAGATTACATTTCCTCTTTTAAAACAGAGAAATGGCTGTTGTAGTACTCTGAATAATGTCTTATTTTAGTGTCCAAATGTTGAACACCCCAAATACACACATATGTGCAATAGTGGCCCCCCCTCAACCAAATCTAACCCATGAGACATTCCACCAACGCATGTCATGGAGAGGACACTGAGTAGGATGTAAGAGGGTAGGAAACTTTGGGGAGTTTACAAGTCTGTGAAGTTGCAAAGAACAGCTTGTGAATTCAAACAGTTGCCAACTGACAAATCTCTCTAAAAAAATATTGAGTGCGATGGGATGGGATATGATCAGACAAGTCATGAAACAGCTGTAAATACAAGGCTGCTGCCTGAAGTAGCCTAACAGGGTCAATGGGATAACTTAAGGTAGGAATATTTATTGGGGGTTCTCAAATATTTGCCCATTCAAGTTTAAATATTGCTAAAATAACACTTGTTTTTCATTAGTTACTATCCATGTTGTCTGAGGTATCAATATTTGTCTAGAACAACCACTGTATGTAATTCTGTGGTTAAAAGCCCATTTGGATTTACTCCCCTCTTATTTATCTGAGCTCCAAAACTAAATTCATAGACATTATATCAAGTGAAACACTAAATCATATGTCCTGAGATACAGTAAATAGGATAGAAATCATCGCAGCAAAAACATTTTACTTTTTACAAGACGTACGGTGTCAGTCCGGGTGGCTGTTTCCATTCACACACCATCACGCAGAGAAGAGAAGATGAATGAGGCAAAGGATGACCTCTGGTGGTCATGCAAATCTCTTTCAGTTAAATCTAATACCTATTCATTTTCAACCGTAAGCCTTGTAATTTCTAACCAAGCTCTGGTAATAGTTGACAACGTGGCTTGTTTTCTCCAGTGTTTAGAAAATATATAATTTAACACACATTTGAACACATTATGGAGTAAATTGTCACAATGTCAACCTGTAACTTTTTCAGGCTTTTCATATATATATATATATATATATATATATATATATATATATATATATATATAGCTTTGCAGCAAAATTTACATTTATATGCCTTAAAGAATTTTCATGAACATACATAATATTCGTATCAGCGCTGTTTTACTCATTTAAATATCAAAATGTGCAAAAGGAAACTTACTTGAAAGCGAACCCTTTTAGGGGCCATTGTGGTCCTTGGTTTGTAAATAACAGGAAAATTCTTGGAAATGATCCTAAGGAGTGGGATCAGTACAGACTGAACAAGATGAATAGCTCTGTAGCTCCTTCAGAAACTCAGCTGGATTTAGTGTAGGAGGTGGAAAGGGTTTCCATCAAAACAAGTCACTTTAACTGCTAAGACTATTTTATGCATATTGTCTCTCAAACTAACATTGGTAAATCCTTTCTCTTGCTCCGTGGTTCTTATATATATATATATATATATATATATATATATATATATATATATATATATTAAAATCCAAAACTGTATAGTATTTAATCCCAAAAAAATGAGGGATGAAAAAATAACTCCTTATTCCTTATCGCTTGATCATCTACAGGCCCTCAGTCCTCCTTCAGTCCTTCTAACTCTTGCATTCAGACGGATATGAGAAGAGCACAGCCAGTAAATGTTTACTGAAGAAAAGGAAAAAAAAAAAAAGAAAAAAAAAAAAAAAAAAAACCTCTCCACCCCTGGTTGTAAGGTGGGGAAAACAAAACAAAAACAAAAACCTTGGAAAAACATGAATCAGTGTGGTAATTGAAATACTGACTAGTACATGTGACTGGGTGAATACAGTAATACTGTAATATGGGCTTCATTGAAATAGGGGTGGACTGACAATCAGGTGAACTTAAACACATATTCCAGCCCACTTATGATTTTAAACTAAGCACTGTTTTCATGGTGATAACCATTCAAACAAGACACATTCACTGTAGAAAAGAACAGATAACAAAAGATCCTTTCCTTTTAAACTCTTTAATGATTTTTTTTAATAAGTTTACACTGGAATGTTCTTCATCATGAATCCCTAATTCGTTATTTTACAAGATTACAAAAAATCTCTAATGTCTTTATACCATTTCCCAATCCACATTATGATTCCATGAAAACCGAACAAAAGAAGAAAGAAAAAAAAAACAATGAAAAAAGATAAACAAAAACATTTTATATGCCCTTCCCATCATCAAAATATGCAGAGACATTCAAGGCATTACTGGAAACCAAGACAGCAAGGGAGACCACTTTTCTTCAGCGGGGGCCATGTGGGGTTGAGACTAAAGTTTGGGATGATGGCTCGGCAGGTTGGGAACCACTCATAATGCTGATAGGAGACATAGAAGTCCCTCCTTGAAAACCTACTCACAATCACTGACAGTCAGGAGACAGACATGATCCTGATCCTCCACTGACGGCCTCTATCTACAAACAACACATTTCAGATGCGGAGCAGGTTGCCTTCTAGTAGTAAGAAAGTCCAAGCCTGAAGTTTTGCTTTCAATAGAAAACATGATATAAAGCAGACAGCTCTCATTTTTGAAGCAATATGTTTTTCTGATTGCAATGTTGTCATCTTGAATGAAATCAATTATCTTTAATACAAGTTAATGGCTTTAAATATTTTTCCATTTGAATTAGTTTTTCAAATTGCTGTCAAATGTCCATGATACACCAAAAACAAACTTCTGAAAATGTCCTAAAGGCTCAGTTTCCTTAAAGGTTGGCAATACAACACCAAAACAATGTAAAACAGGAGAACAGAGAGCCAGTCAAGGGTTAGACAAAGATCCAAGCACAGACATCTTAAACATGTCAGATGTTTAACAGCAGACAGAAACAGGAGATAAATATATATTTTAGACAAAACAAAGAGTCTGAATGACAAAGGAGGAGACAAAACAATAACTACGAAATGGACAAAAGGGCTACTACAAGCAAGGTACAACAATCTTATAGTGTTTAAAAAAAAGTCAGTTTGCAGCACACAGAAAATAAATCTTTAGAAAACCACAAACTGAGAGAAAAGACAAGCAACATGACTTGACCCTTACAGTGGAGGTATGAATCATCAATTCAAAAATATACTGCCATGATGGCTTCAAATGAATACATTTCCAGCAGCCCACTCCCTTTTAATACAGTCTCCATTTTAGCCCCAACCCTTGCTGACTGGTTGCTTTGTGAACCATATTGGGTACAAGTAGAGCCAATATTGCTCTGTTAAAAGTACTGCTGAAGATGATAAAGATTGCATCGTCCCTCCATTTGTGTGTCTCTCCCTTCTTTTATTTATATGAATGTTTTCAGTCCATTTAACTGCTCCTCTGTCAAGTGGGGTGGAATTTTGTTAGTGATGTTTCCTTTTACAGTATTTCGTACTTGTCGACCACAAATGACGTTTCTGTGGAGAACCGAACCGGGCTGTCCCCATCCACCTGATACACCTTAGTGACCTGGCAGGTGAGAACATGAACAAAGAAAAGAGGAAAAGGTGAGAGAATTTAAATGTTTGCTTTTGAACTGTGATTTATGATAATGAATCTAATCAATTAACTAACATCAGTAACTCTGTATCAAACAATACCTTAACCCAGGGATTCACAAACTTTGTCAACTGAACACCTTAGACAATTTATTTAATTGAAGTACCCCCCATGATTTAAAGGTAATGCTTCAATTATTTAACAATACATTCACATGTTCAAGGTTCTCTGATGTAAGTCAATGAACATGCATGCAGTTTTTTTTTTTAATTATTATTATTTCAATGTTTATGATTTAAATGATTATTAGCTTCTCATCAACTCCTGAACTCCCTGCAGTTTGGGAAACCCTGACCTAATCTATAATTAGCCTCTTTTCTTACCTGAATGTCACAGTAGCTTCCCTTGGAGACAAAGGAGACATTGACAGGGAAAAAGTCATTGGGCTGGCCAGGTATGCTGAATTCCAGGCTACCAGTCTTATTTTTCACATCAATCACAGGCAGACACCACTCCAGAACATTCCGTCTGCTGTCATGGCGATATTCTCCATCTAGATCACCAATCACAGGAGCTCCCACCCCTGACCTGTGATGAAATTGTTACAATAGAAAAATGTAAATAACAAGCCAAACAATTCCAAAATGCTTCTTTATACACAGGGAAACAAGGTGTTTTATTATGCCAGTAAAGGTGAATAATGTGTGTGAATTAGGGTCTGAACTAAATCAAATGAATCTGAACTCACGGTACAGGGATAGAGATGACTACATCATTGAGTTCCAGACATTCATCCTGTAGCTCGTACTCAATGTTTACATCACAGCCAGTGCCACTCTCAGAGGGCCAACAGTTTACTACACAAACAGAAATTAAATGAGCGTAAGTCATGTGACACTACTGAGGAGATGTAAGCTGTTAACTTTATTGATAATACTAAACCACATGTATAGAACTGACTTGTTAGTGGAATGAAAGACTCATCTGTCGTCTGTAGCCTCCACTTCAGCACACCCACGTCACTTTTCAGGGGGAAGGATTTGTCTGGGTTTTTCAGACCAATCACAGACTCTGCTGTGAAAAGTTTTTTGTCCACATTTGGATGGGTCTACAAGGAAGACGTTAGAAGGGAGTTACAAAAATAAAACATTTTCTAAAGGTTTATTTTATATATATATTTACTTTTTATTTGTTTTAGAAAAATACTTAATAGTTTTTAATAGTTTTGGTTAAGTTTAATTTAGATTTTTCATTTACTTTTGTTTTTTATCGGTTTCAGTACTTGTATTTTGGGCTACAAATTACCTATTGCAATACGCTTGATTAATAATAAAAAAAAAAAAAAAAAAAAAAAGAGGCATCATTTTCAGAATAATTCTTATAGTTAGGTTTTCTTATAATTAGCCAATACTGCTACATTTAATAAAAACAAAAAAACCAAAAACTTACCTGCAACTGCACACCTCTCTTGTCATTATTGCTGACTTTCAGCCTAATTCGCCCATTCTTTTCATCAGACACTCTGAGGGTAATCATGCCAAGCACTTCCATGTTCTGAAGGCCACCGTCACGGCCACACGTGAGAGTGATCTTTTCCTCAACTCGCATATGCACACTGAAAATTTGACAGAAATTGTTGAAAGATTTACCTAAGTGTTGTAAAATTGTGGATCTAAAATTGTGTGATTTCTGGGTTATTGCACTGACAATGCCCTATAATAAAGAAAAAAAAAAAGAGTGAGACCTATTTGATTGTCAAACTTGCAATCTAGAGGAGGGAACTGCTGTTTAAATCCCCATTTAGTTAGACTTAGAAAGTGATGATAATGTGTCAGTTTCACCATCTGTTCTGCTGAGTTCAGCGTTCAAGACGCAGCACAAATAGGCTCAGCGCTGAAACTCTACTTGACATGCTGCTCACACGTAAAGCATGAATGCTGCTACTGTTAACATGGGCACTGAAAAGAATATGTACAGCTTACATGCTGCTAATGCAAGACGTGTGAGGTCTTACTCTGAAACTTAAGCAAGTAGTAAAGATTTTAAATCCATGTCTAACTTGTATTTGCAAACCTCTCAAAGAGACATAATACTTAAAAACACAAAAATTGACTTTTATCGCATTAATGAACAGCCCTGCAAAATATTTTAACTGAATAAGACTACAGACTCCACTAATGAATATACTCAATATGATTTCTGCATTTCAAACATTGGCATATTACCTCTCTGTGTGGGTTGGAGGGGGCAGAGATTTGGATGCCTCTGATGGTCTTTTGCCTGTGCTGGGCAAGATGATATTCTCTCCCTCTGACTTTAGTTTGTCCACAAAGTCATCCACCTCCTTACCTTTGCCAAGTAGTTTAAGTGCTTTACTTGGACCACTGGACCTAAAACAAAAGGGCATTAAATTGCAGCCTGCTGCTGTTTTTATACAGATTAAGGATTGCTGTAGTCTATTACGAGTATGGCAGTACCTGACAGGTGCAGGGGTGGGTTTGGGTTTCTCGGCCTCAATTAGTGTGTCTGTGATGATGGCTGTGTTACTGCTGCTCATGCCCGAGCTGCCAAAACCACCAAAGCCCGGTCCCTTCTTTCCACGCTCACCATCACGCCGTATCTGCTGAAGCTCTTTAGCCTTCCGTCTCATCTCTGCCTTAGCCTCGCGCTCTTGAGTCTGATGAACGAATAATTGAGTGGTTTAGAGTGAAGGAAAAGTTGATTGACACTAAATTATATTGCAATTAAATCATTTATCAAGTGTCCTCTGAGAACCATTGCCAGCATGTTATTTATAAACTCCAAACACATGGCTGGGATCAGGGATGTTTAATTATGAAGTCCACACTATGGATGCACAATATTGGATTTTTGTCGATATCCCATATGCTGATATTTTTTAACTAATTTTGGCCAACTGCTGATACTGATACCAATATATTTCGTTCTGTTTGGAAACAACACCAAGTCTCTCCTGTGCAAAGATTATAAACAAATTATTTTTAATTTAGGTTATTTTTAACAAAAACCTACTTGTTAGAATTAAATAAACAACAATGAATTGCACTGAAATGTGTGCACAAAACAAGAGTGCACTGAAAGTCTTGAAAATAACTGTAAATCAATTTCTGCATTTGTCGCAACATTTGTAGATGGTCTAAAGCAAAAGAGTTGCAAAAATTCTGAAAATCTTTTAGAGCTCCTTGTAATGAAAGTTTTAATAATGTGTGTGACTAGTGACTGTTGACTCTATTGCATGATGGACGCATCATTCTGAACTTGCATTCTCAGATTAAATGAGGTGATCCAAAACAGTGAATCTTATCATCATTCAGGAAAAAGTTTGATTCAAGAATGACCACCCTGTTGACGTGTGAGCACCCTAGGCACATTGGCATATCTGCATAATTTTTTCATATCTGGCTAATGCCGATATTTCTATTTTAAGCCATTATCGGCCGTTTCCAATAACGTTCTGATAATATTGTGCATCCCTAATCCACACAGTTTTCTAGAATGTCATTATATGCTGTAGACTCTTGGGGAATTGCCCGATTCGCTAATTAGAAAAGATGCCATCATACGTTTAGCCATTGAGTGCACAATAACAGCTATTCCTACCTCTCTGACAGCACGGAACACCTTTTCCTCATGAGAGTCCATCTCTGTAAATGTCCGGATCTGGGCCAAGTTAACATTTTCTCTATAACCGAGGGCAACAATCTCATCGAAGGAATCTAAAAAAAAAAAAGATGATCAGTCAAAGCAGTGCTCAGAAATCTCACTCTCCTCCAGGGACACGACAATATTCGGGAATCAAATTATATGGATATTCGGGAATCTATTCGGGAATACATCAGTCAGCTTCCTTTCAGAACTCTGATATTAACAGAACAACCCACAATAAATTTCTGTTTTACAAAAAAAAAAAAAAAAAAAAAAAACATTTAACAGGGCAAGGACCCCTTTGGCAATAGAGACATGAAGCAAGGATTCCCTGATACAAAATGTGTCAAGCAGAGATACATATTTACTATATATCCTTCGATATTAATAGAAAGTAACCAAATTATGATTAAGAATAAATTATTTTGTGTATATTATGTTAAGACAATACATCAGAACTATGCCCATTATTGTGGTTGCACATGCATAAATAGCTGTATATTACTTTTTATTGTTAAATTGAGATTTACGCATCATAAACAACATCACAATTCATTAGTTGTTTGCAGTTGTTGTAAATTATTTTAATGGATTTGTCATAAATTTGAATTGTACTAGTCAGGTGGACATTTACATTTACCTGAAATATAGCTACAAGTTTACACATTTTAATTTTACTGTCAGATGAACAAATAAACATTACTTGAACATTAGCTTCAAGTTTATTCAAACTTAACATTTCAATTTTTCTGTGAGATTATTAGGAATCAAATCATTGAGTATCTGAGTTTTTTTTTTTAATAAAGTGCTGATGTAATGTGTAAGCAACGGCTCCACCATAACAAGAATAACAATGTACAGTGAGACATATAAGATTATTTACAAGGCATTACTTTCATAAATAATTGGAATGGAATTTAAAAATATGTTTATACAAATATTTTTCTAGGAATCTATTAGTCTGCGTTTAAATTGCATATATATTTTTGCATGCCATATTTTTGCCATGTCAATTGCTCCTTCAGAGTGAATCACACACACACACACACACATATATATTTATTATGTAGATGTCACTTCCAAAACTTTGCAACATGTAATTGGCCATCGGTCCTCTTACCAGCATGAAAAACAATACTTTTATTCAACGTATTATAGCTATATTGCCTGGAAAGTGCCAAAGACCGCTAAAAGATTAAACAAAAACCACTGTGCAAATTTAGAACCCATCCCACCCCCTGGTAGACTTGAAGGTAGAGAAAAATAATAATAATAATAATAAAAATAAAGTAGTATTAATACATAATTTTTTTTTACCTGTTTTATTTATTTAATTTAATTATTTGAACATAAATTGGCATATCCCCTGCAGTAACCCTGCGGACCCAAAGTTGAAGACCCTTGCTATATACAGTTATAAGATGAAAAATATAAAGGCACTGTGATCCCATAATGTCTGAAATATTCATTTTGCAATGAATTTCTCACGACGAAACATGAACACTGAGATGTATCTAAAATAGTGCTGGGCGGTATACCGGTTTACACCGAAAACCGGTGTATATTTTCGTTACGATGTTAATTTTTAATATACCGCCATACCGATGTATTTAATTACTCAACGTTCGGAACTTTATGCTGCGCCGCGGGACACTGTTTCAGATGGACCCTTTACAATGTTGCACTTCTAAGCAGCGACAGCGGTAAACACAGTAGTGCTCTGGTGTAACGTTATAACGCCTGTTCCACACATACTCCGTCTGCAGTGCGTATGCGTTTTTTACGCACCCATGTTAACGGATTCCAGCGTTCATACTGCACGAGGTTGCGGTCCGTCAGTGCGTTCAAGGAGCGGTGCAGCGAACGTTTACGTACCGAGTCTACTTTTGCTGTGCTGCAGGCGCTGAATTAAAGTGAAAGCGCATTGTTCGCGGGAAAAATGAACATGGATTGACACGGCTAGGTTTAAAACAAGAAAAAGTGCACTTTTAGATAAAAAAGGAAAACAATATATATATTCACTTTTATGGAGGCAGAAAAACAAAGTTCATTAAGACTGCTGGGATAGCTTGTGATAAAGATTTAAATGTAAAAGGCACGAGACTGTTTCTGTCTGCGGTGTTTTAATTTGAAATATTTTAACAAGAAAAGTAGGCTAATTATTGTGTTTAAATGTTTTGCCGTTTGCTTGAGCAGCTTATTATACAAACCTAGAAGTAAAATTGGAATATCAACCAGCAGAAAATGCATTGTACACCTGATTATGCATGAGAAAAAAAACCCGTCATAAACCGGGACACCGGCATAAATTAGAAAAAAACCGTGATATAAATTTTTGGTCAAACCGCCCAGCACTAATCTAAAACATAATTAAGTTATCCATAAAAAGTTTTTATTCCATAGTGCATGCTGTTACTATCATACCACGCGTGAGAAGAGACGCAGCGTCTCCAGGTCCTCCAGTATGTTACTGTTCTTGGTGGTGACCAGCACCATGTAGAGCTTCTCCAGAGGCTGGTAGACGTAGCGCACACTCTCAGTCTCCACAAACGTGTGCTGTTTGCCGGTGTTCATCAGTTTGGGGAAAGCAGCCAGCAGACCCTCGACTCTCGTCCGTGTCATCTCCACAAACTGCCGTGACACCAGGGCTTTACCCGCCTTGGTGCAGACTGCTGCTGCCAACAGCACCTGGAGAGGAGTTATTCAACAATCTTGAGGAGCCATTTCAAAAATGCAAAGAGGTTTTTTAACGGATGGCGGACAGCAGTGGGAGTAAAATAACAGATGCCCCCAGCCACATTTAAATCCAAAGTCTGGACCCACCTCAGCTTTTATACCATTGATGGGACAAACAAAATCGACAAAGAGTATGCGGTATGCAAGAACTGAACTGCATTATTTGCCTGTGCTTTAAAGCCTTGCTGGTTAAACATTTAATTCGCGTACTGTTCTGACATGGGCTTTTTCTGAGAAATCAAGAAATCGATGGGATGAAGAGTTTTGTGGTCTGTTTAGCAAGATATTAAATTACACAGTCTACAGGATGCATTCACCGACTGCATTTCTGAAAAGACAGCTGCTACAAAACACTACAAAGCAACGCTCTTGAGACAAGCTAGCACTCATTATAAAACACTGAGCAAAGACTTTGTATAGAATATATCAACCTTTCCATAAAACATTTGCAACTGTGCAAAATCTATCAGATAATAAAGGAAAGTA
Organism: Cyprinus carpio; assembly: GCF_018340385.1. NCBI lineage: Eukaryota > Metazoa > Chordata > Actinopteri > Cypriniformes > Cyprinidae > Cyprinus > Cyprinus carpio. Next base: position 17,528,262 of record NC_056576.1, read on the forward strand.
TGACTCACAAAATGCAGCTTCTATCCATCTACTCTTATTTTCTGAATGAAAACCTGACTGGTTTCTTTCTTTCTGATGTTCTTTATTCTTGGGAAAATAAAATATTCCAGTTTAGACAAAATTTACAGAAAAGCTTTGAAACAATTCATCCGGTTTCAACTGATCTGATCTGACAGATGTGAGCAAGTTGCATGAATACAAATACTAGTTGTAACTTTACCAAATTAGACAAAAACGTTTGAATTGACCTGAATGGTTGTTATTTTCAGGATAAATTATTGCAGTGGGTCTAAGCATTAATTATGCCAGCAGTGAATTTAAGGCCAACACAATGTGACCACGTCAACATATGTTACAAATGACAAACGGGTTAGATATTTCGGACAAAAAGTCATTTAGACCCACTGTTATTTATCACAGACTTACATATCTGATTCGTTATCACAGACACGTTTAATGAGAAGCTGATAGACTAAGTTACAGGCCTGCTGAACAGCGAATATTTGACTCTGGTGTAGCTCACTGCTCATTCCTCATATTGACAACAAACCTTCCTTGCGAGTTTAACATCTCTAGAAGCGACATTATACACACACTTGATCACTGAGCTAATTTTCAATTTCACAATACGCTACATTTAATGTTTCTCATGATTAAATACGCATAACAAGCAATAAATCAGTCTGCGGTTAATTTCGTTAGCTAGCAGCAATCTCTCATGTAGAAACCGGAACCCGTCGTCAAAATCATTTGTTGTACATAAACGAATAAAGATGAACTCACCATTTTCAGTGTCTGATATGTTTTTTTGCGTTTTATCTTCTAAACGCCGTTTGTGTGGCTGTTTAAATGCTATGCGGAGATAAATAAAGCTGTAATTTGTGTGCAGTGCACTGCTCCGCGGCTCAATATGGCAGAAGTATAAGCCACGTCTCCAACCGGAAGCGGCTCGTCAGCGGGGTAAAAGGGCAGAGCAACATGTGGAGGATCCAACATCAGCAGCACGAGCAGCAGCACTGCCCAACCCTCACACAACACTAGAGCTTCCCTTTCAACGTGTCCATCACTACTATTCTATTCTATTCTAAATAATATATTTATTTAATAAAAACTTTATCAATAATAAGTAAATTATAAATTAATTAATATATTAATTTAATACATAAATACAGACATACAACAATGAAGTAAAACAGTATAAACCTATACACAACTAACCTACTGACAGATTTTGACTATAAATATACTATACATAAAAGTTTACCTATACATAAGCTAAAAAATACAATCTATACAAATGCTACACATAAACACTGTACCTATACACAACTAACCTACTGACAGGAATATACTATTTATAAATGTTTACCTATACATAGACTGAAAAAGAAAAATATATAGTCTAGTGCGCATAGAGGAGATTTGCACAAAAAGAAAAAAAAAACTTTCAGACAGTTTTTCTGTGATGTGGTAAGGTTGGGGGGGGGGGTGCTGGGGGGTGCTGGGGGGTGCTGGGGGGGGGGTGGTTGTGGATGAGGGGAAATGGTCCATGTTTCAGGAGGTAGAAGGTTTGTGTGGGGGTTTCAGAGGAGGGCGGGGTAATTTGAGTTCAGGGCTCGCACAGCCTGGGGGAAAAAGCTGTTGAGCAGTCTGGCAGAGCGGGCTCTGATGTTTCGGTACCGTCTTCCTGATGGTAGAAGCTGGAAGAGACTGTGGGAGGGATGGGTTGGGTCCTTCATGATACTGAAGGACGGAGTTTCTCCTGAAGTCCATCACAACCTCCTTTGACTTCCCCACATTGAGGGACAGGTTGTTAGTGCCACACCATTCAGCCAGCTGTGCCACTTCCTCTCTGTAGTGCGTTTCATCGCTGTTGCTGATGAGACCTACCACAGTTGTGTCATCCACAAACTTGATGATGTGGTTGGAGCTGAACTTGGCAGTGAAGTCATGGGTCAGCAGCGTGAAGAGCAGCGGGCTGAGCACACAGCCTTGTGGGGCACCTGTGCTCAGTGTGGTTGTGCTCGAGGTGTTGTGGCCGACACGGCCTGACTGAGGTCTTCCAGTTAGAAAGTCCAGGATCCAATTATAAGACCGTTTTGCATTTTTGATGCCACAGGACAGATTGGCTTTTGCTGTTTTAAGGGCTGCTTTATCTCCTGATCTGAATGCTTCATCTCTGGTCTTTAGCAGCCCGTGAACCTCTGCTGTCATCCACGGCTTCTGGTTTTGCATTTGTGATGCTGGTTTGCATTTTTGGTGATATCAATGCACTTTTTGATATAAGCACTCACAGTTTCGGTGTACTCCTGCAGGTCTGTGAGGTTGTTGTAGGTGGCTGCCTCTTTAAACATGTTCCAGTCTGTGCACTGAAAGCAGTCCTGTAGTTTTGAGGTAGCATCATCTGGCCAAACTGTGATGAGCTTTTGAACCGGTTTGATGAGTTTCAGAAGTGGTCTGCATGCTGGAATTAACATAACAGGCCTACAGGCTGTGAGTCAGAAGCACCAGACTGTCCTTGCAAAGTTGGAACTACCCACTTTACAGAACAGCCTTTTAGCACAGACCCATTGTAGGCTAGTCTGCAGATTCAGGAAACAGTCCTCCATAAAATGCGTAACACACTGCGGGCTTGAGTTAGAGAACGGTGCTGCAGGCGGATTCAACGAAGGACACATGTGACGACCCTGGGCTGGACTCCGCTTCGTCCACGGTGAAAGCCGATCCGGCAATCCACAGCGCGAAGTTGATATGTATTTCTTCAGCGACCAGCACGGAACAGCTCTAGGCATGACAAAGCGGATATCGCCCTCTTTTGGAAGGCCAAACAAAGTAGTTTCGCTTTCACAAAGAAACACAGCATCTCCACAACATGGCGGCAACAATACTACAGCGAGAATAAGTAACGCCTTCTTTCTTTGCGAGAACATTTGGGCGGTGTTATGCAAATCTTCCCACACAGTGACGTAGACATGTGGGGGCGTGTTTAAATGAGGCGGTTTAGGAGGGTGTTGACAAATCTTAACTTTTATAAAGAATATCTCTTTGGATTTGAGACTTTAGTCTTTGCAACTTTACAGATCTTCTTTATGCACCAAGAGCTTGTACCACTCCAAAGAAAAAGGAAAAATTTAAATCGCATCATATGACCCCTTTAAAGATATCTGCAGTTTAATTATGGATATCTCCATCTGATTTTTGACTAGGAAGATCTTTCTTTGGAGATATCTGCATTTAGCTTTGTGACTAGGAAGAATTTCAATGTCGATATCTGGAATTAACAATGTGACTAGTGAAAATTCATTTATAGGTATCTAAAATGTGCATGCAAATACACCTTTGTTAAGTATTACCTTTACACATACCACATTTTATTAACCAATCCTACCTTGGAAACTGTTGTCATCCACCATTTTGTATTAAGAGATGTATAATAAATGTCCTATGTCTTTGGGTCATTTTAAACTGTTTTATACAAAAGTAATTCAAACGTATAGAAATAAAAATGTAGCTGGAGCATGTGTAAAAGTGGTAGGCTATACAGAGAGGACTTAAATAGGCTTTTGTTCTATATCGGAATGTTGAGATGTGTGTGCTGTGGATTAAATTGTGTTAGCCTTTATTTACAAACGAACACATGTAAAATCAGTAGCTAAGGATTTGTATAGGCCTCAGGTCAGCTGTTGCAACATTTTTAATACTGCCTATAAATTTCCTGTATTTTCTGGTTGTATTCTAATAAAATAACTATATCATTATACCATTTCCGAAATGCTTATCACTAAACACAGCAAAATATATCATTATCATGTATCACTTGCTATAATACAATACTCCCACGTTGTGGGCTATTTCGGAAGCTTGTTTTTACCACTAAATAAAGAAATAATAAATAAATGATTAGTGTCTTTTTATCTCAGAATTTTGACTTTTTTCTCAGCATTGTGAGATATAGCTAAACACATTGCAACTTGCATAAAGCAAGAATTGTGAGTTATAAAGTTTATATCTCGCATTGTTTATATCTCACAATTCTGAGAGAAAAAATGTCAGACGTGTAAGATAAAAGGCTGCAAATTACCTTTATTTTTTATTCCATGGCAGAAACAAGCTGCCATAATGACACAAGTAAACCTGAATCCATACACAGCGCAATGTTACCTACTAATAAAGGTCATCAATGCCAGTTAAACTTTATTAAACTGTAATATTTTTAAAGTCAGTCTTCACCTTTTTTGACTGCATCTGATTATGAAGCATTGTTCTTGTCCATCATGCATTTATTTGTACTATTTTTCAAGTTTTTGTTGTATATTTTCATTGTTCTTCAATTCTTCATTATGTCTAAATGTATAATAAATAAATTCAGAAGAGCAGTTTGCGGTTTTTTGCCTTTGTTGAGCATTTGGTCTGTTTTGCAACATTCAATTAAAATCACATCGCTATACAAACATGCACGCTGGAGACCTTTTACCACAAAAGGCTGCATCCATATATTATTTAATAATCCCTGAAGCATTTCATCCAGTAGCTTTTCTCTCTGTGACAACAAAAGCAGACTACTGTTGTTAGCAGTTAGCACTAAACCTTAGGAGCTCTGGGAGGAGCTGAGTAAATTTAGTCTCGCATCACACAACAGCAGATTCTACTAGGAGCAGGCACATTTCACATATCTGAAAATATAATTGTGACTAGTGGAAACTGAATTAGAGATATCTCTAGTTACCTTTGCTTATGGGTGAAGATATCTACAATGCAGTTACAGATATGTTAAATGGAGTTTTGACTAGTCATAAAGTATTTAGAGATATCTCTAATCAGATTTCTTACTAGTGTAATTATAACTGCAGATATCTCTAATTATCATTCTGACTAGTCAAATTATAATTATGACTAGCCGAATTACAGTTGTAACTATCTGAAATATATTTTATGGATAGTCAAACAAAAATTTTAAATGCTAAAACGGCTTGCGATACTAGTACAGCAAGAGTTACTTAATGCAAATAATGCTTGCCATACTAGTACAGCAAGATGTATTTGATGCTAAAACGGCTTGCCATACATGCGTGGTAAACACAGGTGACGGAGGTACGTGACGTCACCGCTCCACAGTATTCTGCAGCGAGGACTAGGAGTACTTGCAGAAATCGGGTCACTGGGCATTCTTGAAATCTGTCATTCAAACAAAACATTTGTGCAAATGAGTGAAATTTCTTGACAATACTGTTCGGGAAACAGAACAAGGAGATGTCTGGGAACGTTAGTATCTCTCAAGCATAGACTGTAAAAAAATAAATGAATTTTCACTAGTCACATTGTTAATTCCAGATATCGACATTGAAATTCTTCCTAGTCACAAAGCTAAATGCTGAAGAATCCTACTGTCTTTATCAAAAGACATGAATGGTGTTTGAGTGGTGAGTGATTTGTTGTGTGTTGTTTTTGTGAAGGAGGGAAATCCACATGATGCAGTGGTGCTTCATCCAAAGAATGCTGGACTTATCCTCAACAGCTTGCTAGAGAAGAGATGAGCTCTGTGAGCTCTGTGTTTTTAACAATCTTCTCATGCCAAATAAAAGTACAGGGATCTATCCTCCAGAATTTGATTGATGACCCAGTAATCAAGGGAGAGCAGTGTTTTTCATGGTAATAGAATTTAATTGAAAATCTACACTCTGCCATGGATGTCGTGTTTTGACAGCTATATGCAGTTATGTAACCAAAGCTGTCAGAAACATTTTGAAACTTTTTTTTTTCCCCAGTGTGATTGGCACAAGTTCACTTCGCAGAGCAGCTCAGCTAAAGAAACGATTCCCTCAACTGGAGTTTGAAAATATTGTATCCTGCACTTTCCTTTCCTATTGCGTCTGTGGATGTTTATACATTATTAATGGCAGCCGCTTTCATTTCGATTTTGATGGACTGCCAAAGCAAGCAGATATTTTCTGGGTATTTGTTACACCAGCAAGTTTCCTTATATTGTATATACTGTAGCATTGTACTGGAGTCTTCCTCCTTGACCTTACTGCTATAGAGAGGGAACCTAAACACCCATCTTAAGAAGCTGGATGAAAAGGACGACTATGCTGGTATTATTCTGGCCGCAGCAGGCCTCAAACGTATGGACTGGGAAAGCTAAATCAGTCAGGTATGTAATGGAAGAAGCGACAGATCTTTTCTTTTGTGCTATGATGTACAGCTTGAGGATTATCAAAAAAGAAAAAAAATGTAGAGAATGGACTTGGTTCATCAGTTGTTGATTCAGTGGAGGCAGGTCTGAATGCAAGAATACCAACTGCTATTCAGAATATGAAGGTCTCTGGTGATTACAGCAGTGTTCATAGATGCATTTATCGTACATTTATACTAGCTGTTATATAAATTGCAGGTTCTGGACCCTGAAGATTGCATTTATGCAGTTGGCCAGGTAAGTGTGCAAACATGCACAACCATTCACAAGCTATGAAATTGCATGAGGTTTTCATGCATTAGATTTAAAATAGTAAATGTTTTCCAGTATTTATACCCGTCATGCTTTGTACTTATTATTGTGTTGTTCTTACTGTTGTTCATGCGAGAAAAAAAGCACCTGCAGCTGCAGGCTCAACTGTTAATGCACATTATAAACACTAAAGGAAACACCTGTGTAACAACGTGCTAACGGATGCTGCCATAAAATTGCACTTATTTTGGTATATGTTGCAGGTTTTATGAAGGTAAATTTAAGACAGTTTGAGACCTTTTTAAGACCAAGTAAAGAAAATATAAGTAATAAATTAAATAGAGCACAGTACGTCAATATGGCCTCTAAATGTAAATGTCTTATATAAGCAGTGATTCAATGTTTGAAAATAGCTTCCATCTCCATTACGTTTTAATTTAAAAAAAAGCTTAAGGCTTGAATAATTGTGTGGAACAGTAAATTAATATGAACGTAGAACATAATGCATTTGTGATCAGACTGCTGTGAAGCCACTGCATGCTCTGTATTTGCCTGCAGTAAATGTTAAATAAACAAAATGTGTTTTATCATCAGGGAGCACTGGCAGTGGAAGTCAGAGCACAAGATAAAGACATTCTGGAAATAGTGTCTGTCCTGCACCATTCAGACACAATGCTGCGGTGCATCTCGGAGAGAGCTTTTCTCAAGCAGCTGGTGGGTTTCCTTACATGCACATGAACTCAGCTCTCACTGATAGTCTTCCACTTCTAATGATGTCAGACCTGCTTTTATGTATGAACCACTTGAAAATGAGGTGGCCAAAATGGCTTCCTTTAACATCTGGCCATGATGTTTAATGACGGATTGAGTCTATTTTACCTTTATGCAGCTCTCACAAATATGGCTTTTTTTTTTTAACAGCAAATCCTGTTGTTACAAACATGATACCTTTTAAATATTAACTGGAATGAATCCCAAGCCAGTTAAGATTTTGAGCTCTATATAAGGTTTCTGACAAAATGGGCAATCAAAAAAAAAAAAAAAAAAAAAAAAAAAAAAAAAAAGCAGACAAAACAAAAAAGCCTGTTATCAAATTTTATATATACACCCTATCTATAGTTTGAATACCACAATGTGCCTTTGAAGTAACTTAAGTGATTAAATTAACCGAATTATTTGACCTGCAATGTTTTTTTTCCTACATTATATCAATAAATGTATCAAAACCACCGTTAATTTCTGTCCTACCGTTGATCACGCAGAATCAAGTCATCAGTTCTTATCAGAACAAAACAAAACTTTTATTTACACGGAGAAAAAAAAAAAAAGTCAAAGTAAAAAGGCTCTATATAGACTAGATATTTCAGACACCTGGAACTTGCTCTTTTCTGAATAACTGGGTGGCCCTTAAAAGGGCCTTTGGGTGCATTAACTCAGTTCAGCATTTCTCTTAATACTCCTGTGACTGAGAAGATCCCTTCTTTCCCGATTTACCGGAGCTGGGCACAGCCTGGCCAGTTTTCTTGGGCAGAAGCACGGCCTGGATGTTGGGGAGAACACCACCCTGGGCGATGGTCACTCCGCCGAGCAGTTTGTTCAGCTCCTCGTCGTTACGGACAGCCAGCTGAAGGTGGCGAGGGATGATGCGAGTCTTCTTGTTGTCTCTCGCAGCGTTTCCCGCCAACTCGAGGATCTCAGCGGTGAGGTACTCGAGCACGGCGGCCAGATACACAGGAGCACCAGCGCCGACCCTCTCAGCATAGTTGCCTTTACGCAGGAGACGATGCACACGGCCGACGGGGAACTGCAGACCAGCACGGGAGCTGCGAGTCTTTGCTTTGGCGCGGGCTTTTCCGCCGGTTTTACCTCTTCCAGACATGTTGTTCGAGAAACTTCCTCCCTTAACTTGTAGAAGAAATCAGTGAAGCAAGCTACAGAGTTGCTGCAGTATTTAAGGACTGACTGAACTAGAGCTGCATGGTCCCGCCCATCGTTATGATTGGATACGCGCAGTAAAGCACGGACCTGATTGGCTGTTAGAGCCAACCATAGAGCGGATGTGTTCTCCTATTGGCTTGAACTTGTAAGTGCATAAACAGCGCAAGCTAACGAACCAATCCGAGTGCATCTAAATGTGCGCGTGCTGATTGATTCGTTCAGTTGGTGTGCGACGCTAGTGGTCTTTTTCTTTGTCAGTCAAATTTGGGCGGGAAATTCAAACCAATTGAACATATTCCCTCTGAATTTTAACACAGTTTGTCGCAAAATCACGAAGAAACGATTGATTTGTGTTTAACCCTCCCCCCATTGTTTGTTTACGGTGATATGTAACATTTTATACATAACATACATTTTAGATAATTTACTTTGCTTAAAGAAATAAATGTTGTTTGTGGTTTAATCACGGCAACACTTTTTCAGTTTGCCGTTTCAAGTCATATAACGTTAGTTAGAACATTCTGAAGGGAAAAAGAAAATGAAGAGGAATGCATTTTCAAAAATAATTTATTTCGAATATATTTAACATCAAATTAAACACAATAATATAAAGCTCCGAATACACCAGAAGGTCCACTGTCTTCGCTGTTATCATAACACTCTGGTCATATAACATTTTCAGGCTTTACGCTCCAGGACTCACACTAACTATAGCAAACACGTGCTTTGTCATCGATTCGTGAACTGCTAAATCATCGTTTTATTGGTAAAACGTTTTCCTGTATTAATTAGATTCGGGCTCTGATTATCTCAAATATTTGATAGAACCAAATACTGAAACAGAGTCACCCTCATATGGGATGGGGCCACGGCAAGAGAGCATCTTAAAGAGAGAGTTCACACAAAATGAGATTAGTGTTCATTCACAAACCTCTATGACTTTATGACAACAAGAGAAAGACAAAAAGAGATTTTATGCAGATAAACAGCCTCGGTCACCACTGCATCTATGATCCTTACAAAATAAACCAAGGTGAATAATGGTAGAAATTCGTGTGTGAACTATACCGTTAACTCGAGTTACTAGTTTATCAGAAAATAATAAGATATTCTGCTCAATATTATCATAAAAGCCATCTATGGCATTACGATTAATAAAATCTAATTGTGGAGAGTAAAGCACGTGCGGATGCCCGCTCCTCTGTACAAGTTAACTGCAACTAAATGAAGAATAATAATAATAATAAAAAGGAAACGGGGTTTTATGTTACTGGGGTTACGTTTTGTTCAAGCCATCTCTGAAAAAAAGAAAAGAAAAAACATAACGTGATTAAACATATTTTCACCTTTTCATCGTATCCCCCTGAGGTTTGTTTTCACGTGGACCCTGAAAATAGCACTCTTCTCCACTGCAGATTCAGCCTGATTTACAAAAAAATTGTGGAATAATTTATAAATGTACACAAATGCGTTTTTTCCCTGTAGTGTATCACTCGAAGGGCTTACACTTTACAAACAAAACACGAACGTAATTTAGTGAGATATGCCTACAGTAAGTTGAGAACGTTTCCGTTTTCTTAAACAAAATTGAAACATCATTATAAAAGATTATTAAGCCACAATGAAAGTCAAACGTACCACTATTTGAAAACAGGGCATAATATCTCTTGATCTAAATGCTATAGCTACAGCAAACCGAGAACAAAGCTCACAGCATGTCTTAGCATATCACACTCTGGAAATACTCCTCGTGAGCTCAGAAGAAACAAATCAGTGCCGATAACAGTAAACGATACACAAACATGATAAAAACGACAGAAAAAGAGATCCCCAGCATTGTAAACACTTATATTAAGATCCAAAGTGCAACTGATGAAATAAATAAGAAAACAACACATAGCGACAGTGTTGGAGGCATCAATAGTCAGTGGTTTATGTCGCCCCCTTGTGCTCAATAGCCGCATGACAAGACCGTTTCGAGTTCCTCAAGTTTGTTCGCTCATAATTATCCACAAAAGCAGCCTTTTATCCGTACTATCAAATTAATTAGGTTCGCAGTGCATCCATAAATAGTCAACTCCTTTTATTTTCCACATTTATTTTGGCGTTTTCCAAGCTGAAAAGCTTAATCACAGATTAATGATGATGTTCCAGTCAGAAAAAAGAAAAAAAAAAAAAAAAAACACCCCAAAACAAGGCTGACTTCCTTCATACAATGTGGACTGAAGAATTATGTTACCCCAACTAGGTTGTAGACAATCACTATATAACATAAATAACTAGTTTATAGAAATTTGGAGCCAATTCCACCCTCATTTGACTGGTGCCCGCACCGTGTCTCTCTTACTCGTCCTTCCTCTCTGTTTCTCCTTTAGTTATTTGTAGTGCTGGATCCTCCATTGGCTGTGCTGGATTTGCCCTTTGTCTTGGATGAGCGGAACGAAAAGCGTTTGATGAGGCGGCGAGAGAAGCTTCCAGACTTTTTACGGCTGGTGGAGGAGCAGGAGGCTGTGGAGGAGTCATTGTCCAGGTTAGAGACGTCCTCGTGGGACTGACTGAAACTGGGGTCTTTCTCTTTGTGTTTCCTGCGGAATAGTAGCTTGGTGCCACTGCGGAGGAATCCCACTGGAACAGAACATAAATGCACATAAAAAAAAAAAAAATCATAAATAGAAATTTTATTATAAATACATTAAAAATACATTACAAAGAAATTCACACCTTTGTGGTCTTTGAGGCTACGCGTCTCCAGGGCTCCGGTCGATCCTGTCTCCGACTCCACGTCATCCACGGATGGTCGCTCGGACACGTCAGATGGCGTAGTCTCGTCAGCTTCCTGATGTGCGGATGCTCCGTGGTGGTTCGGGGCTCCACTGGGAGAATGCGGCCCCTGTAGGGCTGCGTCCATCGCTGCAGCGTAGCCCACTGATAAGGCTGAGTCATCTTCAGTAATGGGGACCTGTGGGAAGGACAGGAAATTAGTTTGAACAAAGTGTTTCTCATGTACATGTCCTGCAGGCACAGCTGAGGAAGACAACATGTTGACAGTGCGTTTGCAGAGGTATCTCCGCTGTCAGCCCTTCTGTAAACCAAGTTAGGTCAAGTTTGAGAATGAGTTTGCATTGACATTTAGATTTAAAAGCTTATAGATTACAATGTTCAAAAGGAAGTTAAGATTAGTTAAATGCAATGTTTCAGTGTTATAACAGCCTAAAAGATACGCCGGTGACAATTTTCTAGCCAGAAAGTGTCCTGATGAGTGTTACATCAAAATTATGTGACGGAAAGAGAAGACTTAACACATTACCCTCGGGGGAGGGCTAAAGAGAATGTACTCGTGATCATTTCCCAAGATGCTTGCCTCATTGTAACTGAGATATTTTTATGACACTGATTAGAAATGTCTGTTTACTTGATGTTCAGACTCTGACCTTTGACACCCCAGATATGATTAGAGTGCTGCGTTTAGTAGGCGTCTTCTTAGGTACCTTACTGGCCGACTCGGTTAGCTGCCGAAGGGCCGTTTCTGCTACGGGATCCAGCCCATTAGGGAGGGTGCCTTCTGCTGAAACAAACACAACAGGATCACAGACTTCCCCGTAATTCATTCAAATAAATAACAATAAATAATATTTACAAAATGTATTTAAACATGAACAAAAATCAGTTAATAAATAATATATTTATAGTTAATACATGTATTATATTAATATAAATAAATGGTTAAAGCCAACAATATAAATAATTTATTGTAAACGTGTTACTAATTTTGTGAACTTATAACTTTTAATTTAATACACATGTAAATATTTCAATTATAAACATTTTCATGAAGACGTAAACTACCATTTAAAAGTTTGGAGTCTATTTGTTTGGAGATTAGTAATGTTTTTTTAAGATGTCTCCAAGTCTAACCAAGTTTGCATTTATTTGGTCAAAAAATACAGTAAAATTGTGAAAAAGTATTACAATTTAAAATAAGTGTTTCCTATTTTATTATATTTTAAAATGTAATTTATTCCTGTAATGGCAAAGCTAAATTTTTAGCAGCCGTTAGTCCAGTCTTTTTTGTAACAATCATTTTACAACAATATTCTGTTTTGCTTTTTTGTTGATAAATAATTATTATATGTTTTTTTTGTAGTTTCTTTTTTTCATTTGTTTTTCAGGATTCTTTGGTTAATAAAAAGTTCAAAGAACATCATTTGTTTAAAATAGAAATCTTTCATAACATTAGAAATGTCTTTAATCTTACTTTTAATCAACTAAACGTGTCCTTGATAAATGAATGATTCTCTTATTCATCAAAAAAACAAAAAAAACAAAAAACAAATGAATGGTAGTAGGTATTATCTCAAAATGCTAATGTTAATGTGGAGCTCACTGCTGGGTGTGGGACTGGCACTGGTGCTCTGCAAGCTGTCTGTGAGCACAGTGGGAGTCTTTTCAGTCACCTCCACCTTTGAGGGAGACCTAGACGGAGAGTCTCCTGCAGTTATAGAGGAAGAAATAAGATAGGGTGAAACTGCCAAGTCACTTGTGTGGTACTAGACAATGCAGACAGAAGAGCATGTGTGTTCTCAGTGTTCCTGAGTGAGGTGGCCTTCACCTAGTTTGCGGTCCAGTTTTAGTCGTGACTGGATGGTGGTTACCGTAGTGACAATTGTGCCATCAGGCATGATTGTGCGGTCCACGTCCACCTTCTTTGAGGGGGTGACCAAGGATCGCGGAGGAGTGGCATTATGACATGCACGCAAATCACTGGACTCCAAATACAACAGCTGTGGAGGCAGAAACATGAAATCATTAGCTTAAACATAATCACTAAACACTAAAAAATAAATTTACTCTAGAATTACGGTTAGTAGAGACACTGATATCTTAAAAAAACTGAAAAACAATCCCCATATGTAAAGTATAATTTTGAGCTGACTTTGCCTATGTGTCACAGTAGTCTATTGTATATCTCTTGAGTGTTGAATATTGCTGCAAAAAGACCACTTTGTAACATTTGCATTTTTGTTGTAGTCTAATTTGTAAATAAATAATAACCGGATCCAAAACAGCAATTAAAAGGCACTGTGACCATCATTGACAAAACAACTTCAGCTTTCCCGGAACATTCAGTGACGTCACTAAACGGTGATGCCACAAATATAGGAGCATCGTTCACAAGTTTCTGCATGGACCTAACTACAGCCTAGGGCACAGGGTTAAAAAGGGGTCGCCAGGATGATTTAAGGAAAATGTAGCAGTATGCAAGTTATATTAAAAATAAAATAAAAATAAAATTTGTTTTCATAAAAATAAAATACAATCATAGTCTATATATAAAAGGTATAAATATGCAAAATATATATCACTTAAATAATTAACAGGTTCAAAACAGATATAAGGCGCAGCGCTCTCCAAACAAGTTCACGAAAAGGAAACCGAGATGACAGAACGCGCATCCTGTTTGTTTGCTTTATTTTACAAAAGCACAAAATGTTCTGTTTTTATTGTGTGTGCAAAAATTATGAATTATGTCTTACTCTTATCTGAATGACTTAGAGCATTTTATGTTTCATCACGCCAGCGCCACATGCACGCACACACACACACACTTGTGTGTGCAACACCACACACACACACACACACACACACACACACACACACACACACACACACACACCACATATTTTAGCAAAACAAACTTAACATCGCAGTCTTTTCATTATCAAAATACAGTCAACCAAACATATACTAAAAGGTTACACTGGTCAATTTAAATAATCTGTAGTATAATCTGTGCTGTTCAGCGTGAACAAAAGTGAATAACTCTCTCCAAATATTCCACTGCTCACAAAACAATCAATCAGTGCGATTTAGAACTTAAAGCTGATTGGTCAAAAATATTCTGAGGACCTATACAGAACCTCCTATTAAATCTATCTGCACTCGCTCTGACTCGTATGTACGCATGCACTGTCAGGATCTAATGCACTTGTTGCTGGGTCTTTTAAAAACAAATACCAGAATGCAAAAATCCAAAATTGGACATTTTCCTGGAACAGGATCCAGCTCTGGTATGAATTAAAATACTAGGTTAAATAAATAATTCAGTTATCAAGTTAATCAGAGATAAGGTGAGCATTGGCTTCACAAGGCAAACCGCTGTAATAAGATATGTTTTCTATTAAATAATTCACATTGACATTTGGAACAGGGACTTATCAGAGTGTTCGGAAAAGTGAACACAAGGTTGGCTGAAGCCTTAATCAGTAATACGGACACTCTGAACATTGTTTTATCATGGAAATCATGTATACTTTATATATGTGAATTACTAGTATCTATCTGTCCATCATACACTACCATTTGGGGTAAATATATATTACTTCAAAATAAACAACTTTTTATTTAGCAAGGACACACTTAATTGATCAAAAGTGACAGTAGAGACACTTAAAATGTTACAAACTATTTCTGTCAAATAATGGTTCTTTTGAACTTTCTATTCATCATCCTGAATTTTTTTTAATTATGTTTCCACAAAAATAAGCAGCACAACATTAGTTTTCAACATTAATAAATGTTCCTTGAGAAGCAAATCAGAATATAGAATGATTTCTGAAGGATCACGTGATATTGGAGACTAGAGTAATCAGCTTTGCCATTACACGAATAAATTACATTTTACAATATTTTAAAATAGAAAACATTTTTTTTAATTGTAATAATATTTCACAATATTACTGTTTTACTGTATTTTTGATCAAATAAACATAGCCTTACATGAACGGTAGTGTATATGAAATATATCTGAATTCTACTTTATGCTGTCCTTACTTCTAATGTTACAACTGCAGTTGGAGCCAGACCATGACCCGGTGTGATGGACAGTTTATGTTGTCCATTAGGAATTCTTTTAGAGAGATCCAATTGTAAGGAAGCACAACCAGGCAGAAACTCTGTCAAACAGGAAAAAGAAAACAAATTAATCAACAGACAGACAAGTATATCATGCAGTGAAAACAAAAACAGACAGAATGGAGAATATCAGTCTTTAATCATTCACCAGATTATCTGAAATCAATAAATTTCTTATAATGCTGGATGAACTATTGAATGATAGGCACTGAAAAGTGACTCACGCTCTCCTTTGCTGTTCTTCTCCACAAGTCTTACTTTGAGTTCTTTGGTTTCTGGTCCTACTTCCCTAATTGATAAAAACAGTCTTTGATTTATCACAAGTAAATAAAGATGCACACACAGTAAACTTTAATTTCGTAATACAGAATATTGGAGATGAAGTGACTTTTTGTATCATTAAAAGACTAAATTGACTTTAACCCTCTGGAGTCGATCAACGTGGATACACGTTTTGTGGCATCTTCTCCTGATAACCCCAAAAATAGCTTAAATTACACTTTCAGTTTTGATCGTACAGATAAGAGCAATACATCAATCGAATCTGTAAAGGGTCTACTTTTATTTGTATACACACATAATAACAACAAAACTGTGCATTTATAAAATAAAGAAAACAAACAGGGTGCGTTGTCTGCCGCCTTGGTTCTGCGTGATCTTCATTTAGAAACACATCATTAAAATGAACTGTAACTCAGCAAATACTCAACAAAGAGACATGAGAAAGATATCTATAGAAAGCTTGACATGTCTACTTTTAAACTAAGCAAGTCTTATCGAAAACAAATATTCTGTGATAAAGTAATCCATATGAAAACAACGCAATGTCCAGTCTTTCACGTCTCCCTTCATTATATCTAATGCGACCACTAGGCGAGCGTGCTATTGATATTACAATCGTCTATGTGAAGTTTGTGGCGGGTAAATGCCCACAGGACAGCAAACAAAGCAGCGAGACTGTTCAAGTTTTTATATTTTATTTTACTGTCCGCTTTGCCCTGAGAGGAATAATACTGGTTCATAATTCACCTCAAGAAGACGTGCTGCAGCGATTGTGTTGAGGTGATTATTTTTGTTTTTATTTTAGCGTCTTGAAGAAGTAGAGATCATAAACATGAGTAAGTCGTTTTTATTATTAATCCACTTGTATTAGTTTTCATATAAATTGTGACGTGCTTGTACACATTTTTTTTCCAAAATTTAATTCCTGACTAAATGTATAATCAAGAGAAACATTATTAAGTTTCATTTACATCATCTCAGTGTTTCATGATGCCAGGATATTTTTTTTTTAGCTGAATACAGTGTTATTAGACTTTAGCCATGTATATGTTTATAAGCAACTAAAAAAAGGACAAAAGTCAGGGGATGTCAAAACTTCTCTATGCCCCCAAAACCCCTTAGACCCCAGAGGGTTAACAGTTGTAATTGGATTTTAGGTTATAAAACTGCTGTATACCATCGGTCCCATTTAATCCCATAGCAACAATCTGTAGGCTGGCTTTGAGAATTAAATTGGCCATTCTGGTAATTGGCATCACAGGAAATAGTGACGTGTTGGGAATGGCTGTAATTAAATGTGCTAAACAGCTCTTTGTTTCTTCAGGAGTTGGCTGCTGTACATGTTCACAGAGCCATTGATGGAGCTGCTCATAGCTTCACACCTTCATTCATGACAGAAGGGCTGCCATTATAAAACAGACTTTGAGGAAAACGCTCCATTGTGTTAAACTGAAGTGGGGAAATTGACCTTTAAATGGAAGGTGTTAGAAAATCCAACTGGATTATCAGATTTATGGTTTGTTTACAGTGTTTTATTTTAAGAATGGGAGGCTTTTTATTTTTTTTTGTTTTTCGTTTTCGTTTAAATGGCATTTTGGTGACTGAAAATGTATATTTTTAAAAACCGGTTTCAATGTGCTAGTTTTTGAAAATGCCACTGTTGTCATTTCCGTGTAAACAACCCAAAACTGGAATCTTTGAAAACAGTGATGTCATCGATGTGCGTAGTATGTGTTAGGTATGTAGACATGCGCAGTACGTTTCGATTTTAAAGGCAAGCGCGAACAAATATATAGAACAATGGCGGAGTACATGGTACTGCTGTTGCTCCTCAAGAGTTTGCTAATGCTTCTTTAGAAAAGTATGGATTTACTTCACCAATATTACAACCAAATATATAGAACAATGGAGGAGTTACTGGCCTGGCGCACGAAATACAGCGGTTTTGGCCGTTTTCGCAGATATGTGTAAACAAAAATCGTTTTGAAAATGTTGTCGTGTATAAGCAAAACTTTTTAAAAACGCAAGGGAAACACTTTTCAAATTTTGACTACAGAGTTGTCGTGTAAACGTAGACTCAGTCTAGTCCTGCAGCACAGAGTTAAATTACTTGTATGAATGAAAATGACCTTGTTTAATAGAACATGACATTATAAGAAACATTTCCTTGTAACCTTTCCTAGGAGTCAGGCATGTCAGCACCTCACCCAGAATGTTTAATCCAGTCCATTCATATAGTTTCGGTCTTTGTTAATCCATATCTGCCTTTACAATCACATAATGGCAGAACAGTGTGCTTACAGTGTAAAGTCGTCAGTCCAGTGCAGGGCTGCTCCAGGACTGGGGGAAGGAGTAAGGAAGCCGGTTCTCCGTTCAGTGGAAGGAGTGTCCAGACTCAGCATACAACAAAGCTCTCCTACATGAGTCTGACATCCTGGAAAAGAAGTCAGATAACTTATACCATAAACTGCTCAAATACAGAGTTTCTGTTAATCAAAGAATCCTGAAAAACTTTTTTTAACCGATAAAAATAGGAATATGTTCCTTGGCATATTAGGATGAATTCTGAAGAAAAAAAATTGGGGTCAAATGAACATGAAGCCAGCCTAATTAAACAAGGCTTCCTTTAACAGTCAACAAGCCATTCAGGCAAATCACAGAGTGGCTGATTATGTAAATACGTAGGCAAATTCGAACACAATGTTTAATTTGAACACAATGTTTTTTGAGAATCATGGTAATTTTATATATTTTTTTTTTTTTGTTGGTTTGTGTTGGTTGGTGAAAATAAGTCTTACAGGCGTGCTTTGAGATGGAGAGTTCAGACCACCGATCTGCTTCTCCCTGGGAAACTATTACAACAGAGAATGTACATGTTTTATAACATGAAAAGTCATATATTTTGAGTTTTCGTTTCTCGTTCTTGGTGACTTTAATTACATGTCTTTTATGTTTTGTACTGATAAGTGTGTCATACATCCCTGCATGTCATACGTCAAACACTCTCAACCAAAATATACAGTATCCATATGGATCTGTCACACAGGGTTTCTGCAGGTAAATGTAAGACTTTTTAAAGACCTTTTTAAGACCAAGTAAAGAAAACTGAACAAATAAATTGAAGGTGACTTCAATATCTTGCTTTTAAGGGTTTGGAACAACATGGGGGTAAGTGATTAATGACAAAATTTTCATTTTGGGGTGGAGTAACCCTTTCATATGCCAGCATGTTCTGTAAATGTAAATGTCTAAGAAGCACAGTATTAGCAACACTTCAAAAATACAATTTCTCCCCAATCTCGATGAATTTTTCATTCATTTTACAAAAATAGCTGAATTCTAATAAATTATTCTGGTCTCAACCTCTAGAATATGAAAATATCTTTACTGTACCTTTAATCAAATGATGTTATTTCTCAGTATATCTGTGTTGCTTTCCAGTGCAAATGTCTAAAAATTCTTAAATCTAGATACATTTACTTGGGAAGCAAAATGAAATAAATCTTGTTTTCTGCAAAACTGATAAAAAAATGAAGTAAGTTTATGATTAAAAAGAACAAATATCTGCCAGTGGACCTAGGAAAAACAGTTTAATTTAAAGGAAAAACAAGTCTTCATAGCCCATTGACAGATATCTAAGGCCTTTTTAAGGCCTTAATTAGTGAAAGGGTGAATTCAGATTTATAAGACCTTTTTAAGATCTACAGAAACCTTGGTCATTATGTTCAGTACAGTTTCAAATGCTGGCCACACTGACCCAGTACACAGTCATAACCCTCACTGTTTGATATAGCAATCTATACTGGTATTTTACCTCAGGGCTTGATACACAGGCTCTCAGGTTGAGAATCATGGCAGGGTGTGTTGTGTACAGTGTGTCCTCCACCAGCGCCGCAATCATTTCACTGTCCACCTCCACGTCAGAGCCCTAAAGACAAAAACAAACAAAGATTTCAGTTTATGTGCATAGTTGCGTTTTAAACAGTTTACAATTTATAATATGTTACAAGCTGAAAGAAACAAGACCTATGTGACTAAAACTACTCCCTTGCCTCTTTTTGGGCTCTTTGGCGTGGTGTTACAGTTAAAGAGAGATGAGGTTGCTTGGAAAAAGTCCAGGACACAAGGAGACCCTCTTCCTCCACTTCCTCAAGACAGACCTGCAACTACAGAGGCCCATACAGAATATTTGAACTCCTATTTCACACTGAATTTGCAAAAGTAATATATTCATCGATGGCTGGTCCATTTTTTACCACCTAGAGATGAAACATTAAACTATGGCACTAAGCATCAAGTGGTGTCGTTTGTTTGAGATGAGTATCGCATGCAATATTCATAGCCACTAAACCTCACAGTCTACATTAAGCTATTGAGATGGGGGAAAAAAACTGGCAAACTGAGAGGCTCATTCATGTGAGCAGTGGCAGGAGACATCAGACTAATGAAAGTTGAGTGTGCAGCTATGCAGACTGATGCAAACTCGCAGATGCAAATCCATTTCATTTGTATTTTACCTGGGCCTGCATGGGCTTCATCGTGATCTGGTAGGTATCCATGGAAACGGCTGCAGGTGACTGCTGAGTGACAGTCACAGGGAATGTTACGGTGTCGACTGAACAATTGCACTGCAGGACCTGGAGGAGGTTGAGGGTATGATTGACATATGCTGACTGAGTTGGCCATAACATAGTATCTTCAAAACAATAAATAAATAAAAAAATCAAATGCTTTGATTACATACAGATAAAATATATACTGAATGCAACTTGATAAGATGGACACATTGGCCCTGATTTAAGAGTCTGAGTGTTTAAAAACATTCAAAAAAAATATTAGGAGCTAGCATGCACATAATGTCTGAGCTGATCAGACTGAAGATTGTGTCTGACAAATGAACCGAAAAATAGCTTCTCATGTGCGTGTTTCTCTCAATGGATATGTAATTTGCCTCCATACACATGTAAATATAAAGGGTGCTGTCAATGCAAATATAATAATATGCCTGAAAATCATTTCAGATATGATAACTGCACGTGCAAATGAATACCACTACAAGGATGTGTGCACTACAACTGCTTTCATTCATTTACACTGAGAGGAGAGAATATGCAGATGAACAAAATGATGCTGGATGACTGACGCTCCAAAAAAATTGTATATTGTAAAAATTGTTATTATTGTAATTACTCGAAATTATATGTAGAACACAAAATAACAACTAGATCCTATTTATTCCTAAATTCACACCATAAAAATATGACAATTCTTCTAATATATATGAAGAAATGTTTTGTTAACATATACAGATTTTTTAAACATTTTTTAAATAAGTCTTAAGGATGTATTTATTTGATCAAAAATACAGTAAAAACAGCAATAGTGTATTATTACAAACAAAATAATGTTTTTTTATATTTTAAAATGTAATACCTGATAGCAAATCTAATTTCTTAGTAGCCATAACTCTAGTCTTCAGTGTCAAATGATCTTTCAGAAATCATTAATAAATGCTGATTTGGTGCTCAAGAAACATTCGTTTTTATCAATGTTGAAAATTATTTATTTTGCTATATATAGTTGCTTTATTTTTGTGGAAACTGATACATTTTCTTCAGGATTCAGTTCAAAAGAACAGCATCTTTATTAACATTATAAATGTCTTTTTTCTTTCTTTGCTTGGATATTTGAACATTTACTTTTAGTTAGATTGCGCAAACAAATAAGTAACCTTTACTTGGTGCTTTTTTGGTGTCAAAGTAAAAGCTTTGACTGCTTACCATGCTGCGTACTGATTGGTCAGTGCAAGTCACACGGTCAATGGACCCAGAAGTTGGGAGCTGAAGACAGTCATCAAAGGTGATCTGAATGGAGCTCTGAAAAGAAATGGAGACTGTCAGTTAGCTCATTTGCACATAAATCAGTGAAGAAAAGGCATTTCTGGGTGCAATCACTCTTCAAATACATCTCCTGGGCTAAATGTCTATTTGCATGTTTATATTAAGTAGCTAGTTGATAGTGCATCCATAAATCTTCACAGCTTCAAAACAGAAATCCCAGCCACCTAGGGAAAAAGTAGCATGATAAACAGACAAAGGAAGCGCTGCAATATCATCTGCTTTACTTTTCCTGCAATTATGTAAAGTGCAACTGCAGGGGGAAAAAAAGATGCAGAAAAAGACACTTTTAATTAAGAAATTCCATAAATCAATAAGTAAAAGTGGGTGGAAATATAAAACAATTATGATTCCAGCTTAGCTAAGAGAGAGAGAGAGAGGAAAAAAAAAACTTTCCTCTATACTTTAACTTCTTAAAGAGTGTGCTTGTGTTTGGGTCATTATATACTTAATTACAGAGATTAAAACAAACAATATACATTCTGTCTCTCTTCAATCACACACTCACACACACAAACACATATATACCTAAGCACGCATATTCACAACTATCTCTAGCCAAAAACAATGGTCAGAGAAAAGCATACTCAGGATATGACATCATTTTGTCCAGGCAACTGTGGCAGACTGCCATGACGACAAGCTGCCAATGTACCTATTTGAGCCAGACTTCCACAGTTCACAAATGGAGATCATGCAACAAACCCTGCATGCCAGGACTCCAGGTAGAAACACACTAATCTAATCTAAGCTTGTAAAACACCATAATAAAAATCATGATGAGAGCAATGGCCTCTGATCACACTTAAAGGAAACCTCTGCAAGTGACAGGCTATTGCAGCAAGGCAGAAACCTTGGTCAAGTGTGACTGGCAAGAGAGGAGTGTGGTAATGGAAATGAATAAGCATAACCACAACACTGTGCGGAGAACACTGACTTCTTGAGAACACTGAGGCTGGCATTGATGGACATAACTTGGAAAACCACTGCTGTAGCTTTCTTCTTAAATGACTGCATGTTTTGTGAGACAAGATGAGGGTGTGTAAATAATTATGTTTTTTATCATCACAATTGAAACGACTGTTGCTCTGACTAGATGAAGCCATAATGAATCTGTCACATCAAGAGAATAAATATAATTGAGGCTGAAGATGACGAGTCTGATGCATGAGAGAAATATCATCCAGAGGCCGAAGTAAACATGAGGCTTATATTCAACAATCACATCTTGGAGTACCATTTAAAATCAGGTGTAATCACCCTTCTGATACCATGACTTGACCATGGTATTGCCATTGTATTTTTATAAGGGATAGTCAATACATGTTTATTTCATTTGGAGATTTACCCACAATAATAATAAAATAAATAAATAAATAATTGAGGAGAATTTTGAAATTTGTAATTTTTAATGAAGAGTGACTGACATTTTAAACATCTTTGGAAGGCAAATTTCATAGTTGGCATTTCCTGCATCCTAAAAATACACATATAATATTTACTTCACAACTTTTTGCATAATTTGACAATATTATTGCTAGATTATAAACAATATTATTGCAATGTGCTAAAAAAAAAGCACATTGTCAATATCTTAAGCATGTGCATGTGCAATCAAGGATCGATGACATATTTTTGTAGGACAACCTAAATATTAGCATCATCCTGGATCCCTCGACAAAGAGCCAACTGGATTTTTCATTTGCTTTTGAATTATTGCAGAAAATAAGCTCTGTGACCAAATTTATTGAGTTAATCTTCAAAATGAATACAACCTCTCTGAATTATGAAGCCACCACACGTAAAAAGCAAAAGATTACCACAGCAGCATGACTTCAACATTACAACCATAAACCCTTCCAAAAACTCTATCAATATTTATTTAAGATCTTCAAGTTAAAAGTTATAATAGTTTGCAAGACCGTTAACAATGAGGCTGTAAAGTCATACTGGTTAGTAATTGAGATTTCCTGTTTAGTGTGAAGTTTTATCATCCCTGACAAACTCTGCAGTAGTCCAGTTTAACCACTTGTTAGTAACCACCTT
The DNA here is from genome assembly GCF_018340385.1 of Cyprinus carpio. Lineage (NCBI taxonomy): Eukaryota > Metazoa > Chordata > Actinopteri > Cypriniformes > Cyprinidae > Cyprinus > Cyprinus carpio. The sequence goes on from NC_056576.1 coordinate 17,551,782, forward strand.
TTTATGGAATAAAACGTGAGAATATCTAGAGCTTGTTAACAAAATTTATTTCAGACATTTAGCCAAAAACACATTTAAAAAAAACTAACTTCAAAAATGCTCATTTCCAATTCTTAGTACTCATTCCTGCAGTACACTATTAGAAGTGTAACTGAAGGACTGTAGTAACTTAAAAAAATGTAAAAAATAATAATCAATAATTTTTGCACAGTAAACATTGAAAATGTATTGAACATTTAATGTATTCACATTTATATGATGGATTTTCATATTTATGATATGGCTTTGGGACAAGGGTAAAACAAACTATACAAAAACAGCATGTTAAAAGCAGTTATAAAAATAAAGAATGAAGGCATGGGTAAATGTTTCTAAGGCAGTTTAAATGTGCCCTCTATTTAAAAAGGAAAAAAATAAAAATCTGTTAGTTTGAATGAACACATGGAAAGTGAACGCATAATATACTGGCGGATTTAGCTTTCATTCATGAATGAAAGATGGATGGATTTTGTCCGACAACATACCAAACTCTTGGTATGTAACAGTTGTGTAACTACTTGTCTTTAGGCCATTAATGTGAAAGTATATTCTCATAGGAGCAAATCATTTGAGTTAAAGGGTTACAATTCATGAATAAGAAGTAAATACTCACAGAGAGTAAAGACAAATGTGAATCTCAGAGAGTAAGAATTCAAGTACCTCAGAGCTATGAAATTAAAGGAGCTCGGTATAATTGACTTTGGTTTTCTCTTTCTCTTTGTAGCTCAGCCAATGGGACAAGATGACATTTTTGACTGGGTAGCATTTACTGGCTCAGCCCCTGAGCTCTTGGAGAGGATGAAGAGAAAACACAAATCCCCTACCGTACTGGCATATGTTCTCTATACACCTCTCTTCATCCTACACAGATACACAAGCATGACGATGTGTATGTTAGTGTGTTCATACAGGCAACACATGTTCCTTAGTGTACATGATTTACAGAAAGGTTTAACTCTTGTTAAAAGAGACACCGGTTTACTTCAGCTGCATGATGTTGTTTGACATAACATTCAATATAACTGTTATTATCTATAACAACTACTATTATTTCAATAAAGTCTTATTTATGATGATTTTCCCCAATATTGCATGCTTAAATGTCAGTCACCATGATTAGATTTTTATGTAGTGTGACACACTGAGAAGAACAACTAAAGCAATCCGACTCAAATGTGTGTTGATGTAGAAGCTGATGGTTTTACATTACAACATGTCCTTCTAATTCTCTCCTCAGCAAAAAATCACCACAATACGTGTCATTTGCATACAGAGACAAATCCTTGTCATTTACATCACACATTTGCATGATCATCTGTGCTCTTCCACAGCATCATGAGGTGATCCACATGTTTGACACTGGCTATTGCCCAGGGTGGGCCTGAATAAGAACACTAGCACTCTGATACACCTTTCTTTTGCACATCAAATCTCCAAAATAGTGTTGAGGTTTTGATTTTTTTTTCACATAACTGCAAGAAATTTAGTTTCTAGGGGAAAATACAGCAGGAAAAAGCTTGTTATGTCCTGTGCATCAGCAGTTTGTTCAGGTTTCACAGTGAACACAACATTCATAAAGAAAAAAATAAATAAAAATACAAGACCCGTCCACCCCCATAGGGCACAGTCAAGCATTTTAAAGCATTTCCAAATTACCACACATTCCACTTAAGCCACGTCAGATTGCATTTTCAACATAAGTCAGACTTATAAAGATCATGCAGAAAGCATGTTTGATACAACAGACAAGACAAATAACTGATATGTAGGAAATGACATGTGTGCATTAACTGTGTTCAGGGGTGCAACTCTGGTCTGACAGGTCGGAGTGTTGGGCAATGTTTGATTCTATCTAGAAAATAATGGAAAAAAAAAAATATATATATATATATATATTTTTTAGACTTGCCTCAATATCATAATTTTCACACTGGTGAAGTATCCGTCGGGGCGGACTTAACCCAGAAGCCCCTCACTGCAGAACACAAGATCCAGGGGGCGTGGTTGGATATAGGTATATGTAAGGTGGGAGGAGTTGGATCTGGATCCAACCACGCCCCCTGGATCTTGTGTTCTGCAGTGAAGACATTCTCACTTAACTAATAAGCGAGGGAAGTAGCTGCTCTTGGCCCCAGGGAATCGGGGGACAGCGTTCTAGTGATTAAACGGGGCGCTCTTTGCACACTTTATAGTATACATATTCCATTAAGATTTTAAATAAAAGCCTTGTTTTTCATGCTGCTAAGATGGGTCATGTACACACAGTGTCGGCAATGACAGCCGCATATAAATGCGGGACTCACTTATGAAATTGCAATGGAAAGGACAAAAATATGATATACATTATTTAAGGCTAGAGTAACTTCACTAATTTCAAAAGAAATACTCTTTTTATAGTGTTTTTATTCTGGAACCGGGCCTGCTGGTAAATGCCACACTTTTGAGGCTTATAGGCCTTGTGTTTTGTGTCATGATTATCTTGATTTCTCAAAACAATTTTCTCATGTGCTTTTCTTGGGTGCGCCAAGCACATAGCTGGTGTGTTTGGGCCCCATACATGGAATTTGTTTAGGGCCCCCAAATCAAAGTCCAATCCTGGTAACCATAATTAAACCAATTCTAATGATAGAACACAATTTATTGTTAAAAAAAAAATAAAAATCATTAAAAACCAATTCCCGTATGAAGAAAATAAATAGGATTTTTACTTTTGGAACTGTTGCACTTATCAGTAAGACATAAGTCTATATATCAAGAGTACAATTGTCCTAGTAATTGTACACAGTTAAAATATATGGTTGTAAAACCACTGTTCACCTGTTTAAGCAACTCCAATAGAGAACACCACCTGTCTAGAGAGCTTCAGGTAATCTGAGCTTAAGACCCCTGCTATAGAGAACGTGGTTACGTGTATGTGTTCCTCCTCTCATTCTACTTGTAAATTAAGCTGTTTTTTAAACATTGTAGTGTGTTAATCTCAGTCAGGCCCTTGATAGTTTGTTGGTGTGTGTGTGTATGTGTGTGTGTGTGTGTGTGTGCTTGTCACATACAAAGAGGGAATATGTGAGACAGTATGTGGATGACAGAGTTTGTTCCTATACACATTAGTATAATGTCACTTTGACTTTGAGCCACCCTGTCTTGAATCCCCCTCTGGACTCTTCGAACACACCACAACAACCATTTGAACCAACCAAAAATATCTTTCTTTAGGCACCATGACACAACTTGATGTCAAAACTAAGGATCCAAAAATTCCTTGGGGAAAATATAAATCATTGGGTGCCAACAACTTAAGGCAGTGCAATGCCATTTCAAAATAAAGGACAATAGAAGGCCACAGTGATGCACATATCTTCGGACTAATATTCCTTAACATTTTATTAGTATGCAGGGTTTACAACTCTGTAGATTATTCATAAGCCAATGTGAAGCAAGGTGAAGCTTACCTGATTCTTACATTCATCAGAATTAATGAGAAAACTAGCACAAACAAAAAGGGCACTTGTTTTATTTGCATTCTGAATCATGGAAATGCCACAAATGGTAATTATATTCAGTACTTATTTTCAAGTCTGTCTACCAAGAAAAAGAAAAGAGAAGGATGATAGCGAGACTGAAATAAACAGACTAATCTGACCTTGAGCTCTGTGTGTGCATGTGCAGACAGTGTGCTATTCTGTGCACTGCAGGCATGATAATGTGCCATCCTACCATTCCATCATATGCACAGATGCCACACACACACACACACACACACACACACACACACACACACACACACACACACACACACACACACACACACACACACACACACACACACACACACACAGAGCAAGAGACATGAAAAAACTCAATCTCAGCCACGTCATTAATCAAACGTTTATTCTGTTTTTCATTTACATTTTAAAAATAGTTGGTCTTGAAGACAATAAGCCATAAGATCTGAAGATCTTTTGGACAGATCTATATGTTGCAGTTCTCTGCATAGACCATATGTGTCATGCAGTGGCAAATGCCCTTCTTTACTGCCCACGTGATGACCATTTGAAGACTGTGTTCAACATGCATTCTTTGTAACTACAAAACTCAATGAAATAAACTGTGGATGGATACAGCTGAACTACATTTCAAAAGTTTGGGGTCTGTGAGATTTTTATTTCTCTCACCGAGGCTGCATTTATATAGTAGAACAGTAATATAATGAAATATTATTACAATTTAAAATAACTGTTTTCAATTTTAATATATACTAAATTGTAATTTATTTTTAATATATTTTAAAATGTAGTGATTCCTGTGAGGACAATTTTGTTCAGTTTTCAGCAGCCTTTACGCCAGTCTTCAGTGCTTCATGATCCTACAAAATCCTTCATATATGCTGATTTGATTCTCAAGAAAACATTTCATTATTATCAATGCTGAAAAAAAGTTATGCTTCTTAATATGTTGTCGAAACCATGATTTATTCAGGATTCTTTGTTGAATAGAAAGTGTTTACTGTCACTTTTGGTCAATTTAATGCATCCATGCTGAAAACAAAAAAAAAAAACTTATTTCTTTAAAAAGAAAAATCCTACTGACCCTGAATTTTAGGATTAGAGCACAGTTTTAAATTAAAGGGATACTCCACCCCAAAATGAAAATTTTGTCATTAATCACTTACCCCCATGTCATTCCAAACCCGTTAAAGCTCTGTTCATCTTCGGAACACAATTAAGATATTCTGGATGAAAACCGGGAGGCCTGTGACCGTATGCTCTTCTGTATCATCCACACCACAAGGATGCGCTGTTTTCTTTCAAATCAAAGCTAAATACACGTAAAAACAGTGCATCCTTGTGGCGCGGATGATACAGAAGAGCATACGCAGCATACGGTGATATGGAGAGACACGGAGGAGACTGTTGACAAAGGAATTGTTGAATAAAGTCATTATTCTTGTTTTCTTCGCTTACAAAAGTGTTCCCGTCACTTCATATAACCCAGATTGCATGTCTGATGGCAGATGGAATATTCTGATGACGACTTTCATATCTTTTATGGACCTTGACACTGTTATTTACTTGGCAGTCTATGGGACAGTCACAGGCCTCCCAGTTTTCATCCAGAATATCTTAAATTGTGTTCCGAAGACGAACAGAGCTTTTACGGGTTTGGAACGACATGGGGGTAAGTGATTAATGACAAAATTTTCATTTTGGGGTGGAGTATCCCTTTAAGACACAGTAAACTTTAACCTCCGGAATTTAGATAGCTGGTCTGTATGTCTTATTATATTAAGACAATATTCAGGGTGTACATTCACACATGACAGGAGAAAATTAAAGCAAAGTTAACTTTCCCCAGGCACTTGAGAGTGTACTAACTATCAAGATCTTAATAATATGCCATATACTCTCTTACTGTCTGAAAAAGGGATACCAGTTAAACTGATAACTTTGACAAGTTATCCAAGTTATTTTACAGCTTTTTTATTTTGAGCTGTGTGGTTTTTATACCATGTTTATTAGCAAGTAGTGTACTTAAGTGTGTGTGTGTGTGTGTGTGTGTGTGTGTGTGTGTGTGTGTGTGTGTGTGAGAACAATCTCAAGGGACGTCCTTCTTTTGTTATTGCCACATATAGCCAGCTGTGCAGATCCCCCCCAGCCAAATCCCTGGATTACTAGAGGGAGTTTATGTTTATGTGTGTGTGAGTGTGTTGAGCGAGAAAGAAAGAGTAAAGACCGAACGAAGGATAAAGCCTCTTAGCAGTCCTCACACATTATAGAAATGCAGCCTGAAACCAACCAAATATGACCAGAACTGCAGCAAGCAACTCTTTATTCCCACTGGCACTGCACACTGACAGCAAGGTTTCTCTTGGGTGCTGGTAGAGTAATAGCAATCCATTTGTTTACTTGTTTTTAGGCCTCTGCCACCTAGGTTGATTCCTATAGACACAGATACACCCAAAGCAAGTTACTCAACACAAGTTCAACCCATATTCACACATTTTGGAGTGTCAAAACTGATCAACACCATCACATCCTTTATACATCATCTTCTCTTTAATCCTTTCCTTATAGAAAGTCCAACGCCAATCCCACTCTCTCTGTAACAGTCAGCGAACTGATAATCAGATTAAAATCCCACAGCATGCAGAGGAGATTAACCAATGGACAATGACTGCTTAATCCTTCTAGTAGGAAGTTATTGGGAGAGCTTCATATTAACAATTACAATTAAAAAGTTGCAAAGTTCTGTCTGGATGAATAAGTGCTATTCATGCACTTCCATCTCAATGCCTCAGGCAACCACAAACACATATGCATCGAGCCCCGAATCAGACTTTCCCCCCTTCTTTAAGCAGCTGCTCTACTGTTAAAAAGATCTCACTGAATTACATTACAGAATTTCATCTTACTTTTATGCTAAATATCAGCAGCTGCACCAAATCGCATATTTTTGCTCAGTTTGGGACTTTACAATCTTTTCTGTTTGGTATCCATAGTAATTTCAGTTAGGACCACATTTAGAAGAAAAGCTATTACAGAACAGCGTTTCCTAAGTGTGTTATCTTAACTTTAGGACAACCCCACAGCTGTCCTAACTTTTTGCCTTTTTTTTTTAGATTTTTTAAAATATGTTTAAAAAAAGGTTAAATAAACTGCACTGTTATAGTTTTTTTCCTATTATTATTTCATGTGTAAGGTTTTAAATTGTTTTATTATGTCAGACTTTTTTTGTTACTGTAAATAATTAATAATTTGTTATTAATTTCTTAATTATGAGATGAATAAGTAAAAACAATTGCAATGGTTAGCGGATAGAAATATAGAATGAAAGACTTTTTGACTCCTTCACTCTCTGTCCTGAGAGGTGGTCGCCATGGCTAGGGTGTTTATACATCATGGTGTTTGTTTTCACGTTGCCATGTCAACAGATGACTTCAGCGCTTCAGAGGGGCAGAGCTAAAGTTGCTCGATCTCTTCTGCTCTCGATCTGATCTTGCACATACACAAAAACACCTCACAAGCACTGGAACAACCTCTCCGGCAGGTTTTTCAGGTCAGAAGAATGTGATGTGAGTGGATTGGGGTGTCAGTGACCAGGCATGCTGAAAGAGCAGATATCCCGTCTGCGTGGAGACAAGATTCTAAATCAAAGCTTCCAAAATGGGAACTTCTCCCCAAAGCCCAGTCTAACAAAGGAATATTTAACTAGCACACGGAGGTCACCTCTAAGGGAGAGTCATGTGACGAACATTTCACGGCACAGAAGATCCAGTTATTGCAGATTAAACTGATAGGCCTGGTTGAACACTGACACCTTCGTCCCTTTTCTTGCTAATGAAGGTCCAATCATCTAAAAGGTCTTTAAATTCAAAGCTGTTCCATTCCCTGACCACTTTTCATTGGAGCCAGTTAACTGTCTCCCCTTTGTTAACCAACCCTTTCTTCTTTCTACATTATTATCACAGACGTTAAAACTATATAAAAAAAAAAAAAACATAAAATGGTTTCCTATCATAAAAGGTAAAATCATTAAAATGGAGAAGGACAAACAAAGCGTGACTGTATTTTCTATACAGCTCAGCTTTGAAACTCTTACTTTACGGTCCACTGCTTTGTTTAATTGAAAGAAAATTTATAGGAGTTGAACTGAATTCAACAGTTTGTTACTGTGTGAAGGGTTTTTGGAGAAGAACAGATGTTGAAAACAGATGCAATAGAGGGTTTGGAAAGACGTCTGGTAAATATCCTGTATTAAAAGGCACAAAGTCACATAACAGCGAAATTTCGCAAGCAATAGAGGTCCCTATTCCAATGTCAGTAGTATAGTAATGCATGAAGCACCGCTCACACAGAAGTCACTTTCAAACCAAGCAGCATCCTATTGATCAACGAGGGATATTTTCGACGAACTTTTGGAAGATCTATATGACAAAAACCCTACACTCCTAGTTTTAATTAGCTCGATTCACACAACAGCACACATTGCACCAATATAACCTGTATGCTTACATGTTTTCCCGAAACTATCATTCTGCCAATATAACCTGTATGTTTAGAAAACTATTTTTAATGAAGGCCGCACCATTCATAACATCATCATGGAACCTCAGATAAACAGTTTTCAAATGCAAATACTGAAAAATCAAGAACAGAACCATGCTAGTCATACCCTGTGCCAAAAAATGGCATGAATTTACTCTATTATCTGAAAATGTCACACAATTTTTTTTTACACCACATCAACTCCTGTGACTCACGCCCAAGTGGAGATTCTTAACGGTAAAGACATTCATTAGCAAAAGTCCTTATTCAGGAGTCCCTGATACCCCCACATACAGAGTCTGCAGAATCGTTGCACTTCACAGTGCTAAGTCGCTGTTTGGATCAGCTGACTGCTTTACAATCAGAGCTGCAGTTACGGCACACAGCCAAAATGCACTTAAATTAAACAGCTAACTAATTAATGGTTATTTATTAGCCTCGGCCTCCTCTCTTTTCCCAGAGAAACCAGCTGACTGTGAAGAAATGTAAGATAAAGGGACAGCAATTGCATAACTGCATTCTGTAGCCTTTCCTCCGCCCACTTTGAAAACCTGAGAAAATAACTAGGTTGCTGAACTGGCACAACTATCGGCTGGAGACCTCAGTAAGGAAATGAGATGGAAGGATCCCCCACACATACACTTTCTGTATGACCTCAGTGCTGGAACCAAAGTTCACTTATTGAAGGTGAAAATCCCTTGAAAGCTTGCATTTGCTCTACATATTGGGTGAAAATGCCATTTCTAATCAGACTAAATATGCAGATAGCAATCGCTTAAAATGATGGCGAGTTCTATGATCTTCAAAGACTTCATCAAGTAAAAGCATTTGTTCACAATTCAGCCTGACCTCACTGAGAAAATGACTACAGAGGGGATGGATGGACATTGTTCATTTTTTCTAAGTACACCTGAGCTTCTAAGGCGGACTGAACTTTGATATAGACGCAGATCAAATACAGTTAGAGTTAAATATAGGAGAGGAGACCTTTACACAACTCACCAGCCCTCAAACACACTCTTAACCAGATGAAGGGCTACAGAGGAAACCAGTTTTTTTAAATAGAGTTGTTTGTTTTGTCTTTGTTTTTTTTATTATTATTGTAGTATTATTATTTTGTATTGTTTGTTGTGGAACTGCAGAGTATCTGATTGGCCATGAGATAACGAGCTGAACACAAAAAAAATAATCAACATAAATAAAGGTTATAATACTGCTGTACTATAATTAATCATTTAAGTAATGTAATAATCAGGGCTGTGGAATTAACATGTTAATCTAATTAATTAGTTATGTAAGAAAATAACGTGTTAAAATTTTTAACGCAATTAACGCGCCATCTTATATTCCATAAGGTGTTTTCGGCTAGAAGTGGAGCTGCAAAGATCGATTGGTGTTTGACATCAAAGTACTGCAAGAGCAATTCAAAAACATATGGAGCCATCTTCTCATTAATCGCTTTCACGGTACTTTGATGTCATGCAACAATCAGTCTGCGCAGTGTGGATTCATGCCGAACACAGCTATACAGTTGATTGGTGATGAACATAATGCGGGTCAACATCTCACTGTGTGATAGAGCCTATAGAATGCAGTTATATGCCCCTAAAATTTGAGAGATTGATGCAAAAATGCCCCTGTATGAATTTTTGTGTCATATTTATATAATATGATATAGCAATATCAATATCATAAGCAATATCACATGTGCAACGAGTGCAATATCACACGAGTGCTGTTTTTAATCCCAAATAGCATGAGTGCAAATGTAACACTGATTTATAAAACAGTTCTATAAATAAATACTTAATATTGTGCTATATTTTAGACACAATATTGTTTGTTTTTGCTCAGTTTTGCCATTGCAAATATTACCCATTAAAGCCACTGTTGTGCGTCTCCAAGCAACACACAATTTCTGAATGAATTCGCGTTTTGAATGAATCCAGTGAACCAATGATTCAATGGCCGATTCATAAAAGAGCCATTTACTTCATTCCTGAATGAATCAGCCATTTGAACGAATCAAGTGAATGAATGAATGAATGAATGAATGAATGCATGGATGAATCAATCCATCAATCAATTACTTATTCATTAAGACATTTACTGCCACATACTGGCAGTTTTAGGTTCTTATTTCGAGTATCATTTCTTAAAAAATAATTATTAATTAAAATAATGTAATAAAAAAAATTGAAAATAAGAAATAAAAAATCTTATTAATACAAAAACTAATTAAAGGGACAGTTCTCCCAAAAATTAAAAATGAATAAGAAAATGAAAAAAGAACAATTTCTTTCTAAAGCTACTTTTTGTAATATCTTATCTATTTCAAGCTTTTGTCATGTAACACAATACTGGCTTTAAAATATCTTTTGTGGGTCATTTCTCAGCCAGATTTGATGTGCAATTAATTCTTTAATTAATTAAAGGATTCTTTGTAACAATGTAAAAGTCTTTGATGTCACTTGATCAATTTAATGTGTCTTTGCTGAATAAAAGTATTAAACAAAACTCACTGACCCCAAACTTTTAAACGGTAGTGTACACTGTACAAAGAAATTGGACAGTCAATGAAACAAAAACTCTTTTCCATGTACAAGTAAATTAAGAAATTCATTCTACACATTAATTTGTGTGGGGTAATTTGTTGACTAACATCTTCATCTGCTCGAATAGATAGAAGCTCTTTCATTTCAGCATTTCAACAGCCAAAGCCTATGAGAATAACAGATGTGGTACAGTTAGCAGAAAAAGTAATCTGTCAGTTTAACGGGTTTCTTGTGTGAAAGTGGCTTGCCACTCTTAAATATAAAACTAGCGCACGTAGGCAATAAGAGTGTCACATGTTCTGCAAAATCTTTGCGTTTAAGACAGCCATTTAAAAAACACTCTCATTTACACTGATTAGCTAAGAGAAAATAAGTGCAAATTTTGTTCCATGAGAGAAGCCCCGGAGGAGACGGTATACTGAGGCCTGTCATGTGTAATACTCACTGCAGAGCAGATTTTCTGGGAGGAGAGAGAGAGTATGTATGGTTGTTACACAAGAACCTGCATCCCTTGACACTCTCACACCCACACATTCACTAACAAGTAGCCAGGCCATGATATTATGCCCACACACACTCACATAGCCTAAAAATACTCTTACACACATATAAATATGCATGGAGCAATGAAAACACATGCGTATGTATACACAAAACCTCCTACATATTTTTCTCCACCATATTGTCTCAAAATAAATTGAATTTTGCACCAGTTGATACTCACCCCTTGCCTGCAGGCCTGTTCATTGAGTGCACGCACCCAAGCTCTCTGCCAGTGCTCCCTGAACGACTTGAACACAAAAAGCGAGGACAAAAGACCTTTGACGCCAGCCTCAGTGTCACTCCCTGTCCCATCTCGCCCCAGCCTTAGCCTCAAGAGGGAACCCCACACGCCGCCCGTCAGTGTCTGGTGGGTGAGACTCAAGGGCAGGTGCCATGGGGTCTCCCTCTTCCCCTGAACCCTCGTGCACCACCTAGGGCGAAGCAATGCCAGCGAGAACTGAACGAGCCAGGCTAGTACGACCAGCAGTGAGGCGCAGAAGAGCGCCACCTGAACCAGCCAGCTCACGTCCTGGGAAGTCTTCATCTCCTTAATCACGCCTCACTTAAGTCTCATTTTCAAGAAGGGTTGAAAATCTTGACTCACGAAGGTTGGAACTCTGGTGAAAAGGAGAGAGATGGAGAGTAAATTGGGTGGAAAAAGACAGGACGTAGGGATATACAGCCATGCAGCAAAGACACGACATGTTAACAACGTCTCATTGGAACAGTGACATTTTAAAGGGACAGTTCACTCAAAAATGAAAATTCTGTCATCATTTACTCAAGGTCATGTTGTTCCAAACCCACAAGTGGCCATTCATACAGAATGCTTTTTGCTTTTAAAAATCCGAGACACAAGGCAGGGGAGAGAATAAAAACAGGTCCAGAGACACGTTTTATAATGCCATCATGCATGAGATACTGAAAAGACGTGAGACATGTGCACAGCAGTCAAACACATCCGTTTAGTGCATAAATGTAGAAAAACAATTGAAACGTAACACTGTGAAATGCAAAAACTTGTTTGTGAACAGCCCCTAAGAACTTTTTTCTTTTACAAAAAGAGATATTAGCAGCATGTTTGGGACTCACTATTAGCAGAGACGGTTCACACAGAGACACAGGACAGTGAAAAGAAAAAAAGGCTAGGTCTTGAGAAAAAAAAGTTAACTTGCTTTGGTCAAATACGTGCATCTAGTGCATGTTTAAATAGAAAAACAATGGAAAAGCAGTGCAGTTAAAAGCAAAACGCATATGTGAATAGCCCCTTTCTATAGAAAACGATCTGAGATCGCATTCTCTTTTGTGTTCCAAGGAGAGAAGAAAGTCAACAACATGAGCATGAAAATGATGACAAAATGTACATTATTTGGTGAGCTGTGCCTTTAACAAAAGGTCAAATTCATGCTTTTTCACAGATGGGAATATCAGCTATGATGATTTATTTTCTATTTACATACACATTATATTTTTGTCCAATGTTTCCCTACCAAACAATTCAGAAGGCCATCTTACCTAAAAAATGTATGATATTTTCACACCACCAGTTATTGCTGCTGTATTTGTTTAGTGTGCTGTATGTATGTATGTTTGTGTGTGTAAGTGTGTGTGTGTGTGTGTGTGTGTATATATATATATATATATATATATATATATATATATATATATATATTATATATATATATATATAAATATAATGACTAGTTACTACTTTAACCATTTGCGTCCAAACTACAGTTACATATTAACCTTTGTGCAAGGGTTGCAAAACGTGTTCTTATCAAAAAGATATACAATGTTTTGTGTTAGTGTTACCACCTGTGCTTAAAAGTTTAATCAGTTAAGCAAACTGACTAAGCATTTCGGTGAAAGTGTGACATTCAATGCCTGTCCTGAAACCGGAGAAGCGCACAACTTCTTCCAGAAAACTCAGATCGGTTGCACAGTCTAGTCCTGTGTGAAGTCTGTCTCAAATAAACCCGTTCCGATTCTGTCACGTTACCGACAGTGCAGCAGCGAGGATAGTAGCTGTATTCTGGGTCGGTGCTGCATTGCATCGTCGAACTGACTCATCATGACCCATCTAGCGATTCATTTCAATTCCCTTCTTTTTGGCAGCTAATCTAAGTTTCTATTTAATAATGGTATTCATATCAAATAATGCATGCTTACGTCTCCCTCACTGGTCGCCATTCAAAAAGCTGTATTTCAAACCCTAGTGAGCTGCCTACCTAGACAACATTTTTGGGCATCTCAGTTCAGTCAGTTCAGCTGACTCGGAACGCGCCTGCGATGAATAAAAAATGCTGCATGCGCATATGACGCCGAATGTATATTCAGGATTTATAAGAATAGAAAGGAAATATTACCGATTATCAGATGAGAAACACCGTCTTTGGACGCTACAGATCCCCAGCTCAATGACTACATCATGACTTCGTAATTCCAGCACCAGCCCTCGGGTCCGAGCATCTTCTACGAACAAACCTGAGTTGATCGTTACATGGCCTCCGTTTCGTGAATCTTTAGCGTGCTACATAAAACCACACATTTATATTATCCAGTGCTGTCAACTCAAGAGAAAATGTGCCCCCCTCCCACCGTCGGTGTCGGATTGTCTGTAGTGGTAATGCGCAGGAACAGAATAGTCAAGCTGTCAAATAGTGTAGCAACACAAACACACACCGCGTACGCACAGCACGTAATTAAAGAGACACGCACACTGCTTGAGCTGCCGAAACTGCGCATGCGCAATGCGCACATTCTCTGCTATATTATATCAGCCAACATTATATGTTTTATGAGGATTTACATTATGTCATAAACACAGGGTTGTTATGCTGCTTTTGTCCTCACTTCGAAGATACAAGCATCCACGTATTTTGTGTTTTGAACTGATTTTTCTAATATTGTATCAACGAACTTCTGTATTAACCAAAATTGTGTTTCTCGGTGACTCTCTTCATATTACGTACATGATAATTTTATTACTATTCCTAGCAAAAATTTACATTCATAATAAAAAGAATGCCTTCTTTCTATTTTCAAGAAAGTTGTTTATATAATATTTGAATTCTTAAAATAAAATTTTCGCTTGTAATAATCTTCCACTTATAAAATTGTCTAAAATATATAAAAGTTTATAAAATACTAGTAAAATTATAAAATATGCCCTAATTCGTTTTACAAATCCATGCATTTTATATATATCGTAATATTTTTGTATTGGCCCAAGGCTTTAAAAAAAAATCCATGCATTTTAACCGTCTTATGGTTTTTTTTATTTTTATTATAATAGATAAGCATAACCTTTGATGACTGTAATATCCCTGTTCCAAGGCCTTGTATGTCTTCTTGTAATAATGCTTTTTGCATGTTTGTTTTGAATGAGAAACTGTCAAAATATGCAATACATATTTGATCAAATATAAGATTACAGCATACCATTTTTCAGCCTTTATTCACTTACTAAATGAGCATAATTCAATTCTTAAGGCAAATATTAAAATATATGGTTATATTTAATAGAATATTTTTAGAACAAAAAAATAATAATACAACGTATTATTGCTTTTTTTTTATTATTTGGTATTTAAAAAAAAAATCATATTTATACTATTAGAGTCATACATATCACAACATGTAATTGTTTCAGATTAGAAAATGGGACCTTTACCGCACTATTCATTTAGTTTCCGTTTGTGTTACGTCTGCGAAGGTTCGACCGAACCCAGGATGATAACAAACATATTTACGTATTTCTCTGATAACAGACTTGCCTTATCACTACCGTGTATTTAACAGTATTGCGCATCGAAGCTTTTATTGTCGTACCATCCGCTTATGCGAGTATAATAAGCAAGTTGTTTTGATGTAACCACTCGGCGGACGGGAGACAGTATGTTGACGGAAGTAGACGTGGATTTTGTGACGAGATCAGAGCCAAACCTGCACAGTAAACTGACGTATCTATCACGTTTTGACGCCAGATAAGCTTACGAGTAACTAGTAACTCACAACCTGAACCGGTGCTTATTTGGGCAGGTTTTTTTTTTTTGTGATTTCATACAACTATGTGGTGTAGGGTTGTATTTGAATCGAAATGTAATACAATGTTTGTCAACCTCGAAGAAACATGTTAAGCCAATGACAGCTTCACTATGCATGTGCAACATAAAAGTTTTGAATGTTGCTGACAGAAAGCGAACGCTGTTTTCAACTAGATTCATCGGCATATAACTCTTATAGTACAGTAGATACAGTATATTGTATTTTTATATCGTGTTAGTCCACGGAGAAGATGTCTCCAATTCCTGCTCTTCCTCTTATCATTAACTGTTGTATGTCTGCACTTGGCTGCATTGCAACTGTCAAGCTTATTCCTGCTTTTAAGGATCATTTCATATCTGCAAGACTCTATGGCATGGACCTAAATAAAACCATAAAGAAAGAGGTGTAAGTGGTTGTTTTTTACATCAAAAGTATGTATTGCAATTTGATGTCTGGAACCTGAAATGAACTCCTTTCTCTTTCCCGTATTAACCAGGCCTGAATCGCAAGGTGTAATCAGTGGCACAGTCTTCCTCATCATTCTCTTCCTCTTCATCCCTGTGCCCTTCCTCCATTGCTTCATGGGAGAGCGGTGTCAACGGTTCCCTCACAACGAGGTGACATAATCACCCACTAATCATAAATAATACACACATTTCAAGAATTCACCACTTACACTACTGTCCAAACGTTTGGGTTCGGGTTTTTAATACTTTTATTCAGCAAGGATGCATTAAATTAAAAGTGACAGCAGAGACATTTATAATGTTACAAAAGCTTAAGCTTTATCATGTTATCCACAAAAATATTAATAATTACAATCTTTTTTAGCGTTGATAATAAGAAATGTTTCATGAGCAGCAAATTAGCATATTATAATGGTTTCTGAAGGATTGTGTGACACTAAAGACTGTCTCTGATCACAGGAATACATTATATTTTAAAATATATTATAATAGAAATCACATATTGTATAAAATTTGTAATAATATTTCACAGTATTGCTGTTTTTACTTTATTTTTAATCAAATAAATACAGTCTGGGGGAGCATTAGAAACTTCTTTTAAAAAAAAGCTTTTGTGCATACTTCCATGTAGTTTGTGCAACTGATTGGTGCTTTGTTGGCCATCTGCTGCATGATATTCCTGGGCTTTGCTGATGATGTTCTGAACCTACGATGGAGACACAAGCTAATGCTGCCCACTATAGCCTCCCTGCCTCTACTCATGGTCTACTTCACTAACTTTGGCAACACTGTCATCGTCGTGCCCAAACCTTTCCGTGTCCTGCTGGGGATGCATCTGGACTTGGGTGAGTTTGACAGCTTAAATGTCTGGTGCTCTGTATGGCTTAATTCTATTGCACTCGTGTTTGATATGTATGATTGTTGATATTCTAAGCATTTTTTATATACTTTATTTCAGGCATTCTGTATTATGTATATATGGGAATGTTGGCTGTGTTCTGCACAAATGCCATTAACATCTTGGCTGGTATCAATGGCATTGAGTCAGGGCAAGCTCTCTTCATATCTGGCTCCATCATCCTCTTTAATTTACTGGAGCTCAATGGTGAGAGGAGGGTTTATATTCAACCTGTTTTAGCAAATTTCCACCTAAGATTTAAATCCCTTAAAATATGCATACTTTATATATACAATACTGTTCAAGGTATGAAATAATTAATCTCTTATGCTCACAAAGCGTGTATTTATTTGATCAGTTAAATACAGTAATATTGTAAAATAACTGTTTTTATTTGAATATATTTGAATGTAATTTATTCCCGTGATGGCGAAACTCAGTTCTCAGAAGCCATTACTCAGTTTTCAGTGTCACATGATCCTAAATTTCTTAAACCTCTCTGACACTGTCTGGTGTTTATTTGAATAGGTCTTTAGCTACATTCTCTAACTTACGTTGTTCAACTGATCTTTGATTAACGTTTCTCTTTCAGGAGACTACAGGGATGATCATGTTTTCTCTTTGTTCTTCATGATTCCCTTTTTCTTCACCACATTAGCCCTCTTCTACCACAACTGGTTTGTTAAAACTGTTGCTATTTGATCATCTGTACTTACTTTAGTTTAAGACAGGCCAATTAAAAAACTGAACTCTGTAAGTTAAGCCTGACAAATAGTTCTATTTGAGCAAATATGTAACTCTGAATATCTCATATCAGGTATCCTTCCTCTGTGTTTGTGGGAGACACTTTCTGTTACTTTGCTGGAATGACGTTTGCAGTGGTTGGGATACTCGGCCACTTCAGTAAGACCATGCTGCTTTTCTTCATCCCCCAAGTCATCAACTTCATTTACTCTCTGCCTCAGCTGTTTCACATTATCCCCTGTCCAAGACATCGCCTGCCTAGGTGGGTTATTACACTAACATTTTGAAATCAAGCTATAACAAAGATTCCTTGTTATTTGCAGTAGAATTTATTTTGACAGTCACTGAAGGTTAATTTAATATGTGGGCATTTAAAGTGTTAAACTCTTTGGTTATGAGATGGTTGTGAGATGAGAGCTTGACCTCTAAAACTAATTAATGCAGGTTACAGTCTGACACAGGAAAGCTTGGCATGAGCTACTCCAAATTCAAACAGAAGGACCTGGGCAAATTAGGACGACTTATTCTGGAGGTAAACACACATGCCACTGTAAGAGTGTATCATTATAAATAGGTTTACGAATGTTTGTTTAAAAAGAATGGTTCTTCTGCAACAAAAAGAGCCAGGAGCATTGATATTCCCTCTATGTTTGAATGTGATTTCCTCTTTTATCCTGCAGGTGGCAGAAATGTTATGGCTCCTGGATGTGCGTAGAGGGCAGGAAGGAGATGATGAGTTTATTGAGTGTAACAACATGACTCTTATCAACCTGGTACTAAAAGTGCTGGGACCTACCCATGAGAGAAACCTGACTGCAATCATGCTGTTAATACAGGTGAATCCCTTGAGAGCTAATGTGCTAAACTATGGTTATTTCAATTCAAAGTGGTTTGAAATTGTGTCTATACAATTTCTACCTGATAAAACACTTTAGAGATTGGCATAACTTGCAAAATGTATATTCATTATAAAAATGCCCATGTCTTTTTAAGATCTGATTAATTTACATGACTTCTCCAGGTGTAGAAATCAAACTTTCAGAATTAAGGCTACCTCACGTATGCAGGTTTTCAAAGATAGTGTAAATCCTGGTTCTTCAAAGGAAACGGATGTTTTGATGGATTGAAATAATATTATATTTCTTTCTCAGGTCTTGGGGAGTGCCGTGGCGTTTGGAATCCGGTATCATCTTGTGCGTCTGTTCTACGACGTCTAGACCACTGAAGCTCCTGAGAGACTTCACAACCTGCTGCTTTCATTTGAAAAAAAAAAATGAAACAAAACTGATTGTTGTAAGAATGATTACTATACCCCCTGTCCTACAGCTTCTCTGTATGTGTAAGGACAGTCTATACATATGCCCTAAATTCTCATTGGGACATGAAAGCTCTGTAGATAATGAACAGTGTCTGCATAAAGATTTCCAATAATTTGGGTTGACCCGAAAAGAGGGTTCTATTTTGAAGGATTATGTGAAAATGTTACAGTCAGGGATATTTTAGGCAGTTGGTGAAATTTTTGGGAACATTTCTGAAAGATTACTTTATATATGCAGTTATATTTTTTGTGTGTCAGATCTAATATAATGTCTTTGACTCATTTTAATAAACCAACAATGTCAGTGGGACACACTAGCTTCCGGAAAGGAAAATGTGCTTTATATTTTTATTGTTTTATAAATCAGTTATTCTATATTTCATATGCTTTATATTTGTACTATTCTCATGCGGTATTCAGACGAGAAACCAAATGTAACCCAGTCAATACTAATAAAAAGCACTCAATTTTCAATTATTTACTGTGAGGGTTTTCCAGGTTCTCAAATTTGATGGCCCCCTTCTTAAAATACAAAGTTAGCATATAAGCTTAATATAATAACCTTTTTATACTATAGAAAGTTTAGTATTTTAATGAGAACATAATGTTTTCAAAATTAAATAATTGGCTTTTGTTTGCAATTGTCCTAAAATGATAGGAAATTGATAAAATATTATCTGGAAAATATTTACTTAATATAATTAATATAATACAATTACAGTTTAAATGATCTCTATTTCCTGATTATTAGAATGCAAGCTTCTCTTTAGATCTGTTAGTATAGTACAACAATATTGTTCCAATTCCAAAGCAGAATTACTTTAAGTATTGCCATACAGCAAGTAAACCTTTTTTGTTTGTTTGTTTGTTTGTTTGTTTGTTTTAGGGTTGTAAGCATAGACTGTACCGCCACTGAATACAAAGTGCAAATCGAGCTGTGGAACACTTTTTATGGGTTGGAGGGAATGATAACGGTGATGTACTGCTAGGCTGCAATTTGATTGGCTGCGATTTGAACGTGACGCCGCAAAGTTGAATTCTGATTGGTTTGGTTGTTTCGTGGGAAAAAGTCAGGAAATGTTTGCAGTATTTGCAGGAGGTGAGTTATCGTTCAGTCTTTTTAAACAACCGCAGATGCGTTCCCTCACGAAATGTCCTTGAATTAAAACATTTAATTATTCTCAACCGAAGCTATTAAAAAGCCACTAGTCAACAAAATGCAGGCAGAGTGTTCACTTGCTGTTTTGTTTTGCTAACCAGCTATGTCTCATGCTAGGGAACAACTTTGTCTATGATTTCACAAATCTGCTAGCTGTGGTAATTAATACGTTTTCATATGTTGGAGGTAACCATTTTGGGGAAGTTCATATACAGGTCCTTCTCAAAAAAAATAGCATATTGTGAAAAAGTTCATTATTTTCCATAATGTAATGATAAAAACTAAACTTTCATATATTTTAGATTCATTGCACACCAACTGAAATATTTCAGGTCTTTTATTGTTTTAACACTGATGATTTTGGTATACAGGTCATGAAAACCCAAAATTCCTATCTCAAAAAAATTAGCATATTTCATCCGACCAATAAAAGAAAAGTGTTTTTAATACAAAAAAAGTCAACCTTCAAATAATTATGTTCAGTTATGCACTCAATACTTGGTCGGGAATCCTTTTGCAGAAATGACTGCTTCAATGCGGCGTGGCATGGAGGCAATCAGCCTGTGGCACTGCTGAGGTGTTATGGAGGCCCAGGATGCTTCGATAGCGGCCTTAAGCTCATCCAGAGTATTGGGTCTTGCGTCTCTCAACTTTCTTCTTCACAATATCCCACAGATTCTCTATGGGGTTCAGGTCAGGAGAGTTGGCAGGCCAATTGAGCACAGCAATACCATGGTCAGTAAACCATTTACCAGTGGTTTTGGCACTGTGAGCAGGTGTGCCAGGTCGTGCTGAAAAACGAAATCTTCATCTCCATAAAGCTTTTCAGCAGATTGAAGCATGAAGTGCTCCAAAATCTCCTGATAGCTAGCTGCATTGACCCTGCCCTTGATAAAACACAGTGGACCAACACCAGCAGCTGACATGGCACCCCAGACCATCACTGACTGTGGGTACTTGACACTGGACTTCAGGCATTTTTGGCATTTCCTTCTCCCCAGTCTTCCTCCAGACTCTGGCACCTTGATCTTCCGAATGACATGCAAAATTTGCTTTCATCCGAAAAAAAAAAAGTACTTTGGACCACTGAGCAACAGTCCAGTGCTGCTTCTCTGTAGCCCAGGTCAGGCGCTTCTGCCGCTGTTTCTGGTTCAAAAGCACACGCCTGTGCACGGTGGCTCTGGATGTTTCTACTCCAGACTCAGTCCACTGCTTCCGCAGGTCCCCCAAGGTCTGGAATCGGTCCTTCTCCACAATCTTCCTCAGGGTCCGGTCACCTCTTCTCGTTGTGCAGCGTTTTTTGCCACACTTTTTCCTTCCCACAGACTTCCCACTGAGGTGCCTTGATACAGCACTCTGGGAACAGCCTATTCGTTCAGAAATGTCTTTCTGTGTCTTACCCTCTCGCTTGAGGGTGTCAATGATGGCCTTCTGGACAGCAGTCAGGTCGTCAGTCTTACCCATGATTGCGGTTTTGAGTAATGAACCAGGCTGGGAGTTTTTAAAAGCCTCAGGAATCTTTTGCAGGTGTTTAGAGTTAATTAGTTGATTCAGATGATTAGGTTAATAGCTCGTTTAGAGAACCTTTTCATGATATGCTAATTTTTTGAGATAGGAATTTTGGGTTTCATGAGCTGTATGCCAAAATCATCAGTATTAAAACAATAAAAAGACCTGAAATATTCCAGTTGGTGTGCAATGAATCTAAATATATGAAAGTTTAATTTTTATCATTACATTATGGAAAATAATGAACTTTTTCACAATATGCTAATTTTTTGAGAAGGACCTGTAGTGAATATAAATGTTCATTGCCTTTAAAAACAACCTGGCAGCTGTGAAAAGATTGCTCGATCTGCGGTGTGCAGAACTAGAGTCACGTTAGATCTCGCATATGACTTGACTGTGTTTCAGAAGACTGGAGGACCACACACTGTGCTTTACATTCTGCGCTGCGTGATGCCCCGGTCGGGTAAACGCGCCCTGCGCAGAGAGGAGCTGCAGCTCGAGCTGGCGTGTGAGTGGGGCTCGTGTCAGGACACGTTTGACAGGATGCAGGAGTTCTGCCAGCACGTGGAGAAACATTATGAAGCTGCCGTGGACAGTGAGACAGACTTACCAGGTGCGTCCGACTCTTGATAGTGTCAGGTGTCAGCGTTGAGGTGTCTTACAATGGAAGCAGATATTTACTTATTTTTCGTATCTTAAAGGGATAGTTCACCCCAAAATGAACATTCTCATCATTTATTCAACACCATATTGTTCCAAACTTTTTTTATGGAACATAATAGGAATTTTTTTGAAGAATATGTTCTCCATGCACTGAAAATGAATAGTGACTGTGGATGTCACATCTAGCGAAGGGTGGAAAATCATCTGATGTAGTCCATCCATACAACATACACTAGTCAACATTTGAAGTGGATCAAAACCTTTCATCAAAGTTGTCCTAAAACTAAAACAATACCCGTTCTTAACGTCCTAGTTTAACTTTGATGAACTTTTATGATCCACTTCAAATGTTGACTACTGTATATGACCCCTTAACAGCTTAAATTTGGCCTGTTCCTCACACAGAGCAGCTGTATTGGAACAGAATATCAGTCATATGGACTACTTCTAATGACTTTTTAAATGAAAAAAAATATATATAAATTTTATTTAATAAATAAATTTATAAATAAATAAATTTGAACCCCCACGTTCAAACCTATATGACTTTGTTTATTCTACGAAACAGAAATGAAGTGAAACCTGAGAGGTTTATATATATTATAACATAATTTTTCATTTTTAATTCATTTTAAACCGAAGGAACTTAAACTGAAATAAGCTGAAGTTGAAGTACTAAAATTAACTAAAAATTAAATCAAATAAAAATAAAATACTATGCACATAACAAATATAGTAAAAAAAAAAAAAGAAAGAAACTAAAATAAATGAAAACTGAAAATAAAAGCGATTAAAACACTCAATTTAACAGCACTGCTATGAAAGCCTCTTCTTGTTGCATTTGTGAGATGTAAAATTATAAATGAGTTCAATTTTAAGAATAAACATACCATACATTTGCTAAATAGATAACAATATAGCAGTTCAGTTCAGGTTGAATGTGTTCAAAGGGGACTATTAATGCTGAGGATGTGCTAGTTTTCTTCATTGCATTAACAGTTTCTGGCACATTTTTATGCACAGCTCGTCTGTCTTTATTAATGTTAAATCATCAGCGGTGGATTATTTCTAAGTGTTGAGCCTCAGCAGGTGTCTCAGCTCAAGGTTTCTGGGCAGTCAGAGTCCCCAGGGCACTGACTCTATTGGCCTGATCCATAATCAATACTTGGCTCGTCTGCATGTTTTACAGAAGAGGAGCATAACTGTCTGTGGAGAGATTGTGGCTTCTGCTCAGTGGAAGGAAATGCAGAGCTTCTCAGACACATGTTCTTCCATTGCTACCACACCAAGTTGAAACAATGGGGTCTTGCAATACTCAACGGCCACAGCGACATGGGTGCCTGTTCGGTCGGCCTCCATAACCGCAACATTGTGCCTGAGGTCCAAGAGAACTTCCTTTGTCTTTGGGAGCACTGTGAGGTATGAAAGCAATTTTTTTTAAGTAGATTTAGATTATATATTACTGTATGTGGCTTGTCAAATCAGGTTTATTGAGGTGTGAAGAATAAGTGGGAGGGTTTTTATTTTACTATTATATGTATTCTGTTTGGCAGTGCTTTAAAAATAAAGTGCTCTGTTTCTATTCAGATGTGTATGGATAATCCAGAGTGGTTCTACAGACATGTGGAGATGCATGCCCATTGTCTCGAGGCTAATGAAGAGAATGTGTTGTTCTGTGGCTGGAAAGGTAAGAAATAACTTCAAGGTTCCTCCATTGTCCACAACTACACTATCGGTCAAAAGTTTGGATCAGAATGATTTTTAATGTTTTTTTTTTTTTTATGGAGTTTCTGATGCTCATGAAGGCTGCATTTATTTGATCGAAAATACAGGAACATTTAATATTGTGAGATATTATGATGTAAAACAATGTTTTTCTATTTTAATATACAGTACATTCAAATCTAATTTATTCTTGTGATGCAAAGCTGAATTTTCAGCATCATTACTCTAGTCTTCGGTGTCACATGATCCTTCAGAAATCATTCTAATATGCTGATTTATTATCAGTGCTGGAAACTGTTGTGCTGCTTAATATTTTTTTTTTTGGAACCTGTAATATTTTTTTTTCGGGATTCTTTGATGAATAAAAAGTTAAAAAGAAGAGCATTTATTTAAAATAGAAATCTTTTTAACAATATACACTACAGTTCAAAAGTTTGGGGTCAGTAAATTTTTATTCTTTCTTTTTTTTTAAAGAAATTAAAACTTTTAGAAGTGAAAGCAAAGATTTATATTGTTAGAAAATATTTATATTTTGTATAAATGCTGTTTTTTTAACTTTTTATTCATCAAAGAATCCTGAAAAAAATAAATAAAAAATAAATTATCATATTAGAATGATTTAAGGATCATATGACACTTTATACTGGAATAATGGGTAATGGAAATTCAGCTTTGCATCGCAGAGATATTGGGTATGTTTGTTGATTGGTAAAGGTTAGTAGAATCCAAAATAAAAGTTTTTGTTTTACATAATATATGTGTGTGTACAGGGTATATTTATTATGTATATATAAATACACACACATAAATTATATATTTAGAAAATATTTACATGTATATACATTTATATATTTATATTCTTATATTTTATATTATATATAAATATATTTAATATATAAACATAACATATTCTTCTTAAATATATACATGCATGTGTGTGTATTTATATATACATAATAAATATACACAGTATACACACATATATTATGTAAACAAAACTTTTATTTTGGATGTGATTAATCGTGATTAATCATTTGACAGCCCTACAAAAAATCGTGACATATTTATATATATATATATATATATATATAATATATATATATATATATATATATATATATATATATTATATATATATATATATATATATATATATATATATATATATATAATATATATATATATATATATATATATATATATAAAGGATATAAAATAGAAACCATTATTTTATATTGTAATAACATTTTGCAAGATTACTGTTCTTTTTTTTTCCTCTATTTTTGATGAGCATAAGAGACTTACTGATCCCAAACTTTTGACTGGTAGTGTATATTCTAAAGCCCTATAATTTTTCTAGTTTGTAATTTAGAGGAGAAGCATTAATGAAAAGGACATAAAAAAAAATCTTAGCATTCATGGCATTTCTATTAAAAAAAAAAAAAATTATTATTATATAATATTATAATATAATAATTATAATAATTTTTTTATTATAAAACAATTTTTAAGCATAACTATAAAAATGTATATTCATTATAAAGTGACTTTTTTAGGTCCAAAAATTCACACCTTTAAAAATAGGCTACCTTATGTATTGAGTGGGAACCCTAATTCTTTAAATAAATAAATAAATAAATAAAAATCCATAATTTTAGCTTATTTTTATTAAAAGTTTTTTTTATTTATTTTATTTTATTCTTTTTTCAATAAAGACCCCTTGGAAGTTTGCTGAGGCCCCCTAGTGGTTGGCGGCAGCTGTACAGAATCAGACAGAACAGAATAATCATTGATTATATTTCATAAAGTCAAGACTGCTACCTTGTGTTAATAATAAAGTTGATTATTTGTCCATTTTGTCTGTTCCGTACCATATTTGTGCTACCTATAGTGAACCCCATGGCAGATGATGTTAATCATCTTAGTTGTATGAATGATCCTTAAAAGTTTCCCTGCTCATAATGACTTCTGCACATTTTTGAGAAAACGTTTCCTTCTTATTTCTAGACTGTGAGGCCTCTTTCAAGGGCAGGTTTAAGTTGCGAGAGCACATGCGTAGCCACACACAGGAAAAGCTGGTGGAAAGTTTCCGCTCGGCATGTCCGACCTGTGGAGAGTTCTTTGACCACATTCGACGACAGACCTCCATTGAAGGTGAGGGCATTGTGTTTGAGGTGGTACACCTGCAGAAACAGCAATAACAGAATTTGAAAACCCTCTGTATTGAACGAATTGGACACTTTGAATTCTTTTATTGAACATAACAAAAAAATTGATTAGCATGGCTCATTGCACCCATTTGTGTCTGTAGGTCAAAGATTTCAATCTTCTCACTGCTCTAAACGTTTTGCCACTGAGAGGCTGCTGAGAGACCACATGAGGAACCATGGTATTGGTCTTTTTGTATGTTAAGTGTCATAGAGGTTGTACTTTGTTCTGCTGTATTGGACCTCGCAGGCATTTATTGCCTAATGGAATTTCTTCTCTGTTCTCTGATCAAAGTCAACCATTATAAATGTCCACTGTGTGATATGACCTGTCCATCACCATCCTCTCTGAGAAACCATATCAAGTTTCGTCATTCCAACGAGAAGCCTTACAGTTGTGACTACTGCGAGTACAGGTTGGGTCACTTCATTACCAGAGACAGTCATAATCCCTGCATATTTCTAATCTTTTAGTCTGCCATTTAAGACCTGCTTGTCAGAACATGATCTGTCAGTTGGTTTGCTTGTCTGGTTTTTTAGCTGTAAAAACCTGATAGACTTGCGGAAGCATTTAGACACGCACAGCAGTGAGCCAGCATATCGATGTGACTTTGCTGATTTCGACTACTCCACCCGCTCCCTTTACTCAATCAAGAACCACTACAAACGTGTTCATGAGGTGAGCCAGGCAGAAAATGCCAGCCACATTCATATCTACCTATTATGACTTCAATATAAAATCACAAAACAACTTCTATTGTGTTCAGGTTTGGAAAGACATGTAACAAATTATTTTCATTTTATTTTTGGCTGTGAATATGGCCATAAAAATTAGGATAAGCTTTCAGTAATATATAAAATTAGTACATTTAGGACTAATGTTGTTTTACCAATTGTTCTTTATTTCGAATGTAGAGAGACTTGTGTTTTACAGCCTGAAGTAAGAATTGTTTTAGTAGGAAGGACTCTTGTAATGATAAATCTATCTAATCTAGAAATGATTAATGTGGGAACGTCTACAGATGTTACTCCAGTCTTCAGTGTCACATGATCCTTCAGAAAACATTCTAATATGCTGACTTGGTTATTCATTGTTACATTCAGAACTGTTAATAATTATTTCAAATGTAAACAGGCTAATGTTATTTCTATTAGACTTGTGTTTTATAGCCTGTAATTGAAGTAAGAATAGTTTTAGTAGGAAGGACTCTTATAATGATAAGGTCCAAGGTTTGATCTATAAAAATGAAATATCTAATCTAGAAATAATTAATGTGGGAACTTCTATAGATGTAACTTCTCTCATACAGCCAGCAACAATTATATCCATGGTAAATGTATAAAATACAAAGGCAGAAAACATTGTGTGAAACATTGTGAGGAAACAAGATAAAACTAAATGTGCGCCAAAAAGTGAATACAATTTTATATCATTACATTTGCATTCATATTCAGCTCATAGCTTCAGATTAGCTAAAAATTTATTTGCTGTTTTGAATTTAGGGTGATGACACTCCCCGCTATAAGTGTCATGTGTGTGAGCAATGCTTCACCCGGGGGAACAACCTCATTGCCCACCTACGCAAGAAACATCATTTCAAATGGCTTTCAGGGCACCCGAGATTTAGGTATGAAGACTTCCTCCTTTCTTGTAGTCTAGTCTCACTTTGCTTTTGATTTTTAGAAAGCTCTTTCTAGTTTTGTTTGTAATAAACATTAGATGGTCTTTCACTGATGGGGTGCTTGTCTCAGTTTAAGATTGTTTTCGTTGCTGATTTCCTCAGCTTTCACTCCTGTTCAGAAATTTCTGATCCGGGAGATTTTTATGGTTTTGAAAAAAGATTGTTTTAAAATATAGTCAAAGCAGTAATATGGCAAAATTTGGTTGCAATTTAAAACAACTGTTCTTTGAATACAGTTTAAAATGTAATTTGTTCCTGTGAAGCAAAGCTGAATTTTCAGCAGCCATTACTCCAGTCTTCAGTGTCACATGATCCTTCAGAAATTATTCTATTATGCTGATTCAATGCTCAAAGAAAATACTGTTGTAAAGAAAGCTTAAAATGTAAAAAAAAAAAAGAAAAAAGCATAATGCAATACTCAAAATTTTGAGTAGGTTAACTATACATATAGATGCCATTTATTTTGAGGTGGGTTTCCAGTGGACTGTAAACCTAACCCATCTAACTTGACTATGGTCTTTTGCATGGGACCAATCCCTTAGGTGTAAAGAGCATGAAGATGGGTTCATGCACCTGCAGCTGATCCACTATGAGAGCGTGGAGCTAACAGTGCAGCTAATGCGGGAGCGGCAGGGAGAGGGGGACAGCAGTGAGTCCAGCCAGCAGAACGTCCAGCCCGGTGAAGAACTGGAGGAGTCGGGGCCCCTCGGCACCATGGGTGGAAATATAGAGGCAGGAATAAGAAAGGAGGGAGTGAATGACTGTAGGACACAGGAAAAGACAGAAAGTGTGTTCTTGGTGTTGACAGCCGGCACCTCCTCAGAAACAGACTCTACAAGGGAGAAGTCTGTAATGCGTCAGCTACAAGATACTGGCCAACAGCTGGGCATGGAGGTGGTTTAACTGCATCTCTGATTACTGCAATGCCGTAAGACTGCTGTGTCAGAAAAAAAGGTACATTAGGACATTCCAATTAACTCTGTGACAAAAAGTACTATGATACTAACAGGGGACCAAAGCAGGAATAGAGTGTGTTTGAGGATGCTGTCGTCATCATCAAACCCCTTGAACACCGCACTGAACAGAACAGATGAAGCTGAATCACAGGTTAGCTCTGAGGATGTGCTTAAATGAATAGTTCATTCACAAAGGACCATTTTTGTTATAATTTACTCCATAAATGACCCCATATTATTTTTTGTCACAAAATGAGATGTCAAGAGGAGCGTGTGAGTTGCCTTTTTCCATTCAACAAAAATGAATGGTAATTTATTCCACTAAGCTCCAAAATGGACAAAAACACTGTAGCTCCTGTGACTTGTATGTTTTAAGTATTTATTTTTTCAACTTTAGATCAGTTCAGTTGTCCAGAAAGGCCCATTCTGGTGGAAGCTTCCATTTTCTGTTGATGTTCTATCAAAGTAGTTGTTAAAATTAATTAATTGTTTTTAATAGTAGTTAAAATTTATTATAATTATTTTATTTAAAATACACCTTTCCTTAGGACTTTTATTTGCTATTGAGTCCTAATAATCTAACTGAGAAGGAAGAATTCATTTAGGGCAAACTGACTATACTAAATGACATAATTTTATTTTAAATAAACAATGGCAGTTATTTAAAAAAATTGTCCTTTTTGTTTTGTTCTTTTCTGATTAAAATATTTTGCTTGTAAACAGTAATATATATATTTGTTTTGCCATTTAAAGTAGACAGTAATTTATTGTTGTTGTTTTTTTCAGTTGTGCCATTGGAGGAATGAATTACATTATAAAATATATTAAAATAATATTATTAAAATAGTTCATTTAAATTGTATTAGTATTTTACAATTTGGCTGCCATCAAATAAATGCAGCCTTGGTGCGTGAGAGACGTGTGTATATATACTGTATATATTCTTCTGTGAGTGAAAAAATGAAAGCTTTTGTATTCAGGTACAGAATGTGTTCTGGGGATAATCCACTTTGTTCTGTGATCCTGTGTGGTGTGTGACTGTGAAAACAGTCACGGTTTGTTTGAATCTCTCGGGACAGGAGCCAGCAGGCAGGTTGTGCTGGTTTAGGCAGAAGTTTATGCATCACTGCAGTAGTCAGAGGTCAGTGTTTGAGCGCTTTTTACAGATCTGTGTCGTTACAGTAATTACAATCACTGCAGGTCTCAAGCACACTAGGAACTCTGCTTAGGGAAGCGAACCGGACAAGATGTGAGAAACATGAAATTTACAATCAGCACAACTGATATTTTGGCTAAACTGCAAATCAGACTTCCTATGGCTCTCTCCCTTTCTCTATAATCTTTCTCTCTGCTCTGGTGATGTTGGATGGTGTGTTAACGGAATTTAAGAGATTAGTTTGCGTTAACGGCTTAGTGTAAGCTAAGATGCAACACTTCCCCTTTCTTTCCATCTGTCTCTCTGCAGGAAAACAGGTTCTGGAAAATAGCATTTAAAGAATACAGTTCCTAATGCAAATTGTTTTTCTGTATTATTCACATAATTATGACTTCTACAATATGAGACAACAGAACAAAAAAACGCTGATTAGAAAATGAGTGGGAGTTTCATCAGAAGAAGAGAACTGAAGATATATAGACAACTTCTGTACTGGAGAAGAATTTCCGCCATTAAAACAATAGGAGAGTAGGAAATGTTCTGCTGCTGTTTCTGGGGTCCTTGCAAGAGGTGTTCACTCAAGTGCCTTTAACTGCATTTACTGAAATAACCACAGTGGAGGAAGACCTAGGAAGCGGTAAGAGAAGCACTTGATTCATTTATGAACGAACAAGATATCTAAGTATAAAGATTGCTTTTACAAATTGACAAAATTTCGGAAATATTGTACATTGAAAATTGGTAAAGGATGCATGAATATGAGCACTGAAGACTGCACTATGTCCCTCAGGTCTGTTGGAAGGTGTAAAGGCAGACACCAGGAGCTCAAGAGCGACAACTGTGGTCTGTCCATGCAGTGGAATTCATTGGCAACCAAAATAGTTACCGGCATACTTGTGTGAACTGCAACTTTTTATGCGTTTCATGAGTTTTGTCTCATGTTTAATCTTCTGTCATTTTCTTTTCCCTAGTGAATTGTGGAAAGCCTGATGTGGACTTTAATGGGATGGTGTATGGGAGTGATTGGTGGGTGGGTTCTGTAGTGTGATACAACTGCAGGCCAGGGTTCGTGTTGGTGGGAGATCCTGCCCGAGCCTCTCAGTCCAATGGGAAATGGATGCCCAAACTGTCCTGTCTCAGTTAGTCCTGGTCTGGCTGGACGTTGCACACAAATTATGCAATTGCCCAAAAAGTGCACACAAAACTGAGACTTAATCTGTCTTAAGTCTCATATATGTATAGTATATGAGAGACAGAACACTAACTAGAGTTGTTATTGTCAGTACTGTTACTTTGAGAGGTGTTAAAAATAATTCTTCAAAGTTACCACACACTGTAAGAAAAAAAATCCATAGAAAAATGGAAAAGGTACTGGAAATATTCTGTCAGGACTTTATCTGCACTCCCTGCAGTAAGTTTTTATAGAGTCATTTAAATTGTGGCTAGTTGAAACAAGTGGCAAATACTGTAACTGCAGTAAATCAATGATTTTGTTTGTTCCCTCAGCCTCTACATGATAGAAAACAGTGAATCTGTATTCATTTTCCTTTTCTACAAAAGCCTAAACATTCGGAAATGCTTCTGTTTTTCCCTTATGTGTGTATGGTAGTACAGAGATGACCTCGTAATGTTGTTACCCTCTGAGCATAAGCCAGGTGAAGAGGGAGCTCTATGAGTGCTGAATATACATTTGATTGTATCTAGTTAGTTAGTCACAATTGTGGAAAGTAAAGAGACACATTTCAGTTCCATAAGTGATTTTATTAGAACATTATGCTTCTGCAGATACAACGGAATTATAAGTTTATTCATTCACTTCATGATTGATACAAGATTAATGTATGGTATTAATATAGTTATATAATAAGAGTTGAATCAGCATGAGAGAGGTCTCATTTATAACCATAAATGTGAAAGCAGAAAAATCTCCTTTTAGTCCCAAGAGGTGAAATTCATGATGAAATTCTCATTTTTCTTGGGTTGGTAGCAGCCAATTCCTGTAAAAGATTGAGGGAAAAAAATAATATCTTTTATATTTGTGTTGTAAATAAAGTGAAACCAAAATACTAAGAAAACTGTCTTGCTCCAATATATTTGCACACATATTCAGACATAAAGTCTGTTATATAATTAAACTGATACACTTACCCACGTTCAGTCGAGTTATAGTGTTTCCTTTCTTCGACAGAAGCTCCCAGTATGTGTGGTTTTCAGTAGATCCAGCCAGTCCGTTCACGCTCTGCAGATATATGCCATAGCTTTTGCTAATGGTGTAGGTGAAGCTAAAAGAAATACATGTAGCAATATTAGCACAAAAAAATGAAATTAGCACTACAACAGTTCCTTATAGCCCTGAACCTTGTACAATATACCGACATGGTAAAAGATGCCCTATTTCCCCTTAACCTATTGACCTACTATACTATGCTTGTTTTACGCCCTGTAAAGTACATGAAACCAGAATAATTTGATAAAATTTTGTGCCATACTTGAAGTTGTTGTTCGTGTCTTGTAGTTGATTTAAGATCCCAAACATCGGCATTCCCACTGTCGCAATTGTTGAGTAGGAGATGTTTGTGTTATTAAATCTGTTAATGACAGTCACCCTAATGGGGGTCGGTCTCTGCTTTCCTGTTAAGAAGAGAAATTTTGTGCAAGAGAGTCTCAGAGAATCCTATTAAATCATACTTTTCAAATGTTATTTAGGATGTTAGACCTAAAAGGATTTGAATTCAATCATGTTTCTCCTCGTTTGAAGCAGAAATCATGGTTTTATAGAGCAAAACTCACCTGAGTGCTCATCACTTCCCCCCAGCCCTGGGAAAGGCAGCAAGGCTGCAAAGCACAGAAGACTTATCGCTGTCAGAGCCATTCTATCAGTCTGCCCAGTGTGTCTGAATGTCTCTCACAACCGCACACCCAATATTTATATTTATTTTTTTGCATTCCATCTTTATAAGTCATATAATTTCTGGGAAAGTCATACCTTTAAAAGGAGTGGTCAGGCAAAGAACATGACGAAAGAACATCAGACAGACCTATGATAGTTGCATTGATTCTTTGTTTTTGTTTTCCATTAACATATCCAGTCATCACATTACAGGAAACAAGGAAGAGAATCTTTTTAGGATTATTCATTGCAAAAGTACCAGGAAATAAATTAATTAATTTAACAAAGAGTTCACTGTTTTCAAAAAAATATTTTTGAAGAAAAACATTCCACACTGTAAAAAAAAATGTAATAGAACTAGAAGCTCCCAGTATGTGTGGTTATACTGTATGTGAAACTAATAGCAGAATTAACACACACACACAAATTAAATTAGCACTATAGCAGTTCCTAATTCTGAGGCTTGTACAATAGAATGACAAGACAATCCTCGAGTCAGGGACTGTGTGTTCAGGTTTGACTGTAGTAAAAACAAAGTTATATTTGTGAATATTTTATATATATGTGAATATTTTAGAGCTGGGAAAATTATTTCACTAGATTAAAAATTTTTTTGAAGACTAATTTTAATTTTATTATATATATTTTTCTTGCCTAGAAATCACCAGGTCTTGGTTCTTTATAGTCAGTGAACTAATCCAAATATTGTAACATTAAAGTAGCATAATTTAAGTACCCATAGCTTCCTCAAAGTCACGTATGAAAATAAAGAAAAAGAAAAAAAGCCCCAGAAAAAGAGCTGCAAAGTGAAAAGGACTAATTGTTGTCTATTTATCTATCTAAATCACTACATAATCAGACAAAAACCCAGATATTCTGAAACATTGCTGTTTTTGCTGTTCTGTATTTAATACAGAGATGAAGCTTTAAATGTGTTGCTTGAGCATAAGCCAAGTGAAAAACACACTAATATACAGTGGGTATAAAAAAAGAATAACCCACCTTTAAAATAAACACATTTTGTTGATTTGTAGCCTGACATGAAGACGGACACAGTTTGTGTTTTATCCAGCTGTATTTACTCAGTAGTACAACTTATAACATCCAAGTTGAAGATATAAAACCATCTCAGAAAAAAAAAAAATCACAAAACGGATCCAAAATGACTTGTAAACTCAATCCGGTGTAGCTAATCACCTTCTCAATGGTACACAAAGCCATTTGACTTTCAACTGTGATCAGCCGTGGTCATTTTGATTAGCTAAGCTTGAAAAGAGCTTTCCTGGAGCATTTCAGTCCTTGGTAGTGCAACTGAATCTGGGATAAAGTTGTGGACAGGCCAACGTGATCTCATGGTAATTTGTATTTTATGTAAAATGTGGTTCTACAAAACGTACATTTACTTAAGTTTTTACAGGCACTAAAACGTACAATACTGACATATTTTCAGCATCTAAACATACAAATACATATTTTCAGCATTTAAATGTACAAAACTGACGTTTTGACGACACCTAAAAATTAATCCTTACAATATACCATTAAATTTAACTGAACTTGAGCAGTACTGCAAAGAAGAATGTGCAAATATTGCAAAGTCTAGATGTGCAAAGTTAGTAGAGACAGAGACATATCCCAACAGACTAAAGGCTGTAATTAAAGCAAAAGCTGGTTCAACAAAATACTGACGCATTCTTTTCTATACCCACTCTATACTATTTGTTTGACTCCAGTTAGTTAGTAATAATTGTAAAAAGATCAGGGAGGCTTTTCAGTTTCATCAGCATAAGTTTATTAGAGTATTATACTACGAATACAATGAAATTATGAGTTTATTAATTCAGTTAAATTTTGTGTTGATTCCATGACTGAAACAATGTGGTTTTAATGTTTGTTTGGTTTTTTTAAATCAATTTTTTGGCCCAAGTGGTAAACCTCAGGATCACATTCTCATCTCTCTGGAGTTGGTAGCAGCCAATTCCTGCAAAACATTGAGGCATTCCAGAGTATAAATAATTTGTATTTAAAAGGAAGCTATTTCTATTTTGTACATTTGAAAACTATTTTGATTTAATTATTTTGTGTTATAAATTAAATCAAGATTAAGCCAAATTTCCTTTCCTGCACCACAACAGTAAAGTAATGTTATATAATTATCTTCATTTACGTACCCACTTCCAGTCGGGTTATAACTCCTGCTTTCTCAGACAGAAGCTCCCAGTATGTCTGGTCCTTATCAGATCCAGCCAATCCATTCACACTCTCCAGATATATGCCAAAGGTTTTATGAATAGTGTATGAGAATCTATTGTTGTAACAAAAATAAAGAATTAATCAGAATTCTCACCAAAATTCAGTTCACAGTCTGCTTTCTAAATATTTTGTTAGCCCTTAGCCTTTACAATGAACTGACAAAACAACTGTTGAGTCAGGTATGACTGGAAAAGCATCTCAGACTTATCACAGATAAGCCCCATTTCCCCATTATATCTTATTCAGTCATTACATTACAAATGCTTTTGATTACGTATGTCAGTCATCACAAGTAATTTAATTACAACCAAAGTTAATCAGGTATACTCTCTATACTACAATCACATTACTGCATGTGAAGTGTACTAAACCAGTAAATTCAGTAAAAGTTTGTGGAGTACTTGAAACCGTCATTGGTGTCCTGCAGTTGATTTAAGGCACCAAACATCAGCCCTTCCTCAACCACGGTGGTGGAGTAGGAGATCTGCTCATTAGTTAATTCATTAATGACAGTCACTCTAACAGGGACCTGTTCCAGCTTGCCTATTCGAGAGAGAGAGAGAGAGAGAGAGAGAGAGAGAGAGAGAGAGAGAGAGAGAGAGAGAGAGAGAGAGGGAGAGAGAGAGAGAGAGAGAGAACAGCATTATTTAGTGCAAATACATGCTGTAGTAATTTAGAGCATTAATAAATTTAAGAACAAATAATGAGGTAATCTGTTATGAATTAACTTTTTCATCTTTACTCGGTTTCTGTGGATAATAGAGTCTTCATAAAAACTAACTTAAAAAAATTCATACTTTTTCATACCTAGACCTGCAAGTAATTAAACTCAATTCTCACCTGAGCCTGCAGGCAGTCCCAGCCCTGGGAAAGGCAGCAAAGCTGCAAAGCACAGAAGACTAATTGCTGTCAGAGCCATTCTATCAGTCTGCCCAGTGTGTCTGAATTTCTCTCACAACCACACACTTTATTTATATGCTGGGTTTTCTTTGCATGCCAAATTCTAGATCATAAATTATTAGTTTTATGGAGAGGCCTTATCTCTTACCTTAGAAAGGTGTGGTCTGCTAAAGGATTTTGCCATGGATTAATTGATTCTTGTTTCTGAGAAATAACGAGTACAAACTGATAACATTGAAAGTAGAGAAGTAATTATTTGGCAACGACCCAGTGACCATATTTTGTCTTGCATGTTGTAAGATATGACGTCAAATATATTGTAGAGAGTGAGGGTTGTGTGGTTATGTTATCATTTACCACTGACCTCTCTTACCTCTTAAAAGTTAGTGTACTTTTCATTAATAAACATTAATTATTAACCATCACAAAATAACCTGACCACAGTTTCTTCATCTTGTGAGATGCTGAGAAAATCTCTGAGCAGTTATTCTCTTTATGTAATTATTTAATTTAATAATGTCTTAACCTGCACAGATTAGTTCATTACCTTTTAAAGATTGATTTGTAGATTATGTAAATGTCATAATTCCTCCATCCATTCATCTATCTATCTATCTATCTATCTATCTATCTATCTATCTATCTATCTATCTATCTATCTATCTATCTATCTATCTATCTATCTATCTATCTATCTATCTATCTATCTATCTATCTATCTATGTCTGTCTGTCTGTCTGTCTGTGTAGACATCTATCTGCCTGTCTGTCTGTCTGTCTGTCTGTGTAGACATCTATCTGTCTGTCTGTCTGGCTGTCTGCCTGTCAGTCTATCTGTATATCTTAATTTACCTTCGCATATTATATTCAGTTTAGCAGTACAATAAAGGTATTTTTGCTGTAAAATATTGTACGAATCTTGTTAGAAGTAAAAACCTTTTAATGTGTGGGTTATCTGTCTGTCTCTTTACATCCACATTAAGCTGTATTTTCCCTTTCTGCAAAAAAATAAATAATAATAATAATTGAAAAGATTCTTCAAAGCAATCACACATGCTGCAAAGTAAGCATTATTTCCCTCTCCATCCCCAACATAAGATTATCCTGACGTAGAAACATTGAATATGATATTGAGTGTATCATAGCAGCGACAGTATGCGTACTCGCCATGGATGATGTAGGGCGTCGTTTGAACGCGAGTTACCCCGTTGGTTTCACCGAGAATAACCCGAGCACTGCAGCATCAGCACCAGCAGCAGCCGATGCGCAGGTGCCGCCTTTAAAGAGACCGCGCGCTCAATTCTCCCGGGCTGATGGTTAGGTTGTAATTTCCCTTTGTTTAAGATTTTCGTTTCCATCATCTCCATCCCCACCCGTGCCTTTGCTTCCCCCCCAAAGCAATCTCATAGACAAGGGGTTCTAAAAATAGACGAAAGCATACGTTTTCATCCTCCTGCCCCAATAAAATAAGAAAAAAGCCCTGTTGCTGTAGAACGCGAAAGCAGACTAGTAGCCAAGGCTGTTTTGGTGTCAAAAATGTTTTTCTATTTAATGTGCACGAAAAAATCTTATGATATATATTGGACATATGGAGATCTCAGAGCAGGCTATACAGTTGCACCTGGTTGACTTTTCTCTTGGATCATGGGAAAGTTGAGATCCCTACATGTGTAGTTAACATAAGCTGGCACCAGTCCTGCTCTCACTTTCCTGCAGAGGGGTTTGTAATGTAATCCACCACACAACAGCCCAGTAAGCCGTGGCAGGTGCGTCTTCCATCACAAATAAACAACACATGTTTAGCCTTAGAAGAACAACTGAACAACAAGAAGAAGAAGAACTGTAGCAGCACTGGGATGAATAAATTGCCTGGACTTCCGCACTGCAAAAAAATATCAGTAAAGAAATCAATTAAACAATATTGGTTACAGACATTGTTGGACAAGGTAAAAAAAAAAAGCCTATAAAGAAAATTATATTTAAAGTCCATTATAAAATACTGTAAGAGTAAAAAGAAGGCCTATGAATATAATTTACAACGAATAGCCTATTCATCGAGGTAATGTCTATTGTAGCTATTAACCAAAGTGTTTTATGTTGAATTTTATTTTATGTTTATGTCTTTATTTTAGTCTTTTGTGTGCTTGTGTGGTAACATAGATATGCTTTGCTTATTTGCAGGCTAAAAGTAGTTAGAGATTTCAATATTGTCGTAATATTAGGCCTATAGCCTATATACTCCTATAGTTATCAACGCAAATTATACCGAAATGTCGCTTAACATCATCATTGTTTGTTTTCGGTACATTGCTAGCAACAGCTGCCAGAATTAACCATAAATTTACCCAGAACAATTTACAGTGCAGAATCTTGCTGTTATTTTTAAAAT
Organism: Cyprinus carpio; assembly: GCF_018340385.1. NCBI lineage: Eukaryota > Metazoa > Chordata > Actinopteri > Cypriniformes > Cyprinidae > Cyprinus > Cyprinus carpio. The sequence continues at coordinate 17,589,926 of NC_056576.1, forward strand.
TTAACTACTCAAACACAAGCAAAGTATCATAACGTTAGTAACCAAATATATCACTGCTACTTTAATCGTACTTCAGTAACACGGGCTTATTTCGGACGAGAGCAGTTACGCCCAGTACCACACACCGCCAGGCGTGCCAGGGCTCTCTGTCCACTGCGCGCTATATCACACTGCGGCGCAGCATCCGGAGGACCGCGCAGGACGAGCACAACTCTTCTGTCTCCACACAGCTCCACGCATACTGGATGACTGTAAATGCGCAATGATCGAGTCACGGTTTGCCCTTCTGTCAGCTGTCCGAAATGAAACTCCTGGTTTAACACGGATGCTGCATCTGTTTAATTATTCATAATTGTTATGTTTGTCTAGGATAAGAATTGTCACGCTATATTTTCAAGGAACGATATGAATGTGACGTGTAGCGGCTTTCTGAAGGAGGATAGCATCCTCTCCGTCACCGGTGAGCGGGATCGGGCGTATAACGGAGCATCTTTTTTCTCAGCTGGACTATAGAGCGGGGCCGCTCCTGTTGCTAAAGCCAGTGTGTGTACATATGATGTTCTTGATCTCAAAGGAATGAATTGGACATTTTTATAAGGAAACACATCTGTCAGGGAGACGTTTGATCAACTCAACGCGTAAAAAAGTAGGTATGTATTCTGAGTCTGGGTACAACACTTATTGAAGGTCTCCAGTATAAACACACTAGCCTGTGGTTTGCATGTGTGTGATGTCATTGACAGGGCATGTGATGCATATTGTTCTAAACACTGACTCAGTTCACCATAAAATATCTAGGTGGAGCGCAGGTGTAATGAATGTGAAAGGTTGATTTTAGCTTCAGTCTCATATACATTTCTTTTTACATGAAAATATTGTTACCATAATTGCTCATTGTGTATTCTGTCTTATATCTGTTCTGGGAAGTGGAGTAAATGACATGACCTTTCTCTGACAGATCAACAGCCAGACTGGGTTTTAAAGGGTTTTCATTACTGCTTCTCAATCCTCAACACTGCACATTTTTGATATATATATATATATTATATATATATATATATATATATATATATATTATATCCCCTCATATATATATATATATTTTTTTTTTTTTTTTTTTGTTTTTTTTTTTTTTTTTTTTTTTTTTTCTGATTTAACAGCTGACTGATATCATCAGCTCATTAGTACAGGCTCCAATACCTAAACTGGATGTGTTAGATAAGGGATACATTCCAAATGTGTAATTCTGAGGTATTTCAGAACCTGGATTGAAATACAGTGCTCAAAAAACAAGGCCTTTCTTTGACTGATCTGAAAAGAATAGGCAGTGTTTCATTAACTGCGGTCAATAGAGATATACAGGTATAAGTGACATAATCAGTAATATGTCTCATTATGTAGCTCTCACATTATAGAAATGTATGTCTCCCAACCTGGTCATACTATTGTCTTGTTTAAGAGGTGGTTTGGGCACTTGGGCAGTTTGGCCAGAGACATTCTTAAACCATTTAAGACCAGCAGTCTAGCTTAGGGATGGATCCAACTGAATGATTTTTATATAAAGTTTTCAGGACATCTCTCTTGAAGATGAATCACTTGAATATAAATGGGGACATTGAGGATCAAGTGCAGGTCCATCAATCACAGTGAAATGTATCCTTTGAAATATAGCTGTTTTAGTTTCTCCAGTCCCTGGTCTTGTGCTTGAGTCATAATGGACAACAAACTGAGCACTTAATGGAATATACCATATTGACATACAAGCACTTTAATCATATAAATTGCTAGCTGGCAACAGTGAAAACATAGGTTCTTTAGAAAGGCAGGGTTCTATCAAGCACAGCATCAGGAACTGGTTTAGACTCTTCTGCAGCCTAAGTGCATTCTCATTGACGTGAAATACAACCCCCACCCCCCACCCCCCGGACTGTTATATTATAGCAATTATATATCTATAATTGCCTTCTGTATTCAAACAATGTTTTACTTGCTTTAATTAACTTCAAGCCTTTTTTCATCTGTATTATTCACTGTATTTTAGTATGCACTATATTTGTGTACACTGTGTGTGTGTGTGTGTGTGTGTGTGTGTGTGTGTGTCTGTGTGTGGCATTTTTCATATTCTGTGTCACTCAGAAAGTAAATGTGAATCAGCAGTATACTGTTGCCAGGCTGTAATCGGATCTTTACTCCTCACAACAGTTCTGGAATTACAACCTCAGCCTTCCACATCCAGCAGGAAAATGTGAGAATCCAACTAAATCTGTCAGAACTTTCATCAGAATTAGAGGATAATTCTATAAAAATCATATTAGATTATGTAAATATTAAGTAAACATAGCACAGATTCAGGAAAGCTCTGCATTTCTATCAAAAGCTACAAAAATACTAATATAAGAGATGCTCGACCCATTGCAGCTGTATTCTTGTCAGCTTGTTTGTTGAGAGCTTCCCCTGCAAAAGTGGAAAAAAAGGTTTCCATCAAAGCTTCAAATGCCGGCATCAAATTCCATAGGCTTCAAGGGTAATTACGCTACTAACTGAAACTGTCTCCAAATGCATAACTCTGAGCAGATGCTCCCTTTCTCATTGATTTTATGCTCAAAACAACATCTTTCTAGATGGTCTGGGGGTAATATAGTTTAAACTAAAAGTGATGTGACGTGTGGCCAAGTATGGTTTCCCATACTAAGAATCTGTGCTCTGAATTTATCCCATCCAGGTGCACATACACAGCAGTAAGTAGGGAACACACACCGTGAACACACACCTGGAGCAGTTGGGGGTTCGGTGCCTTGCTCAAAGGTCTCACTTTAGTCGTGGTATTGAAGGTGGAAGAGAGCACTGTTCATTAATTCCCCCCACCTATAATCCCTGCCGGTACTGAGGCTCGAACCAGCAACCTTTGGGTTAAAAGTATGACTGTCCAATCATAAGGCCCCTATAGTGTCCTTTAGTGTCCTAATGCCAATCAACTGACCTTACTTAAAAACGTAATTAAAACAGAATGTAATATGGTTAGAATGAATCAAAGATTTGATCTACCATCATCTGAGTTTCCTTTCAAAAGTCAGAATGATTTTGTTACCTTTCTGTTCCTCCTTTTCTCTGAGCTCTAGCACAACCCCACATATGTATCACTGACTCAAACAGGAGCATGAAATTACACACCACTTATCAAAGACATATTCTCCCTTGCAAGTGTGTGTATGTGTGAACTGATTGCATTGAGGTAGATTTGATTGCAGATAGTAGTATTGCGATTAAGTATTCCTATGCTTCTGTACAAATGTTCCATTATTACACATTATAACCATTTTCTAATTTTTGCATCCCCCCACATTTCCCAGGCTCTTGGTATGGCTGCAAAGCCCTTAGAGCCGGTGTCTGTTTCCATTCCCATGGAGGAGACCAAGCTTGGAGGAGTCGTCCCTCCAGATGCTGCGATGCTGACCCACCTGAAGAAGGTGGAGAACCATATCACAGAGGCACAGAGGTTTTCTCACCTGCCTCGGCGTTCAACAGTGGACTTGGAGTTTACAGAGATCTCCTACACCATTCGTGAGGGCCCCTGTTGGAGGAGGCGAGGTAATACATAAATCCTCATGATAAAGCTTATGTGGTGATTACAGAAAGGTGAAGCTTAAACTGAAAATAAGTGATTATAGAATTGATGTAATTTTCGTGTTTTCCAGGTGGTAGTAGTTTACAAAATGTACCTGTGAGATTTCTATTGTGTCAGAAATCAATACATTAACAATTATTTTCCATTTACTGCCTATGGGTACAAAAGTGATTCAGTGATTTACTGTATTTATCACTTCCAAACCTTTGCAGGCATGATAAACTACAAAAAACAGGAACTCAAATTATGCAACAAATCAAACATAAAGCACTGCGCTGACAGCAACTTATTTATGCGGTTGTCTGTTATGAAACATTCATAATGTCAGAAATCAAGATACTGTTAATAAATTAAATATACTACATGGCTCTCTGGGATACTCAAATCTGATTGGTTGATTGCTGCTCTCAGTTGTCACATCACTGTCGTGATCACCAACTGTGCTCACAGCAACCCAATGATTCCCATCTCAAGGTCCCTTGCTGATCCCGCTCCCCTCTCTCCACCCATTGCTTTCCTGTCAGCTCTCTACTGTCCTGTCCCAATAAAGGCATAAAAAGCCAATAAATAAAACATAATTTTATTGTAATATTGTCGCAGTGTTCTTCTTGTTGCTAGTTTGTGGATTGTTTTCTAAGAGTAAGCTTTTATGTAACGTATAGGTAAGGTTATAAAATAATTTTAACTCAGATAAATATTTCATAATCTCTTTTTTCGTTTGTTTGGTGAGTAGGCCCATTAGTGTCATTATGACCCTGCCGGGGTTTATTTAACTATATCGACCAGATAGCTATACGTAATCTCTTAATTCACTCCAAACTCACAACACACAAACATGTACGCACAAGCACACATATACGCAGGCATAATACTATTACCCCCTCACACACTCCATCCTGTGTCCTGGACTGTACTGTGCTGTTCTCAGCAGACTTAAGATAAAGTAAATAATTCACTTCTCCAGACGGCACGCTACTCAGCAGTCTGCTGCCTAGCCTAGCTAAACCTGCCCAGGATGAAATTAGCCCACCAACAAATGCTAACACACACTTTATTGATAAGGACTCAAACGCAAAATTAGTGATAATGGGTTTATTTACAAAACTACTGACAAGACACAGTCCAAACAATAAGCAGGGCTGAGGCTCAAAGACAGTAGATGACAGTAGGCCAGTGAGCAGTTATGGCAGGGCAGAGCGAGATCAGTGGATAGCAGTGAAGGTCTGACAGGGACACTTAGCACAAGAGCTTAAACAGTCATGGTCTCTAACTAAAGATAAAGAAAAGAACACTAGAGAAAAAACTAAACTACAGCAAGGATACACAGGGACAGTAGACTGAACAAAACAAGACCAGAATTTGCAGGTAGAACTACAAGTATCTTACTCAACAATACACTACAGACTATTAGCAACAAGGAAAAACACAGCAGCACAATGTATAACAAACTGGCAAAACATGAGGGAAAGAGAGCACAATATATAGGGAGTGGAGAACATGAGGAACAGGTGACAACACTCAGGTGACAAACAAGGACGTGTGGTAATTGGAAACAAGGAGGCTGGATGAGAGGAGCACCAAGGCAAACACAGACAGAGAACCCAACACAAACAAAACACATTAAACATGGGAGAACCCTGAAAGTACATGGTGTATTTTTTATTTATTTTTTTGCTAAGAGATAGATAAGATAAGAGATAGAACTGGCTATCAGCAGTAGTATATAAATGTCATACGATTGCTCAGTTGACACACCTTGGGAAGCTACAGTACATGGAGAACTATGCAGAATTTTAACATATAGTTAAGGAGCAATGTATGATTGCAGGAGAAAGTTTTTGTGCTTAAATGTTTTTATAGGGAGCTTTGGGTGTATTTTGGGGTTATGTAACTTTATTTATTTATTTTTTTTATTTATTTTTTTATTATTGCCATCTATTTTACCAGCTCATGGGACTTCAGTACATACCAGAGAAATCTCATAATGTCTTTGCCTTCTCCTGTCTTTCTCCCTCTCTCTCTGCTCCATGTATTTTATTCAGTAAGCAGCATGAAGAAGCTGGTGCAGTGCTGTTAATGCTGGTGAATGATGGCTACTGCATGCCCATCAGCTTCTATAGCTTCATGTCCTCCAGCATGCTGAGCTCCACCCACACATACCAGCATATTCTCTCTCTCTCTCTCTCACACACACACACACACACGGTGCAAACCAAGCACACATGCACAACAGATGTATCATAAGGTCTCACAGTTGCACACGTGCCATTACTAAATGGAAGAGGGTGAATCATACAGTGGTGATCTCTATGACACTGATAGCAAGCCACTCCTGAGACTCATATATGTTTCTTATGTTTAAATGGTGTAACTTATTATGCTGTTCCTGAGTTAGCACCTCATACATTACGATGCCATTTTTTCATTATTATCTCATACTTCATTATACAGTCCCTCTGGTGTTCCATCTGTTGAGAAACAAGCTCTTTCATGTGTAGTTTATGTATTATCATTTTTAGAGAGAGAGAAAGAGAGAAATGTTGGGTATGTTGGATGCTGTTCCAGCTATCTATACCTTAACCAGCAAGACTTCTTGTCTCAACTACCTTTAGTAAAAACACCATGCTGGTCATCTAGCATTTTTTAAACAGCATGACTTTTCTGGTCCATCAGCAAGACCAGTATAAACCAGCCTGAACCGGCATGGAAATTTATATGAATTGATCATTTTATAAATACCGCAAAGGCAAATGTATTTGCTTGCTTTTACATGGTGATCCAGGTTTATTCTGTATTCCTCACTATTTCATTGCTGTGTATTCCATATAACAAGTACACATGTGGGAGATTTAATTGTGAAAGACATGTTGTTCCTCTATAAGTACTTCCCCAAGCTCTGCATGATAATGTATGTGAGTACAGGCAGAGCAGATAGATTAATAGTTATATATGCAGGCTGATGGTTTCATTTTAGATGGATGAATACAAGCTGTTTGTGGCTTTCCTGCCATTTAACCCTCCTCTTTTTGATGTCATACTGCCTCTTCGCTCTCTTTTTTTCTAGCCTCTCATCATTATTGATCTGTCTCTGTTGTTTTTGCTTTTCAGTATTACCTCTGGCCTCTCTCTCTCTCTCTCCACTTTGTCTCTCCCTCTGGACACTTGTTCACCTGTCATATTTTATTTTCTCTATCTTCCTGCAATTTCTTATTCCTTGTTCTGTTCCTCCTCTCTCGCTGCTTTTTGGGACGCATTGAGTCATAAACATTCTGCATTTTGGATGATTGCCTTGATCTGAACCTGTGGGAAGTAGCATACATTGCTTCCACAGATGTTATACAATACCAGTGCATTTACAATAAGCCCAGTGGTAAAGTTAGAGTTATGGGTAATGCACAAGGCTGTTAATAATCTGCTCTGTGACTGTTATGCTTTTGAACATGGATCTTGTGGATCTCCAGAGAGACTGTCTCTGTACTTTAATAGCAGCTAATTAACCCAAAAGGCACTCTTGTACTGCACCAGATATTTTAATCAGTTTGAATTCAACACAATCATTTTACACATATTCCACCTTCAAACTGTTTACTTGATTGTTCTAATGTAGAAAATGTGATTTTTTTTACTCTTGCTTGAGGGTGTAATTTGTACAGGAGAATTCCATCACTGTACAATTGATTCAGTGTTTCAGTTATTAGCACTCATAGCCTGCAGTTTGTACAGTAATGCAACAGTTATTTTTTTGCAACATCAGTTTGCAAATATGAGCAAATTATTGTAAAATATGCTGAGTATTTGTCATGCATTTTTATGTTATACTGACAATTGTCTCATTCTGTCACTTCATACTCACACTTAACAGCATAGGTGGATTAACCATTTGGGCAAAAAACAAGTTATCTTGGCCACAAATCAATAATGAATTCCCACAAATTAATTTATTTCCTTGTTTTAGGTCAATTGTTGCCCTCTTGTGCTAACTTGTTCCCTCATTTTAGTTTAATCAGTTTAACAAAGAATTAACTAAATTTAAGCATCAGAAAAAGAACAACATAGCCAAGATTTACATAAAATTACACTATTAATTTGTGGCCACAATATGTATTTTTTCTGCCTGTCATGTGTGGGGCTTCATAGCAACTAACTTAACTTTTTTAATTAGGAAAAATTGTTAATAATAATAAATACTGATTTTCACTATTATTTCCTTTCAGAAACCCCCCTAACACTTTGTAGGTCTGTACATTTCTAACACAAGACCATATTGCTAGCAGGCTGATGGCTGCCTTCTTCCTTATCAGCACATAACCACAAACTGCATGGATGCATATTGATTAAATGTGTTTAAGCTTTCCAAGAGCACTCTCAGGCTGATCCCAGTTCAGCTCATAAGTGCAGGTCCATGTAAAAGATCTCACGCAGTGCTGTTTGTATTTAACTCGTGCCATACAGTAGCTGGAGAAGAGGATGAATGCATGATCAGGTTGATTCTCAGGTTACACATCGTCAGCATGTAGCAAAATCTAAAGATGAATTATTAGTTACAGGATGCAGGGCATATCATTTGTGGATGAGTTATCAGCATTTAATACTCATGCATGCCACAGATCATTGGTATGCAGAGAAGCGTGCAGGAAATTATAGGGCGATGTGGGGTGTTGCCCCTGTCACTCACTGTCTTTTTCTCTTTCTCAGTTCTGTCACTTACCTTGCATCATTTTTTTCTGTGATTCAGAAGTAGAGAAGGACAGAGAAATGCAGGGAGGGAGTGAGAGAAAGAGAGAGCAATCAGAGAACTTCACTAATGACTCAAGGCTGTGACTGAAATATAAAGTGACACAGATAAATGGGGAAGACAACACATATAGCATAAACCAGGGATCTTCATGTGGGCATCTGTGGTCTCAGGGGAGTCTGGACACTACTGTAACCCTGTGGGGGTGGGGGGTGCTAGGGGACTGAATGAAATATTCATTAAACATAAATACAATATTTAGCTGAATTCAAGAAAAGCAGAAAAAGTTAAAGTTCTGCTAAATATTCAATAATTTACTTCCTCCAATATAAAATTGCAGCAGTAAAATTTAAATATAGTGTATAATTTGGGGTCGGTGAGATTTTTGAAAGAAGTCTCTTATGCTCACCAAAGCAGCATTTATTTGATTAAAAATACAGTAAAAACTGTAATATTATGAAATATGATTACAGTTTAAAAGAACTGTTTTCTAATTTAATATATTTTAAAATAAATACAATTTAAATATTTTAAATAATTAAACTGTTGTGTTATTTTTTGTAAATATCTATTATTTTTGTGGAAATTGAAACATTTTTGTCAGGATTCATTAACTCAGGCCAATTACAAGGGTGTCTTCAAACTGGGGGTCTGCCATTTGTTTGATCTCAAACATATTTTTGTGAAAAAATATATGTGGAAGAATTTCTATCCATGAAGCTAAAGGCAATTTTAATGGCATTAAAGGGATACTCCATCCCAAAATGAAAATTTTGTCATTACACAATTTAAGATATTTTGGATGAAAACTGGGAGGCTTGAGACTGTCCCATAGACTGACAAATAAATAACTGAGTCAAGGTCCAGGAAAGTATGAAAAGCATCGTCAGAATAGTCCATCTGCCATCAGTGATTCAACTGTAGCATTATGAAGCGCTGAGAATACTTTTTGTACACAAAGAAAACAAAAATAATGACTTTATTCAACAATTCCTCTCCTCTGTGTCTCTCCAAATTAGCAGAGCACCATTTTGACAAATCTGACTAGTACGCAAGTGACTTACGCTCTTCTGTGTCAGCCGCACCACAAGGATACGTATTTTACGTGTATGTACACTTTGGTTTGAAAGCAAACAGCGCATCGGCACAACACGGCTGACACAGAAGAGCATAAGCTGCTTGCGTACAGCTCAGATTTGGAGAGACACAGAGGAGAGGAATTGTTGAATAAAGTCATTATTTTTGTTTTCTTCATGTACAAAAAGTATCACTGATGGCAGATGGACTATTCTGACGATGCTTTTCATACTTTTCTGGACCTTGACACTGTTATTTATTTGGCAGTCTATGGGACAGTCTCAAGCCTCACTGTTTTCATCCAAAATATCTTAAATTGTGCTCCAAAGACGAACAAAGCTTTTACAGGTTTGGAACGACATGGGGGTAAGTGATTAATGACAAAATTTAAATTTTGCGGTGGAGTAACCCTTTAAGTAACAGTTTTAGTGTATTATATTGGTTCCACTTTAGAATAGGGAACATATATTCGCCATTAAGAGTTTTCCCTCAATAAACTGCTAATTTGCTAATTATTAGTTAGTAAGGTAGTTGCAAAGTTTAGGTATTGGGTGGATTAAGGGATCTAAAATATAGTTATGTCGAATAAGGCATTAATATGTATTTTATACTTACTAATAAATGGCCAGTATGCTAGTAATATGCATGCTATAATAAGCAGCTAGTTAATAGTGAGAACTGGTCCTTAAAATAAAGTGTACCATTTAAATTCCATTTGTGATTTTTAATAGTCTGTGGTGTATCTGGTTATTGATGTAAGTTATTGCATTGTTCATTGTTATTTTTTTGTCACATAATGTGTTTAAATGAATGAATTTCCTTTTTTTTCTTTTTATTTCAATGAAAATGGTTATAATTATCACAGTTGGATGATGGTTCAAATCGTAACTGTTGTATTCTGTTGTTTAAATAACTTTATTAGACATTACTTGTCTTGAGAGTTAATATTTTTCTAGACTGCATAATCAAAGTACTTTGAGTACAAAGTACTTCACTGGAGTTCTATCAAATATTATTATATGTTTATTATTATACTGCAGTGTATTATTAAGCCTGTATTTGTTTGATGCCAACTTACTCTGTCATGCATTTAATTTGGCAGCTAGTAACTCTAACTGTTTTGAACACGATGTCCCCAAAATGCTGTGTGCAGGATTTAAGGCCCTTCTGAAGTGTTTGTCTGGAAAGTTCTGCAGTCGGGAACTCATCGGAATCATGGGACCCTCAGGGGCCGGCAAGTCCACTCTCATGAACATTCTTGCCGGTTACAGGTAAAAGTGCATGTATGCATGGAGAAGAAATATTCCAGAATTTGTTTCCTGTTTATCACTTTCTAGCCTTTCTTTTTATAAACTCTTTAAGATTTCTGTCCCGTATCCTTTCTTTCTGCAGAGAGACAGGCATGAAAGGTCAGATCCTGGTAAACGGGCGACCCCGTGACCTCCGCACCTTCAGAAAAATGTCATGTTACATAATGCAAGATGACATGCTACTGCCACACCTGACAACACGAGAGGCAATGATGGTGTGTGTGTGTGTGTGTGTGAGAGAGAGCATAAGAAGTTTTCTATTATATGTTATTGATCATTAGGCGGCGCTCTAGGATACTTGATTCTGATTGGTCAATTGCTGCCACCTGTGGACAAACGTTTGCATAATGATCCCTAAGCTCTCACAAATGACAATAATTTTGACTTCAGTAATTTTACAGTTATTTGGTAATTATCACAACATAATCCCCATCAGGATGTTTTTTTTCCCATGAATGACCAGTTGATTGTACATTATCCTTTATTTAATGTAATCTTTCTTTTTTGTTTAGGTTTCAGCTAACCTTAAACTTAATGAAAACATGGAAGTGAAAAAAGAACTGGTAAGTATTTGTGGTATCACTTTACTTTATGTTCAGATAATCTGTGTTATGTTAGGAAGTTATAAATTATCATTGTGTTTATACATTTAAAATAAAAATCTAAATTATGATATAATGTGTGACAGGTGAATGAGATCCTCACAGCACTGGGACTGCAGGAGTGCGCTCACACTCGCACCATTTCTCTGTCGGGTGGCCAGTGTAAGCGGTTGGCTATTGCTCTGGAGCTGGTCAACAACCCACCTGTCATGTTTTTTGATGAACCCACCAGGTGCCCAAAGCTGTAGTGTTACACGCAGCCTTATTCCTAACCATAAGCCTTTCAAAATTTGATGTTTGCGGTAATATTTCCTTCTTTAAAATACATCTCCATTTAATATCCCCAAATGGGCATGTGTGTTTGTTTCTGTATGTTAGTGGTCTAGACAGCGCATCCTGTTTCCAGGTGGTGTCCTTGATGAAATCTCTGGCTCAGGGAGGCAGAACCATCATCTGTACCATCCACCAGCCCAGTGCTAAACTGTTTGAAATGTTTGACAAAGTAATTGCTGTATTCTAAAATGATATTGTTCTGTGAAAATATGTTTCTGGGTTGAAGTGTGTGAGGATGGGTTCATGTTCTTGTTTAATACTCGGTCTGTTCTTCTTTGTAGCTTTATATCCTGAGTCAAGGTCAGTGTATCTATAAGGGAACAGTCCCGCACCTTATCCCTTACCTGAAAAACCTTGGACTCCACTGCCCCACATACCACAATCCTGCAGACTTTAGTAGGTCTACTGTGTATTTGTATGTGTGTGTGTGTGTGTGTGTGTGTGTGTGTGTGTGTGTGTGTGTGTGTGTGAGAAAGAGAGAGAGAGAGAGAGAGAGAGAGAGAGAGAGAGAGAGAGAGAGAAAGTGATAGAAATAGATATGCAACTAGAAATAAATCTTTATGTATGCTATCTATTTTTGTTTGAAACAGCACTAATGTTTGTATGGTCTTTATTAGTTTGTTTTCTGCCTCATTTGTTTTCTTTAGTTTGTCAGGGAGATTATGACTGAACAAACATATCTTTTTATTTGAATATTTAATTAACGGTATTATTTCTTTTTTCTTAAAAATGTAACAACAAAAAATACACTCACTTAATATGTACAAAATGTTCTCTCACTTTAGATAAATAATCCATTCATAGGTTATGGTATTATTCTACATAGGACAGGTCACCCCGAATATCTGCTATTTTGTATAATAAAATAAAATAAAATAATATAATATAATATAATATAATATAATATAATATATATATAATATAATATAATATAATATAATATAATATAATATAATATAATATAATATAATATAATATAATATATAAATGTGGAATAATTAATTAATTATTTTTTTGGAGAAATTAGTAGTTTTATTTAGCAATGTCACAGGTAATTGATAAAAAAATGACAGTAAAGACATTGTTACAAAAAGTCTATTTTAATGTCATGGTTTCCACAGAAATATTAAGCGACAAAGCTGTTTTCAACATTGATAATAATAAATGTTTCTTGAGTCGCAAATCATCATATTAGTATGATTTCTGAAGGATAATGAGACACTGAAGACAGGAGTGATTACTGCTGAAAATTCTTCTTTGCCATCTAATAAATATATTAAAATAGAAAATTGTGATTTTAAATTGTAATAATATTTTAGAATACTACCGTTTTTACTGTATTTTTGATTGCATAAATGCATCCTTGATGGACATAAGAGACTTCTGTCAAAAATCATATGAATATCATATAATATCACATGATATAAGAAATCATAATGACCCAAACTTTTGTAATTGCACATTTGTAAATGTATTTTTGAGTAATTTTAGTAATCGTAAACTGTTAGTGCTTTCAAAGACGTCATAATTCTTTTTGGCTCCTCTTGTTTATTAATCAGTCATTCAGCATGTGTATGAGTTCTGCTGTCTCTCTGCTGGCAGTAATCGAGGTCGCCTCAGGAGAGTACGGTGATCTGAACCCTGTGCTCTTCGAGGCGGTTCAGGGAGGCCTGTGCTCAGATGAGGGAAAGAAAAACTCCATCGACAAGAACGATGCCACCACATCCTGTCCCTCCCAGTGTTACAATGTGAGCAATGGACACACACTCTCACACACAAAATGTATCTGTTTACCAGTCTCTGACCCACCCACCTCAATTCTTATGTGTATGTGTATTCGTACAGGATTCAGGCTACATTGAGAAACACACTTTTGCCACCAGTACCCTCACACAGTTCTGCATCCTCTTCAAGAGAACCTTCATCACTATATGCAGGGACATGGTAAGAATTGCCATCTATTGTTATTGGCGGTGCCTAATATATTAAAGGCTAAAGAAATGCAATGACAAAACAATGTCTGTGTTCAGGTATTAACACACCTGAGAGTGATGTCACACCTGTGTATTGGTGTGCTGATTGGTCTGCTGTACCTAAACATTGGGAATGATGCCAGCAAAGTGTTCAACAACACTGGCTTCCTGTTCTTCTCCATGCTGTTTCTCATGTTTGCTGCACTCATGCCCACTGTCCTGACATGTAAGGCATTCTGTGTGTGTGTTTGGTTGTGTGTGTTTGATTCTTTATGAGCATGGAAAATAGATTTGACATGACTGATTACTAAATCTTTTTTTGGTTTGTGATGGATTAGAAGTACTCATATTGGCTTGATTGAGAGTTATGGTCTTTACAGAATCAGTGGAGCGGATTGAATTAGGCACTGATGCAGTGATGTGTTTCCCTTGCAGTTCCACTGGAGATGCCTGTGTTTATAAGGGAGCATCTTAATTACTGGTACAGTCTAAAGGCATATTACCTGGCCAAGACCATGGCTGACATTCCATTCCAGGTACTTCTGTTTCTTCATTTTTACATGTTTTAATGTTAAATCAAAGGGAGGAGCCACTGTTCTAACTGACTGGAAGGACTTGTTGGTTGGCATGTGAGGGGACAAGCATTTCTAAATGTACGGGGGACATGTCAGCCAATGCTTTACTGTGTCTGTCCCACTTTTCAAATCATTCCATGTGCCCCAGGTAGAATCCAAATGTCAGAATATGAGTGCTCCTCTCTCTTTTCCAGATAATTTGCCCAATAATGTACTGCAGTATAGTGTACTGGATGACAGAGCAGCCTCCAGAGGCAAGCAGATATCTGCTCTTTATGGCCCTGTCCACCTCCACTGCCCTAGTGGCTCAGTCCCTGGGGCTTCTCATTGGAGCTGCATCCACCTCGCTACAGGTAGGAGGACTTCAGAACAGTTGTGTTAAAATGCAAAAGTTTGTGGTCAGTAAATGTGTATTTATTTGTTTTGATGTATCTTAAGCTCACTAAAACTACATTAATTTAGTCAAAAATACAGTAAAACAGTAATATTTTGAGGTATTTTTACAATTTAAAATAAGACTTATTTAATGTATTTTGAAATGCAATTTATTCCTGTAATGGCAAAGTTGAATTTTTACTCTACTCCAGTCTAAAGTGTAACATGATAATTAAGACATCATATGTTGATTATTATTATCAATGTTGAAAACATTTGTGCTGTGTAATATTTTTGTGGAAACTGTAATAAATTTTTTCAGGATTCTCTGATAATAGGAGATTCAAAAGAACAGCATTTATTTGAAACTGAAATATTTTGTAACAATGTAAAAGTCTTTACGGTCACTTTAAAGCATCTATTCTGAATAAAATTATTAATTAAAAAAAAATAGGTATGTAAATAAAATATGTATTGTTTAATGTGCTGTACCCTGTATATGTAATTGTACTTCGACAAAAATACATTTTTGTAAACTCTCCACATCCCCTAGTTTGAATTCCCCTGCTTTAACACACACTTTTTTTCTCTCTCTCTTTTGCAATTTCAGGTTGCCACATTTGTAGGTCCAGTCTCTGCCATCCCAGTCCTTCTGTTCTCGGGCTTCTTTGTCAACTTTGACACTATCCCCAAATACCTTCAGTGGAGCTCCTATCTGTCATACGTCAGGTCGGTCAAGAACAATAACAATGACAGTCCTAAACAGAAAATCATCTCACACAGAAAACTCATACTCACACACTGATGTCTTCCTCTGCAGGTATGGTTTTGAGGGCGTGATCCTCTCCATCTATGGCATGAACCGCTCAGAGCTGGAGTGTCCTGGCGTGGTCTGCAAGTTTCAGAAACCAGTGGAGGTGCTGCAGCTGCTGGATGTGGAGGATGCTAAGCTCTACGTGGACTTCATAGTTCTGGGGGTCTTCTTCTTTGTTCTGAGACTTGCCACTTACCTAGTTCTACGTTATAAAGTCAAGTCAGAGCGTTAGGGCCAAAACTCATCATCAGACATACATTTAATTTCACATACACATAAACTCTCATAAATGCACATAATCTTTTTGCAATGGACACAGAAACCAATGCACATTGATTACAGGGCCATTGTTTGGCAGTGCAACATTTATCCTCAGTTTTTGTTACTTGAAAAATACTTTTGATTCTCTAAGTATAGAATAGTAAAAAAATATTATTTTTTTGTTTTATTTAGTTTTCAATTTCGAATGTTTTCCATGCAGTAACAGTGTAAATGCATTGTACCCTTGACTGAACTTTGAAGCATGAGTCTATTGACAGGTCTGTTTTTACAATATTTACAATGACAATCCCATAACAGCTCCCAATAGCATGTGGATTGGCCAACAGCCAACATGCGAGTCTGTCTATGCCATACTGAAGTATCATCACACCGTTGTCTCACTGTTAATGTATTTCATTCAGACTGAAAAACGTTGGGACGTCATCAAAATGTGTTTCGGAGGAGAGTGCACTGCATGCTTGGGGCACTTTAGGACATGCAAGCAGCAGAAGCGAGAACTGTGTGTGAGAGGTGTTCAGTGTATAACAGATTATAAGAATGAATCGTCCAACCAGCGTATCTTCAATTCCATTTTTTTGTGTTCCCACAATACACAGAGTTTAAGGAGAATAATATCTTCTGTGACCTGCTGAATATTAAGACTTTCATGATCTCCCAAGGCAATTCTGGGCAAAGCATCAACGTCAACCTAAATCTAACTGTTTGAGGAATGCTGCAGTAAGTGCTCTTGATGTGAACTGCCTACCATTTTTTTCAGAGGTGCAACTGGATTACCTTGCTTGAGAAACATTTTGGCATTTTGTCAGTATACATCTGTCGTGCTACCTTGAATTCTCTGACAACTGCCTTTGTGGTATCCTGAGAGAGAAACAGACAATAGTTTGTGGGCTTTTGCTCTCTCGTTTTCATCAGGAGGGATCAAACCTTGAACTTTTGTACAGTACAAAAACAGTGACCAAAAATATGAAGAACTCAATGTGAATCGGCTAATCACAAAGCACCACTGAATTGACTGCATTTAGCCAAAAACGACACATATCAAATGTCAGAAACTCATTTGCAATCCTAATCCTACTGAACATCTCATGCAAACATCCATCACTGTCTAAATAGGAGTCGCTGGCCTGTTTCTTTCTACTTGTTTTGCGACTGTTCCCTGGACACTTAATCTGGGATGTCAGGACATTTGTGGTAAGTTGCAAGTGACACAGTCATATACCTGGAGAGAGATGCTGGATGAACACTTTATGCCCTCTTCAGTGGTGTGGTGTGCTTTTCGGGATGGATAAATCTGTTGTTTGCATCTGTACGCACACTTTCTCCTCCCTGCTTCTCCCCTCTAGCAGCCAGGCTATTCAATACTGCAATGCAAACATCTGCACAACTGACTCTGTTACTCTGGAAATCTTTTTGAGTCCTGCTATGTGTTATGTCCTAATATAATGAAGGCTACTAATAATCTGAGTATATACATAAAGAAAAGTATATGTGTTATGCTTTAAGCAAGTTTGTAAATACATGTATGCATTTTTGTTGATGCTGTTTTATTGGAACTTTTCTGGACATTTGTTTGTAATTAATTTTATTTTTATATCCGTAAATATGACATGCAATTCTGGAAAAGGGAGTGTTGTGACTGGAAAATGCATGACAAATTTGAAATCAAAACACAAGATGCTGTGACTGAGGAATTTATGTTGCACATGTGTCCAAAATTATTGAATAATCTGCAGTGGGTTAATTTTAGAACATCTTTATTTTGTTTTAGAATGTTACCATTGGGCAAGTTGACAGTGAGCATTGTGAGTAGTAAAAATGTGATATACAGGCTTTGAGACAGGAAGTTGGCCTTCAAAAAAGTCAGTAGCATTTAGTTCTAACACGTAGTACTGTAAGGTATGATTGCTCTTTTTCTAGAACAATCTGTCTGCCAACACTTTGCGCACAGCTTTAAAGATGATCTTTTCGTCATTCTGCAATTGAAGAATTGCTGCTCCAAAATGATTTTCTTTTCTTTTTCTTTTTTTCTTTTTTTTTGCCATATGGTATACCAAGGAAAATAACTAAGTCAGCTCTTGGTTGTGGATGTTTTCGGAGCACAAGCTCCATTTTCAGAAGAGCTGCTTTAGAGCAAGGGATCAATGAAGCTATTAGCTGCTCAACAGTCAACAATCCAGTCTTCAACATTGCTTGATGCAAACCAGTCAGCAGCTGCTTAGACAAAGAGTGTATATTCTATTTCCCTCTGAGTCATCTGAGAGTTTTAGAATAAGGAAATGTTCACCATCAAGAATCTGTCTTCTAATGATACACAGACATCTAGTGTAGAGAGTTGGGTAATACCTGTTTCTAATAGCAATAGTATTGTTCTGTGCCTAGTGAGTGATATTTCCTATCTAATCCTTGAATATTCGATATATTTCCGGTGGTTGTCTGTCAAATCTATATTGTATACAAATAATTTTGTGTGTCTGTGTCATTAGTATGTTTAAGTATGGGTTTCTGTATATGGAGTCTCAGTTGGAAGATTTTGAGAGACACCCGGATGAGATCATATTTCACACACTCATATTTAATTATGTTAATTTCTCTTTAAGCAAAATCACGTTCTTTGTTACGCAGCATGCATGCCTTAAATAAAAAGCCTTGGATGGTTCTCTCACAACAGATGTGCAGAGAACAAGAGTAACTGCAGTTTGCTTCCCAGTTTTGATGCATAATTATTATGTTTGCCTCATCAAAAATGCAAGTTATGTGTGCTAAACCATGTTCAAATGATTATAATAAATTCATTTATATATTACCTACACCTAATGATTTCTGTCTCTGTAGTTGTCCGGGCTACACATATTTAAAATACTCTGTAAATACTTTAGGGATTTATTATTATTATTATTATTATATTTTTTTTATTTTTTTTATTTTTATTATTTTTTTTAGTTATTTTATTTTTTTTTTTTTTTTATATTTGAATTTCTAACACCGCAATTAGTTTAATTTGAGACAGCCTGCTTAAAGGGATTGTCCACCCAAAAATTAAAATTCTGTCATCATTTATTCACCCTTGTGTAGTTCCAAACTCGTATGACTTTCTTTCTTCTGTGGAACACAAAAAAAGATATTTTGAAGAATGTTGGTAACAAAACGGTTTTGATTTGCACTTCCATTATATTTTTTTACCAAAAAAATTGAAGTCGGTAGGAACTTACCTATAGCATTCTGAAAAATGAATACAAGTTTGGAACAACAAAGTGATTAGATGATGACAGAATTTAATTTTACTGAATATTCAGAGTGTAAATTACACTTTTTAAATGTTTGTTGTTATGAATCAAAACCTCTACAGATAAAACTTTGAAGTAAATAATATGGTAGCATAAGTGTTATCTAAATGCTTGGTACTGCTGCCAGTGATATTACCATCAGGACCTCTGAATTGTATTAGTTTCCCTTACGAAACAAAAATATATGGGAATATACTGCAAAATATAATGCGATATATTACATAATACATTTCCAAATATGGGTAACTGTGCTTATATTTTTGCAATATACTGCAATATATGGATTGACCATGTATGGTTATATATTGATACATATAAAAATATTTAGAAATTCAGACAAAAATAGCAATGCATGTAATGTTCATAAGGTTTTATCCTTTACTGTGCACATACATTGCACATAAATGTTCCTATATAATTGTGAATGTATGTAGACACATATATTCACACGTTCACTGAATGAGTTACAGCATATTTCTTGTTCTCAGCTTGCTCTGCTTCTGACTGTTAAAGGAGAGTAAATCTTAAAGTTAAGTGTAATTTCATGGAATCACTGAAGATAAGAGGAACAACAAGAACAGAACAAAAGAGAAAAGACGAACTGAAAACACAACTTCAACTGACTCACAGCAACACAGCCTTAGATAAAATCAACTGCAAATGAAATCAATGATATGTCACCAGAGCATGCTTAAACAACTCCAAAAACATATGTTCAATTATCATAAACCATTTTGGCTTTATTTCTTTCATAAGGTCTGTTGGAAGTCACCATTATGTTGATTTGGACACTTGGCCCTTGACTTTGGTTAAAATAATTCTACTTCAGCAATTGTTGAAAGTGTATGCTATCATCATTTTCTACAATATTCCATGCTCCTGGCTGTATTGACATAGTTTTTACTATGACAGCTAGTTTTTTTTTTTACACATGAGCTCTCAAATAAGCATTAAAGTCTTTAAAAACAGCAATTAGCAATTTTGAAATTTCATTATCATTCTTTGCATAAGGGTTGGTCTCAGAATGTCCTTTAGCCGGTCTCAGATTACACTGGTTTCAATATTCTTCTAATTATCCTGATTACACTCTCTCAGAAAAGATAAAAAACTATAATCTTAGCTGAGCCTTTCTTTTCATGGCACATTTGCAATTAGCAGGTTAGCACTGTGTCCTTCAGAGAGGTGACATATTGACAGCTCTGGATAACTATTGAGTCTTCTCTTCTACCCACCTTCCATCTTGCGTCCCCTCATAGACCGTCCATCTCCTGTGTCTTATATTACCTAGACAAAAATTTATTCACAATTTGCTGTTCTTATGTAATTGCATACGTCAATGATTAGTCCTCGCAATAGGAACATGCAGTAAAGTTTTGTGAGAGATGTTGTTGTGTTCACTGCTGGTGCAGGTGTGAGATTTACAGAGAGAATGACTGTGTGTGGGTTTTACACCCAGGGGTCAGGAACAAAATGCCCCTCTTTGTGAGCACACAGTCAGATTAACCATTAAAAGCAGAGCAGGACAAAGAACGCGTGAGAGATGTATATCAGCTCAATGTGTTCCTGAGATTTACATCTTCCACTGACTCTGCTAGGAGACAAAGAAACAGCTCAGGTACCTCTGACTCACCTTTTTTTAGCTTTTCCTCACTGTTTTGAAGTACTGTACTATTCTTTAAACTGATTTTTCCCCCCATTTTAATTAAATCTGTACACTGATGCTCATTGTTAAATCTTTAATTGTAAAAATGAAAGGCTTGAGGTTATTTCAAGTGGAATTTATGCAAAAAAGCTTTTGTAGTATACCTGCATGGTCATGGATAATCCTAAATTAAGGTATTTTATTATATTTTATTCTGAAGGAAAAAGAAAATGTTTTGACTGTTAGGTTGATAGTAAATCATGGTCACTCTGTCAGTGGTTGGGTGTTTGTGTGAACTCAAGGCCATGGCTTCTGTTCATTTAACATTGCTTGAGGACAAAATACAACCAGGCTCTATGGTATAATTTCTTTGTATTTATAACATTTCTAGTTTTTAACCTGTGACTTTTAAAAACTGACCATGAGCCAGATGAACCTATAAAGTGCAGAATGCAGTGACATTATTCATCTTGCCATTCTTGATAGGTGCTGGGCCTTAATATAAAGCAGTGATTGTCAACAATATAAAATCCTAAGTCGATTGGCATAAGATAGTGGCCACAGTATTGCCAACCAGGCAAACATCCAAAGTATATTTAACTAAGATGTTAAGTCAAGCCAAACACTATTTTTATTATTTTTGGCTAACAAACATCACATTTTCTCACTATGGATGACCAATCTAAAGTATAAAGGGAAGTCAGAGCAGATAAGCTATAGCCACATTTTCTGAGTCAATGTCTGTTTATGAAACCCCAAGGTTAAATGTAATCTTTAAGGCAAAATGACTGATCTTGTCTCAGTTCTAGGAATTTGTGTTTTTTTATCCTGGAATTTGAGGTGTGTTTGGCCTTGCTGTGAGATTTTCAACATCATCTCCCTCACAACTATAGTTGCAGTGCTACGGGACGCAATGGAACTGACAGAGTAAGTGATGTTTTTATGAGCCGTGTACCTACACAGACACACATCCACACAGATTGTAGCTTTTGACTTTGTGCTTTCTGCTTTGATAAGTGTGCACATGGACAGACACGCCTCACCTTATGGCTTCATCTGAGTGCACTATCTGAAATACTGTCAATGAAGTACCTCTGAGGAGTGTATATTGACTTGTTTATGGTAGTGCACTGTGTCTCATTGGCTGTTGTGAACAGAACTTATCAAAGGGCAAAAACAAATTCCTTAACCCGTTCTTATGTTCTCAGGTTTACCTTCAATCCCATGGAGGGAATAGACAATCCAGCCATGGTGACTGCAGATGATACAGGTTAGTGAGATTTTGTATTATTAATAGTGTTAGCTGCTACATTGGAATTAATAAGGATTTCAACAATTTTTACAGTATTTTTTATAATTTATTTGTATTCATTTTTTTTTTTTTTTTACTCATACCACAATTGGAAACCACATGGTTTCCCACCTGGATTTCACAAACCCCTGTGTGAGGGAACTGCAGGGGAATTGTGAATGGATGAAAAGCTAATAATTACTTAAATCATAAAAATAAAGAAATCAAAAAATAATAAAATAAATTAAAAGCTAAAATAAAACCCTAACTAACTAAATAAATAAATACTTTAATTACATGTCATGTGGCCATTAACCAACATTACAGAACCACAAACATGCAAATCTCAGGGTGAATAGCATAGGATTATTTTATTATCGGAGTGACAGATAGTTTATAATATACCGTAAAGTCTACAGTTTGTCATTTAACTTTGACTTTGCTGACAGAGCCTGTGTCAAAGCCCTCACCACGTGTGTGTGTGCTGAAGAGGGAAGATGGAGAAAACTTTGGCTTCCATCTGTGTGTGGAAAAAGGGCAGCAGGGTCACGTAATCAGGCAGCTGGATTCACTGGGTGTGGCAGAGAGGAGTGGGCTCAAAGATGGGGACCGCCTGCTTGAAGTCAATGAGATGTTTGTTGACAATGTGGAACACATGGTGGTGAGAGGTCATGACCTTTATTTTGCAATTACTGTTTTCTCGTGTGTCAGGGTTTGTAACAGGGTGCTTTATTATGTTTGTATCACTCTCAGGTGGCCCGTAGGATTCAAGTGAGTGGATCACAACTCTGCTTCCTGGTGTTAGATGAAAAGGCCTACAAGCTGGCTGTGTCTGAGGGTCGTGACCTCAGAGAGCTGGCTAAAGCTAGCCGTGGGGAAGGATGGAGACCTCCTCGTCTCTGCCACATCACAAGGGATGCACCTGGCCTGGGCCTCAACACACAACTGCTGGAAGGTAAGAACTACAGTATTCTCATAGATACATACAAAATAAATGTTTTTCTGTAATGCTGTTTGTTTGTAATGTTCTTTTTAAAAGAAGGGAGGCTGGAGGTAAAGTGTGCCATTTCTGTTTTATCTGTGATGTAGGTGAGAAAGGCAAATTCACAGTAAGTCCAGTGAAAGGAGGTGCTGCAGAGAAGGCAGGAGTGAAGAAAGGGGACCGACTGATCTGGATAGATGGTGCCATGGCCTCTGAACTCACACACTCTGCTATCAGCAAAATGGTAAGCATGGACTTGTTGTAGATAGAATTTAAAAAATAAAAAAAAAATCAGGTTAAATGTATGGTTAAAAAACAGCAGCTGTGGTTGTCAGAAATTGATTGTAAAAAATATAGTGACAATGTTTCAGATATTACAGGATGGCATATTGGTACCTGTATGTTTTACAGCTTAACCACATATTTCATCAAGTGACAAAATGCCAATATACCACTGTATACTCTGAATTACCAAAATCTGCTTTTTATCTTAATACTGTACTAATAACTACCATAATAATGCAAGTGATAAAATAGACAGTCACATGATGAATCAGGGTTCATTGTAAGTAGCCTGTCACTAAAACATGGCCAGTACTCATGAATAGATGGTACACAGATCATACACACAAAGACAGAACAACATCAGGATAACACGCAGAACTAAAATAATGCAATAAACGAACTAAATAAAAGAAAATATAACAAAAGCATCATAAAGTAATAAGTATGTTACTGATACTACATAAATAAATAAATATATCACGTGATGTGTCACACAGTGACTTCTGGGAATGTCCTTTTGTTACATTTTACATTATTTTACAGTAAAATTATTATATAGTGCAATGTTAAATCATTTACAGTGTTTTTTTACTGGATATGGTAAGGTAACTTACAATTAACTAATTAACAGTCTGCTGTATCAAACTCATGTTATGGGCAGCATTTCGATCTTTTATTGTGTTATGGTGTACTTTCATCTCAAGTGATGATATTTCCAGGTAAAGAAGTGCAGCAATCACATGACAGTGCTGGTGATTGACAGTGACAGTGAGAAGAGTTATGTCTGTAGGAAAATGCCCGTTCTCCCAGCCATGGCTGATGCAGAGAACATGCCGTATCGACCTCGCAGACTGCATCTGGTATTGGGATCGGAAGGATATGGCTTCCTGCTCAAGCAGGAGAAGACTGGAGCAGGACGCACTGGTGAGAGGCAGCCACACACTTTGATATGCTAATTCATACTCTGGCATACAGCCACTCAAATGGATTGCAGTCTATATTTATGTTTGGTTTTACAGTCCACATGGTGAGAGAGGTGGATAAGGGCAGCCCTGCTGAACTGGGAAGTGTCAAAGAAGGTGAGATGCTTCTTGAAGTGAATGGAGAATCCACAGAGTCATTGAGTCATAATGAAGTCGTCAGCAAAATCAGACAGAGTGGACAGCAGGTCACCCTCACAACTATGCCACCTCAGGGCCAAGACTTCTACACTCAGGTGAATATACAGAGTGAGCAAATAAATATTAATATGGGGAAGATTCTTTGCAGTTAAGGGCACTCTGGACCTCTTAAAATTCTCAAAAGTTAAGAAAAAAGGAATAAAGATCTGGAATAAAGTAAAAATAAAAAAGATCTGATTATTCTGGACCTCTTAAAATATTTTTTCAAGATCTGATTATGGACTTTTTCAACCAGTTGAGTGTATTTTGTGTTGATATTGGTTTTTTGTTTTTGTATGTTTTTGGACTTTTTCTTTTCTGCTTTGCTCAAAGCTGAATTTTCAGCATTTTTAAAAAAAAAAAAAAAAAAAAAACTATTTTCTAAAACAACACCTTATTTTACTGCTATACTGCTAAGTCTTATATTTGTTAAATTTTGAAAATTTTAAAAAAATAAAATTGGTTCTCAATTTCTAACCCATTTGGTAATGACACTTAAAAAAACAGTTATGATATATAGATATGTTACTTCTTATTTACATCATAACCAAATATTTTATTTTATTTAATAAAAAACTGAATTGTTATAATAAGATATAACGTAAATTTTATTTAATAAAAAACTGAATTTTTTTTTTATTATTATTGGTTTACATATTTATTTGTTAATTTTTTGTGATATATTTATTTGTTTCTTTGTTACAATAAATGATTAAAAATCATTTTGATTTAAACATGATCCTATTAAAAATTAGATAAATATAATTGAAGAAACATATTAAAGAGAATAAAGTCTACCCTATATCTACAAACTGATGTTTGTTTTTTAAGCTCCCCTAACTGAAGAATCACGTTTAGACACATTGATAATTCAATATAAAAGGATGAATAATAATGAATAAAAGGATGAATTAATCAAAATGTTCATCCTTTTGCTTATGCCTGTTTGTCTACTTGCCTGTTAAATGTCAGATACTACTTATTCTCAGCTGGGCCTGTCTCCCTTGCTGTTCTGTGAGGATGTTACGTCTGGTAGCCCCGAGGAGCAAAAGGAAATCCCAGTGACGCTGAAGCCTGCAGTGCCCACTGTTGAGCCTCAGGAGGATGTGCAGATCAATCCAAATGTTAGACGCTGTATTCTGGAGAGGGGCTCTGCCGGTTTTGGCTTTCATTTGGCCTGCGTCCATCTGAAACCTGGCACCTTCATCAGCCAGGTACAATGAAGCCATTCACTGCCAAATTAGCCTTTAGACGATACTGACTTCAGAGGTTAGGATTGAATATAAATGAAGCATTGTTCTGGAGTCACTCGTCGGTGGGGATTCTTCATCTTCACATAAGAATACATTTGGAAAATAATATCCAGAGTGTCATCTGTTAGAAATTATAGAACATTGATTAGCTTTGATACACTAAAAGTAAAATATATATTATTGCTTCTAAATATGAACAACAAACTTTTCTTTATAATGACAGTGTATATTATTTTACATTTTTAGGTAGCAGGAGAAGGCCCAGGACAGACTTCAGGCCTCCTTCAGGGTGATGTGGTGGTGGAGGTGAATGGACAGAACGTGGAGAAAGAGTCTGTGGAGGACGTGATCTTACATGTGAAAAGAGGAGGAGACACTCTTTCTTTACTAGTAGTAGATCAGAGAGGTTATGACTGGCTGAAGAAAAATGGGAAGCCAATCACTGTGAACAAACTAGCACCAATCTCTGAGGTACACGATAATTTATAACTAGCTTACTGATTAATTGCATTAAGTATGATTAGCCTGTATCACACAAACCAAATGTTTTCAAAACTCATAAGCAAAAGCATCATTCATCAAATGCACTTTATTAATATAAGTTCATGTATTTGTTACAGGTGGAGGAAAACCTTTCAAGTGCTGCTGAACCACCAGTGCTAAAGACTGATGAATTGTGTGATGACCAGACTAATAGTGCACCTAGTGGTGATGGCCATTAAACCATTCCTGATCAAGTCAATAAGATCAGTGCTTTGAGGATGATGTTTAAACAGTTTCACTGGGAAGCTCATTTCTCTGACCTGTATTGCCTAAACCTTGGGAACAATCACTTGCACATAGTCATAATCATTCAGAGTGGTGTGAATACAGTAAAAGTTATGTCTCTGGATGTAAAAAAAAAATAGCAGGAAGTCAGAAATTAACAGAAATAAAAAATGTGCATTTCTGTGTCTCTGAGAAGTATTATATAAGTACTTTAAGATGTGTTCACTGTGTGTTCTGCCAGGTTACGACAAATGAAACTACAATATCAGCATTGTCATTTTGATCTTA
The DNA here is from genome assembly GCF_018340385.1 of Cyprinus carpio. Classification (NCBI taxonomy): domain Eukaryota; kingdom Metazoa; phylum Chordata; class Actinopteri; order Cypriniformes; family Cyprinidae; genus Cyprinus; species Cyprinus carpio. The sequence goes on from NC_056576.1 coordinate 17,616,580, forward strand.
AATACAATATCTTTACAATGGGGTCATATGTATTAAAAGAGGCTGTAAAATTGTAATAAATTAATATTACAAATGAAAAATAATGTGTGATACTTAAATGTCTCTGATTCACCATGAATGATATTTCAGGGGGAAAAAGTGTTTTCTTGTCTTGACCTAGGCTACTGAAAAATACTACATTAATGATTAATAATAAATAAATATCCACACTATTTGTGTATATATATTGTATATGTGTGTGTTTGTGTGCGTGTGTGTGTATTTTATATCACTTAAAAAAAAAAAAAAAAAAAAAAAAAAAAAAATATATATATATATATATATATATATATATATATATATATATATATATATATATATATATATATATATATATATATATATATATATTTTTTTTTTTTTTTTTTTTTTTTTTTTTTTTCTCCATCAGGTGTATATTCTGCCTCCTTGATTGAAGGTCCTTCGCAAGCCGCATAAGATATGCTCAGATTCCATGTCCTCCTTGACAAATGTCCAGAGTGGAGAATCTGTGCATAGCCAAGATCTTTTAGATGTAATAAATATAATTTTTAGGCTGACTAACTCAACAGAAAAAGCTTTACACACAGATTTTACGTGGGTTCCAAATTATATATATTAGATATGATATGATATATATATATATATAAATATTATTTTTTTTTTTTTTTTTTTTTTTTTTCAAAGGTCCAGCGATATGTAGAAAATACTCTGAAAAGGGAAATTGGCAAACGGTGAATAAGGATTGAGCTTAAAAAACTTATTGAAATATAGATATAAAAATACCACTTAGTAAATCAGAAATTAAAGTTATCAGTAATCTTGGGTGGCAGGAGGAAACTTTTTTATCAAGGCTGAGAATAGGGCACACAAGATTAAATAGTTGCTTAAGATTAAAAAGAGCACACAAGACAGGATTATTTATACATTGTGGTGAAGTGGAAAGTGTAAAACATGTACTCCTGATATGTAGGAAATACTCTGAAAAAAGGAAAGAACTACAGAGGGCATTGAATAATAGATTGAACTTAAAAAACTTATTGAGTCTGCCTGCCTGCCTATATATATATATATATATATATATATATATATATATATATATATATATTATATATATATAGCCTATATATATATATATATATATATATATATATTAACAGGGGGGGGGGGGGGGGGGATATAATATGGGGGGGGGGGGGAGCTATATATATATATATATATATATATATATATATATATATATATATATATATATATATATAGCCTATATATATATATATATATATATATACATATATACATATGAGTGGACTTTAAATTTTTATATCCCAATGAGTTCACACTTCAGTCCTGCAGATGGCGGTAATGTACTTCGTTTGCAAACCGCCAAATAAAAACCACAGAAGAAGGTCCTTCGCTGGAGGTGACATTCATTGAAGGGCCCCGGTTTGTTGAGAGAAGCGGCGAATAAACCTTCACAGTCACAGAAATCATGGCCCAGGCGGTTCAGAAACTTGTGGCTAAAGTGCCAACGTTGGTCGGCGGTAAGAATAATAACCTTTTAGTCAAACTATAGAATATGTATTTCTTCGAAATCTTTGTTTTGAGTTGTGTGCTTCTGGTTTCCGCAGCTCTTAGAACAGGCCACGTAAATGAGCAAATCACGCATTAGACCGATCAAACATTACATTTACTCTGTACACAACAAGTGTGGTAAAACACTGACTTTTCGTGCTAGCAAATGACCAACAATTGTGTTAGTTGACGGTCTGGTTTACTCTGTTTATTGCTGTCACAGTTCATTCTGAATGCGCTCTACAGCAGCGTTAAGCTGAAGCTGACAGAGCTGAACATTCGCCCAATGTCCACATGTGAAGATACAAACACTTAGATTTTTCCTATGGCACTGGCTTTGTAAAGTTCCCTTTATAAGTGTAAATGTGACGTATCTCGTGTATGTTTTACGTGATCAACGACTATAATTATACATTGCAGCCGCTGTGAACTACTCCAAGCCCCGGCTAGCTACATTCTGGTATTACGCCCGTGTGGAGCTGGTGCCTCCCACCCCTGCCGAGATCCCCAAGGCCATCAGCGGCTTCCAGGATCTCCTCAAGGGCTTCCAGTCAGGACGGCTCGGTCAGACCACAGTCAGGGTTAGTATGGGTTGGATTGTTTAAATTTTGGTGTGCAAAATTGTTTTGATTGTTTAAATTTTTTAAATAAATTAATTAAATGTATTGTATTATAAAAAATATGTTTTCTTTGGGAGTGGCACAGCTGTCGTGTTGTATTTCAATATGTATTTGTCTAAAAATTGTACTCTATGCATATGCTTGTATTGTTCGTCACTATGTTGGAAAGTCTTAAAGGGATAGTTCAAAGTTCTGTCATTTACATATCCTCAGGTTGTTCCAAACTTGTATGCATTTCTGTCAGCTGTTGAACACAAAATATATTTTTAATAATGTTGGTAACCAAACAGTTGATGGTAGCAATTGACTTCCATAGCATGGGATGGGGGGAAAGAAAAAGAAAAATACAATGGAAGTCATTGCCTACCGTCTAATGTTTGGTTAGCAACATTCTTTAAAATACCGTTTTTGTGTTCAGAAGAAGAAAGAAACTTGTACAGGTTTGGAACAAGTGGAGGGTGAGTAAATGAGTAATTTTTTTGGGTGAACTATACATTTAACATTTTAATTAAATTAAAACATGCTAATATTTTAGGAAAAAGTTCCCTAAACCGCTTCCTTTAAACATTTTAAATTAAACATTGAAGCCAGTACACTTGCTGCGGTTCAAGCACAGCATTTCTTCTAATAATAATAGTATTTTCTAGTAAATAAAAGCTTTATTAAGCTAATTTATCAGCCTGTGCCCGTTCATTTATTAAACTGAAGATACACTTCTTTCTCAAAGTGAGGTTTAAATTGTACATTTAATCATTTTCCAAGAGTATTTTTGTAATGTCTCTCATCACTTTCATTTCTTTGCCACAGGATGCTCTGAGGAACGGACTTGTTGCCACAGAGGTTCTGATGTGGTTCTACATCGGCGAGATCATTGGGAAGAGAGGCCTTATTGGCTATGATGTATAAATGTGGACTCTCCTGTTTGCTTGTTCTCTTTGCTGAGCTTTGTTTTCTTTATCAGATTCTTGGAATCCAGGAACTAAATAAATGAATATTATTAAAGAAAGAACAGCTTTCATGCTTCTTTAATTCCAGTGGGCTTTTAATAACATGTCAGTGAGTGTACCCAGGAGGAGAATGTTACAATATTGTTGAGTTTTAGTCTGATAGATGGAGTTCATGGATATAAGTTTACAGTTTATCACCTATCAATTCTTACTTGTAGACAAAAAAGCAGAGCTCTACACTTACAAAACACTATACTGATAACCAGTGGCATTCAAAATCTTTCATTTTTGTGTTAATGAGTGAAAGCATCTGAATTTTTATTTTTTTTTTGTTACAAGATCAAAGTGATTTTTAATGCAGTTGTGGAGGAAAAATACAAATGCTGAGAGAAAAAAATGCATGTGTAGCCTATGTATTATGTGCAATATAGGTTTCTACAAAATTATGTAATAATTGACAATCCTTCTTGCTCCTGATTTTCTGATAGCATCCACATAACATTTCCCAAGTATTTGTGGAACTCCTGTCGAACATCTTCAGGCTCTTCCTCAAGGATTGAGTGAATGAGAGGCAACTTGTTTAACTGTGGGGCTACACAGAGGATAAGTTAAATAAGTTTAGAAAATAACTGGTCATATACAACTCTAAGCAACCTTTTTGAAGGGGTGTTCGAGAAAAAAAAAAAAACAAGAACTTAACTTTTTATTTAGTTTCAAACCAGAAATCAAATAAAAGCACTTGATGATCTGATGGTTTAAGAAGATAATTCATTTTTATTTAGTTTATGATCTGATGTAGATTATGAGGTATTGATGATATGATGCAGCTAAACTACCCCGCAGCCAGGATTCCTGTGCACGTTTATGATGTGCTATGAGCAGACACTGGGCGTCCTGCAGTCCCTGTGAGGAGATGAATGTAGAATGCCAGGTCTTATGATGTGCTATGAGCAGACACTGGGCACAGCATTCTATCTCAAACGGGTTAAACTAGGTTCAATAATCAATATAATATTTTCACTGGCATCTTTCAGTATAAAGAAAAAAACCCCACTGGCATCTTTAATCTGTGCATGTACAATACTGGATGGATTTAATCATGTGAGCGTACAATAGTGAATTGTTTTACTAATTATGATCTGGTTGGTGTAAGGGACTGCATTTGGTACCTGTGCACGTACAATACAAACAATCAACTCCGTTCCAACAATCCCATAGTTTCCCTTCACATGTTGAATTTTTGTTGCCATTAGATAAACTCTGTGATTCAAACTCAAGTATCCTGGACGGAAATTAAAATTGTTGTTTTGGCCACCCTTTTTTATAATAAACTTTATGAAATTTTTTGTTTTGGCATGTTTTTTTTATAACTGCGGCGCGTTTGATATTTAACCGTTTTAATTACGTTTGGACATGAATTCACAAAACAGTATATCTAATTTAAGCCTTTTTTATAACAAACTGTTGAAATTACTTACATTTATGAAAAAAAAAACATATGTAGTATTGTTTGATCGTACAAACAGGTTTATAAACATTGATTTAGTAATTTTATGAAACCAACATATGTAGTATTTGATCGTACACAGGTTTATAAACATGATCCTAAAAAGTGATTTCTAAAAAGTTGTATTTCCTCTTTGGGCCACATGAGGAGGTTGTATTTATTATATAAAAAAAAAAAAAAAGGTAAAAGCAGGTTTCTATAGTTTATTTCTATAGTTTACATCTATAGTTTATTCCAAAAATCTCAGTAACCTTCAGGTTTTGTTAGTAACCATAACAACACCACTAAAAGTTTCAAAAATGAAAAATTTAAAAAGTGATGCTTTAGAAAGTGTGTCAGAAATCGTCACATTCTGGGCAAGTCCTTTATTCATTCATAAATGTTAATGTGTTTGATTTATTCATTATCATATTTGTTCATGTTATGATGCATTACTTTCTCCTGCAGTTTGTATACAAACACTTTCACCACCAGAAGTAACCCCAAGTTACTTTGCATGTTTGTAAAAGTTAGTTTGCCTCATATGTGAGCTGGGTGCTTTTGAAAGCCTCAAGGCCAAAATGACTGATTATGTAAGCCTCATGGCCTAGTGGCCTACCTGACTGCCCTTGTGAATAGAGAATGCAGAAAAAAGTCCCTAAGATGGGAGATGCCACAGGATGAGATAATGTGGAAATAAATAATTTGTGTAAAATTCATTAAAATCCTGACAGCTAATTAAAACCCTAAAATGTATATGCCTCTGTATATCTTGGGCACCCAGAAAGTCAAGTCAAGTCACCTTTACTAATATAGTGCTTTTAACAATACATATTGTGTCAAATCAACTTTACAGAATTAAATAGGAAAATAGTGTGTCAATGCAAAAGGACAATAGTAAACACTCAATTTTCAGTTAAAGGCAGTTCATCACTGAATTCAATGATGTCCTAGTCCAGCTCAGTTCAGTTTAAATAGTATCTGTGCAATCAAGTCAATGATATCGCTGGATATCAAAGGTGCTGTATGTAGGATTGACACTGAGTGGTTGAACTAGGTATAACAGTCCAAATTCAAAATATTGGAGAGGGTTTTTTCATCTGGCCCCTCCTCCTCAGACTTGACATACACGCAGGTTGCCAAATTGATGACACAAACAGGAACAAGCACACTTGATGATGAATGAAATGAAATACGCTGTGTTTTCCGCCAACTAGCAACTCGGGGTGCCATAATACAATTGGGTAAACTGGCAGTTGGCGGGTTTCACAAACCAAAACAAATACCGACATTCCGGCCGGAACGCACATTTTCAAAGGACAATAACTGACTGTAGCATTGTTTTTAAGATAAACAAGTATGTTGACTTAGCATGTTTCTTAAATATCTGCTAACATATTATGATATTTTTATGCTTTAGTAGAGTCAAAATCTTACATACAGCACCTTTAAGTGTCTCCAACTAAGCAAGCCAGAAGTGACAGCGGCAAGGAACCAAAACTTCATTGGTGACAGAATGGAGAAAAAACCTTGGTAGGAACCAGGCTCAGTCAAGGGGGCAGTTCTCCTCTGGCCAGACGAAACCAGCAGTTCAATTCCAGGCTGCAGCAAAGTCACATTGTGCAGAGGACTCATCTGGTTCCGTGGTCTTGTCCTGGTGGATGTCTAGGAGACAAGGTCTCAAGGTCTACTGGGGATCTGTCTCTGGGGCGCATCTACAGTAGTTGTCCTCGTTTCTGTTGACATTTAGGGCTGTTAAGGTCATCTCTAGGTGCTGATCCACCATCTAGACTGGATACGTACTGGATCTGGGTGACTGCAGTGACTATTTGATCTGTATACAGACTGGATCTGGTGGCTATGGTGACCTCGGAATAATGGAATAACGGAAGATGCCATTCTTCTAACGATAGCAAGTACATCGGGTGTTTTGGGAAGTGTTCCCGGTTCAGGTTGTCCTTAATTAATGCAGCCTAAAAACCTTTAACAGATTTGAATATTAGAAATGTGTTAGTGTGTTATGTGTAAGCCAGGTTAAAGAGATGGGTCTTTAAAAAGTTGTAGATAAAAGAACTTGAAATCTCTTGAAAAACAGACTAGCAGGTGGTTGTCTACAATGAAAGCAAGCATTATGAAAACTAATAAACACTTGACGAAATGTACTGGGAATGATGTATCAAAGAATGATCTGTACGCTCATTGGACAGTGACCGATAATGAAATTGTACAAAGATGTGTAGACAGAGACATATTCAGATGTTCTGTAGGCATCTCGGCTTTGTTGTCTTCTTGTCCAGTTTTAAGTCTTATTTTGACTTCTGGAACTCTGCCTCCTAAGCATTATTTTACAAGACAGAGAAGACTTTTCTCCACAACACTATACGACCAACAGAACAGCAGCTGGTGTCCTCCATCAGTTGTTAAACGTTTTAAACGTAATTATGTGACCATGTTATGCTTTGATTAGAGCTGTCAATTGGGTGAAATTAAGCCGTGATGTTTGGATCTGGGAGTGTGAAAGCATCTTTCCGCAATGAACATCATCAATGAACCATGATTTAAAAGAGCATTTTCCTCATTCATTATGCAGCATTCATTCAAAATCACCACATGGTAATAACCGTCTAAAAATTGATCACTAATATGAAAGTCAGGAGAGGTTTGGTAATGTAATGTTCCTCATACTTTAAATATGTGTAATGTGTTAATTAAGATGATTTTTTGTAAAAAAATGTGGTGGTTTCAGCAGCAAAAACACAAGACTATGTTTACTAAAAGATATATGATCACATTTATTTAATCAGAGACCAGTATGTATTACAACTTTAAAACTTTATTGAAACATGAAGAAGCTGTTAATGAATAATGTTGCATTACAATGACTTTTGGATACACACTTGTTGAGAATTCCATATAATATTAACTAAAAAAGATTTTAGCATCTTGAAAAGTTTTTCTTCATTTAAGCCTTTATTTAAAAAAAAATATTTTCTAGTTTGCACTTTGCAGGATCATTACTAAAAAACTTATTTAATTTTTCCAGAACCTGTAAAACGACAGACAAAACCTTGTTGAAATGACAGCTGACAAATGGCATTCAGCATAAAAGACAGAGTGAAAAAATATACATATATATATAAAATCAAACAATAGAACAAAGAGCAAAAATGTCTATCCTTCACTTCAGATCCTTCTTGAAAATCACATCTCATGCAGTGTTCATTTTAATTGGCAGATCTTGACTGATGTTCCAACCCCAAACCCAGGATAGAGAGCCTCAGTAAATGTGGTCTCGAAACGATGCAGACGCGTCATAGTCTCACCAATACTATAGAAGGCCAACACCCCTGCAGAGTGGTCCAGAAAGACCCCTATTCTTGAAGAATGAGGGCCGCTAACAGCCTTGTCTACCCTGTTATGCCAGGCTGAGTACCCTGTGTCAGAGCAGAGGAGGCTCCAAGACTTATCGTTGTAGCCCAGCAAGCAAAGGGAGCCTTTACCCTTACGGCTAATACCCCGATAGGCCACTCCGATCGAGAATTCCCCACTCCACTCAATTTCCCAGTAGAAGCGGCCACCTGACAGAGCTTCACGACAAAGAACCTGGGCAAAGCTATCGAAGCGATCTTGATTGTCTGAGTATGGCTGCGGGTCTCGGGTTCTAATCACCTTTCTGTTTCCTTCAGATATGTACAGCTCCTTATGCGCCGTTTGTGGGTCTAGCCTCAGCTGACAGTAGTCTGGAGATGGGCACAAAGATAAAGGTTGCTTTTAACAGATCTTTGTATATCTGCCTCTATATATATATTAATCCTTCTGATTTGATTAGTAAAAATGACAGAAAATAATAATTTGGACTAGGAGCAATATTAAAATTCTGGGCAATACAAATAACCCTACAAATATTTTCATGTTGTGGCAACGTATAACTGACCAATAGCAATTCTATACCATTTGGTCTAAATAAAGTAAAAAACCACATACTGAAAACTACCATTAGTCAAGTTTTAAATGCCAATCAGTTTAGTTTAGTCAATTTAGGCATCACAAGACTTCATAATGTGCATTATGAGACATGAATAGTAATTTTTAGATTATTTTAAGATTACATATAATTAAATTATTAGTGTTTTTAAAGATTAACTTTGAGTGTTAGATGATCTAAATTTCTAGATACTTACATTTCAGAAATTCAGATCTGTTCCTGGGTTCTGCAGGAGGTGAACTGTCCACTGTATGAACTTCTTTTACTGAACACAGAGAAACACAGTTTAATATGCCGCATCCCATTCTGTATGTACATTAACGTTTAAAAGTGTGGTGTCTGTCAGGTGTATACTTTTATTCAGAAAGTATGCATTAAATTGTTCAAAAGCACAACAACTGTTTTCATCATTGATAAATGAAATATTACTTGCAGCATACTCTGTCTGCATACTGCATATTAGAATGATTTCTGGAGGATCATGTGACACTGAAGAATGATGGCTGCTGAAAATTCAGCTTTGCCATTACAGGAAGGAATTACATTTTAAAATATTTTCAAATAGAAACAGTTCATTTAAATTGTAATAATATTTTATAATACTCATTTTCTTTATTTTGCAGCTTTGTTGAGTATAAGAGACTTCTGTCAAAAACATTAAAAAAAAAACCTTACAGACCCCAAACTTTTAAACGGTTGTGTATTTTATCATGTGTGTTTTTACATATTGCCATTTTTAGACCATGTTTATAGCTTATTTATTTGCACCACCCATATGTGATCAGTGTAAATCAATATACAGTATAAGTATTTAATTTGTGTTACCTCTGTTGGTTTTTTCCTTGAATTCTGTTGGTTTGTTGCGATTCTCCACAGTGTACACTGGTACATCATTCACTGTTATAAAAAAAAGTACACATCAGGAAAACTTTATTTACAATACATTTCTTTTTTAAATAAGAAATGCTAGATTTATGCCAGCAGATCTAAGTAAGGCACTAAATCCTATTGTTTCAAATTCTATTAATAGAATTGTTTACTAGCTACTTCGTCCAATTAGAATAGCTCTTTTGTTTATCATTTGAACCTTGCACAGTGAATCGTAAGGTGGAGCGAGTTGAGGAACGTTAAGCCCTGAAGTGAAGTGGAGGAACTATAAACCCTGTTTACATTCTACATGTAATCACATGACTTCCTTGCTAACTTGAGAATGTCCTACTTGTCATGTGCACTAGGTACCAGAAGGCCTGACTTGTCAGAGTTAAAGACTGATCTGTTTAATTGTTGGTTATTGCTTTAGGACTCCAAATTTCTTACAGCGAGCCCAGAAATTACACAATTTGATATTCAGTAACAAAAGTGCATAGTGTGCCTCTTTAGAAAGAAACTAACCTCAGCTGCACACTTTACTGTCCAAGTTTTTTATAAGATAGAGGTCAGTGTGTTAAGATCAGTAAGAAAGAGCAAATTCACCCCAAAAAAACTTTGCCTGTATCTGATGTATGGTGCATTGTGTGCTCTGACCTGATCTTGAGATCTTTCGCAGTTCGTCTCTGCCCAGCTCCTCCAGCCTCTCTTTGATCTCAGCTACAGCTTTCCTGGCCGCACTGAAGGAGAATTCTGGGTTCAGAGACACTCTGGGTATAAAGCCGTCATCAGTCGGAGTGCAGAGATAATTGAAATTCTGTTTAAAAAGAGAGAAATCTCAGTGCATAAAATGTGGAGTATACAGCCCAATGAGCTCATGCAAGGTTTTGATGCCAAAAAAGTTTGAAAAGCCCTAACATATAAAGGCAGCTATATATACTAGCCTATATGAATAGTATAGTATATAACGTGCCATTTTTTTCTGCATAAAGGGAAAAAACAATATTATGTAAACTTAAATAAGTGGCTTTTGTATGGAGATTTTAAGCAAATAAAAACTATTTTCACCCTAGACCCCCTAGAACCCCCTGTGTCCTCCTAGGGATCCCCGGACCCTATTTTGAAAACTCCTGTCCTAAAGTACCTGTAAGAAGTGGATGTGATCCTCAGTGCTGTAAAGCTGTTTAAGTCCAGTCTCTTTCTTCTTCAGTTCATCTATCTCCTGCTCCAGTCGCTCCATCAGCCCCTCTGCCTGACTGAATGCAGCCCTCTCATTGATGTTGATCAGTTTGGTGACCTCTGACCTCATCCTCTCAATGGAGGCGATCATCTCATCAAACATCTTTTTGCTTTCGGCCATTGCCCTTTGTGCAGAGCTCTGTGATAAAAATTAGTCAAGTTTAAGAGTGTCAGTTCATTGTCCATTCTTTCAGTAGGAAACTGTTTGTGTCTCTTTGTTTTAGTGCATTGATTTTGCAAGAATAATTTTACAACTCAAGCTGCTGCTGCAGTCAACAAAAAACCATGTATCAGCATGTATCTAGAAGACTAGCACTGGATTACCTCATAAAGAACAAAAGAACAATTATGGCCACTTTCAAGGTCTGTTTGCTTTCCCAGACTGAAACAGTTACACACTGACTTAACAGATAAAAGGTCTTGTGCCATTTCACCTTTGCCCAGATAAAGCAGTACATTCAGTTGTTCTTATTTGGTTTAATATATTATGGTGTGACTTTGAAATGAGCAGTGGTGATAAAATAAACAGTTACAAATTGAATCTAAAACATACTTTGAGAGAATCCACCGCTGTCTTCAGTTCCTCTAGTTCTTTGGTCCTTTGCTGGCATTTTTGTTTGATCTCTGCCTGGGACACTCCTAGAAGTTTCTGTCCATGAAATAAAAGAAAACATTACTTAGTCTTTATTGACAGATTAAATTAGAATGCAAATGCTTTGTGTTGTTGATTGCCATCTTCATGATAAGTCAGTGAATGTACTGCTACGTAATACAACATTTCCTCTCACGTCACAGATCTTCATGTATCTTATGCTTTTTCTAGAATTTGAAGAACCTGCTTCACACAGATGCCTTTATCTTCGAAAAGAGAGGGGAATGTTAATAACGCCAGGAATGTAAAACTAGTTGGGTCTGCTCACCAGAGAGACATTTCAAGGTGCACACGCTTGATTCTTTAGGGTAAGAGAAGAGTGGCTTCAGAGCAACCCCTTGCCAAGCTCACTGAACCATTCTTCAAGATAAGCTTGAAGGAATGTGGAGAATCTGGGGAGGGGGTGAATAAAGTGTGTGTGTGTGTGTGTGTGTGTGTGTGTGTGTGTGTGTGTAGTGTGTGGGACATGAGGGCTTAAATATGTGATTCCCTACATTTAACAGAACAAACAAACAATTTGCAATTAGTGCACACGATAAGTATAAGATTACAGATATAATTACTGTATCTAAACAGCGCCCGTGATAGTTTAGTCAAAACAGTACAAAAACACATCAGCTGCTGTGTTCCCTGTTTTAAGCTTGTTCAGTACTGATGAATTGAAGGAAAAGCTTTGAAATCTTAAACCTTTGAAGGCCTTCCTTCCATTCAGAGCTCCACTGATACAACAGTAAACATCTGGCCAGTATCTATAAATAGTTTTGGTGAGATGTTTGTTTTTACTGTCCTAATAGTTATTTCATACAGTGACTCATTGGGCAGTTTTTCATGTGAAACTCCAGTTTGAAGAGGCGGTTGTCAACACTTCTTTCAGCTATACTCATCTGCTGAGGTTTATGATGACTTTGGGTCAAGGTACAAAAAGCAATGTGCTATTTTTCTCACTTGTAGCGCGGGGGGGAATTCACATTCCTTGCCTCTCCCTACACCAGAATCCAGACCTGCCCTGTTTCTCATCTCCTGTTGCTTGTTACAGTTATGTTTTCTTTCGGCCAGTTTAGGACATTGGTTAAATCAAGTAACCTCTGAGTTGTCCATTGTAAAGGAACACACCCTTTTGTGACTCATATAGTAGACTCATCTGGATGAAAGTTTCACTAACCTCACTACATTTCTATCTATTTAATCTTCATCTCCTCCCTTTATTTTCCATATGTCCTCATCAGTTTTTTTTTTTTTTTTTTTTTTTTTTTTTTTTTAATGATCTGATACAGTGTGTTTGTGATAACACAGAACCGGTTTTACAGTGAATCTTCATGGCTTCTTGGCAGCTTAATTTGAAGAAAATCTCTGTTATACAATCTCAAGAATACAATACAATCTCGTAATATAATCATATACATAACAAATTCAGCTTGTAACTCCACAGCCACTCTACCCCATAGCCTCTCAGTAACCTAGTAAAGTTTACTCAAGCAATACATTTTCCTTACCTGTTTTTCACCCCTTTCTGCTTCGGCTGAGACTATGTCATGCCCCTTGTGCTCGCTGACAGTACAGAGGGCGCAAATACACATCTGGTCGGTACGACAGAACAACTCCAAGCTCTTCTGGTGCTGAGGGCAGATCTTACGGTCAAGGTTCCCCAGCTCATCCACTAGCTTGTGCCTCTTGAAGGTGGCAGACTCATAGTGGGGCATCAGGTGCTTTTCGCAGTAAGAGGCGAGGCAGTTAAGGCAGGACTTGACAGCCTTGAGCTTTTTTCCAGTGCAGAAGTCACAAGGAACATCGCTAGGGCCAGCATAGCTTCCATTACTTGGAGGCATTAAGTTCAAGCCGGTCTTCTTGATCTTCTCTGCAACTTTGGTGAGAGTGGCATTCGGCCTCAGCACAGGTCTCTGGGTGAACGTGATCCGACACTGGGGACAGATGTAGATGCCAGTGTAATCCGCTTCGTTCCAGTAGCCACTGATACAGTCCATGCAGAAGCTGTGACCGCACGGGATCGCCACGGGGTCCTTCAGGAGCTCCGTACATAGAGGGCAGCTGAAGTAGTCTGGAGACGTTTGCTCAGCCATATTTTTTCACCTTATTCAAAAACCAAATGTCTGAAATGTTTCCAATAGAGAAAAAGGATCCAAATGCTGCTTGGCTGGTGTTTTACTACAGACAGCCTTGAGTTTCTGAATTCCACAGGTTATTAATTAAAGGAAGCAAAGCCCTCCCCTTTGTACTGAGGGAGTGCCTTGGAGAGAGAGAGGAAGGGAGGGAGACAGACAGAGAGAGAGAGAGAGAGAGAGAGAGAGAGAGAGAGATTAGAGCTCAACCCAGTTCAGATAAACAGGTTGAGCCAGGAGTGTTGAGACAGAGAGAGAGAGAGAGAGAGAGAGAGAGAGAGAGAGAGGGTGGGGAGGGGCCAGGGGTGGAGTGAAAGACTTTAAAGAAAAAAGGTACAGTCGAGAATGAATGAATTGTAGTACAAAGAAGGGCCATCCAGGATGAAACTTAACATGAAAAGCTCTCTGTTTCACACACAAACTGCTCATCCATTAGCTGAGGGGCTGAAGGATATTTGCATCCGTTACCCTAAAACCACATTCTGTTAATAATTGACCATTCTTGTTTGGCTCTGATATGTTACGAAACTTGTTTTTTCATGGTTGCTCTACTCTCTTGCTTTTATTCTTTAAATATTAAATATCAATACTTACTGCAGCCTGAGCTTAGTTAAATAATGATTCTTTTGACATTACAATTTTTAGAATTAATATTAAACTTTTAAGCTTTTTTATTAAACTATTTAGATATAGTTCTAGAACATAAAGCAGTATATAATATGACATATAATGTTCTCGCTGTAAAATTTATTGCATTGAAACTGTCTTTTTTACAATACAAGGGCATGTGGTACTCTGCTCACTCCACTAAACAAACAATAGTAACAGTTAGTGTGTGAGGTGAGTTGATCTGAATGTATGAACTAAAGCCAGTTGAACTGGAATGGGTGCTGCAGACTTGAAAATACGTCATCAGTTTGTTTTTCGATGGGTGTGACAGAAAAAAAGAATGAACCGTATTTCAGGATAGAATATTTAGAATATTTCAAACCTGTAGAATTTGACAAATTTGACATTTGAACTAGCTACAAATATTTGCACACTTTTATTGTGCTATCTTGACATACTACTAGATTTATTTGCATTGTTAATTGTGGTTAAAATAATACAGGCACTCTTTGTAAGTCCCAGAGGCAATACAGAGATTTAAATAAAAAATCTCTAATTAACTGCAATGGAAATTAACTTGCAGTATTTGAAAAGTGTGCAATATATGATGTGCATGAGTCATGTGTGACATAAATGCTGTGCATTTTAGAATTTTGAAACAAAAGATTTTTATTTTTGGCGAACTATCCCTTTAAACATGATGATTAATTTTAGGGATACTGAAAATTTTGTCAGAAGTTTTTAAACATATCTCTAAAAATCCTCTTTGTATTCCTTTAGGAGGGTTTGATCAGAGATGGTAGATACCCCCCCCCCCCCCCCCCATTGGTCTCAAATGCTTACTATAAATTAAGAGTCTCTGAGTCAGTTTAAACTATTTTGCTACTAAATATCCTGTGAATCTGTAGGGGGCAGGGCATGAATGAACTTAGGCTATGTTTTCGCAGGACGTGACATACCATGTGACTATTGTCACCAGCTGCAGATGCACCTGCATCGCTGATGATGTACAGGACATTACGCAACCAGCAACTTATAAGCTCATACCAAAGAGGTTCTTTTTGTGACTGTGAAGCTTTTTCTGACTCTGGGTTGTGTGGGAGAAATCAAACATGTGGTTGAAAGGAAAACGCATGAATTGTGGATTCTTTTTAATTATTGACATATTTTTGTGTATTTCTGCTTTAGCCATGGTCTGATGAGCCCAGATGATGCCACACTGAAAGAAACCAACACCTATTACATGCTGATTCCCTACGCAAGGTCCTGCCATCAGCTCTGCCCAAAACACAAATCTTGCATCACTTCTTAAATAGTTTCACCTCTCTCCTTATATGGTCTGCTCTCTGATAAGCTAGTTTCTCTTCCCCTTTTTCCCAGAGTTGAGTAGATTCCAGAAGTTAAAGTGCAAGGTATACTGTAGGCTGTGATTACTCATTAACTCAATGTCAAAAAGCTAGCATGCTAGTTTATGCCTCTAATTGCAGATCTGACATCAGTTTTTGCAGTTTACTCTAGATGCAGCATGAAGTAAGGATTTTATAAAGAATGAACAGGCCTATTCATGGACTGTCTGTCCTCATATTGTTCTCATGGTCTTCTAGTTCTCTGAGAGGAAATGTTGTAAACAGTACAAAAGAAATCAGTTCCTTTAACATAACCTTTATTGTTCTCCATACCCCCATGCTTGACCCGCTGAGTTCACGCTGGTTCACTAGGGATCTTTTTCCTGTTGAAGGAGCTGCATACTTGACTAAGCCTGCCAGAGGTCTCGTGTTTCCTTGTGTATTTTAAGGGTCAAAAGACAAGTTTCATTAAACTACCTGATTAAGGGGTGTGTGCCCGTTGGAGTGTGACAGAGTAAGTATGGAGAGTGAGTGTTCATAGGTGCGTGTTGTTATTGTAAAAACCAAGTGGTTGCCTCCGTCCATCTGATTGGTCAGTGCACAGAGTGCGTGGAAACAAGGTATTTGCAAGTGTTTCCTATGAACAATGGTCACTTTTGGGAGTCATGGCTGGGGGGGTGGGGGTGTATGCATGTGTTTGCCTGCTCATCTGGCATATTGCCCGATAAAATTGAACAGGCTGTGCAGAACGAAATTCTCAAAAAGCACAAAGGAAGACCAGCATCCTGTGCACTAAAAGCGATAGTAATTTAGCTTCATGTGAGTTCACTGTTGGCATTGATACATTTTCCTTTGCTTGACTGAAGGAATGTCTGGCTAAGTGATTGTATATTAGCACCCGATAACTGAAATTATGTCTGAAGCCCAAGTATTGTTTTTCTTCTTTTGCTTGCTGTTACATTCTTATCAGTGTGCTCATGTACAAAAGGTTTGTGAAATAATAGTCCGAGTAGGCTGAACGTGCGGCTCTTTCTTAACAAATGTGTGAGACAGGGAAAGGTAATCTGTTAGTTTCAGGAAAGACAAGATTAGCAGTCTATAAAAACCTCTACAGTGTACACTGACTGCACAACATACCATTATAATCAAGGGTTTTGTTGGCTATTTTGTGACTCTACAGTGTACACTGACTGCACAACATACCATTATAATCATTTGTTTTTTTTATTTATGTGAATATTTGTGATATTTTATGGAAAAATTGTATTTTTAACAAATGTGAATATAAATGATATATTAAAAAAAAAATTTTTTTTTTTATTTATGGAAAGATTTGAAACACTGCATGGAAAAACAGTGATAGACTATTCTTAACTCTGAAGACCTTTAGAACTATGACTTAACACCACGGTATGACCACTGACACAGACTAGCTGATGATCCAGAGTCAGACACGTCATTAGATTGGCTGCAGACTCTCCCACATGTCCTGCTGAAGTCTGGAAATTTTCACCAACAGTGGAAACTTTCACCTATGCAGGCCTCTCTTGACTTGCTGTTATCTCACTTATCAGGTCTGGGTGCATTCCTGCCAACATTTTTGCTCTTGCTTTTGAAACATACAAGCCGACACACATCTTATGAAAGGAATCTTGAGTATTAGTTTGAGATGGGCAGACATTTCCATTTGCATACTTGATTTTGGATATTATCCAATAATGTACAATTTCTACAACAAGAACAACACGTATAATGGAAGTTAGTGTAAAATAATGTTTTAAAAAAACAATTGGAATTGGTCAAATAAAAGGAATGGCTCAGATTTGGTGAGGAATATGGGTGTGGATTTGCAGTCCCAGTAGAAATGTTCTAATTAGCTTTTCACCACACTGAATGTGAGCCACTGCAAACTCACTTCCACTTCCTGTTTTGCAACAGAGATTCCTGGAGCTTTGTGGACTGTGCCGTACAGAGGATGTATGGTCGAGAGAGATGAGAGAGGCTTATCTAAAACAAACACTTATTTCCATCATTTCTGAGCATCAGGATAAACGCCTTTTCTTAGGAAAATGGTTATTGCTGGAAGACACAGCAGCTGCTGTTTCAGTTACAGCTGCTACTGTAAATTTAAAAATGTACTCAATATTGGGCACTTCTTTTCTGCAGTAGACTATTAAAAACATTTGTAGTGTTAGTTGGTTTTCACTTTCAGACTGGGGATGGTTGTAACACTTTTTGCAATCATCTGTAACTCAACGTTAGTGTGTGTATGTGTTTTGCATGATCTGAAAAGCAAAAAGATAAGATAGGTAAACTTTTCTCACAGGCATTTGTTTTGTTAATCAAATTTCTTGTTCAGAGTTATTTTTAGAATATGCACCGTCAACCTCATCTCCACCCTATGTCATGTTCAGCTTTTGGTTCAAAGGGTATTATTCTAAAAAAGGTGAACAAGTTGGAAAATGACTGAACCGATTTAGAAAACATACACCAATAATTCAAATAACATAACAGAAAGTATGTTTGTGCATGTAAGTCACTTTCACAGTTGGCATAAAATATTAAATGTCGGTTTATGTACTGTTCCATCTTTTTGGGTCTAGTAAAAGTAGGTACTGTTACAACTAAAATGTAAAAATGTAAAATTTTGAGTGGTGGTTAGATAATCTGTTGCTATTGAGATGGCATGAATTCAGTGGTTTAACAAGCCGTAACCTGATAAATTGCAATTCTAGTTGTTGCAAAAAAAAAAAAATTTCTTTTCATAATTATATTTGTCCTTTTATATCTGTACACAGAGACTCACTTTAGTTGGATGTGATGATGTATGATAGCGATTCCAACCTGTACCTAATATCTAAGTGATTAAAGGGACAGTATAACAACCTCTTCATGCTCGAATCGTCCCCGCTCTCACCTACTTAGATGCACAATTCAGATTTTTGTATGGTAAAGGGCTCTTAATTATAAAAAAATACTTTCTTCTTGCTCAAAATTCTTTGAAGGAGGACCCCCCCCAAAGTATACTCAGCCGCCCTCTAAATAAATTACCCTCCAGCTTTGATGGAGTGTGCCAAAAGTCAGTATATACTTGGTCCCTAAGCATTCATCAATCATGGTAGCTCCTCCGCAGTGGAGCACCATACCCAACGTTGAGGTGTCTGCCAGCATGCAGCCCCTAAAACTATGCATAAACACTCTAACAATGAGATCATCGCTTTCCACTTTCTGTATGTGATGCAAGAATGCTTTTTCTAGAGTCCTGCAACTCTCAGAACAATTTTATGCCCTGACATCATACATTTCATTCATGCTTCTCTTCTTCACTGTTATCATTTCCATTGACATCTGATGATACAAGTTTCTTCTTTCTCTCAATCGCTGTCCTCACCTGTGCCTCAGCCACTCCCCCATTCATTTGCTGGTTTCTGCATAACCAGTTTAGCCTCCCTCCCTGTTTACGGTATATAACATGCTGTGGTGGCACTTTAGACTCACTTTTCCTGTATCGCACACGGGCGCACATTTCCTTCTGTGAGAACTTTGGGGATTTAACCATGTCGCTTGACCAGGACCTCTGTTACCTCTGCAAGGAAGATCTCAGGGAGCCTGTCTCCATCCCATGCGGTCACATTTTCTGCTCTGTCTGTATCAAGACCTACTGGGATCATGCAGACCACACTGGACAGTACATGTGTCCTCAGTGCAGGGTCACCTTCAACAAGAGGCCCAATCCACGCCGCCTTCAGTCCTCACGCCATTCATCTTCATCCCTCAGAAACTCAGACTCTTTCCCACCGGCCCCTCCGGCCCCTGACTACAACTATGCGGGACCCCAGGATGTGGGATGTGACATCTGCATTGGGAAGAAGCTAAAAGCTGTCAAGTCTTGTCTGATGTGTCTTGCTTCATACTGCGAGAAGCACTTGAAGCCCCATTACGAATCATCCACCTTCAAACGACATAAGTTGGTCGATGAGATCGGACACCTTGACCGTCAGATTTGCCCGCAGCACCAGAAAGGTCTGGAGCTTTATTGCCGGACAGACCAGATGTGTATCTGCGTGTTGTGTACAGTGAAAGAGCATAAGGGCCACGACATGGTGTCCGCTGAACAGGAAAGGGCGGAAATGCAGGTAAGACTACAAAAAGTGCAGTTGGGATCATATTTTTACCTATATTATACTGGTGAATATGTTATAGCAACAGATTAAATGGCGATATGACCAGCAGAAGTAACATTATGAAAGACCGTTCAACCTGTCACCTCCTGTATGCAACAGTGCACCTATTCTTGCAAAAAAATGTCATTCTCAGTATGCTGGATATGCTAGATTGAGTATAAGAGTAGCCAACCCTTCTAAAACAAACATGGCCAGTGAGTGATCTCCACCCAAAAAGGAGATGAGGAAACACATTGGTGAGGAAGGGTTTCATTATTAGCAGTAAAGGAAACACAATTGTTCTATTCATGTTATTGCCCAATAACTCGCATTATAGCCAAAGTTAGGTTTCATTGTGAAAGAATAAAGCAATATTTTCAGTTAACATTAGTAATGATAGAAGTGATAAAGAAACTAATGAAAATGATTTCAAATGATGAGAATGGTTCATATTAGGTGCACAAAAGTGACTGCATTGTCATGTGGAAGTGGCTGTGGTGTGGAAGGATGCTGTGCTTACATCCTACAACATGCTGTGCTACAACATTCCTGTCACTACACCTCATTGTCATGAATTTGTTGTTTTTAATTGTTCACAGCAACGGTTGGGCGCCACCCAAGCTGAGATTCAGGAAAAGATCCATGACAGGGTGAAGCAAATGGAAGAGTTAAAACAGGCTGTGGATTCACTCAAGGTATGGTTGGATATTGAATATGTAATTTAATCATAAAGGTAAACAATAAATTACATATATAAATATATATATAATGCAAGATAATAATACAAGATTAACATTAATTCTCATTAGTTCTTGGTCTGCTCTGGTGTGACCAATTCTTGGAATGTTTTGTAAACTGATGTGTGTATAAAATATAAAACGTTATGAATTTCTTAGAAAGAAAATGAAGTGGAGTTAGAAATAGAACACTGATTACAATTGTTCCTTCAGAGTTCAGCACAACGAGCCTTGCAGGAGAGTGAAAAGATGTTTGGTGACATGCTTCATTCCATTGAAAGAATGCAACAGGAAATGACCAAACTCATCTCAACCAATAAGAAGGCTGCACTTAACACTGCTGAAGGCCACATGGAGCGTCTGGGCCATGAAATTGCTGACCTGAAGAGGAGAGACAATGAGCTGACACAACTCTCTCGCACTGAGGACCATATCCATTTCATCCAGGTGACTGAGAATCAGTTTGGATAGATTTGATAGATTTTAGCGTCACTCCACGCAGGATGTATTGTGTGCAAGTAAAACTATTTGGTTTTAATTTGAGTTTTTTTACTATATCACAGGCGAAGAAATACAGTGTAAAATATTTTTGTTTCCTCTAGAGCCATCAGTATGTGAGAAAATAAGTGTGCAGGGCAATCTACTGTGGGGATAAATAAGACTAAGATTTGTTCTGTTTTTATCACAGAGTTACCATATGCTGATTGCCCAGACTGATGCTGAGGAGCTGCCCTCTGTTACTGTGAACCCTTACTTCTCCTTTGGCACTGTTACCAAAACCGTCTCTGAGATGAAACAACATCTAAATGAGTTCAGCAATGAAGAGCTGGTCAAGGTGGCAAAGACAGGTGTGGTCCAGTATGACAGGATTCTTTTGTCTTTAATTTGGTTCTGTTATGAAGAGCTGGTCAAGGTGGCAAAGACAGGTGTGGTCCAGTATGACAGGATTCTTAATGCTCTTTTTGTTCAATGAGAATGAGTAAATAACTCACGCTCTCTTGTTTTTGGGGTTATCAGCAATGAAGAGCTGGTCAAGGTGGCAAAGACAGGTGTGGTCCAGTATGACAGGATTCTTTTCTGCCAGCTAGAGGACCGTAAGAAGAGAAGGTCTATGAAGTGTAAGTTAAATTAAAATGGGAAACCCTAGCTGTCCTGCTGTTTGCTTTGTGTGAAATACACTGGAATTTTGGAATGGTATTTGTCAAAAGCCAGTGTCATGCTCCAAGAAATTGTTGGCCTGCTGCTAAGCAATGATCTTAAGACTGATATTGCATTAAAATACATATTTATTAGCTGATCTCTTCTATGAAAATCACACACACTATGAAAAGTTTTATTCTGGCCTTCAGTTAAACATACACTACCATTTAAAAGTCTGGGTCTGTAACATTTCTTAAAGTTTATGCTCACCAAGGCTACAATTATTTTTGATTAAAAAATACGGTAAAAACAGTAATATTGTGAAATATTATTTAAAATAACTCTGTTCTAAACATATATAATATGTATTTTACAATGTAATTTATTTCTGTGATGTCAAAGTTCATACATTTATTACTATTATCAATGTTGAAAATAGTTGTGCTGCTGAATATTTTTGTTGTAATTATGATATAATTTTTTTCCTCCAGTATTCTTCGATGAGTAGAAAGTCTATTCTGTCACTTTTGATCAATTTAATGTATCCTTACTGAATAGAAGTATTAAAAAAAAAAAAAAACCTTGAGAGCGGTAGTGTATTTATTCTCACCTTTAACATGAAAGTACCTAAAGTACCATGCAGAAAGTACCTAGAGGTCCTTCCTTTTTGTCAGATTAAAGTTTGACATCATTCTAACACAAGACTCTCTTTTTTATTGTGTTTCTAGCTGATGATGTTGACACGTACAAGAGTCCCAGCAACACTCCCCGGACAAGAGACGAGTTCCTCCAGTGTAAGTTTTATTTCATACAAGAACGTCCTTTTTACCTGTATGCCCAAGACCAGAGGGCATTGTTGTAGAGATAACATAGCACAGGATATAATGTTCAAGGTCAACAGAATCCTCACCTCAGGTTATGATTAATTAAAATAGTATATAAATTTGTATATGTTTAGAAGCTTGCATAAAGTGCTATGAAAACATGCTGACGTTTTTCCTGTTAAATGTCGAACTGTAGTGGGAGTAGTCTAACATCATTCCTTGCATACTGAGTTTGTGTCTAAGCATATTGTAGGAACAGGCGTAGACTGCTTAGTGAGGGGGTGTATGGGTGATTCATGATAACTGCCATTCTTCAAAACTTTAGACATCGCGTCTTCTCTTCTAAGAACATTGTGGTCTTTAAGAGGACAAAAACATTCTACATACACTACCGTTCAAAAATTTAATATCAAAGAGATTTTTTTAAGGAATTAATTATTAAATTGATCAGAAGTGACAGTTAAGACAATTAAAATGTTACAAAAGATTTCTATTTCAAATAAATGCTGTTCTTGTGAACTTTCTATTAATCAAATAATCCTTTAAAAAAGTATCATGGTTTCCTCGGTTATTGTTTTTAACCTAATTATAATTAATTAATAACAATAATAATTAAACTTTATGTTAATAATTCGAAATGTTTCTTGTGCAGCAAATCAGTATGTTTTTTTTTTTTTTGTTTTATGTTGTGATATTTATGACTGGAGTAATGATGCTGAAAATTTAACTTTGTCATCAGGAATAAGTTACATTTTAAAATATTTTAAAAACAGTTATTTGAAATTTTAATTATATATCACAATATTGCTGTTTTTAATGTATTTTTGATCAAATAAAAGTAACCTTTATGAGCATAAGAGACTTCTTTCAAAAACATATTACAGATCTAAAACTTTTGAATGGTGGTGTAAGTCAGAAGACAGCTAATTATTATGCTAAGTTACTATATAGGGTGTGTATATATATATATACATATACACACACACACACACACAAATATATAGGGTGTTAAATGTGTATCGACACTCTCGGCCCTCTAGATCAGAGACGTTCACACACCTCTGGCAGAAAGCACCTCCAAATGTCCAACCAGCTCTGAGAGCCAATGTGCAGACTCAACCACTAGGCAGGTGATTTATCCACATGCATGTTGCACCATACATTAGGAATGCCGATCTAGGATCAGATTTGCTCCAATCTGTTCATATTTGAAGACCATAATTAGCAAAACTGTTCCCAGATCAGAAATCCTATCTCCTAAAATAAATATACAATGGTGTCCGTCTTGTCATTATTTTGTATAATGTATTATTTTGTTTCTTTTAATAAAACTTAGACACTACAAATGTGGCATGGTTGATCTCTTGATTTTACATTTTTCAATTAGTAATGGGCTTATAAAACCTGTGGTCTTCTGTCTTAACTTGACCCATGCACATCAGCATTTTGATGCACACAAAATCTCTTGTGGCACTTACTTTATCCAGTCTCAAAGAAAATTGTAGCTTTTAAAGCACCAAAATGCGGCATATGTGTACATGGATTAAGATACTTGCATGCAAAGTGGGCAGAGAATATCCATTGTCTTCATAACTTCTCCTCAACATTTGTCTTCACACATTCACATACAATTTATAATTCACCAGCCCTAATCAACTTTTGTCTATCATGTTTATTTTAAAGATGCCTGCCAGCTAACTCTGGACCCCAGCACAGCATACAGACAGCTATACCTCTCCCGAAACAACCGGAAAGCAGCACTAAAGAGAGACCCTCAGGCTTATAATGATAGTAACCAGAGATTTGACTGCCTGCCTCAGGTCTTGTGTAAAGAGGCTCTTTCAGGAGGTGCCTACTACTGGGAGGTGGAGTGGAGCGGGGAGGGAGCCTCAATTGGTGTCGCTTTTAAAGGTATCAAGAGAACAGGTTACGGAGACTCAGCTCGTATTGGCTACAACCGCAAGTCCTGGAGTCTCTTTTGCTCTGACTCCAGCTACTCAGCTCGACACAACAAAGACCAGGTTGAGATTAACGCACCCTACTCTTCCCGTATCGGGGTGTTCCTGGACTGTGCAGGAGGCACTCTTTCATTTTACACTGTGTCTGAGTCCATGTCATTAATTCATCAGTTTAAAGCCTCTTTCAGTGAGCCAGTATATCCTGGCTTCTGGGTCTGGTATGAGTCTGCCATTACTATTTCTCAGTTGTAAATGGTTGAACCGGACAGGGGATATGAGGGCATACTACCAAGTTTTTAAAAAATGACTTAATTTTTTTTTTCCTTTTTTTTTTTTTTTTTTTTTAAACAAAAGCCTGTTTCTGGTGAAGCTGATTACAGTTAGTGTATTTAAACTAAAAGTTTTAATCTGTGATGCACCAAATATGTTTATATAAACTATTTTTTACAAATTTACAAAAATGTTTAAAAAGTTACAAAGAATTATATAAAGTATTGAAATAAATTGTGAAAAATTGTGTAGCTCATTTTCAGAGAATACTGACCTTACAAATAAGTTTAATATCTTTAATGTTATGTTGTGTCCATCTGTGTGATTATTGTTTGATTAATATGAAGGCTAATCAGGTGCAGAAAAAACTTTTTACAGTATATCTTAAGTTTGATTTATGTAGGTCATTTTGTCTGCATTAATGATAACAAAATAAAATTATCATTTAAAATGGTTGTTGAATCATTTATTTGATATATTGGGGAAAAATCGAATTTATGATTTATGATGACATTACAAGAGGGACCTCTGCTGGTTGTAATCACATCTGACTCAACAATGGGGCTTTTGAACAAAAAAAACTTTACAGAATTATTTCCTTTACACTCATATTTTTCTAATGATTAGCCTAGGTTAGCTTAAACTGAAAAGAAAGAAAGAAAGAAAGAAAGAAAGAAAGAAAGAAAGAAAGAAAGAAAGAAAGAAAGAAAGAAAGAAAGAAAGAAAGAAAGAAAGAAAGAAAGAAAGCATTGCTTAACAATAAGTTTTGTTTTTAACAAAAAAAAAATAAGTTTTAATTTATATTTTTACATTTATGATTAAACTATACATTTTTTCCCACACATTTATTTTTCATGAAATACTACGTTTTTAAAGTAGTTTTGTACTTCAAACGAAATTTGAAATAATAGCCAATTGTAAAGTTGTAATATAGACGGTTAAAAGCAAATAAACTCTCATGTTGAAGTAAAAAAATTAAAGCATACAAACAAGTCAAAACATTACTGACTGGTTTATTATTTTCAATCCATTCTCACTGATGCTACCAAGATTAGTTATATTAAAACTGAACATAATTCATCCAGAATATATCTATGTTTAGCCTTTTATTTATTTATTTATTTATTTTTAACATAGTGATTTCATTTGATTGTTAATAGCCTTTTTCAAATTCAGTATTTTTATTCGGATTGAATTTATTGATTACATTTAAGAATCTGTCATAAGAGGACACATAGGCTATAGGCTATGATAATATATTTTTATAATACTAATACATCTCTGGCTTTACTTACTCAGTGCTATTTTGATCTCTCAACTGTTTACTGTATTATAATGACTATTTAATAATACATCTAAACTTTAACTAGGCTAGACATATTACTTATACTATATATGTACCTCAGATTATATTTAAATGTTTGTGTATTTTGTGTTACATCATGATGTTTTAGTTGAGGGCATTTGTAGTGTACAGGTAGAGGGCCCACACATAAACTAATTCCCAGGCTCGCACTAAGCCCTGCCCCGGTTATCACAAGTTTAACTTTGAGTGTACAGTACGCACATTCGAACAGACGTTTAATCCAGAACGCAGGATCGAGGTCACGTGTTTCACCCGGATGGATTTCCACTGCGCACTCATTCATTCAGATACACCCGCCTCACGAGAGGAAACATGGCAGCGCAGGTAAGTCTGATATTTAGCATCTTATTTCGGGATTATTGACAAATATACGATTCTCGCAGGTTGTATGCAAAATAATATATGTATTTGCCACTATTGTGTGCTGTCTGTACAGCCTTAAAATGTTTTGTGAATAACATTAAACACGTCTGTGAGTTTGCCGCTTTTAGCACACATGTGCTTCAATTTATTACAACAATAATTCAGTTTTAATTCAGAACTTTGAGATGTTGAGGTCCATTCATGAAAATGGCTTGTATCCAGATATTCGGAATTTAAGAATCTTCTTAGTAATTGTCCTTTAACTAGCCTAAAGCCATAGCTTGTGTTTGTTATCTTTAGCCTGCATTTCACTGTTTTTATATGGAATATGAAACTCCCCTAAGTAAACTGCATTATATACTGCATTATTAGCGCATTTGCCACACATTTTCATCACGATAGTAAAATTACGCTCCCGTATTTTACAGTTTAACGTTACACATTTCTGCGGCTTTGCTAAAGTCCGGCTGTGTTGCGCTCGTGTGTCACTATGGCAACGCACTCGCTTAACGCCTGTTACTCATCAAATTACATAAAGATGACTACGAAACATTAAAATATTTAATTTTCACACTTGCATTATACATAATTTTACACTTTATATTTATGTATTTCATTTTTTTCATTTATGAAAGGTGGCAACCACGAAGGTTCCGGAGGTGCGAGACATCACTCGAATTGAGAGGATTGGTAAGAAACTAAATAACCCATAATAACAATAGAAAGCAAGTATCTATCTGTCTGTCAGCATAGGTTTTAATCAAGATAGCTCAGTTTATTTACAGAATGAATATGCAAGAACAAGTTAAAGATGCTGATAAAGTGACATAAATCATGATTTCTCTCCCAGGTGCACACTCTCACATTCGTGGGCTGGGCTTGGATGATTCCCTGGAGGCACGGCAGGTAATGTTCAATATTCACGATTGATTTACCTGTGACAACACACTTGGCATTGGCTTAAATATCGATCTCTGTATGTTTAGAACAAAACAACATACAAATGATGAGCCTCTGTATCACCAGGTGTCTCAGGGGATGGTGGGTCAGCTGGCATCTCGAAGGGCAGCCGGGCTGATCCTTGAAATGATCAAAGATGGTCAGATTGCTGGGCGTGCAGTCCTCATTGCTGGCCAACCTGGGACGGGCAAGACAGCTATTGCTATGGGTGTGTTTTTGCATATATATATATATTACATGATTAGTTATAATTTGAAACAGAGAATTAATTTACACCATTTAATAAATTGCACTTGAGAATGAGCTGACCACAATCACAGTAATGGTATGTGTCAAAAATAATTCTTTTTATTATTCTTATATTGCACAGCCATCGTAAAGTGACCAGTGAGTTGTGTTTGTTGTACAGGTCTTGCCCAGTCTCTTGGGCCTGACACACCTTTCACCGCTTTGGCTGGGAGTGAGATTTTCTCTCTGGAGATGAGCAAGACTGAAGCTCTGAGCCAGGCCTTCCGCAAAGCCATAGGAGTCAGGATAAAGTGAGTGAGGCCAATCGAAGTGTGAAGCAGCATGAAGTCTTTGATTGAGAAAAATTAATAAGCTCCAAAAATGTAATATGCTTATTGACACTTTTGACATTATGATCTGTCAAAGAATCGGGGTTTGGAGGCTGTCTTCAGCTGGAGATTAAATGATCTACTGATTGTGTATTTTAAAGATTAGTTTACTCATCTACTTATCTTCAGTTTACTTTTATTGTATGGGAAATAGCCATAATTAAAGGGTGTCATGATTTAAATTTAATAGATTTAAAATTTTCTGTAAACTTCCTTTAATGTGATTTTATGGATTCATTACACTTTTTCTTTTTTATAATAATAAAAAAAAAGCAATTAGTTAACTTAATATTTCATAGATTATAGCATGACTGCTCATGTTCTGTGTTTGTTGTCTGGCAGAGAGGAGACTGAAATCATTGAAGGAGAGGTGGTAGAGATTCAGATTGACAGACCAGCTACAGGAACTGTGAGTCTCTGCTCTTCTCTCTCCATAGACCAGATTCGCTAAATTAACCTCTAGTTTGTTATAATTGTTCTTATGGCACCAGAAATTATGTATGTAGGCTAATAATAATAAACACTGCAGTATTCAAAAGAAGAATTGTCAGTTTTGATTTCAATGGTTATTTTAACATTTAACATAAAGCTGAAGCAAATGAGAAAATTTGTCACACAGCACACTTTCCTAAATGCACTCTAAGTTCAATACATCTATTTGGCTGAAAAGCATTATTAAAGATATTTATCATTCTTCGGTGGGAAATTAACTTTTCGTTATTATGAAAGTGAGAAATGAGTTTTCAGCTGTTGATAAGTTGAATGTAGGACTAGGGTCTCAAAATAGTGCTGAATATGAAGCTAGGAGATGTCCCTAAGTGAACTCAGTTAGACATGAACCACTTTCTCTCTCTTCTGTATTTGAATCAAGGGTGCAAAAGTGGGGAAGCTTACGCTGAAGACGACAGAGATGGAAACCATCTATGATCTGGGGACCAAAATGATTGAGAGCCTCGGTAAAGAGAGAGTACAAGCTGGGTGAGTAGATTATAAAGCTAAAAATATGCAATCCACTTCTCTGTATAAAATAAATTGATCAGACTGGAATGCAGTCCATCTTCTGCCACTAAATTTGTTAATTGTGTCTGTAACAACTGAACTGAATTACTGAAACATTTGATGAGCTTGGGTGAGATCTGAACTCTAGTAATGAGCCCTTGAGTTGTTACTATTGATTTTAAACATATAATGTTGATAAAAGATTATTCATCTTAAGGATGATGTATTTGCTTTACACACACACACACATATATATTCATATACCACTTTAGATAAAGAGAGAGTGAATGTAAGTGATAAAAAGGTTTAAGCCAAACCACATTGTTTTAGCTCTTGAAGTGCTTAAATCATTAAAGGATGATACATTATTATCATATTTCTTATTCTGCAGAGATGTGATCACCATCGATAAAGCCACAGGGAAGATTAGCAAACTGGGACGGTCATTTACTCGAGCAAGAGATTACGACGCCATGGGCTCACAGGTACACATTCTCTCTTCCTCTGTGAAATGAATACATCAATCAATGATGAGAGATACTCTCACTTTTCCCTGAGAGATTTATTTATATATATATACTGTTTTTGCTGTTTATTTCAGACACAGTTTGTGCAATGTCCAGAGGGAGAACTGCAGAAACGGAAGGAGGTTGTTCACACGGTCTCTCTCCATGAAATTGATGTCATCAACAGCCGCACTCAGGGATTCCTGGCCTTATTTTCAGGTTTGTCACACACTTGCAGCTTACTAGATAATGACATGCTCAGTGAAACAAATCCTTGATTCATTTTTCAGAATGAAAATAATTCTCCATAGATGTTTGTGTTCACTGTAGTTGATGATTGATTGTCTGTTCTGCAGGTGACACAGGAGAGATTAAGTCAGAGGTTCGAGAACAGATCAATGCTAAAGTGTCTGAGTGGAGAGAGGAAGGCAAAGCTGAGATCATTCCTGGGGTAAGCAGCCCAGTCAAATAAGACCTTTAAAGTGTTTAAAGAAGAGGAGCCAGCCCACAAACAGAGAGTGGACTTTTTCCTTTAGGGATTTTTACTCTTGAAAACCTTCCAGTCAATGACTATTATTATTATTTTTTTAAATAAAAGAGTGCAGTGACTTTAAATTAACTCTCTACTGCATGTTTTTTTAAAACCAATGTTATGAATCAATAAAATGCTGTAAAATTGTCAACCAGTTTGTATAGAAATACAAAAAAAAGTATTTGTTTAAAAGTTTAAATTTATTTAAATTTATTTAAATAAAAGTGTATAAGTGTATATTTATTTCTTTCTTTTTTGCATTTTTGTATACATATGTGTTCTTTTCTGTGTTGTTTCTAAAAAAAAAACATTACAGCAATTCATTATAGCATACAAATAATAATTAGCATGACTCTAATATTTTTTAAATTATATTTGCTTATTAAATGTGAATCTTTTTTTTATGTAAAAATGATCTAAAAAGGGCTTTTCTGAGGCTATAATGCCACAAGATTTTAAACTGACAATCATGATGTTACCAAGAAAAAACAACTTATTTTTGTATCCCACCCATCTTATATGCATCATGTTTTTTTTTTTGTTTTTTTTAATGAGTTTGTTACCGTGTAGCTAAATCATACAATATAGAGTATTTGTTTGCAATGGAAATGTTGAGTTTTATTTCTTTCTTTTTTTTCGTGGTTGCAGGTTCTCTTCATAGATGAGGTCCACATGCTGGACATAGAATGTTTTTCATTCCTGAATCGAGCTCTTGAGAGTGATCTATCACCTGTACTTATCATGGCCACTAACCGAGGCATCACCCGGTATACATACAAGCACAACATCAACAGCTACCATCACGATAATGTGGATCATTTCTCCTCATCCACTGTTGTTTCATTCTTACAGCATTAGAGGCACCAATTATCAGAGTCCTCATGGTATTCCCATAGACATGCTTGACCGTCTGCTGATCATTGCAACCACTCCTTACACTGAGAAAGAGACCAGACAGATCCTGAAGATTCGGTGAGAATTTTTTGACGTTAGATAATATGTAGTCTTGTGAGGGTTTTTTGTCACTTCTCACCATACATGTGTTTTTGTTACAGCTGTGAGGAGGAAGACGTTGAGCTCAGTGAGGAGGCACACTCAGTTTTAACTCGTATCGGACTGGAGACATCACTCCGTTATGCCATCCAGCTCATCAGTACTGCAGGCCTGGTGTGCCGCAAACGCCGGGTAATGCCAACACGCATATCAGAGCCAATGCTGCAATAAAATACAATAAAGAAGCTGTTGAACAAGCATTTTTAGTCTGACTGTGGTTGTTCATTTCTAACAGGGCACTGAAGTCCAAGTGGAGGACATTAAGAGGGTCTACTCTCTCTTCCTGGATGAGTCCAGATCCTCACAGTACATGAAAGAGTACCAGGACTCCTTCCTCTTCAATGAAACACGTGAGATTCATCTCTGCATTTCATGCCCCTGATTCCTGGGGGTCTTACAGCAAAGGCCCATAAGTCATGCCCATATGTCATATCTTTACAATGCCTTTTTTTCCAGCAAGCACATGCTTTAATGGTACTTTAAGAGCTGTACATTATATGACTCAACAGCACTGGGGCTTTTCACAGCACTTGTCTGTGTTTGTGGTGGTCATTACATACTGACATACTCCATGTTGCTCTGTGTTGCATTCCACAACTGATCCTGCTTTGCCTTGTTTTGGAACTATTTTTATTTGCGGAGCCACAAAAAACAACATTTTGTCTCTGAAATTGCCATTTTATATCTAAAATCTGTTACTTTATATCAACTTTTATACACTATTTTTATGTAACGTTTTTACATTTGTAGAGCTGTTGTATAAAAGCGTTCTTACACTTGCAGTCTTGCTATTGTATTTCATTTCAGCCTCATTCCCTCAGCCAAATTACTGCTCAGTACAAAAGCACAATTTTGAGTGATATTGCTTATTTAAAAGTAATTTACAACATCTTCCTCTCTCTCCATTTCTTCCTTCAGAATCCTCTCAGATGGAGACCTCATAATGAAAGAAGCTGTGAAGAGGTGTCTCCATTCATTGCTCCTGTGAAGTCCATTTACTCTTATGACCTTGTCCCTTAGATGTATTCAGGCAGTTGAGTGTATTCATGCACTCAAGTGTTTTCTTTGGCATCTTTTTTCTTTATTTGCTACTTGGTATTGTTAGATTTTATATGTTGTGCATCGAATAAAAAATTGTTCTTATTTGGCTGTTTAACATGGCAACCAAAAGATAAAATAAAACTATTTGACCATGAACTCAAATACATGAACCTAATGTTCATGTAAGAAGCAGTGTGATTTTAGTATTATATACTATAGAATTTATTCCTATTTTGAATTAGATTTTAAAAAAGATTTTCTGTCCATTTCATTATGTGCTTTGGCCATGTTTTGTATTTTTATTTTGCTCTTTCAGTGTGTTTAGTAACCAGTTATTAAACATTTTATAACGCTTAGTTGCCAAGGCAGCATTTCTCATTTTTAAGTTTTTTTTTTTTTTAATTTTTTTATCTTGTTTCTGCATTTTTAATTAACGAAAATATTTTTAAGTAGTTTTAGATTTAGTTTTAGTTAACAATAATACTGCTAAGATTACCTTATATTTTGATAAGTCTCTGGTCTCCTTATGATGTTGATCAGTTGTAGTACTACAAGTACTTGGCTAGGTGGCAGTATTTAATCAATATCGAGCAGTACTATATTCTGTAACTTGACAGTGGACATGTATATCTGTTTTTCCACCTTAACCAGTGTACCAGAAAGTTTCCTTTAATACATTTCTAATTTGAAAGGTTTTAACATCCTTTTGAAACTTTCAGATGGCATTTGTCAACAATTTGGCAGTGTGCACATGTTTATAAGGATTGTATGTACTTAACAAAACCAGAGTGAGATTTAGAAACCCAGAGGTTTTGAT
Organism: Cyprinus carpio; assembly: GCF_018340385.1. Classification (NCBI taxonomy): domain Eukaryota; kingdom Metazoa; phylum Chordata; class Actinopteri; order Cypriniformes; family Cyprinidae; genus Cyprinus; species Cyprinus carpio. Next base: position 17,649,387 of record NC_056576.1, read on the forward strand.
TTTTGGTCTTTGCTAACCAAGTAGAAGACAAGCCAGTTCATTCACAGTGTGATGAATATACGCACAGTGGACCTTTTCTTTGGGGTAATCTTAGCAAAAGGGCCTTACACAGTCCTCATCATGTCTGAGGTTACAAAGCAACGTTTCCGTAGGCCGCATGAGTGAACATAGCCTTCCATTTAAAGGGTGTCTGCCTGTTAAAAAAGAACCATGACTAACAAAACAGCAGACTGCTTTAAAATGGAGGAGAGAACATAAAAGATAATCCTTGGAGACACATTGAGTAGACGCCACTGACTGGCTGGCCATCTCAAAAGAGCTTTGGATGAATCTGGGCAGTTAGATTAAATCAAAGGTATATAAATTGGAAAGGTCTGTGAGTCTGAGAGGGTTGTGTGCATGTTCTCCGTTCCTCTCCAGCGTCCCAGAGATAAGGTCGTAATTCAAAACCGCCCATTAACATGCTAGGATAAATGGCAGTGAGAGAAGGAAAAGAGCTGGAAAGCTATATTGAATCCAGGTCCAATTACTTCAGTGCGATCCCTGAAAGTTATGACATACACTCCCATTCAGGGGACACTTGACTGTTTCTTAAGACTAATGGACAGGAGGAATTTTGCTTGTGTGATTATTTTAGGTCGTAGACTGGCCAGGGGGAAAAAAAACTATCTTTTGCTTTCTTATATTGACTAATCATGACCCACTTTTTTTTCTTTGTAGACTTTGTACCTTTGTACCTGAAAAATCCCTTTAAGGGAGCATTATTGGAATACAAATCATGAGAGATTAAGGGAAAAAGGAGCCTCACTGCTCCCTCTTAGCCTTCTTACCTGAGATATCTGTGATGATTCATAACTCTCCCCATATCTCCATTTTACTCGAGAGGATTAATCTGTCATCTGTATCCCACAAATCCCTTTCAGTCTCCTGCTGCATATCTGTGGGCAGCTCTCCCAACATCCTCTGCTTCAGCATCACAGAAGTGTCTGCTGGAGTCATAATGCAAAAGCAGAGATGGTGATAAACTAAAAATGACTAGACTAGAGTATATAAAATAAAAGAAACTATTAAAATAAAAACTGGAGGTCTAAATCGATAGAGAAGTCATAGTGTTTTATTTTTAATTCATTTAGACAAAGTAGTATAAAACTTATATATATACACACACATAGAGAGAGAGAGAGAAAAACAGTATTGTGAAATTAGATTTTAAAATTTATTTTCTATCTGAATATGTTTTAAAATCCATTTTTTTCTTCACTGTGATGGAAAAGCTTTTTCTTTTAGGATTCTTTTTTTAATTGAAAGTTAAAAAAAGAAGGATTTATTTGAAGTAGAAATCTTTTATAACATTTTAAACAGCCTTACTGTCACTTTTGATTGATTTAATATGTATTTAAGGTATTTATTTTTTTCTAATTTACCCAAGATGGTAGTGCAATACTGTCAAGTGACCACATCACCATATTGCATCAGCCAGAATTTTAATATCAGTGCTTATTTGCATATTCACACTTGATTGAAGATTCCATTTAGATCTTCAACAAAAACATCTCTGCAAAATGGATATAAATCCAATCACATTCTCTCTGCAAATATAACAATTTAGTATATGATGTCAATACTGAGCAACAATATTTTCTGTTGAATGTTTTCTTCACCTCTTGTAGAATTAATATGGCTTTGACTCCTTCCATGCATCTTCTATTCAAACTTCAGTCTGATCAGTGAAAATGCATGAAATGACCAAGTGTAAATACCCAAGCCTCTGTGCTGGGATGCGTTATGTTATGCTGTGTGCGTCGCTGGATTTGAGGACAGTGATGTATGAAGCAATCTGTTCTTTACTGTGGTCCATCTGTGTGTTTTGTGGGGTACCAGCAAGTGCTCTCACTCAGAGATTGAACATTCAGACCCTGACAGATTGCAACAGTCTGCGTGGGTCATCCTGACATAATCACTGATAAACCACCACATGCCCTCTTCATTGTCAACTTGACCCCATATCTTGCATTAGTATGTTTAATGCAGATTTTTTTTGCTGTATTTCAGACGAGTATAAGAGGGGAGAACTCCCTGAGGAGGGTGTGCTGCAGTTTCTGTGATGTAGTAAGCAGCTATCATCATCTACTCTCCCTAGAAACAGGCATCTTCATAACACTCTGGGAACTGCAGCATCCGTCTTCACTGAGCACACCCTGTTCTCTCTCCGTCTCTGTTTGCTGTTCTTTACCTTCTCTTCTCATTAGTGGTGCTTGCCAGAGTGTACAGACTGGGTTAGGGTTTTGAACGAACCTCTGTCCCCAAGTTTTAAACTTTTGACATGATCCATACTTAAGAGCTAGTGCTACAGATATGAATATTGCCTCAAATTATGCGGCTTAATAGGGAGAGGGAGAGATCTGACACATCTGGTGTTCAGAAATAAAAACTGCATTAAAACCCACATATTTACACTGATGAAGGTATCCAAGCCTTATCTAGAGACTTGACTTGAGCTTGTAAGAAACCTCAAAGAACACCCTGGCAACAGCATATCAATATGCAAAAAATGCTCTGAATGCTATAGAAACTGCATAGCTATGTCCAAGCAACTTCCCAGAACACCCTGCTGTAGGTTGGACAAGCCCTAAGTCTGAAAATGTAAATATCATTTATTTTTTGATTCTTAAAGTTGTATTATTTTATAAACTTTATATTATTTGTGGCAAGTATGCAGAGATAATTTTTCCTTTCACTGCATCTGTCAGGGTCTCTTTCTCTTCTCCCTTCTTTCTAATAATGCCGTTTTCTCTGTCTGGCTCCACAGCCTCGCTCCACTCCCTCTTCATGCAGGCTGCTTGCTATGTTTCGATGCTGTCATATCCAAAATATACTTCTACATATGTGTGCTGTTCTGAAAAATACACACTCTGCTGTGTAGCAAAACATTCACACACATGGACACCACGCACTGGCAGATACACAAACATCCAGGTGTGTGCCTGTGATCGTTCCCTCAGGGGTTGCAATGTTTGAGCTTCATTCATGCTCGCACACAGCTTGGCGTGTTATATTTAGCAGGGAAAAGTAAACACTGCTCTGGTTCAGATAAAAAGTGTGATTTAGCCACTTAGTGTGGAAATCTGTTTGTAGCACATCACAGGACTGTGCTTCTCTTTTGTAGATATTATATTTACGACACTGTGAAAAAGTCACTGTGTGTGTATATAATGTTTGAATAAAAAAACAACTTATTGGACTCTAAAACCATTGATATTGACATGTCCATTTTTATTCTTGGTAAATGTTTTTTTTTTCTTTCTTTTCTCCAAAGATAGGCCTCATATAATGTACAGTAGAAGCCCATTTATGCCACATAAGAAAAAGACTGAAAGGGGAAAAGGTTGAAATTATGACATACTAATTCAAAATTATTAGATAAAAATCTGAAATTGTGAGACAAAAAGTCATATTTATGATATAAAAATGTAATCATGGCACTTTATATCCTATTTAATTAGTCATATATATATATATATATATATATTTTTCACTTTATTCCAATTTCACCCTATTTTTGTTCCCCCAATAAAAATAACTTTGTTTGAAAAGGTTTGTACAAAACCATAAGACTTTATTTGTCATAATACATAGGTACTTTTCAATGTTCATCAGTGAAGAAAAAGCATTTTCCCCACAGAACGTGCATTGCAGTAGTCACTATACCAACCAACTGAGTCTTGACCCCTTGACTGAATTATTGCCTGAACCTGACCAATGTTCAGAGGTCAGACAGCTGATTAGTAAATTCATAAGTGGCAGCCTACAAAGGTTGTCACCTCGCACTTTTAAAGATCTCAATAATTGTTTTTTAAACTTCCACAAAAAATAGCATCACAACTGTTTTCAACATTGATAATAAGAAATGCTAAATACACCCTGCATTAGTAATTCATAAAATGGGTTCAGTCTAATACTTGTTAGAATATAAAGATCGTATCATATAATATGCTCAGATGTATTGTATAGGGTGGATTCAGGTAATGTGACTAGTACTAATAAATACTACACTTTGACAAAGTGATGTCCAATTTACCTGACTAGGGTGCTACAGTAGATAGGTAACATTTGTTTGACCTTACAATTTGACATTCTCATGACACTTTTTGTCTGTTGTTATATTGAGGGCTATTGTTCTGTCAGTTTTGACTCATCAGCTCATGTGAACTTTAGATTTGAGCCTAAAATGACAAGCTTTACTTCACTTCACTCTTCCTCTTTACAGTCGTGGCCAAAAGTTTTGAGAATTACATAAATATTGGAAATTGGAAACGTTGCAGCTTAAGTTTTTATAATAGCAATTTGCATATACTCCAGAATGTTATGAAGAGTGATCAGATGAATTGCATAGTCCTTCTTTGCCATGAAAATTAACTTAATCCCCAAAAAACCTTTCCACTGCATTTCATTGCTGTCATTAAAGGACCTGCTGAGATCATTTCAGTAATCATCTTGTTAACTCAGGTGAGAATGTTGATGAGCACAAGGCTGGAGATCATTATGTCATGCTGATTGGGTTAGAATGGCAGACTTGACATGTTAAAAGGAGGGTGATGCTTGAAATCATTGTTCTTCCATTGTTAACCATGGTGACCTGCAAAGAAACGCGTGCAGCCATCATTGCGTTGCATAAAAATGGCTTCACAGGCAAGGATATTGTGGCTACTAAGATTGCACCTAAATCAACAATTTATAGGTTCATCAAGAAATTCAAGAGAAGAGGTTCAATTCTTGTAAAGAAGGCTTCAGGGCGTCCAAGAAATTCCAGCAAGCGACAGGATCCTAAAGAGGATTCAGCTGCGGGATCAGAGTGCCACCAGTGCAGAGCTTGCTCAGGAATGGCAGCAGGCAGGTGTGAGCTCATCTGCACGCACAGTGAGGCGAAGACTTTTGGAAGATGGCCTGGTGTCAAGAAGGGCAGCAAAGAAGCCACTTCTCTCCAAAAAAAACATCAGGGACAGATTGATCTTCTGCAGAAAGTATAGTGAATGGACTGCTGAGGGCTGGGGCAAAGTCATATTCTCCGATGAAGCCCCTTTCCGATTGTTTGGGGCATCTGGAAAAAGGCTTGTCCGGAGAAGAAAAGGTGAGTGCTACCATCAGTCCTGTGTCATGCCAACAGTAAAGCATCCTGACACCATTCATGTGTGGGGTTGCTTCTCATCCAAGGGAGTGGGCTCACTCAGAATTCTGCCCAAAAACACAGCCATGAATAAAGAATGGTACCAAAACACCCTCCAACAGCAACTTCTTCCAACAACAGTTTAAGTGAAGAACAATGCATTTTCCAGCACGATGGAGCACTGTGCCATAAGGCAAAAGTGATAACTAAGTGGCTCGGGGACTAGAATGTTGAAATTTTGGGTCCATGGCCTGGAAACTCCCCAGATCTTAATCCCATTGAGAACTTGTGGTCAATCCTCAAGAGGCGGGTGGACAAACATAAACCCACTAATTCTGACAAACTCCAAGAAGTTATTATGAAAGAATGGGTTGCTATCAGTCAGGATTTGGCCCAGAAGTTGATTGAGAGCATGCCCAGTCGAATTGCAGAGGTCCTGAAAAAGAAGGGCCAACACTGCAAGTACTGACTCTTTGCATAAATGTCATGTAATTGTCGATAAAAGCCTTTGAAACGTATGAAGTGCTTGTAATTATATTTCAGTACATCACTGAAACAAAGATCTAAAAGCAGTTTAGCAGCAAACTTTTTGAAAACTAATATTCCATTTCTACATTTTCCCCAGTCAAGTGCAGCCTACAGGAGACTGCTGAGAGTGCATACACACACACACACACACCTCGAGAATAGCCCCCCATTTGTTCCCATCGATGTGTGTGTCACATCTTGGTGCAGCAGTATTAGAGGGAGATTTTGCTGCAGGCATGTGACAAGACAGTGTAAAAAGTTTTCCCCCTCATTTGCTTCTCTCTTTATTGTCATTACAGTTGCATTGCTCCCAGGCGGATGATACTCAATTTTCATAATGGCGCTTTAGAATGCAGGCTCAAATTGAACAAATAGAGTAGCCAGGTTGTGTGTAGATGTGATGACACCCAAATGATCTTGATTATAAAATCACTTTCAGTTATGTAACAAGTTGTTGTCTTTGTGAATGAGGGTTTATCTGAATGTCACACTAGTGTGAGTGTAACAGGGTTAAGGACCGGTGGAGTTGAAAGACCGCTGGTCATGGTATGAATCACTACTTGCTTATGTTGCTCAACCAGCTTTGTAACTCAGTGGCTAATGCATTATATAAACATGGATACATGATTGTGTGAGAGAAGCAATGACTGGTGTTCATATAACTATCAACTACTAGCCTCAACTTGTCTTTTACATTTTTATATCTTGAGATTGTTGTATGCAGATGGAATTAAAATGCTTCACATTAAATATTTTACATTCTGCCTAGGAAAAGAAATGTTGATTCAAAACTAGGGGTTAAACAGGGTTTATTCCCTAACAAATTTTCAACAAATTGTGCACATTTACTCTAAATATTGCTCAGTGACACAGATCTGCATTCCTGCACAGCCTGTGTGGTGAGCAAAGAAAGGTAGAGAGGAAGAAAGGTATTTTGAGGTGATCTGGGGTTAAACTCAGTTTCAGCATGGAGTCATATTATCCGTCAGAGCCCAGCAGGCCTCCGTGCACAGAGGCTGTGTTCTTCTCTCCTCATGAGGGAGGGAAGCAATTTGTCATCGAGGAACTTTTTGGCATGGCCAGTGACTGCGAGATTTCTCTTCTGAATGTTATTGTAGCATTAAACAGTGTAGATAGAAAATTAGCTCAAAAAGACATGTCAGTGTGGAAAGCTGGATGACCGAGAAAGAAATTCCCTCTCCGCGTTTCAGAGACCTTGAGTAATTCTCACAACCTGTATAAGATCAGATCAGCCGAGTGAGGCCACGTGTATGTACATGCATGAATAATGGATTAATGAGCATAACAGGTGCTGATAACACTCACATACTGTCACAGAAGAATGTGTGATTCCTGCTTTCCATGAATACTGATGTTGTGCCTTATAAAATCTACATTCAAATAATGTTTTGAATTGAAGTTTTTGCTACTGTTTGTAATGAAAGCAGTGCTTAAATCTAGAAATGCTGCTGCTGAAATGAACTTATTCAGGAATCGGCTAATTTTCAAATGAATTTGGAGAATTAAGGACTGGAAAAGAGTTACAAGATTTTCTTTCTTGGTGAGAACCATGAATTTAGGAATTTGTGCCTTTGGGGTGTTAATATTAGTCTGTGAGCTTTCTTCAGTGAGCATAACTTATATAACAGCAGCCTATTATTATGACAAGATCTATGCAAGATTTCATCTTTTAACCTTGATCATTTTTGTTTAGCTATCATATATGACTGAAAATTCAACTGTGCCATCACAGGAATAAATCACATTTTAAAATAGATTACAATAATATTTCACAATATTACTATCTACTTAATATATTTTTGATCAAATAAATGCAATCTTTAAAAATAATAATTAAATTAAATAATAATAATTCAATTATATCAATTTTAACAAGATGATTGTTTATGATGTATACATGCACTATAATTTTAGGCCAAGCTTTCTTAAAGATCCGTGAAAATATGGGAAAAACTTGGAGCTACCGGCACAAATGGTTTACTTAAGCTTTTACTGTATTCATTTATACAATAACAACAGAATGGCAGAATGTACACGCCTTGCACCATTTGTCTTCTTGGCACATTTCCAGCTGTGCTCATATGTTGAGTAGGGTATACATACAAGTTCTAGTTGGTCGATTCCACTGCAGTGCTGCAAATGAGTAACATGTAGCATGCTGTGTTCATTAAGATGCATGTGCATCATGATGAATGGGAAACGAGCACGAAAATGAATGAGCGCAGAGAACGTCGACTTAAGTCTTGATACAGTGGTGCACTGCTGTTTATTAGTGAGATCAGTGTTGAAGACAGAGCCAGTGTGCGTGGAAGCGAAAATTCACAAATGGCCCTAAAACACCATGAGGCTTTCCATGAGACACACTTGTACAATCCATCTTAAGCATCTGTGCTAAAGAGGCCATTAGCAATTTAATTAAGTTGCACTTCATTGTCCATCGAACACACACTCTTCTACAAAAATGTCTTATAACCAACACATTGCATTACACTGCAGTCCATGTCGGTGCTCATAAGTGGATGAATGTGTTTCAAGGTGGCATGAAAATTAAATGTAATTTTTAAACTGGCAATTAATTTTGCATGTCAGTATGAATTACCAAGCTTATAAGCTTTATTAATGGCATTAGTGCTAAAGATAATGAGTTCATAATGAGAGTGCTGTGGTTCTGCTGTTTACCTTTATTCTTCTGTTTCTATCTGCTTTTGACGGTTGTAATTTTTTTATTTTATTATTATTATCTTTATTACATTCAGAAATACTTTGACCTTGGTTATCCATTTCAAAGCTGCAGACTGCACATCCAGGTAGCTGTAACCTTGAAATTGACTTTTTTTTGTCAGTTAAATTTATTGCTTAGTAGTATACGTTTAAGGATTTTATTTATTTATTTTGGTGAAGCTTCTACACAGATAATAATAATAATAATAAAATAATATTATCATAATATTCAGGTAAGAATATAAACTAATATTTTCATGTCCACACATTTAATTAATTGGTGAGTAGGCCTCGGCTGTACATTTTGCTGTTCTGTCTGACTTCAGAAACCACATCCGTAAAAGCAGTTATTCTTTTCATTGAAGAAATACGGTTGGATGCCTCCATTATATTGAAAGCATGCATTTGTGAACGGGTTTGAATTCGTCCCCAGGGCTTTATTTTTTAGATAAAAGATCACATCTCTCTGTTCTCCTCTGCTATTCTCTATCATTCTTTTTATAATGATGAGTGAAAATGGAGCATGTAGCGTCTTTCCTTTTCGTCTCTATATTTAAAGAAGTGTGTGTTTTAAGCTAAGCATGTGTTATTTTAGTCCCTAAATGCACAATTGTGCTGAATTTTGTGTTGTAGAGCTCTATTCTTAGCTTTGACCTTTTGTATCGGTCTCTGGCGTTTGAAGAGGAATAGCAAATACGCTGACTGCACTAAAACGTGCACGGAATGACTTCATTCATAATCAGATAGCATGAATATCATGCAGCTCTCCACAGATTATGTATTTTTGTGCTTTTCAGCTGGTGTACTCTAGTGTTAGTCGAGTTTTTCTTTCTAGTGTTGCAGACTTGTAAAGTTTCAGTCACATTACAAACCCTTACTTGTTAGTTGTTGTTAGATTCATTCAGGCGTCAGATGGATGACCTGTGTCAGCTTAAACATTACCTGTGTATGAACAGTATTTCATTAGTTTTTAATTCTTCAGGACCTAGGAGCAGCTTCTGCTCTAACAAAGTTATTTTATGAATTACAGGGAAAGCCCCCCCCCCCCCCCCAAAAAAAAAAATAAAATAAAATAATAATAATATTTACTCACCCTCATGGCCTTCCTTACCTGTGTGATTTACTTTCTTCTGTGGAACACAAAATAATAGATTTTGAAGACAATGAAAATTAATAAAAGTCAGTGGGTTTTTTTTGTACTCCATTGACTTTTATTGTATGCAGAAAAACAGCTTGTCTTGTGTATTCATTCATTGTATGTACAAAAAACACTGAAAAGCATCTTCAAAATATCTTCTTTTGTCTTCCACAGGAGAAGCTATACATGTTTGGAGTGACATGAGGGTAAATGATGACAGAATTTTCATTTTTGGATGAATTATCCTTTCCATACGCCTTTCTCAGTACTGTTTTAATAGAGAACAAGGGTCTGTTACAGTGTCTGTTCTGAGGCTTCTGTGTGTGGATTTAATGTTCTAACTAGCAAAATAGCTTAAAAGAAGTGACGTGTCAAAATAACCAAACAAAAATTGACACAAGCCTCAGCAACTATTTGCTTAGGCTTGAAAGTGCCCCTAAAATTACCCATGTTTTTATTTTTTGTTTCTTTGGACCACAGAATGTTTTAACAGTTCCATGGAAAAGAAATCGCAACATTGATTTTCCTGCTGAGTAGAAGGAACCGTTATATCCTGTCTCCACCCTAGAGTTTCCTGTCAGATCTCCACTGGCCTGTTGACTTTGACAATGTTTTCTCATGGTGTCATGCCAGATATATAGGTTTGGTTTGCTTGATCAGTGCATTTCTGTGGGGTTATCAGAGTCCAGTGGAGAAAGGACTTCATCATTGAATTTTCTGATTTGAATTTATCCTTAGAAACCTGACATATATTCTGTTCATTTCAGAATCCAGTATATTTTTTCATTTCCTTACAAATGTAAATATTGACATGTCTGTCAATAAGACAGAGCATCTTTAGTGTGTAATACTGAAATCGAATGGTTAGATTGTAAATAGTCAAACGTTGAAATGTTTCCTTTAAACTAAATTAGGACCTTCCTGTCAAAGGTTCGACGGGGTCACTTGTGATTAGAAAAGCTCCCGTGATCAATACTTCTGATTGAATGCAGGCACAGTTATCAATTTTGGGGGCATTTGAAGCCATTATCTCCAAGTTTAACTAAAGGAAAACACCTCATCATTATTGGGTGACTTTTTGGAGATATTTGGCCATTCGGTTCTTTGTGCTTTTTTGTGGCCAAGTGGGTAATTCTGAGGTAATTCTGTACTCAGCTGTGGCTACGGTTGCAGATATTTGTGAACTTTCTCAATTTGCTTTCATATGTGGTTCGGGTCACACCATGAGCAAATTTTTTTTTTTTTTTTTTTTTTTTTCATTTTTTTTTTTTTTTTTCATCTGTAATATGGACGAATATGACAGTTGTTGCTAGGCACGTTTTCTTATATTTTCAGCAACAGTCACTGGCTGTGTAGGTGTTTCATGTCTTGTCAACACACTGGTGACCTTCTCCATCTACATTCTTCTTCTCTTGAGTCACAGAAACTGTTGTCGGGCAACAGAGGTGCACTGTGCCTCTATAAACAATGCCGGACTTTATCCTGTCCCCCAAATCCGGGGTGGCTCTCACACTGTTCTATGTAAATGAAACCTTTTGCTCTGCCCACCCCTCCTACCTCTGAAAAAGAGAGAGGGCTTCCTGCTCTGGAGCATTGAAAGTCTGCTCCAGGTATGTGCTAAAAGGGTTCTGTGACTTTAGAGGCCATTCATGTGCTGTAGGAGTATAGATCTCAGATTGGGTATCCTGGCTCTAATCACTCTGAGAATCAATAGTATGGAAGGATCTTCAAAGAATAGACAGATTTTGGTTTTGATTTTAAGTCTGATGATCCTTAATATCTTACAGGGCTGCATTTGTTTGATTAAAACTACAGTTAAAACAGTAGTGCTGTGAAATATTTTTAAAATGTTTCTATTTTAATAAATTTTAAATGTATATTTTTTGAGTGTAATTTATTTCTGTGATGGCAACACTAAATTCCGAGCAGCCGTTATTCCAGTCTTTAGTCACATGATCCATGAAATTATCCCGATATATTGATTTGGTGTTCAAGAAACATTTCTTATCATTATCAATGTTAATTTTTTTGTTGTTAAAGAAACATATCTTATCATTATCAATGTTGAAAACAGATGTGCCAGTTAGCATTTATTAGGCATAGACATTTTCTTTTGTAATATTATAAATATATTTACTGTCACTTTCAATCAGTTCAGTGCATCCTTGCTGAATAAAAGTAGTAATGTTTCTTTCCAAAAGCGAGGTCCTACTGACCATAATCTGACATTTTTTATGTAATATAAATTGACTTAAGTCAATGTATTATAAACAAATTAACAATGAATAATGGGGAATTTAAAAAAAAATTGAAATCAAAAGATTAATGAAGTCTGCAAAATGGCTGTTCATTGTTAGGCCATGATACCTAATGCATAGCATTAAAGAATGACAAATCAAATGCACTTGTGGTGAATAATGTAAAAAAGACACCGTATTGCTCTGTTTTGATTAAATAAGTTTATTTTGATCAGTTACATATAGGTGTATATCCCTGTGGGAGCATCACAGTAAATGTCCTAAATACTTCTCTTTATAATCACACTTGCTCTAAAAAATAAAATCACCATTTAATTTCTGCTCGACATCAGAAATAGGTTCATCTTTACAGAATTCTTGTATGACAAGAAAATGTGCAATCGGAAATACTCAACTCTCATGATTCAGCAATTAAAACGATCTCATAAAACTGCTCATTAGCAGTAGATTTTTGTTGATAAAATGAACTCGGCCTTACAAATATTAAGCCAGTCGTTCATCCCATCCAGATCACCGTGAGCATTGCAGTTCAACAAACAAATAAACAAATAGTCATATAATCATTGACAGCATATAAAATAACTTTGAAAAGCTAGTAGGCAGGCAGTGAATGGGTAATAATCCCTCAAAGCCAGCACTTACAAAATGCCAGTGTAGAACTATTGGATTAGACAGTAAGAGAAAACCCCCTGATCAGCACATCATTCACACACCCAGTTGCTTGTGCAAAATAAATCAGGTAAAGTATCAGTTGATTGGTCTAACAGACAAGTTGGTACACGATACATGTATAAGTGTAAATCATGCTGTGTGTGTGAACCAGTAAAATAATTGGCTCCTGTGAAAACAGTTCTCCGAGATGAACAACTGAGAGATTCTTCAAATGGTGACGAGGAGGCATTTTTTGAAACAAAAACAGAGCTGTACATAAGATCTATGACATTATTTTCCCTTATTCCATCTTATCAGCAAGGGTTGCAAATAAACAAATCAAAAACGTAATAAATACATTGCATCAAAGCAGTTTACAATATATTAAAATTGCTGCATAATATAGTTTATCTTAGTGTTTATATATATATAAAACTCATATTTGTAAAAAGAAAGAAAAAGACATGTAAAAGAATAATAATAATAATAATACAAAAGCTTCATTAAGATAAATTTGCATGTGTAAACACATTGGACAGAATCACATTCAAAGGCTTTTCACCTGGCATGATGAAAGCTAAAAGGATATGACTGGCAAATAGGGACGGGAATTTCACATGATACGACAAACATAGATCATCTTTTTTCCACTTCAATCTATAGGCAAGGTGCTTTTCTCAAGATGGCTAAAAAGCCTCCACTTATCTATGAGAATAGATTTAAATGCGTACGGCTTCAGACGCAGACAGATTTGGTAACACCAAGTTGCAAAAAAGTGACAGTGGTGTGTGTGCTCTAAGAAAATCTTGCTAAATATCAGAATATACAAATTATTGCCACTGTCAAAGCTTTCATGTTTGTTAATGATGAAATCTTCTTTTAAATTGCATATATTACAAACCATATTCTGAAGCGATACCACACAGTTCAATAACAGCAAAAAATTTATATTTTCTGCAATTTTTCTCTTCATATTCATGACTACTCAGTGAAAAGCAAAGTGCTTTTCTTAGTGTATGCAACATATTCAAATATCTGTTTTCTCTTTAAAAAATAAACAAACCTCCACAAAATTCACAGAATCCACATCAAAAAACAAAACAGATTTAGCTTAACCTCTGAAAATGGATGGATTGCAGTGTAGGTAATTAACTTGGCTGCAATGCACTATGATCATTTCTGCCTCTTCTATTCCAGTAAAGGGATATGTAAAACCAAATGACCAAGGTAAGTCAACACACAAAGACTTTCATTCTTAAGGACTGAGCTTCTGAATCTTATCTGCGGTTAAAATGAAGGTTTGCCTGTCTGGGTGGGTAACCCGGCACTGCGGAAGGAATTCCTCACTGAAAAACACTAGACAAGAGACGATAACCTTGGCTTTGTTCACTTGTTAACATTTTTCAGAATTTCTGCTCTCCTCTTGGGCGTACTATGCGATTTATCCTGGCAGACTCTTCAGTAAAGTTCAGTATGAAAGCATTAACGTTGTTTCTTCATTATAAAACGATAATATTTACAATCCAGTGTCCCTTTCAGCTATAGTTTATGAAGTCCCTCCAGATTCATTTGTAAAAACATAGTCAGAGCAAGAAGAGAAAAGACAATGATCGATTTCAACGGTCTCAGGTGTCATGCGTGGCTGCATGATTTCACTGGCACTGCATTAAAATGGTAAGTGCTAAAAAAAAGAATGGAAAAAAACATTTAATAATAACGAAGAAAAAGATCTTTTTGAAAGAAAAGTGACGAGGGACCAGACCTGTGCCTCTGCCAGATTTCTTAAGGCAGGGCTCACCGTGTAGTTTGTTTTTATTGGGTATTTGATGTGATGTGATGTGTGTGATTCCTACAGTTCTGTGTTTACAGATTTTAGGGGGATTTTGGCATATTGGTGAGCCCCTTGCTGGCTGTGAGCATCATTGGTACTGGTCCCCATTAGGAATGTGATGCTATGGCACTTGGTGCAGCTCGACAAGCAGCGTGACAGGACGGGAGCGTGTGTCTGTGCTGTGTTCAGTAGTATGGCACTGAGCGCGCTAGCGCACCCTTTTCCAAACACCCATGTTGCTCTTTATATACATCATTAACAGCTGCACAACCAGCTGTTGATTGGCTGACCTCTTGCCAGCTGAAGGTTTCCTAGTGCAAGCAATTCAGAATGGCCTTCACAGAATGAGACGAAAAAACCGAGAAGATATGATAGCTGTGATTCGAGAGTATATTGAGTGTGCATATAGTGAGTTAGCTGCTAGTTTTATTCCTTCTGTTTGTCTTCTCCTTGTCCATATTTCCACTCCACTGTTTCTTCATTGCTGCAGCCTCTTCTCATTTGGTAACCTGAGGGAATGAAAAAGACAAAGACGGGTCAGTGTCTGTTTGTAGTTGTTGAATAAAACTTGCAGCAATAACATCCTTGTATCTGGCTTCTCAACAGGATGTTTCATTTTGATTATTATAACTCACTACCCACTGAGCCATCTGTCTGGTGCTGCTGGTGAGGTAAACCAAGCCCCATCCTCACACACACACACTGCAACCAGAGCTTCTGTAAGCTTCGCACAGCTGCCCCACTGACATCACAATATGTGTCTGTCACAAACTTGACAATTATTTTATTCAGTCTCATTTTAATATCGTAGAGAGATGAAATGCAGAGTTTAACAGTACTCAAAGATGTCATCTGGCTCACGCAACATAACTAAAAATGTCAATATTAGAGCATTCTGCTCAGATTTAATTATTAATATTTAAATATAATAGATTTAAGAATATTAGAGCAATCGCATCAGTGACGTTTACGGAGCATCCAGGGTCTTGTTTGGGATTTGTCTATCATTATGCCACAGATAATCTGGCCTAGAAGCTCCTCTACTATATTAAACATTGTTTTGTTTTGTTTTTTCATTGTGTGATAACACACACTCATACTCAGTGAAAATTCAGTAATTATGGACCTCACAAGGGGTTCGTCTTTTTTATTTAAACATGCAGATTTATGTAATACAGCCGTGTTCTTTTCACATGGCGAACACTTTATCTGTGCAGTGCAGACTGTTGTGGTTTGGGTTACTGCAGCTCCAGAGGGATCATCAGTGGGCTCTTTGGACTGCTCTCATTGGGACTATATGCTACTAAACCTACTGTTCATAAGTTCGGGGTTAGTATGTTGTTGTTTTTTCTCCAAGAAGTTACTGATTCACACATTAAATTGAAAACAAAGACATTTACAATGTTCTAAAAGATATCTATTTCAAATAATTGCAAAATTCATCAAAGAAAAAAATGGATCACGGTTTCCACAAATACATTAAGCAGCACAGCTGTTTTCAAAATTGATAATAATAAAAAATGTTTCTTGAGCACCAAATCAGCATATTATTTCTGAAGGATCATGTGACATTCACATCTAGAGTAATGACTGCTGCAAATTCAGCTTTGCCATCACAGGAATAATTGTACATTTTACAATATATAAAAATAGTGAAAATGCATAATTTAAATAATGATATTTTACAATGCTACCGTTTTACTGTATTTTTGATCAAATGTTTGTAACCTTTATGACCATGATTAAATAAAATAAAATAAATAAATAATCGATCTTAACATCCCCAATTTTTTAAACGGTTGCATCTGTAACTCTCCTATCAGATTATTAATTAGTATTAATGGAAATCCAATCATGTTAAACTGTCCAAAGGATGAATGGCTGAAGGACATATCTGGTTGTGGCATCATTTAATTAGAAGATGTTCTCTAAAGACCAGCTTTTTATAGAGAAGACTCTCCGTTTTGCCATCATGCCATTATTTGTCCACTAGATTTATGCGCTCACTGTGTAGTATATCTTTATTGACAAGCATGTCAGTTTAGGCTGTTAACCTAATAGAGAGTGGTAGTATTGCTAATTAGAAAGTGGAGGGTGCTGTAGAGGAGTATGGCAGCTAACTTGGGACAGCCTGTCTGCAGAACAAAAATACATGACCACATTTAACAGTTACAATCCACCCTCTCAGTCGAATAGTTGGAGGACTAGTTATTTTTAGTGTACTGCTCCCATTCACATTGTCCTCCACCTAAAGAACTGACAACCAGGGAAGCCTACTTCCTGATGTTGTTAGATGTTTTCCTGCTCTTTCTTTTGATGCTTTGCTGTTCTTTTAGGGCATACAAAGTCATGGTAATTATACAAACAGGCTCATAACAGTGAGTGTGAGAGGCTGATAAGACAAAGAGGGGAAGGGGGCAGGAAGAGAAGCTTGAAGAGGAGCCAGATTTGAGACTATCAGCAGATGAAATAACCTGGTCACTCAAAAACTACTTAAAATTTGTATTATAATGAAAAGGTGATGCTACTATGAGCCCAAAGCCAATTTTATCAATTCTGTTCTATTCTATTATGATGCACAAAGACTTCAATATGTAAAACAAAGGGTAAATAAAGGTTAAGTGTGCAGCTCTTTGTTGAAGACTTGCAGGAATTTGAGGTCTTACCTTAATTGTAGACGGCGGTTGGGAAAGCTGGCTTACGCTAAAGAAGAAAAAAATAGAATAATGAGGGAAAAAATTGTGTGGATACATTATTTTTCATTACACTACACATCAGCAGGATCTCTTAATGGAGGGGATTTCAAACTGGGTTGCTTATTGTCGTTAATAACTAAAGATATTAATTAAAAATGTTTAAGACAATTGTTTTAACACATTTAACAAATTTGATGTTGTTTTGCTTGCTTTATGCTGGTTGGAAATTATGAGACAAATATTCTCCAGATAATATGATATATATATATTACACATTAGTTCATGTTAAGGGGTCCTTGGCTTAAAAATTTGATCATTTTAATTTACAAAGCAAATTCACAGTAGCATTAATGAAATATTACTGTTTAGACGCAAAGCTCTGAGTAACATGAGGTACAGCAGTGCTTTGATTCGGTGTGACCACAAGTGGTCAGGGTAGTGACGAAAGCTAGTGAGGATCCAGATTCTTAATGTGAGAAACACTAATTCTGTGTATAAGTACTTCAGTTCTCCTCGTCTTCTCAGCATTTTTACATCTTTTCTTTTTTGCCCTGTGGTAAGATGTTCCCTTCTTGTAATTTCAGTCGCTCTTTTGGAAATCTCAATGGGGACACTTCACAGACAGCAAGTGCTTTAACACACAGTTAAGGGATGCTTATATCTACAGTATGTCCCCATGGACACCATGCCAACTAATGCTAGGCAGAAAAGGATATGAGACAAATATGTGAGTGTGTGTATTTTTGCGTGACTGCCTGGGTGCACAGTGTTTTCCCCTGCACTATAAATGGCTCCCTCACGGCCCAAAACAGCTAACAGCCTAGAAATAAAGTACTCTTCAAGCTCAATATATATTCCTCTGCTCCAGTGAACACCTTTCATTTTGCATGTTGTGTCTATAAATAGAGGAAGACAAACAAGAATGCTATATTCATGTAACAAGATATTTGTGAATAAAGAATTAATGGGCTTGAGAAAGCACAGTTAAAATTCTATTTTTAGACTAAACAATGGCTCATGAGGATGCAATGCTTCTGAAAAATTGTGAGAAGGGCGTTATTTGTTGGAAATGTTAAATGTATAATTGCAAAGGCCCATAACAACTGGATATAAAGCTGCTGCTTTTGGCATGCATGATATAGCAGCTCATTACATAGTATATATAGCTGCAATTCAGAGGCTGCATAAAAACAATGGTGAGGTAAAACTCACAAAAGTGGTATAATATGCAACCAACAGAGGGAGTAAACTGCTTTGAATGTCTTTGAAGGATACACCTCCACATGTCATATTTAGTCAATTTAAAGGTGATTTTTTTTTATCATATTCAAAATTTAAATGTGAAACACTTTGTCATATTTTAAATTCAAAGGCGAATATCATATTTATTTTAAATTTAAAGGTTCTTTTTAAAATCTTCTTTTAAAATAAAAAAATGAACTATTCATAATTTTTTTCTAAATTTAAAGGTGCAGCTTTATTATCATATTCTAAATTTAAAGTGCAATTACTTTTTGTTATAATTTATTTTACACTTGAAAAAAAAAAAAAAAAAGAAGCACTGTGGCTCTTTACAAACATTGCTCTGTTTGTATGAGTATCTGACCAGCTTGGCATAGCAACACTGGCTCCACCAATTGTGAGAGTTTTGGGCAGGGCTCTCTGTTTACCTGACCAATAGTACAAGTGTTCAGGGAAACCAACTTGAAAATAGTCAGTAATATATTATTCTGTTTGACACAACACCTTTAAACATGGTCACAGTATTTTTTGTTGAGATTTATTTATGTTAGGATTGATTTATTTAAGACCTGTGCCTATGGTTTCAAGTGCACTATTTGTATTCCACTACATATGATATATAGCAGGAAAAAAAGAACATTTAACAATCCTGCTGAGTAGCTCCATGTGAAAAATGACTATAATGATTAATCTGCCTGTTATAATAGATGGCAAGACGAGAAGAACAGCCGACATCCTGAGCTGTCTCTAAAACCTATCGTGGGACGATCTTCTGCAGTAATCCAACATACCACCCTGCCTAAAAATGTCCCCAAGCAGACAGGAAGGAAGTCATTTTTGAGTGGCAAAACACACAGGAAATCCACTAGATAAAAGACAGCCACAAAACAGAAAGTGAGACGCAAAGTTCGGGTATCATGTTTGTCTTTACCTTTTAAGGGAATGGAATGGGACTCTTCTATGTATGTTTTAGATGAAGGTCTGTTTTAAAATGGCTATGTTTAAATATACATATATAGGACAAAGTATCCTATGATGGCTTATGTATGCCATGTTAAAGTGAAATGACATGTACGGTTAGCTTGAATGGCAAGAGACAATGTTGGGGTTTAACTGATGTTCAATTCCTCTCATGTCGCTATGACTGTTTTTACTGAACAAAGTCTTTAGAAAACTGTCCATAAATGCTACTTTCAGAAAATTGCTTAGTTAGCTTGTCTCTGCCTAATGCTAGTCTATACTGAAATTACATTTACTTTGAAATCTCTCCTATAATGGTTAATGATTAAGAGAAGAGTTTGAGTAAGAGAAGGTCTTGATCTACTAAACTGCAGAGTGTACTTGTTTGAGAATACATCTAGATCTCTCCATCTATCATCTCACTTATCCTCATGCATTAACTGTCCCCCTGAGGCTATTCACCAGGCACACAAAGATGACTAAGGCTACCAAAATCACCATGACAACCACAATTTTCCGGAAATGGGAAATGATAACCCCGTTTAGCAACATAAAGTAAGAAACCCTTGAAAGGGAAGCACCTTGATGTCTTTAGATGTCAGAATAATGACTTTCAAGTTCAAGTTCAAGTTCAGCTTGAAGAATAATGACTTAAAAGATTGGACTGAATTACTGCTGTCAATGTTATGAGTACAGGCCTAGGCACTTACTGTTTCTCCGCTTTGTCACGATCTTCAAGGAAGAAGAGGGCGGTGGCCAGGAAGAACATCCCCCCCAGAACGATGACAAAGGGGCAGAGCATGAGGGCATAGCCCAAGCTCAGGAACTGCCATAAAATTGATGTGGCATAGCTCTCCTGCAGCGAGTCTGATATCTGCAGGAACACATAGAAACACAAACAAAAGAGCACTCAATAACAAACTCTGCTGCAAGTCATCAGCCACATTAATGTAATAATTAACTTCCTAATATTGTCTTCGAGAGCTGTGCTGTCAATCAGTTACAGGGTGAACGGTTAATTATGTTAAGCTATTGGTATCTATTGAATAGTGAGTCAATATATCTATGAAAAGACAATAAACATTAAACTATCAAGGAGACATTTAGGTTAGTTTCAGTTTTACAAACTGATTTAATTTTATGCTGTGTGCTCCCTTAGGATTCACTCAGTCAGTAGTCAGCAACTGGTTCTTAATGTTAATAACCACATGATGTATTTCCTATGTGATATTAGCAGGGGATATCGTCATTCTAGAGAGCATTTGATTGTATAAAAATTATACAAAATTTGTAGTGCTGGATGAGCCAGTTAAATTTTTGTTCCATTTTCCTGGAAAATCATTTTTAAATGCCTACATCTGCTAAAAATAAATTGTCAACATCTAGGAGCACACTAAAGGCCACAAAACTCAAGTCATGATTTCATACGCTCTTTAGAACCAAGCCCACTATTTATAACAGACCTGTGAACAGAAAACAAGAGGATGTTTCTAGGGCTAATATGCAAAATGTCTGTTCAGGCTATTCTAAAGAAGCATATTATTAGAAAATTCAGTAGAATGTGACATAAAGATACTAACAGCAGCATTAAAAACATGTTTAGCAGGACTAATGATCTCCTCAGGATCCATCTAACTCACTTTACCATAGTTAATCCTTTATCAGCACTAGCGTGCCATGTAAGTCTTGAGGGTGAGGTAGAAATGCTGACTCTAAAAGCTGTGAGAGTAGGTGCTGACACTGAGGTCTCTGTGTCTTTGTATCTACTTAACCATATTTTGGGAACAAAATTTGTACCCAGAAGTAAGCTAAATCTGACAAAACATCCTTTTGGGGATGTCCTCATTTGTAAAACTGGTATAAAATAAAGTAAATGGAACTTTTTTTTTTTTTTTTTTTTTTTTTTTTTTGTAATAATGCAGAAAGTTTAATGTTAGGGTTAGGTTATAGCATCTATAGCTGTTCATATATATATATATACACTACAGAATGTCCCTATTTAAGCAAATGTGTGTTTGTGTGTGTGAGCAGACCACACTCCTGTATGTGTGTGTATATGTCAGCCTTCATGATGCCAAACATGAACTATTTCTACTGATAAAAATAGGGCTGAGGTTGAAAATTTCTGGTGCGTCTAATAAGTTTTTTTTTGTTTGTTTTTTTACAAAAAAAGACTGTAGATTTCAGCTGATAGTCTATTTTTATAGAAAATTACACCACCCACTATGCCTGAGGATATTGATTCACACAGGTACTCTGAATGTTTTTACATCAGTTAGAGTTAAATGGAGCATTACCAGGTATTTAGGAAATGCTATTCATTCACAGGTCTAGTTGAATACGTTGTCTGCCTGCCACATTCTGTTAAATTTCTTTCCAGCTGTCTTTAGTAAGCTATTGGATGTCAGTGCAGTCATAACAGCTATCTTAGTATAATATCTGGAAAAACTATATTGTCACTGCCCTGTGTCAAAGTTCCTGTGGTTTATTCTCTAAAATGTGTTCTTCTTTTATTATTCAGAGCTTGCAGATTTTTTTTTTTTGCAACAGAAGTATGTCACAGCCACCATCACACTAGCCTGCCATACCTCTAGAGTGAAATTATCAAGTAACTGTTGATGCATGACTTGATGCATGACACTTCCTCTGAAGACGTACCCATGCTACTATCTTAGAGGTAAATAGAAGATCATTGTATTCCCAGAAAGCAACCGCGTCATGTGAACTAACCACGAATGAAACATAACAAAACATGTGGCAGAATTATAGCCACACTGTCCAGCTGTCTGTCAGCAGGTAGGACGTTTTGAGCAGATGGAATGTGGTGGGTTTCTAACACAGCGTCTTGAGTGAACTTGACCTCTGGTCTTTGGGAAAAGGCCATTCCTGACATTCTTGTCAATTAAAATCTTGTTTTTCTAATCCTACATGTATTTGCTTGTTTCATATTGAGCTAGATTTCATTTTAGCATTCTTGGACCTCAAATAGTATAATAAAACGCTAGCAATAGCAAGATTATGGGATTGATTCCCACAGAATTTACTCATCTAACAGAAACTTTTATCCAATACAAAGTAGAATACAAAGCGAACTTGATCAAATGCATAAACTTCAAAACGTTTGGGGTCAGTAAAGTTTTTTTTTTAAAGCAATTAATACTTTTACTCCGCATTAAGACATTAAATTAATCGAAAGTGGCAATAAAGACATTTATAATGTTATAAAAGATTTATATTTAAAATAACTTATGTTCTTCTTTCTTTTCATCAAAGATTCCTAAAAAAAATCACTGTTTCCATGAAAATAAATATTATGCAGCATAACTGTTTTCAACAATGATGATAATGAATGTTTATTTAAGTATCAAATTAGCATACAAACTCCTTACCAACACATTTTTTTTTAACAGTATTGTAAATTGCTTAGAATAAAAGTGTCTGCCAAACGTGTTAATGTACTTCTAAATTTAATCTGTCTATTAGCTGGGAAAGTGTTTACTACTTATCCCTTCCATTAGATGTAGTATCTTAGAGTGTAACTCATGATATAAGCATCTAAAATAACCCATCAGAATAACAGCGCAGGTCAGATTCAACATCAAGTCTTTAAATCATTAAATGTGCTAGACAGGTGTTTCAAATACCAAATACCAATTGATGGAGAGATTAAAAAAAATATTGTATAAAAAATATAGAGGTAGATTATACACTTCTTAGCTTCTGCTCTGTGTTTATGGCAGTGTATTGAAGTGTATGGGTGAGACAGATAAAGAGCAAACACACTGCAAATGCACTTTTGTTGCAAGAGGTCGAAGGTGGTAATGGAATAAGGGAACAATGGGTCTGAACCCTGAGTCCTACATGACAGAGGGCTCTGAACCTGTCAAAAGCACAGACAGGAGTTACTGTTTAGCTTGGATCAACTCCAGTGACTCCTGTTCAGAATGCCAGGAATGTCTACAGGAGTCGGAAGTCTAGGAACCAGTGTGCTTTTTCCGGAGTTAAGAAGAATGATGAATTTATGCTGCACTGTGATCGGTTTGGCTTTGTTTACTTAACATGAACAAGAGAGGAAATCGGAAAAGGGAAACAGAGCCAGGGTCAACGTACAAAACCATAGAGCACAATGTCACACGGCACAAGACGACGCAGTTTATTGTTACACAAAAGTGTTTTAGAGAATGAAGGGAACACTTGTGGATGAACGTAGCCTTGAATGAGCTGGTGACTGGTATATATACAAACACAAACATGTCTCCTGTGGAAAGGTATTACTGGAAAGACACAGATCAGGACGAGCGGGAAAACCTCTTTTAATTTTTATTTAGGTGGTTCAGACCTTAAAGTGGAAATGAAGCAGTAAAGAAATGCTTACATTACTTCACTGGCCACCGGAGCAAACCAACCCCGTGACATCACCCACTGTGGTATTGGCGGTGTAAATGCTCCATAAGCTATAACAAACATCCTTTTTCTTTAAAATGGTTACATTAATTGTGTTTGTTATGTATTTTTTTTTATTAAAGTGGAAATCGGTTTACTAAACAATGTAAACTTGACTGACAGCTTCACTTCCACTTTAATTAGACTGACCAACTCCAACACCACCATATAATGTCTGAACATGCCAAGTACTTAATACTGAGCAGTACATACTAGTAGCAGGCAGCACTGTGGTTCCCTGCCCTGTGTGTGAGACATTCTTACCAAGCCAATGAGGTATGGACTCCCAGCATCCCCTAGTAAATGTGAGGTGAAGCCTTGGAAGGCAACAGCAGTGGCTCTTCTGGTCGGTATGACAACAAACTGGAGAGAGAAAAGAGATGATAGTAAAACAATTGTGAGAATTTCACATTAAATCATGTGAAAAAGTGAAGTGAAAGTCATGACATTTGCCAAGTATGGTAACTCATACTCGGAATTGTTCATTCACTCCCCCCACCTACAACTCCTGCCAGCACTGAGACTCAAACCTGTGACCTTCGGGTAACAAGTCCAACTCTCAACATCATAACAGGAAAATAAAAGTACCACGAGTGCTCACTTAAGCAGATGCTGTCAGAGCGCTTTACACTGACCGAAGCTGACTGGAGTTTAAGTATGCAGTAAGACCTCGACTGACTCAACTTCATGACAGCTTTTCTTGCTAAATCTTTCACCCTCTGTTTACTGCTTCTCTCTTCTCTCTCTGAGTTTCTCTAACTCACTCGCTTCCTTCAGACGAAAACATTCGAACTGAAAATGTTATTTCGTTTTATTTTCCATGAGTGGCGTTTCCATTAAGCGCAAAGGCAGCAATTTTGTCTTGGGCCCCACCCAAGTTATACCAAACCTCGTAGTCATGCATCCCACCATTTAAAATAAGAAACTAGCCTGAGAAGATGACCACTTTTGTTATGGTTAAAAGCTTTAAAGTTTCCACTCGACACAGCAGGCTTTCAATACGCACCATTAAAATGTCCGCTGTAATGGCCCAGTTCAAAAAGAGCAGCGTCTCTCCGATGAAAATGCAGATCTGTGAAGAAAGAGAGTGAGGGGAGAAAAATAGAAGAAGAAAGGTCAATAATATCTCATTTTATTTCTTTAAAATGAAAAGTTACTCTACTTGCACATAAATACTTTCAGATAGCAGGGTTTGCAGTTGGTCAAAGACTCAATTAACTCAGCTCATCTACTAAAAAAATAAAAGAAATGTTGTGGAATATGAAAACGCATCATTTTACTGTGGTTGTGTTATATGTAATTTTTGTTTTGAGGGCAACAGAACCGTGTCTTGTGCCAAACCGTAAAAAAGAGACAAGCGGTTTGCATTATACTAGTTAGGAACCTAAAATGTCTGGCAGCTGAAAATGTGTTACGTTTAACAATTTATTTTAACTGACTTGTGTGATCCCAGCTTCAGCATTCCCACACAAATTAACTGATATCCCTCAGTGTCTGGTCTGGATTTTCAAGGTGCTTATGGCAGATTGAGACACAAGGATTGAATATCTCTACTAATCTTAGTGACTTGATAGAATGTAGATACTCCTTCCACAAAATGCGACTGACGGCAGCTGCTGGGGTCAAACCAGACGGGACTGTGTGAAGAACTGTAGGTTGCAGGGGAATTTGATCGTTCAAGTGGCCGTTCTGACTTTGACAGGGTCTTAAGTTGGGCTCAGAGTGATATGTGGAGCAGGGCTGACAGAGGGATGACCTCAGGGTGTAAAACAGAGGTGATGGTTTTAGTTTATAGGTCTAGAACATTCCATTTATATGCCGGTGTGAAAGAATATCTGGATAGAAGGCGAGGAAATGAAAGCGTGAAAGTGTGCGTGTGTGTTCGGACATGTATGAAACTCTGTCCCAAAGTGACTTGAGGCTCAGACAGTGTGACGGATGGACAGACAGGCTAAATCTATAAAGCCCTGCAGGACTCTGGTTAAGGGCTGAAGTGTGATCAGACGAGACAGCAACTGTCCCTGCTGGAGCAGACCCTGACAGAGCTCCAGCACGCTGTCACATTCTCAGACTGCACATCTGTCACTATCAAATTTTTTCACTCCAAATATTTTCCCTCCTTAAAGTTTTGGATTCCTTGTTTTTTTGTATGCTCCATTTGGATGTAATTACAGAAGCCTCTTGACAAGTGATTGAAAGGGCGCTCATGTCTTTAGTTGGGAGCTGGGTATATTTTTTACCCAGAACTGACACTGTAATGTTACCTGTTTTGACAAGATGGCATGAAGGCCAGTGGTCCAAATTATGTGTCATTCAATACGATAAATACCTGTAAAACTTGCCCTGTTGCTCTCAGTATGACTGACAGGCATACACCTTTCCACATTTTCCAATTTACTATAAAGTGATAAAGCTATAAAGTTTAGTGAGATAACTGATTTATATTTAAATTACTTTATACAGTACCATTCAAAAGTTTTGGGTCTGCACTTTTTTAATGGTTTTGGAAAAGTCTCTTATGCTCACCAAGGCTGGATTTAATTGATCAGAAAATACAGTAAAATCCATAATATTGTGAGATATTATTACAATTTTAAGTAAATATTTACTATCTTAATATATTTCAAAATGTAATTTATTTCTTTGATTGCAACACTGGATGTTCAGCAGCCATTTCTCCAGTCTTCAGTGCTTCAGTGCATTCCTCCAGTTGTGCTGATTAATATTTTTGTGGAAACAGTGATACTTTTTATCAGGATTCTTTAAAGAAAACTAAAAAACATTATAAATGTATTAACATTTTATGTAACATTATAAATGTATTAACAGTCACTTGATCAATTGAATACATCTTATTGAATATTAATTTCTTTACAAAACAAATTACTGACCCCAAATTTTTGAACAGTAGTATGCATTTTTTATGGAATATATATATTTTTTAAATATACATTTTTAATTACTTTTATTATACTATAAACTGTTAAGATAAGGTCAAGCTTAGAATTTCTCAAGTATAACACCAGCCAGATGGCATTATCACAGTGTACTAGGTTCTTTTGTTCATAGAGAAGACAAACAGTCCCTAAAAATACTTTCTCATCAGACTTCTCATCCTAAACACTTAAGAGATTCCCAGTCCAGCTTGACCCTTTAGGAAGCGTTTTGCATTTAGTACTGACCTACCTGTTTTTTGTTAAAAGAACAAGCGTGCCCTGGTAGAATTTTTTGTTTTCTTATGCAGCATAACTTTTCTCTATCAGTGACTCAGAAATGCCACAGCCCATTGTTTCTCAGCAGTAACTGTGAAAACTGCTCCCTTTTCCTGCTTTACATGCCAATTATACAAGTACGCAGCGCCTGTCGCTCTCATTCTTTTAGTGTTGGGTTTGGACATAACAACCCTGCCAAGCAACTATGCCTGTTAAACCTACTGAATGCAACAGACTTTATATCGTTTTAAGGCCTTATATACAACTCTGAATAGAAGTATACCTTGTTTGACTTTGACTGAGAGGACTTATTATAATACACAGATAGTCAGAAGGGAGTTGCACTAGAGATATTCAGGCCACAGTGTAAAGCAACCTTTCAGGAGAGAATCAGTGTTTGCAGAACAATTCCATGCCAACTAATATAACGAGAGCTTTTCACATGAAGAATATTGTAACAGATTATAGATGTGTAACCCATGGAAGGCAATTAGAAGAGATATGTAGTACACTGCATAAAATTCTGTTTGTGTGTGTGTGTGTGTGTGTGTGTGTGTGTGTGTATATATATATATATATATATATATATATATATATATATATATATATATATATATATATATATATATATATATATATATATATACATATATATATATATATAAACACACAAGTAAGTTGAAGTTGAACAGTCAAAATAGAGCTACTTACATACGCTCCCACTATGCTCTTCTTGGCCACAACAAAGATGAGGCAGATGAAGATAGCAGAGCCCAGCATGCTGACTGCACACACTAGTGGGTCGGCACGCTCCGTCTTCTGTCGGCAGAGCCGCGTGGTCACAGCGCCGATCACCACTCCCAACAGTCCCGTCACACAGGTGATGGCTCCGAATATCAAACTGGAGATGAGAGAGAAATATTGTCATTGTCAAAAGTGTAATGTCTGTATTTGTACAATACATTTTAAGTAGCATGTGTATGTTGGGACCTGTCTTTGCTGCTGCATGGTTGAGAGGTGCAGCTCTCTGCTGTCTTCTGCACCACCTGAGCTCTGACCAGGTACTGCGGGATCCAGATCCCAAACGCCCCCGTGGCAAACGACACAGCGGCCGATGCCAGAGACGAAAATACATAACTACGGCTGGGGAGCAGAAAGAAAATGAATGAATATGCATAATTCTTAAGTTTGTCTGCATTCACATTTTTCTGCATCTGCATGCGTTTTTCTGTTATTCTTGCTCCTTAATTTTTGTCAGCTTGGCCACAACAAAGATGTGAATCATGTTTTTAAACAATCAATTCAAATTATAGAATATATTTATAATTTAAACAGTTTTAGTTGAATTGTACTTTGTCACACCACAGGATACTGTAAAAACTGCTTGAAATTTTACAACTCCAACTGCTCCAATACACTGTTACCAAGTGAAGGGCAAAACCATAAAAACGATAGACTTTGAGGGGTCCAATATTCTGACTCGATGGCTGATTGTTAAGTGATTACATCTTATACGCCCCAATCCTAAATATTTGGTTCATTACATTCTTGAGTGATGAATAGGAACAAAGAATAAACAAGTGGCATACTTTTTGGCAAGAGCTTTCATGTCACAGAGCCAGGAAGTGCGTGTCTGCATACGTCCAGCGATATGGTCTGCACTCCCTCTCTTTGGCTCAGTAACAAAAATGAGAACGAGTGTCCCAGCAATCAACCCCAACATCGGAGAAACCGAGACAGAAGAGGGGAAAAAACAGGGATTAACAAAAAATGCTAATACATTTCTTATGTATTTATGTCTTGTTTTGCTTTGCCCTGAAACAAGATAAATGTACTTGAAGCAAAACTACTTGAGATTTTATGATGCTTTCTGTGAATATATCTTGAATTAAGTTTAATTTGTAAAGAATAAATAAAAATCAAGTATTATTATATTATATAAATCACACCTTTCAACATTTGTAGATTTTTTTTTGTTTGTTTTTTTTACTGGGGAAAATGCAAAATAGTGCTTAAGAATGTTTTCAGTGCAGTACTCGCTACTGTAACTAGACTAAACATTTTTGCTTATATTACTGTGAGTCTGTGCCGTCTGTTAAACAAAATCTTGTGCGCTGAACAATAAGAATTTGTCTCACATCCTGTTTGGTCTAGCAAGATATTCGTTGAGCTCATAATGGTGGTGTTATTTTGTGATTAGCCTATGGTTTAGTATGTTACAGATTTGTTTTATTTATATTCACATCAGGGTGTGTAGTGCAGGCAGTGCACTAGACTGCAGTGTGAAGTGGACTACATTAGGTGATGTTTCTTTACTCTATCCTCTCGTTTTCTTTCTCAGTTTTCTCCCTTGCGTGGGAGCAGCTGTGGTCCACCAGGCCATGAGCTATTATCTCTTTTATCATCCTTCCTGATGGCTACAGCACAGCAGTGTGTGTATGTGTGTGTGCACATGTGTTTGCTGGTTCGATCGCCCACATGGAAGCAGTGCAAGTGCCTCTGTCAGTTGTGAAAGCCGGAGCAATTCTGTCTGTCAGGCGCAATCCTCCTGGAGATCATTTATAGCACATTAATGCAAAGCTCTGCTCAAAATCGTGTCTCTTGTGGGTGTGTTTGTAAAGATCTAGTCATCTGCACTGTACAAAAATTCCTAATCAGTATTTTTGTCTTAATTTCTAGTTCATTATTTTCTATTAAAATAAGATTAAGCGTATAAGCACATTTAAGATATCTTATATTTTAATTATATCTTAATATACTGTTTAAAAAGTCGGTAAGATTTTTTTTTTCTCTATTTCAAATAAATGCTTTTGTTTTGAACTTTCTATTCATTAAATAATTCTGGAAAAAATTATCAGTTTCCACAATAATTTGAAGCAGCACAACTATTTTCAACACCGATAAATAGGCTAAAATAAGAAACAAATATTATTAATTATTATTTTTATTATAAATTCTGATTATTATTGTTATAATATTTTATATTAATTATTATTATATATATTTTTAGTTTTTTTTATTTTATTTATTTATTTATTTTTATTTTTTTTGCAGTATTCAGCAGTATAAATCTAATACAGCGAAAAACAAGAGAGTGAAACAGATCACTGCGTCCCATTGACGTGCTGCTGTTTTCTGAACTACGCTGTGATTCTGTGGACTGTATTTGTCTCTGTGTGCAGTGCAGTGCTTTTGATACAGAGCTGCAGTGTCTCACCAAAGCCTGGATTTGGTCTTGTTATCCCTCCATAACTAGAAAACCCAGCAACCGTAAAAGAGGTCTTTGCAGTGGACCTATTTTCTGACAGTTACCCTGGGACATCCCTCATAGTCCCTCTGGTCTAGTTTCATATCCAAGCATGTGTTGATCAGTCTTCTTGAACTCTGACTCTGTCTCGCACCCTACCTTAGTATTATGAGATGCTGCCCTTTCCTGCTAATCTCAAGCTACTGTAGCTTCTTTCGTGCTTGTTAAGGTTAGAGCTGGGATGCCAAAGAGCGAGTGCAATCAAAGAACGAGAGATCAAGGTGCTATTTCTCCTGCCATTTCCATTCTCCGACCTGCAGAAGATTGATATGGCTCTTAATAATTATGATCTAATCCTCCACTCCAAAAAAAAAAAACACACTCCTGAGAACGCAAGGCGACTGAGCTCTTTAGGGCCCTGCAAAACAAGCGGAAAGTGGCATAAAATGTTTTTCCCCTCTCAGAACAGGATATGGCTGATATGGAGTACCTTTTCATCTGTCTGTTGTTTTAATATTCATTTAAAGTGCCAGTGATGATTAACAGTCCACCAAACCACAAGCTTTGTCTTCTCAAGGAATGTTTTACTGCATCCAAGAACTCAAACAATGGCGCTCCGCTACTGTTTGCAAAAGTGTTCCGACAAACTACTCCAAATAAAGCTATTCATGTTCCTGAGGGTCATATAACTGTCATGTAGAGAGGTGTTTTTGTAAGCTTGAGAGGGTTTAACACTTCTTTTAAAAGTCTGCTTTTAGGCCTAAGAGCTCGACAGCCGAACCTCGTTGGAGTTTTAAGAGGCAGCCACACATCGAGCGTAATTCAAGTTCACGATAAGACCCTCGGTGGATTCTTTATGACCGCGCCAAAGGAACTTGTAATGAAGCCCAACTTGAGCGTTCACCTGTTAATGTTTAAACTAAACAAGTGAAGTGGCTGGCTTTAAAACAGCACTGAGCTAATGAAGGACAAAAGAATCTAAAGCACCTCAGAGCCCTCTCACTTTCTCTGAAAAGTTGTTTTTGCTCTCTCTCTCTTTTACTGCCCAAAAAGTTACAGGCCACAGCTCTTCCTCTCACTCAATCATTTCATATATTAGTAATTTTAGCTGCATTAAAAGGTGCTCGGCTTGGCTCTTTTGGCTAGCGCTGTGATACATCAAGGCTACTGAGGAATATCCCACAACAAAAGGGTCTGTGTAAGTGAGCCCCTTCTTCTCCTGGGCCTCTGCAGCACAAAGACCGCAGTGAGAACTGGGAAGACCTTGTTCTTGCATTACTCACGGATAGCGTGTATGCGAGGGACCTGAGAGAGCTGGAGGTAATGCTAAATTAATGCACTTAAGCTAGCTGGCTTGTCAGTGCCAATTGCACAGGCTTCAAAGGGGGAAGGAATGTTATGTTGGTTTTCTTCAAGAGTCGGGTCAAAGGTATTTTGGGATTCACCTGTCTGCCATGGGTTTTAGGGATATTTTTGACCTGGATGAGGGGAAATGGTGTGTATTTGTGAAGGCTCTGCATGCTTCCTCTAAAATATTGATACAACATACTGAGACATTTCAACAGCTCTTACCCTCAGTGCCCAGTACCAATGCCCTCCAGCGTCTTTAGCGATGGATCCCAGGATGTAGCCCAGACCGCTGCGGAGAGAGCACAAAACATGTCATTAT
Source organism: Cyprinus carpio (assembly GCF_018340385.1). Classification (NCBI taxonomy): domain Eukaryota; kingdom Metazoa; phylum Chordata; class Actinopteri; order Cypriniformes; family Cyprinidae; genus Cyprinus; species Cyprinus carpio. Next base: position 17,681,168 of record NC_056576.1, read on the forward strand.
ATGCAAGCAAATATATCATATTCTAGGAATAAACATCCACTCTCCAGTCGGTTTGATGAGCATAGCTGGTATAAGCCAGGGTTATTTAAGTTTTGAGTTTAAATAATGTTTTTATTTCTTTTTTATATTTTTTTTAATTGTATTTTCAGTTTATTTTAGTTTTGAATTTTAATGTAGTTGACAAGTGCCGTAAACCCCTCAAAACCAGCACACAAGACCAGTTGACCAACTTTGGGTTTTTTTAAAGCTGTTTTGCTATGTGCCTGCCTCCTTCACTTGGTCTTTCTTCTTTTCCCGGCTGTCTTCCCCATCCAAAGCTGTGTCATGTACCCTAAAACTTTCATGCTGGCTGAACTCAGCATGCATACTAATGCCGCTGATAATGGCTTTACACTGAACATCACCTCTGGCTATGTAAGAGAGTCAACCACTTAGCATTACTTAGAGGCTTACAATGACAGATCTGCTCCGAGGGAAAGAGAAAGAGAGATGACTGGGGAGAGACGCCAGCTTCCCACACTGTATCGCTTGGGTTTTTGGATGTATTTGTGGGACTGTGGTGAAATACTAACATCAAACGATCGGATGACCTAATTCTGAGAATCCCTGTCTGAAGTTGTAGGATATGGCTACAGAGTGCATGCATGTGTCTCATGTGTCTTTAAGTCCTTCTGAGGTGAGACTGCCTGACAGAGAGTGATATAAGGAAAAGAGGAAGACGGCCACTCAAGGTGGGATCATTTCAACTCTGTCGGTATCTGAGGAATCTGTGAGTCATATCTCTTCAGACGTAGACCAAACTCTTTCAGCTCTACATCCTGTTTACAGTCCGATAAAGTTCATAATTGTCCTGTTATGATCTCTGTGTGGATGAAGCACGTGTGAAATATTCTCTCTGTATACTATATGTATGCACATTATCTGGTTTGAGACTGTCACTATGTTATTTGAGCCGCCTGTCATCGGGCATTGTATGAATTGTTTTCTCCTCTTGGTCATAGTCTGTGTAAAAAAATGTTGATTGGGTGTTTCGCTTTTTTTCTTTCCATCAGGTCTCCATTTCAGTTCCACAGTATTCCACCATATTCTCTGCATAAGATTCATTGTTATTCTCACTCTCTCTGTCTGTCTCCATCCTATGTTTGTACACCTGTTACCAACCCTCTCACACTGCTGTGTAAAAAGCAAAAGGAAATGAAAAGAAATGTTTTTGCTATTTTATGGTTTTATAACAATGTTGTCACTAGTGCACTAGTGAAGGTATGTGGAAGCCAAAGAAACAAGAGGTACAAATTTATCTTTTGTAGTATATTATCATGAATAAACCCAGATTAGAAATAATTTCAGAACATTCCTTTGCTTTAAAGTCTTTGTTTTAATGGCAGCAGTAATCAAGCTGTGTGAACTCAGTGTGGCCATAGTGTGACAAAGACACACACAGTATTGATTGATAACATACACAACTGTTCAAAAGCTTGGGGTCAGATATTAGAATGATTTCTGAAGGATCATGTGACACTGAAGGCTAGTGTAATGGCTGCTGAAAATTCAGCTTTGTGTCACAGGAATAAATTACATTTTAAAACAATAGAAACAGAAAACAGTTCATTTAAATTGTAATAACATTTCACAATAATACTGTTTTTTTGTTGGATTTTTTTTTAATGTTTTTTGTAATTTGATCAAATAAATCCAGCCTTAATGAACATAAGAAACTTCTTCCAAAGACTTTAAAATATTCTTACCAACCCCCTAAAATTTTGAACAGTATTTTTTACATTTATGATGGAATACTGTATACTAACAGAGTGTTTTGGAACAGCAGTCTCTAGTATTTGGGTGTTGTTCATTTTTTTATTGCACATCAGGCTCGGGCATAACTGCAGTGTTTGAATCCTTCTGTTTAAATTTGGAGTGTCCCTCCCAGCATTTATCCTCATACCCATTTCCTGTGTTCCCAGACGCTCACGCCAGGCTGTCGCTCAGTAGGTAAACCACAATGTGATGGACCGACCTGACCCATCAAACAATAGGACCTTATCAGCGAATACATGAGCCTTTCAATGTCAAGAACACCTTACTTCAACTTTAACTTTATTAACGCTCTAAACTTAATTGTATATTCATTGAATATGGCCACTTCTAACCTTTTTGATGGTTTCGATCGGATGAGAGGTTTTGGTTATTAATTTCAAGCATTTGCAATGTGATGCTACCATTTTAATATGTCTGTAAGTTTCTGTACACAAGTTGTCAGTATTACTCTGTGCAACTAAAGTAGCAACTAAAATGTTTTTTCCATGCCCATAAGAGGACTCCAATTTCCTGCTAAACATTTTTCTCGTGGCTGAAGTCACTTCCTGGAAACAGTAACAACCTGACTGCAGATAAACATGGCTCTAGACAGGAAGCGAGGCGGCACACTGTAGCGTTCTAGTCTTTCACCTCTTATTGTTCGTACTGTTGATACCTTTGTTATGGCAGAACCCAGTTAGCCTGCAAATACCTCAACTATCCTGGGCCAGCAATTTTTCCATCCCGTCCTTTCCTCTAACTGCATTCAATCTCTCATCGATACTATTACTAGCTATCAGAACAGGTCTTTTGGCAACAGCTGCTGTGTTCATATATTTCACTTCATCAGTTCAGTGGGGGAACAGGCATGCATTCTTTTTTTTTCACCAACAATTTTTTATGAAACTCTAGTTTGTGCACTAACATTTAGTGTTGTTCTTTGTCTTCCCCATCAGATTAACAATTAAACTGCAAGATGGTGTATGTGAATGTAATGCAGTTAAAAATGCTGCACACGTACAATCATGAATTTTTAATCACCTTTCCTCTGTTTATTTTTCCCCTTTTCTCTTCAGTCTTTTTCCAGCTCAGTGAACAAAAGAAAATGCCACGGCCTCTGTTAAGTGAGCGTAATATGTGAGCGTAAAGTCTTTCACAGCAGCAGCAGTCTATTTGGCCCGTCTGAGGCGGTGACCACACAAAACGTTGAGCTCAGTTCTCCACAACTGACCTTTACTGAGTTGAGATGGTATCTGAGAATATCTGGCTGTCAGAAGCTGTTCCCTTCAGCTGCAGTTCACCTAACCTGACATGAAATGTCTTCATTTACATTACAGTTCTCATCATGGCTGGTTAAATAGCAATAAAATGTCCAGGTTGGATATCAGACTGTATTATATGACTTACAATGCTAAAGTGGTATTGTAAAATCATTTCTAATGAACATCTGCACACCTACAATTAAATTTCTTAAGCAAAATTAAATTGGCTGGACTCTGTCCTTTCCCTCCCCTGAAACCCTATCCCTGTGTATTTATTTTGTTGCTCTGGTGGTATTACGGAATCTGCTTTATATTTCTGTCTGACCATTAGAGGCAAGCATGGAGAACGGTTTCTCTCACCGCTCATCCTAACATCATTGTTGTTTTTTTCACTGCAGCTAAATGTGGCATTTATTCTAATACGTTTTTTAGAGATCTCATTATTTGCTATTTATTTATTGTTAAAATTGGCTTGTAAAAATGACAAAATGGGTCCTTTTAGTCATTTTATACTTGGAAATTAATAGATTTGCATTGGTTGTCAACCAGATAGTAACTGTCTGGAAATAGACTGAAAAGAAAATACAGTGTTATTGCTTATTATTAATATCAGATACTCACCTTCCTAGTGGGATGGCCAAGTAGAAGACAGAGAGCATCATGGTCCTTTTATTATTTGTGAACAGGTCTCCGATGATGGTTGGAGAGATTGAAGAGTAGCTTGATTCTCCAATACCCACCAAGCATCTGGACAGCACTAACAACCAATAGTACTGCAAAAGAAAAGGTCATATGATTAGAAGAGTCAAAGGGATATCTTTCATATACTATTCAAGTGGCATCTGCCTCGTAAATACAGTTTTCCATTTAGCTGTTTGAGCTATTGAGAGTGTGTTAAAGTTTATGTGGCTTTTTTAGACGTTCAACATTTCTTATCAAACCTGAGCATGTATTAATGGCAAAGGAGCAGTGTCCTAGATTTCTGAAACAGTGGGAACATGTGGCTGTTGTCCTCTGACCTCTATCAGTGAGAAAGGAAGCCTGACTAAGAAACCACCCTTCCCTGAAATGGCCTAGACTCATTGTATATATAGTTGTTCGTGTGAAGACATTTAACCGTGACTGTGTAATGGACATCCATACTGCTGAGGAGAATTTGGGTCACCCTGGCAGTCGCCCAACTGAGGAGGCTGCTTATAGATTTCTCTGTTACTTGTGCTCACAGTCCATTTGTTTTTACGTTTTGACCTCTTTTTCTCACTATCCTTTATAATATCTCATTTGTAGAATGTCACTGGTGGTCTCAGTCTGGCAGCAGTGGGGAGTCCAGCCACACCCAACACTGATGGAGTGAAACAAAATGTAAGGAGAACATGGAAACCCTCTAGAGACACCAGGTCATCCCATTATGATATGATGCACATATACAGCAGACACACACACACACACATGCAGATCTGTCATAGCCGACTTTCATGTGTGATATCTCCTGAGGGGGGCTCACAAAGCCACCTGACCAGCCAGATGCTGTTGTGTCATGCTTTTGTGTACTAACAAGCTTCCTGTAAATGCTAATGAGATGTCTGTGTGTGCTTGTGCACATATAGCTATATAGTCCTTTCACCAAGGCCGTGTTTATTTGATTACAGTCATATTGTGAAATGTTCTTACAATTTTAATATAGTTTAAAATATAATTTATTCCTGAACTGAATTTTCAGCAGCTATTACTTTAGTCTTCAGTGTCACATGAACCTTCGGAAATCATTCTAATATGCTGATTTGATGCTCAAGAAACAGTTCTCATTGTGTTTTTCAGGATTCTTTGATGCATAGAAAGTTCAAAAGAACAGCATTTATTTGAAATAGATTTTTTGTAACAGCGTATTGCAATTGTTACTGGCTTCCACATTTAGAATTCTCCTTTGTAATTCACATTGGATAAACATGTCTGCTAAATTAATGGATTTACGTTTAATTCATCCCTTACTTTCAAAACAGAGGCTGCATTCTTAATGTCCTTCAGCCATTCAATGGTCACTTTTCATTACTGGGATTCCCTCACTCGCTTTTCTGCTTCTCATCCTTTATTCTTTTTCACCTGACAGTCTTTGGTGTGACAGCAGCTCCACGACTTACAGCCAAAAGAGAAACAACTTTACTTGTTGTTGAATGTTACATAATTCTCAGCAGGGGAATTTCTTTAGTGTACGTGACAGGAATCAGCAAAGAGAGACTGCAGCAAGCTGGGTTATCCTCTGGCATTGAGAGGATCTCTCTATCCCTCCCTTTCCCTCCCTCTTCCTCTCACTCTCTCTTTCAGCTCCTTTCCTGCTTTTCATGATTTTGCTCAAAAATGACAAAAGCTATGTGCTAGTTGTTTATTTACAGAAGTGCTGTGAGGGAATAAGAGAATAGAGGGATGGCAAAGAGGGAGAGTGGATGACTGGTTGTTTGTTTTTTTTACACATCCTTTCCTCCTTTCACCCCAACACACACATGAAAAATTTATGCTTGGGCTGTCATTTGCTGAACATACACACGTCTGTAGAATGGTGAGTTGAGCTGAGGTGAGACACACACACATACTTGCATCTGTGGTTTTCTTTCCATAGGCGTAATAGTTTTTATACTGTACAAACTGTATTTTCTATCGCCCTACACCAACCCTACGCCTTTACCTACCCCTTACAGAAAACTACTGGCAATTTTTGAATTTCATAAAACACTGTTTTGTAAGCCTTTTGTTTTACAAGGGTACATGAAGTTTCCTCATAAACCATGTTTACTTTGTAGTACCCATGACATTATACATTATATTTGTGTCCTCATAAACCATATATACCAGTACACACACACACATTTAAAATGTGTACATACAATACAATAATTTATACTTACAAAGTATTATACATTATAAATATTATAAATGTTTGAAAATTAAATAAGAGCCATTTATCTATCAATGATTGTTTGCAACTGCTTAGTGAATTTTTTTTTTTTTTTTTTTTTTGTCTTTACAGAACGGATATAGATGTAATTGTATGTATTTAGGTAGTAATTTCTTTGTAGGTATCAATTAGATTTTTTTTCACACTCACACTTCAATTTATATTTGAGCTTGTGGTTGAGTGGTTAAAACCCCAAGGTTGAAAAACAAAGTTGACACATCTGTCTCGTTGCCTTTGTTCCAGACCACAACCAATTCATGAGGCTGCAGTACTGTAGGACTCACTGTACACGTCTGGCTTCCCTCATCCCTCAAAACCATATACATAAACATGAGCTTTCAAATACATTCTGCATAAATATATGCATATCTAACTAAAAACCACCAGACACCCCCTGGTGTTTTGTTTCCTCGCCATCCGACAAAAGCGACACAATAATGTTAAATATGGTCATGGGAATCAGACATCCTAAAGTCTCCCTTTCATTTGCCACTTTTTACTCCTTGCTTCTGTTTTTAGGATAATGATTTTAATGTTTAACATTCAAAATTCAATCTTGTTGCAGCAATTGTAATTGACTGTCTCTTCCCAAAGCCCTGAAAAATCTCATTAAAAGAAGCCGAACATCAAGTTACGAGGGATTTTAGATGAGGAATAGATCTGCAAGAGGTTGTGAGGTCAGTTTAAGACATACAGAGATTTAGTAGATATTTTCTTCTCAAAGCAGAGTGTATCAGTGCTGGACAGCCTATTAGTTTCATCAGACTAATACTAGAGAACACTTTTACTTCATCCAGATTTCTTATCCATAAGACGATTTCTTGGTGTAACAGTATTTCTCATCATTTCAATGTGTTTTTATAAAATAACACTTTCCTTATAAACACTATGAATAATGTTATGCAGACCTTGTAGCAACGTTAAGGTAACACTGACATGATGGTTAGGATGTTGATGAGGAGTCTCTGTGTAAACATGAGATGATCTGCAGATTTCTCTTGGTGGAGAACGTTGTATAACAGCTCACCGCCGTGGGTCGGATGATTGACAGATAAAGGGATATCTGCAGTCTCCGCACTCATGTATGCATATGTGCATGTGTGTGAGGTCCTGGAGGATCATGTGACTTTGATGCAGAGTGGCTTGTCCTGTCAGTATCGACTCAGCATTGCAGATCGAGGGGATTAGCGCATTTATACCCACCCATGGTGCTTGGCTGCCATGTTCCGCACACAAATACACTATGTCACAAGATATCAGTAAAATCACTTATCGTAGGAACATTCCTCTGTTGTCATTTTGCATTCTTCCTCTCATTAACATGGCCTTTTAATTAGCTGCTGCTATCTATCTCTGTAGTAATAACCTCCGTGGAGTCTGGCCCCTCACGCACACATACAATTTGATTGAGACGGTCTGTGAGGGGTTCTAGACAACAAGCATCAGTGTAATTTTCATGGGGTTTTTTTTGTTTGTTTTTTTTGCCTGCCTTATTCAGTTTGTCTTTTATGTTGTCTTACTTTCTCTCAGCATAGGTTTATTGACTCATGAGTCCTCATGTTTATGCAAATTTTAAAGAAGCTGTTTAAATACTGCCTATTTGTCAAACAGCTTTTCTGTTCTTATGATATTATCTGTAACTATAATGACTAAAGTAAATATTGTAAGTTCCATTTATACTGTCCATGATATTAAAAAGAGAAATTTGGTTGAAAATGTAATTTATTGGCATTGATGTAACATAATGTCAAGAAAATTAATAATTCAAAATAATTATGAATTTATTTGTAAGATGTATTTGGAAAAGATTTATTAAAGATAAATGGCCAAAGTCTGCATGACCCCCCCCCCCCCCCCCCCCCCCCCCCGAAAAAAAAACAACAACAACAAAAAAAGATATGTACAGAGATATCAATGTTAACTGCAGCAGGCAACTAAGCCTTGGTTTTTGTGAATAAGGCAATTAAGTCTATTATTATGGGTCTAATTTGCTTAGAAAGGGGTGTGTTTGACTTCTGACTTCTTAATTTAAATATTCACAGTGTAGATTGGTTTAACTTGTTAGTTTTAAATACCAGTGCCAAATGCTTTTTTGATTTGTAATTTAAGTGGCTTTTGTGACTCTTAATGACATGAGTGAGTGAGGCCTGGATAAAACAGAGTAAGATATAGAGAGAAGATGACGAACAGCAGTAGAGCTGTAACAAGAGGTCTTCTGAGACAGGCCTAGTGTTATGCTAAGTGAGCATATCATTTAATCATTTCATCTTAGCAAAAGGGAAAAGAAAATAAGCAAAGGGTGAGAGAGAGAGCAAGAGCAAGATACATCTAAATAATAAAGTACACTGAGTTTTTTGGGTTTTTTTTATTCTATGTAAAACGGGCCCTGCTATGCTGAATGACTCTAGTGAAGTTTCTAAGTGCTCTCAAATGAGCCAGAAACTGAATGAGCTCAAGAGATGCTACTGCTTGGCTGGGTTGCTGATCTGCTTCTAATAATACACAACTAGCACTGCAAGAGCCAACCAAACCCTTTCTGAAAACTACATTTATATTAAAAAAATTCTCCTAAAGTGATAGTCATGATGACATGATTTCTTTAAGAGGTTCTGAGCAAGGTTTAGGCTGCAGCTTGTAAAGGGGAAAGACAGTATTGCACTTACATCTTTGGTAATAAAGGAGCTTAGCAGCGTCACAAAGGACCAGAAGAAGATTCCACAGCTCAGAATGATCTTTCTGTTGAAGCGGTCCCCCAGGTAACCAAAAATGGGTGCAGCTACCATGAAACTGCAGATGAAGACTGGAAAGAAAAATAGAAACAGACACATTTAACTTTCATTTTCACATTTATCTCATACTTGGTAGCATTTATGTGTAGTCAGGATCAAAATGACATGGTCAGTTCTTTAAAAAGAAAAATGTCCACTCTTGCAGATGGAAGTTAAAAGACTGATACATGCCAACTTGTGAATCTACATCCTTATTCTTTTAAATGAGGAGGAAGCTTTAAGATTCCCTTTCAGTTTCCCTAATTCACTTCCTACCCACAGTCCCCTTATGTATGACTGCCCACTAACCAATGGCCAGACAAAACCTACTCAACAAGACTATTCTTATCACAAGAGTGCTTTAACCAAGCAGTTTTCCCTGACAGTACATTTGCTTAATGGTGCCAGAATTCACATCATGGATTAGGATGCCACATGCATCTTTCAATCTCTTTCTCTCTCTGTGTATATCTATATATAGATAGATATTGTTTTTCATATTTAAATTTCATTTTATTGCATTTTTGACCATTTCTTTGTTTTATAGTTTAATTTGTGTCATATTTTGATAATTTCTATATATTTATTTTTTAAATATCTTTTATTCCATTTTTACTTACATTTTTTATTACATTTTTGGAATATTTCTGTTTTATAGTTTTGTTAAATTTTTCAACCGTTTCTATATTTCTTTATTGGTACGTTTTTTTTTATTCAGTTTTTTTTTTTTACCTTTTATATTTTTTTGTTTAATTTCAGTTGTTCCATTTTTCCCCACTGCGTCTATTTTTCTATGTTCAGAGATTCTACTCTGTGGTATTATACACAACGACAAATCTGAAAACAAAACAACAAGTCAAAAAACACAATGACAAATTGGACAAACCGGAATAGGTAGGTATAGTTTGAGACAGCGCCATTGGTTTGGGATTACTCACCACTGACTGGACGAGACATCTGTCAATCAAAGTATACAGAAAGAACCAGCCGAAAAACAGCAGAGTCGTGGTAGAAAGTTCGGAGATAGTCTTAAAGTATCTTGGTTTAAATGTATTGTATGAATTGCGCTTTCACTGGAACAAAACATACGGAATGTCTAGTTACACTTTGTGCAAATTACCTGCCTTATTGGCATTTTGGCATTGGTATTTTATCAGCCCCAGTGGTGCAGATGGTTAAGTGTCTGCTCTAAGCATTTTGACGCGATCAACCCGGGTTCAATCCCACACTTTGGCCGAACTTTTTTTTCTTCTCCCTTTTCAAATCTCGTATCACATTGTAAAGGCATTTATTTTCAATAAAAATTAAGGAAATTATCAAAAAGGTGAGAATAAAGTATAGGGTAGGTTTAGGGTATGTGTAGGTGTAGGGAGGGCTTTATTGTACCAATAAGGTGGCATCCATTTAAAAATTTAAATTAAAATTATAATTATATAATACATTATTATTGCATACTGTTTTATAATGTACTGCAATACTGAAGTGCAGATAACTGCCACTATTTGCAACAAGTAGTATACACAGCAGAAAATCCTGCTATTTTGACACAGTGTAAAAAGGTATTTGCACTTAGTGTAAATAACATATTGCTAAAAATATTGCTATTTTCACTTAGTGTAAATAAAATCCATTGCTAACACGAAATTTGAAAAGGGAGAAAAAAAGTTCGGCAAAAGGTGGGATCAAACCCAGGTCGATCGCGTCTAAAAGCTAACAGCAGCCACTTAACCATCTGCACCACTGTAGCTGACAAAATACTGATGCCAAAATGCCAATAAGGCAGGTAATATGCACAAAGTGTAACTAGACATTCCGTATGTTTTATTCTATAGTAAGCACAATTCATACAATATATTTAAACTGAGCTACTTTAAGACCATCTCCAAACTTTCTACCACGACTCTGCTGTTTTTCGGCTGGTTATTTCTTTATACTTTGATTGACAGATGTCTCGTCCAGTCAGTGGTGAGTAATCCCAAACCAATGGCGCTGTCTCAAACTATACCTACATCTCTTGTTGTTTTGTTTTCAAATTTGTCATTGTGTTTTCTGATTTGTTATAATGTTTTCTGAATTGTTGTTGTGTTTTCTAAATTGTTAATTTGTTTTTTAGATTTGCATTTGCGTTTGTAATTTGTTATTTTGTTTTCATAATTGTAATCTGTTTTGCCCTTTACGGCCACCGTAAAAAATGCCTAGATACCATAAAAATGTTTTAAGATTCTAAATCCTGCAGTTGCTGACTCCAGTTTGGTTTGAAGGAAGTTACATCTGAAATGCTTTCGTAATGAGTTTGCATACATGACACAAGGCACTAATGCTTATATGGAGACTTCAAAGAGTGTAGTCTAGTGGTTGTAAAACACACACACACACACACACACATTGGTATACTGTAGGTGGTTTACAGTGACTCTCCATAGGCGTAATGGTTTTTATACTGTACAAACTGTATTTTCTGTCAACATACTCCAATCCTACACCAAAATCTACCCCTCACAGAAAAAAAAAAAAAAAAAAAAAAAAAAGCACCATTTAGTATGTTTTAAAACCTTTTGAATTACGAGGACACAGGAAGTGTCCTCATAAACCACCTTCACATTGTAATACCTATGTCCTCATAAAGCACCCAAACCGGTACTTACATACATACTGTATATTACAGTGCCATGATATATAATCATTCATTTACATCCTCCTTTGTGCTGTGTTGTGTTTAAGAGACCTTGGTAACACCATGTGTGGTGCTAAAAAGTCTGTCCTGAAGTTTCAGCCATCCTCCACCTTTGATCAATGGCTATGTTTGGATATTCAATAACTCCCAATTTTTGCGGAAGGCTGATTTTGCTGAAGCCACCAGAAACATTGCCCTGTGTTATCCTTGGCTACTTGTTCAAGCCAAACCCGACCCAACTTGAGTATATCAACTCTAGAAACAGGCACGGAGCCCACACAGAGCCTGCTGGGAAATCAACACTCTCTCCACATACTCGAATTTGTACAAATTACAGCAGCACTATGCTACATAATCTGCTATTTTATCCCTGAGTTCTCTCACTTAGTGATCGTAATTAGGCTGCCTTTGGAAATTGTTCCAAAAATGAATAAGATTTCAGAATGCTCAATGTTGAGTAAACGCACAATAAAAGTGAGTTAAAGGAGTAGTTCTCTTCCAGGCAGGTCTGATTTGATAAAGAAGATACTGTAAACAGAAATGATAGCCAAACTGGTGCTGTTGTGCAAAAGTGTCTCAAAATTGAAGACACAGGAGGGTCAAAGCATAACTTTCTTGTTTCATGACAAGCAAAAAGTCCCATAATGAAATTGTTTGCATGACATTTCTCTGTCACGTGCAACACATCAACACAGTCCTCTTATATCAACTACTTGAATTGTTGCTACCACACACTGTGTATAACAGCAGGGTTTTTAAAACCTTTCTTTTTTTTCGCCTGCATGGACTACCATTCAAAAGTTTGAGGCCAGTAAGATTTTTTTTAATATTGTGAAATTTAAAAAAAAGTTTATTATTTGAATATATATTTCAGAATGTAACTTATTCCTGTGATGACAAAATTGTGGCGGCGGCAGCCATTACTCCAGTCTTCAGTGTCACATGATCCTTCACAAATCATTCTAATATGCTGATTTGGTGCTCAAGAAACATTTTTGATTATCATCAGGCTGAAACCACTTTTATGTAATCTGTAGAATACATTTTTTCAGGATTAACATATTTATCCGAACACATTTAAACTATTTCAAAGATTTTATTTTTATTTTATTTATTTTTTTACTACAGTTAAAAGAAAGAAAGAAAGAAAGAAAGAAAGAAAGAAAGAAAGAAAGAAAGAAAAAGAAAGAAAGAAAAAGAAAGAAAGAAGCACACATTGAAATGAATGTCTATAATGTGCATTTAATCAGAGGAGGAATTTTCATAGATGATATACTGAATGAAGAAGCTGAATCCCACAGGCTATGATCCATTTAAGCAGACCTCAACTAAAGCAATCAACACCTCTCCCTCTTTCTGAGATGTTAATCTTCTCCAATTCCCCTGAGCTATGTCCTCTGTTAATGACCTCACTTCTTGTCTGTGTTCATCACATCATATAGCACTGCACATCAATTACACCTGTGTCTATGTGTTTGACTGTGAGACAGAGAGAGAGAGTGACACACAGTCCCAGAGAGAGTGAACATACGGACCGGCACCAAACACACAACATGTGTTCAAGTGAACGACTCCTGAAATATTCATGCCTCAGCTTTCCCTGATGAAGTCTTCGCTCTGAATTAGCATGTTAGACAGATCAGGACGTCCCTTCTTAATAGGGTGATTTTCATGTTAAGGACAGATTCCCGACAGAGTGACAAAGACTAGACATTTACATTTGCATTTAGTCATCTAGCAGATGCCGATTCAGAGCCATTTACAAATGAGAAACAAAGTAGACAAGATAATAGAGCACGAAAGCACTTCAAGCTTTTCTCCTGCATGCTTTAGCTCAGGAAAAAAGGGGCTGCATGCTCTGTTCCAGCCACAAATAAAGCAAACATTATCTTCATGCTGAAATAATCTACATTAAAGCTCTTATGCAGGTCAATGGAATGCTTAATTTTGATCCTCACAGTTTAGCAGCAAATATTTGTTCTTTACTTCATTCCAATCAGCCCCTTGGCTTCATAACATTTTTTTTTTTAAAGAATTACTATCATTAATATTTAGCATTTATTAATTTCTGTGTAATTTCATTACTTCACCAAAATAATTTAATTACTATTAAACTATTTGTGTAAAACATTTTTATTGTGGAAAAAATGACTTGGTACATGTTTTATTGAAGAGGGTTTCTTTGTAGTTTGCCCTTTGCAAGTTGCTCTGGCCTGAAGATATTCCCCTGGAGCTCTTGAACATACTTCCTCATAATGGTATTTCTGAGATGGCTTGAGGCATGTCACACACTTCACCTGTCCTTCCAGGTGACTACTGTGAGAACTTTCCGACTGCTTTATGTGACCTCCAATGGTGTTTTTCTGAAGGAATTTTTTAAGAAAACATGAGCAGCTGTGTAATGTGTTTCAAGCGACTGATTCACTGCCTGTAAATGTCATTCTGGATTCCCTCTCATTTAGAGTGCAATGTTCCTCTGTCACGCACCGCTATTTGCCTTCTATTTAAAATTCATGCTGTCTTGAAACTGTCAGAAAAGCTCCCAGGTAGATGAGTGTACGCACTCACACGCCTCTGTCATCTTTCTCATTTTTTCCTTGAGGGATGGAAGATGATATAATGATAGATTACATCCCGTCACAGTTCTGACAGAGAATGACAAACACTGCACCTTCACCTCTTCCTTACTAGCTTTCTTTAACCCGTCTGTCAGAGCGTGGTGACCCTCTATATTTGGTCTTTGTCATGCAGGAGCCCACTAGTTCTTCAATTTTATATTCCACTGCTATAGTTAGCTTCACAGTGGGTTTGCTGTTTTCCATGCTGTGTTTTTAGCAACAGGAACGAGAGAGACTAACTGCACTGGCTTAATATATACAGAAGGTTATTTGTATATACCATACCATACCCACAAATATTGAAAACCATCTTGGAGACCATGGAAAAGTCCTTTTCTGGAATATTTCTTTGGGTTTTACACAAACTTTGCATTATGTTTGCAGTGGAAGAAATGGTTTCAGTGATTGTGGCACAATGATTCATTGTTGGGATTCAGTGTAGCTACTTGTTTATGGCAAGCAGACTTATCATGTGAGATGCACACTATACTAATAGTAGACACAGAAGATAGAGGAGAATGTTGCATGTAAAATGTTGCCTATAGAATGGTAAGAAAGTGATGAAAAAAACATGCTTCTTAAATGAGAAATCATTTTAGGATCGCTAAATACAGTCATTTAGATTAGTTGTCATTATCTGAAATGACTCTTTCTGTTACCCTATATGATTTTATAGGATCGAACCATATTCAACTGTACATCAGTATTTCCTGCATTGCTATTTTGATTCATGAACTAATGAGTCGGTTCTTTTTAGTGATTCAAAATCAAACGGCATGAACAGTGTAGCCCAGGTTATGAACAAAAATGACTCATTGGAGCCGATACTTTTAATGAATTGTTCTAAAAAGGCATGTCTCTGGAGTTGGATTGAATCAATCTGACAGATCTTTCACTGAACTGCAAGTTATCATCATTTTGTGGGTATTTTTGTAATAAATAAAGTAAAGTTTGTTTTCTATAAAGAAATACTTTTAGGCAGCAAGGGCACATCAAACTGATCAAAAGTGACAAGTTCAGGCTTTTCAAATCTATTTCAAATAAATACTGTTCTTTTAAAATTTCAATTGATGAAAGAATCCTGAAACTCAGCTTTGCCATCACAGGAAAAAAAAATACATTTTTGAAATATATTTAAATAGAAAACAGATATTTTGTAAAAAAATATTTCACAATATTACTGTATTTCTGATCAACCAAATGCAACCTTATTGAGCATTAGAGACTTTCTTCAAAAACATTTAAAAAATCGTACTAACTTCAAACGGTGTATCTGTATATTAATAAAATGTATATTTATTTTTTTGGAAACTGCTGTTCAACAAGAAAAGAAAACATTAAAAAAAAAAAACATTTTAAATAAATGCGCTTCTCGTGGTTCAATAAGGTAGAATTTCTGAAGAAACTGTCTGCACTTCCTGTATCTTCATGACACTCTCAGTGCTTTCTACATACTTCATGTTCTAGGATCAACCCTATTTAGGTCTAATTGTTAGCAACATACCAAACCTCTGATCTAAAAGCAAATTCTTTTAAATGTTCAAATGACTAAAGGAACAACCAGATTTTTCCCACAGTGCCTGAGATACCACACACCTGAAACATCTTAGTTTCGAAGTTGCGGCTGATGCTTGACAGCAGGACTCTGTAATGAAATAGCAGAGATGCCAGTTTGCATTCCGCTACCTGTGACTCGCTATAAATGGAAGAAACCCAACCTGCTTCTGCTTATGAAAATTACAGCCCGATGAAAATTACAAAGTGTAATTATCCGCTTTAAATCACATCATAGAAAAACAACAGTCATGGTAGAGGGGCCGATAGTCGCCGGTTGTGTTTGAAACATTATGCTGGTAATAGGCTCATTAGGCAATTTTACACTTCTAGACAACACATATTCGGGCTGTGTCAAAATGAATGAAGCATCTAGAGCTCCTACTCAGCCTTCCTCAAACAGCCAATGGCGATTTGAGCCAGTGTGGGCGAGTGTGATTTAACGGGCAGAAGTGGGTCATGTGTGGTGGGCTATAGCTGTGGATGACTAAACTAATGACATCACACTGCATTTAATTGCTTGGACATCTTTCATTCGCAGCGTTCAAAAAACGCCTCAACTTTGTGACTCAGCCTTCAATCGCAGTCGAAGTAGGAGTGAGTGATGTAGTAAGTGTAGGAGTAGCCTCAGAAAATAATGAGACACCTAGAATCAAGACATACACCTTTAAAATCAATATCAATCAATGGTCATTTTCAGGTCCTTTTAATTTAACAGATCATATTAAATCTTATTCAGTTAATTATGAGTTTGAGTTTCTGTGTAGGCTGAATCGAAGGATAATAATTCCTTTGATCAAAGACCAAAGCTTTATTAGAGACATGTTACTATGACAACAGAGAACTATACCTGAACTGCACAATGCACTTAGTGACTCAGTCTACAAGAATTACCAGCGCATTAAGCAGCATTGTCCCGCCGTCAAGGAGAAACACGCTCGGCCATGAAGCCTTCACCTGTGTGGCAGTAATGATTTCTGGTCTACTCTAATAATTTATTTTGGACTGCAGTCAGACGGTGTGTGAGTGGATGTTTGGTCACAGAAAAATCATGACTAGACAGTCTAAGCAGAATCAGCCAAGAGGACACACACAGAAACACATCACCTCAGGGTGGAATCAACACAAATTCCACTCCACTGCTGAATGCACAGAAAGAGTTGTGACTTTCTGAGAGAAAAGCAGTCAGGGCCACCCGTTCATTTAGAAAGTGCTATAAAGCCTTTTGCATGCAAATTGCTGGTATTGAGATGGAAAGCATTATACAACAGGTTAATAAGGGGAAGGCTGAGCTCAGTGAAGACATCATATTTAGCTGGGAAGTGTCAGGGACACCCCTGATTAAAAAAGCCATTTGTGTCATGAATGCAGCATTACTTGAGAATTGTATAATGTGAAATTGCATCTATAGAGACAAAGCAATAGGAGCTTGATTATTTGCTGCAAAACTGAACTGACTTGTAACAAATAGTTTTTAGGAGAGATTATGCTATGGACATGACAGAGTAACACTTTATTTTTAGGACCAGTTCTCACTATTTACTAGCTGCTTATTGGCTTGCATATTACTAACATACTTGCTGTATATTAGTACTTATAAAGCACATATTAATGCCTTATTCACCATGGCCATATTTTAGATCCCTTAATCCACCCATACATAAACTTAACAACTACCTTACAAACATAAGCAGCAAATAGCAGTTTATTGAGGGAAAACTCTTAATTAATAGTGAATATGTGTTCCCTATTATAAAGTGTTACCCATATGTCTTATGAGCACTAGATAGATAGATAGATAGATAGATAGATAGATAGATAGATAGATAGATAGATAGATAGATAGATAGATAGATAGATGGATGGATGGGATTCTGAGAGAGTAAAATGCATGTCAAACACACAGTTGTTCATGTGTGTTATATCAGTGTGTCTTTGTGTGAATGTAGGCCTATTTGTTTTCGTATGTAAGATACTAAACTCTTTAGCTGACAGTCAAGTCCATTATCTGACCTTGGAGGACACACTCTCTCTGTTCTCCTACTGCTCTTCTATAAGGAATCTCTTCACTGAGCCAGTGGAGTGTGTTCATCATACTAAATCATCATACTTCTCTTATCGGCTCTCTCCAGCTTTGCAAAATGTTTTCATAACTTCTTGATCTCATAATCTTATAGCCAGGCAGTTAGGGTTATCTAATAGACAGACCTTGGCCTTTAAATGGGATGTTCAACCAATATAAATAGACAGTGAGAAAAGGGCCCAGCTGTTAAGTACGGCAGTGTTTGGGGTGTTTATAGTGACACTTCACTTGAGATGGTTACAATATGCAGAACGTTCAGTTTCTTTGTTTTTTCATTTGGGGATATGTCACACCATCATTACTTCCCATTCAGTTTCAGACTAAATTATTTGTGCCACGATGACAAGTGCAGTATGTCATGCTTTGACGTGTGAAGATGATCTTTCACCTGCCAAGAGACATTAGTGACATTCTTTCTTGATTTGATTGAATTGCTGATGTGTTAACCGATGCCAGGTAATGGTCATGGGGATATCAATGTAAAATATTTGAGATGAAAAACAAATCCTTGGTTAAGAGGCTGTGTGCTGGTAAAGAAGGAAATCAAAGGTTACCTAAGGAATGTGCATTCTCTCTACCATTGAACTAGAGTTTTGTTTTTGTATATTTTTCACTGGACAGTGACTGAGTCAGGTGCATGAAGGTATGCAGGTACTGAATTTCTAACGAAAATGGGCTGGCCACTCTTAGTCAGCAGTTTCCAGTTTGTCATACTTATTCCAGGAAATGTAGTTTGCTACCATCTTTATTGACCGTTGAAGTTCCTGAACCGTGTCATGAAATAATTAATTCATGCAAATAAATTGAGATATAAAATATTGTTCAAAACTTTTAATTTCTTTCAAAATAAAAAAAAAAACGTACCTAATCTCAAATTTTTTAACGGTAGTGTACATTAATGTAATGTGAAGCATTTTTAGTTGTAATTTTACAAAAGGGATAGTTCACCCAAAAATGAAAATTCCGTCATTAATTACTCGCCCTCATGTTGTTCCAAACCCATAAGACCTCAATATCAGAACACAAATTAAAATATTTTTGATGCATTCTGACAGCTTTCTCCCCCTCCCATAGACAGCAAGGAAACGGTAAAATAACGTAGTAAGGAGATCGGTAAAATAATCCATGTGCCATCAGGGATTAAACTGTAATTTTACGAAGCTACGAGAATACTTTTTATGTGCAAAAGAAAAAAAAAAGACTTCATTCAACAATTCATCACCCTAGCGCCATTTTGGAGAGTATCCACTAAATGCAAACAGCGTATGTTGTTCTGTGTCAGCCGCACCACACGGAAACGTTGTTTTTGTTCAAATCAAAGCACAAACAACGTAGTAAGCGTTGTGGCACAGCTGACACGCTAGGGTGACAAATTGTTGAATAAAGTCGTAATTGTTTTTTTCTTTTGCGCACAAAAAGTATTCTTATAGCTTTGTAAAATTATGGTTAAACCCCTGATGTCACATGGATTATTTTATCGATCTCCTTACTACGTTTCTGGACGTTGATCGTGTAAAGAACCTTGCTGTCTATGGGAGGGTCAGAGAGCTGTCAGAATGCATCAAAAATATCTTAATTTGTGTTCGGATAATGCATGGAGGTGTTATGGGTTTGGAATGACATGAGGGTGAGCTATCCCTTTAACTGTAAACTATTTGCTCTAATACATTTAAAAGCACAGAACTGTCGGATACAGTAAATTTTGCATGTCCTATCCATTCATTCTTCAGCGTGCTCAGACAAATGACAGTCTATGGACTTTGCAGGTGCAGAGAGACAGATGCTGAGGAATTGACATTAAACAGGAAACTGTCTGACATCTGTGTATATTTGTGCATGTGGATGTTTGAATACCTGCATGTGTCTTTTCTCATTGTATGTTCACAATCTATACAGGTCTCAATAGAATACGAGAGGATGTTGAGTTGTTTGAGAGTGAAAAGAGTGCAATGAATCAAGCCAAAACAAACAGATGAAAGTATAGTGGAAGCCGAACAAAGAGATTCAAAGCTCAGCTTTTCATGAAGGATATAATAACACAGTAAACAGAGGTCACCTCATATTTACTGTGTGTTAAGACAAATGGTCCTAAAACTCAGCATTACAGCAATGAAATGTAATACATCACATCAGGGAGAAGAGGATAGGTAGTTTATATTAGTTGCTGCTCTAAAAGTAGAAAATAGGCCTGTCTTTAAAACAGAAAATGCTCTGATGTCATAACTAACAGCTGATACTCCTGGAGTTAAATGGTCACTAACTTTAATAACTGTTTAGCCACTGGAAAGATGCATGCAAAAATACACCATCTACTATCACTTCTCATACACTCCTGTCAATGTTTAGTGCTAGCAGCAAGGAAAACGGATGCGTCACAGCTGCGATGATGGAAAGATTTCAAGTGACTATTACTCTGTTCTGTTGAAAACAGTGCAAAAAGGCTGATGACAACTACTCAGCCATTAGCTCAGGGGCAGCCTGTCCGCGAATTAGCTGCCCACAATCCATCCCTCCACTTCCTCATACACAGAGAAAGAATGTTCCATAAAGATTTTTTTTCCATCCCCCAGTAGAAATGTGCTTGAGCGAAGTGGACTTTAATAGAGATGTTCTTAAAACATGACTAAATGGACTTCAAACAGCTGAGGCACTTATCACGATAAGGGTGAAGTGGTGACAGTTTTTGATTCAGTTAGATGTCACAAGGCCGTAGCATTCAGAGTTTTCCTTTCACTTTATGGTGGCATTCACAAAGCTACAGATTTTTTATTTTTATTTTAAATGAACATGCACCATGTTTTATAAGACAGCTGGAAAAGGGAATAACATTTAGCACTTTATGAAAAATAACAAAAAGCACTTTCATGTGGTTTACAGCATGCAGTATCATTTTGAAATTGACTGTTGTTTTTTTGTACGCCCATGCTAACTGCACTTTTTATGTGAAAGTGGTTAGAAACAAAAATGTGTGTCTGTGTTGGTTTGTGGGAGGGAGAGCAGGAACAGTTTGTGGATAAGTGCTGGGATAATGAAGCTGACCTGTCCCAGGTCATTTTTAGATACAAAAATTGCAAATTAGTAATTAGCAAAAATGCTACAAGGTAAAAAAAAAAAAAAAAAAAAAAAAAAGATAAAAATGCTAGCATGCTAACAGTACACCAATTAGAGTTATGACTGTTTAGGTCCAGTATAGGATATAGATGCTTATAGTAAAGGTTTTCCGGTCTCCATAATAACAATGAGAATGCAGAAAAAAATTATTTGTAAATCAAAACCTAGCTCCTCAAACAATTTCAAGACAAAATGCTCTGACTGATGATGTATCATAAAACTATGCAAGGCACTAATTTTTCTAAATCTGCTTCGGAACAATATCTATTGTGCAGAATGTTATTGCAACTGACAACTTTAAAGAACACAGTGACTAAGCTTGACACCCAAAAACACATTCACATCACACAAACACCTGTTGCATACCACTGCTGAAGAGAACAAAAGTATGAAAGTATGCAAAATATTCCAGTTTCAGTTGGTGTGGAATTACCACAACAGTTCCTCTTAAAATTATGTAACATTTTAAAGTAAAACCTGATACGTCACTTTTAAATCTCTATGAATGTTTTTAAGAAAATGTCATCATATTATGCAAGTTTGCGTCCAAGGATGTTTAGCATATCAGAATGTCAACTGATATATCTGATGGAAATGCTCATTTATTCCTAAACTTTTGAAAGTGTCAACACAATATTTTTTTCATGCATAAAAGTTGATACTTCAGGTGTTGTGAATAGTTTGAAAACACTTATTGTGAACTGCTTACAGGCCATTCCTGAAGTGTTTGTCAGATTTTTTGTTTTTGATGGATGTATCTGTGCGTCTACCCAGAGACTCCATCTTTGGATTTTTCTCCCATAACCTTCATGCTCATGCATACCTTCGTCAGAATTCCCCCTCAATGAAGGGCTTAGCTGACGCTTTCGCCACAATACAAACACACAGGGCTGCCTACCCGCTGAACATCACCAGCATTCCTCTCATTTACTTCACTGCAAACCATTTCAAAGAAACTATTTCAGGCTTCAGTATAGTCTTGGTGGGTGTGTTTGATTTATGTGTGTGAGCATGCATATGTTTCTTGGCCTATTATGTGTAAGTTGATGAGTAAAGCTAAAGCGCTGCCAGGGTTCTGGGGTGAACCCTTGCCATTGTATTGCCCGCAATGTGAAAGTGGTGGTAAATGGTGTTAGGTTGTTACGCTTTTCACTACTCACTATTAGCTCTCAGCTGCCCTTATGTCTTTCAACAGATCTGAGAGGGAGGAGAGGAGCACTGCTGATGAAAGGGAAGATCAACTCAACACTTTCCAGCTGAATAATGTTAGTAGAGAGAGTGTGTGGACATTTACATGGTGTGTAGGCAAACATTATGCACAGAAACACACTTCTTTGAAGAAACACAGTTGCACTTTTACAATCTTCCACACATAGTATAAATGTCCTCTGGAGGTTTTAAATTGAATCCAGATGTTTATTTATATTCCGAATTTTCATCAGTTTGGTGCACAAAAGCTGTGTTGGAGAAGCTATTTTGAAGCCAGTCAACATTTTAAGTACTGTAGTTAATTTGAAACAGATTTGTTTTCTATTTCTAATTAACTAGAATCTTTTGATTCCTTTCACCAAAATAACTCTGAATGCAATTAGAGTAATTGCCACTAAATGCAAATTAAAACTATAAATGCTCAAATTGTGAAAATGTAATGAAAACAATGACGAACAGCAACATTTACCCATTTCACTATAGAAAGATATAAAATGTAATGCAAGGACTTGAAATGACGCAGTGAATTGTTTCTTCAGACAGATTCTTTTGAATGAACTGTCTGAACAAATGGATTTACTAAAATGAATTATGTGAAGCAGGAAGCTGTTCCTTTGAACAGTTTTTATTTTTTTAACATGAATGAATGAACTGTTCGAACTAAATGATTACTAAAAAGAAAAATGTGAAGCATTGTTTTCTTTGGATAGGTTCTTTTAAATCAACTGTCCGAACAAAGTGTTTTACTAAAATGAATCGTGAGTTGGTTCTTTGGACAGTTTTTTTTTTTTTTTTTTTAAATGTGTGTGTGTGTGTGTGTGTTATAATGTGTGTTTTTTATTTTGTCCTCTTGCATTATCAGCACACGTTTTTCCTGTAACACTGAAGCTTTTTTTGTGAAAAGAGCTGAGCCACTGTCACCCTGTAAGAAAATGTTGTCAAACTGTCAAACTGGGTGCATCACTAATCTTAGTCAGTTACTGTATTTCCCAATACTGTACAGGAAATATTTTCTGACACTGAAATTCCTTCACTATGGACATTTAAGATAAGAGAAGTCAGCCGTACTTGAGAAATTGAGCTTTAACTGTATTTTTACAGTACTGGCCTTGGTTAGAAACCATAATTGAGCGGAGAAAAGATAATATCCTGCAATTTTCTTGCTTACGGCTGGTTAGACTCTATGTTATAGCTGGGAGCTGGTGTGTGAGAAGCGTGGGATATGGGCATTTTTAAAGTGGGTGTGGAGTTTTCCTCTCCAGCCCAGAGCTGTACATCTAATGATAGGCCAGTGTTCAAATGACAGAGTGTGTAAATGTGTGTGTCTATGCTGAGGTCCTTGCCAAAGCTGTTTAAACCAATGTGACAAATTTACTCACATTTTGGTAAGTGCAAACTCACACAAACCTCCACATACACATATAATATATCAAAGGATCACACCCATGTTCTCTCTCTCTGAATGTACTGTAATAAACGGTTTGACCTTGAGAGACGGAGCTGTATTGTGTGTGGATGGGTGCTTCAGTCCACAGGGGACAGAGAATAGACCCTCGCCTTGTATTGATTTGTGCATGTCTTCATCATACAAGAAGATACTCAAGGTTTGTGTTATGCCTAATCTAATTCTAATGTCATTTTGGGTCATTGTCAAAAATGCTTCGTTGTGTTGCCAAGTGAGAGAGCTTCAGGACAGATATGATTGGGTCTAATGTTTTTGTCTTTTTCTTTGACTTTTTAAATGAAAGAGAGGGTGCCTTTGTGAATCTAATATGAGGTGGGCCACTCACTAGCTTTGGGGTTAATGCTTGATGTGATTGGCTGCAGGGTTTTGATTGGCATGAAGCTCTGCGAGAGAGTGCTGAGGATCAGGGTGGGGTTTAAGGGGGATCAGTGAAACCCCTGTTCTCTTTGAGACATGGCCTAAAAAATTTTGTCTTATGCACACACACTTTTTATTACTTTTTATAAAAATATAAATATATAAAATACATAGTAAAGAAAAATGAGCTTAATTCTCAATAAAATGATGCATGTCAAAATGTTATTTAGTTGAAATATGACCTCGACATTTCTTTGTGAGTTTCACCCATCAGGCTGATCTCAAGCAGATTCAAGCTGCAAGACCTACATATCTATTCATAGCATGTGCAGAGATGTGGATTTGCTGTATTGATTGCTCATTACCCAGTGTCAGAGCCAAGCTGATGGAGAGAGAAATTGTTTTTTATTTTTTTTCTCTCCGTTTTCACAATGACACGGCTGTAGATCATTACATCTCTGTACCATTGACTGTGGGATTGATGAGCAGGTGCTGTGCTTTCCCTCTTTCATTTACATCCCTCTCGCTTAGTCTACGTCCATCTCATTCAGACAGCTGTTTCTTTCCTGCTGTGGAATCCATTTATGAATATTTTTTATACGCCTGTCAAATTGACAGTACAGTAAAAACAGCTACAAAGCAATGTCTTGTGAAATACCTAATGATACCGAGAGACGAAGAAAGGAGGGATATCATAGTACAGCTGTGGTCTGAGTGTGAACAGCTGATAATACACAGATACAGTAGCTCCTCGCCGTCTAGGCCAAAGAAATCAGAAACTGTAAGATCCACCATTAAAA
Source organism: Cyprinus carpio (assembly GCF_018340385.1). Lineage (NCBI taxonomy): Eukaryota > Metazoa > Chordata > Actinopteri > Cypriniformes > Cyprinidae > Cyprinus > Cyprinus carpio. The sequence goes on from NC_056576.1 coordinate 17,705,813, forward strand.
TGAAAGTGAAGAAGGAGACAATTGTGGCTTGTATAAACATACAGTGGAAGTACAGTACTACAGGAGGCCAGTGTGTCTGTGGTTGACATCTAACTTTTTAAATAATGTCTTTTAATGGCTCATGGCTATGTAAGCCAATATCCTGATGGTCACAATCCACACAGAAATTTCTTCTCAATATAGCGCATTCTTTGTCTGGGTGGATGTAGTCGAGCACCTGGGCCGTGGGTCATTCGTTCACAGACTCACTGGCCACAGACTGTGTGCAGCTATATACAACACATGCCCCAGACAGAGCGGCTAGACGAAGACAAGGACTCAACGGAGTCGTGTCTGGATTCAGAAACAGTGTTCGCTCCTGCAGTGACAGATGGGATAGGAGGCAACGGCAGACACACACCTCACATGCAGACAAGAGCTGCCATCTTTGACCAGAGGGCACTGACCTCTTGACCTTTAGAGCAATACAGTCTAATTAGAGACTCTACGGTGTCTTCAGAGAAATGAAACATACGGTATCATATTTTTGTTCTTGTGAAAATACTTATAAGCTACTATTGCTCATACTGAAAACCCATAACCTTCAGTATTAAAGTTTGTAACCCACGGCTTTTGTGCTACAGACATGAATAATACATCAAATCATGCATCTGGTTGAGATGTTTGCTATTACATTTCTAAGAAATGAGAGAGAAAAAAAACTTTTTATAGAGTATTTTTCCACTCAGGCCTGTATAGCCAACACATTAACAACAAATCTGAACTAGGGCTACATGATTAACTAAGTTGAAATCACAATATGGCTTAGTGCACAACATGCGTCAACCATCTTCCCAAACTTACTATGAGAAACACTCATAAACCTGCTGTGGTCAATAAAAGAGAGGCTTTATTGGTTCCCATTGTTTTTCCACCAACATAAAAGCTTGATGATTTAATATCTGAAAATTAATAAATATTAGTAATATAATTTTACTGTTGCACTTTAAAACATATTTTGAGTCAGTTCAGGTTTTATGTTGCATAAGACTAAAGCCCGCCTAGTAAACTGACCTGTAGACCACAGGAAATTTTAACATTCACCTGTCTAAAACTCATCCTCATCTATCCATCTTCAGCAAACATTTCTCTTTTAGACGCAGAGAGGCCATCCAGATTCCCCACACCCATCCTTAAAATGTCGATCTCACCTACCAAACAAAAGAGCAGGAGGAGGCCCTCGGGACAGTAATAACATCCAAGTTAACGCTCTCTTCTTTATTTCCATCTTCTATCTCACAGACATCCAGGACCGCCTGCAGGTGTTGTGGCAAGCAAACAGTCAATTCTTGTTCTGCGTCAACTATAATCGCTCTTTCCCACTAATCTGAAATTAATATCCATCAGTCTGATAAAAGTTTGGTTAAAACACAGCCGGGGCAAAAGAAATGAATCATGAGAGAGCATTGTGAGTGGGATTAGATATAGAAGCCTTGTCTTTGTGGACACAGAGGTGATTGACAGGTATGACAGCCAAAGGCAAGAGCACATCGTGTAAAGCCCAGTAAAGTCAATATTCCCCTCATAAGGTTACATCAGAGTGGTCTGTGTGTCAATATCAAGTATAGACATGGATTTGTCTGGAAATATAACACTGGACATCAGTTGAAGGACACAAACCAGACATGTATCATATAACCCATATTTTACATATGTGAAATATTTTTGCAGCAACTGAATCTTTCATCTACTTGTTTCGTTAATATGAGTGTTTTGGTACTCATCGCATTAAATCAACGATGCATGAGGCCTGAATCACACTGCGTTGAGGTTGCGGCATGATCTCATCTCTGTGGTACTTGATACTCCAGTCTTCCCACAGCCCTTCATTCACTAATTAACTGTATATTTACTTCTTTTTGTTATGAAAATGAATGACACACCGTAATGACATATCAACTCTCAAAGAAAAGCCTACAAGTTCAATTATGAAAAGCTTCCTCCTCCCAGCCAGTCACTATAATTCACCTGCTGTTTTATGGTAGACTGCCTTAGTCAACTATTCCTAAAGACATTCCTTAAGACATTAATCTCAACATCTCTCCATGCCATGTGCACTTTAAGACATCCTGCCACCATCTGAAGATTTTGGAAAGCCTATGCTCTGTCAAACTAACAGATGTGTGTGCAAAAACAAGCTTTCACTTGTGTTCATTAAAATGAGTTAAACATTTCCACTCACACAAATCAGAGTACATCAACACAACAAGCCGCACTCCAGTTGATCTCACGCCATCCCTTCAACTAATATTTCACACCGAGGTTCCCAGCCAGTGGCCAGAGCATCAGAAATTTTGTCACGCTGTGTGAAGACTGAGGTCAGACTGGGAGCAGAGGCCAAACTAAACCTGCCACAGACACTTTCTCTACACTCTAAGCCAGGGGTTCTGAACTCTAGCCCTCGAGATTCCCTTTCCTGAAGAGTTTAGCTCCAACCCTAATCAACCACACCTGAACAAGCAAAAGGACATTTCCCTGCTCATATTTTTTTAGGTGGCATAGAATGTGGTTCAGGATGTGGTTGGCTTTGATATTCTGTTAAAGTGCGTTTTTATTAGCGCAAATGTTTATCTCCTCCTTGCTCCATTCCAGATTTTGATTGTGTTATTTAATCTGAATTTAGCAATGTGCTAAAAAAAAAAAAAAACATTGTGCATTTATTTGGTGGCGCTGTATCTTGGCAGATTTTATGACACCCCACCTGAAAAGTCCAATTTAACCCCTAGTTAGAGTGAATCTCATGACATCCCTCTTGTAGCATATAGACCAATAATTGGCTGCCATGCTGTCAAAGCCCCAATTCCTTGCTGAGAATCAACCTATAGAAAGTTTCCAACCAGTCATTCACTTTATGGTTAACCTGAGGCAAGCAGATTTATATGTTTATTTGCTTCCAATTACAGACTTATCAAAAACACATTTTCTTCAGTGAGTGACAGTACGATTTCTGCAGTCTAAATTGGTCAGCTAAGTGAAAACAGAGAAGAACTCTTTCTTACAGCCTGACAGAATGAAGGTTTTCCTTTGTATATCTTGCTCATGTCTACAGTCGGTTAAATAATGTAATTGAACTGAATTAAGCTGGATGTCTCACTTCAAAAAAATCTTACCAACTCAAGCTTTTGAATGGTAGTACTGTATATACACCATTGGCAAATTGGCATTTTTTCCTGTCTTAGGCATGAACCTCACAAATTTAAAAATTGAATAAACAGCAATTTTTCTTCTCAAGTAGATTTATCTTGTTTTAAGAGGTGTAGATTTTTATATTTATTCCACTCTTTTCACCCAGAATGAAAATATCCCACTCTTAAATACAGAAAGGTTTATGTGCTGAGGTCTCCGTGGGCCAGTTATTCTAATATTTTCAAACCAAATGAATGGGGGCAATAGATAAACATTGAGCTGGATCTGAATCCCATACATCCCCGTCTATGCAACTGTTCAATGAGCCTCTGTATATGCAAGTGTGTGTGTGTTTGTGTGAGAGCATGTGTTTGTATATATTCTTGCCTATGCATATGAAGTTGGCTGCATCCAAATACTTAGGCAGCTGACTTGCTGCCTCGCTGCTGTATGAGGCAATGACTTTGCAGGCAGCATCTCTGTTTACACACTCAAGTATGTGTGTGAACACGCACACAGGTACAGTTTGTGTGTGCTAGTGTTCATAGGGCTGCTAAGCGCTCCAATAGGACCTCCACACAGTGACTCTCCTTCACAAAAGCCACTTGACATGGACCCAGCCTGGTTCAGGAAACCCAACCTCCCACCTGACCTAGTGCAAGCCAGCCATTTGAACACTGAACCTTCTCATTCACCTCCCTCCATATACATCTACTGATTCCTCGCCCACCACAAATAACCTTTAATGATGTCATAATGTGTTACACTTCACTGTCATCTGCATATAATGAGGGAACAATTATTAGTCATTTTTTAATTTTAGCTGTTATAAACACTAGCAACAGACCGCAAGCATCGCTGAACTAACAAGAGCTCTGTGTGTTTTCCAGAATAAACTAGTGTTTTCCTCCCATTAGAGAGAGTGGACTCACAGTGTTGGGCATCCACTGCAGTACTATTACAGTTTCGTGTAGCAACCAGACTGAAAAAAACATTTACAGCTTCCCATGTACCTCACTGGAGTTTTACTGGACCATACTGTGGTCTTATTCCTAAATATAAATATTGGAAAATCTTTGTAATTTCCTTGCACTATTGAATAATGAACAGATCACAGTGGAGGGTGGGTCTCCATCCAATCCAAACAACTGTGGCAGTCCCAAACAAGTTCACTGAAGTTCATTGCTCATTCACAGTTTTTTCCTCCTTTGTTATCCCTGTCACTCTGGCTGCAGGGAGTTTAATGGATTTTAGCCTTCTCTTCCACCTTGTGGCAGTGATATAAGGCTGTGTCCACACACTGCATGATTGCAAAACCGTGTAATTATGGGATTATGAGAGTCTTACCTGTTTGCAACAAGCCTGCTCCGCTGTCGCCAACCTCGAAGTGTTTCTGTATGTCAAGGAGGACACCTGGGAAAAACAGACAGAGAGAGGTTAGAACTTGTGCTCTGACGTAAATTTCGGCCCTTAAGTGCAACAATTCGAGTTAAGACTATTTGAGTCTCTTTCTGAAGAAATAATTACCAAATGAACTTTCAGACATCTTGTGTGCAAAGAGTTTTAAAGAATTAAAAATATTGACAGGTATCTCATATTACATTTCTTTGTGATCCTCAATAACAGGACAATTATAGGCTTATGTGGGGTCCTACGGATGAACACACACACTTCTAGTCTGGGCTGAAGTCAGCGTGTTTTAATTGACTTTCTTAATAAATGTTCCTGGTCTTATTGTAGATGATTTACTGGTGTACATTATTAACAGTAAATGTAATCTTTAATCAAAAATAGTGGTGCATTGATATTAAAATTCTTGCCATAATGATAAGCTGCAAATTTTTTCCAGGTTAATTTCTTCCCTGTTTGGAATTAATGAAGAATAAAATCTTAAAAACAAATAATAACTTTATAATCATTATTTAAAAAATTTTAATTGAGTAAGTTTAGGAATCTAAACATTATAATATGGTATGCAAAATATGGATATTAATTTTGAGATTTGATAAAGATTATATTCAAAAGTATGTTATATTTAAAAAACGTTAAACAAATTAATTTATAAGTAACTAATTCATATAATTTTATAATTTTTTTTGTAAAAAAAAATTAAATGCATTGAAAAACTTGAACATATAACAAAAGAAAAAAATAAATCTAAATAAATTATGCTTGAATGTAAAATGCAATTGTCTTGTTGTGTTGAAGCATAACAAAGGCATTTGTATGTCCTCAGAACAAAAAAGAAAAGAGACAGAAATGCACTTTGAATGTACCTTGAGTTGCAGACAGTAAGGAAAGACACTGGAATGCGAGCAGGTGGCGTGACTTGTGTGACAGGAATGTTGCATTTGTCACTGTGCGGACATGCCTGCACCTGCCAAAATGCTTCTTCTCAGTACGTCTTTGCTACAACGTGCCAGTGACAAGTCAAAACGGGTGGCGATGAGAAACCACGAACCGATCGAGGCGAAACTCAAAGATGACTAAAGCCACTGCCACAATAGAAACAAATCGCTATTTTTATTTCTCACAGCCACTCCTGTGTTATGTGTCTGTGTTTGTACAAGACCTTAAAGAGCATGACGTAATTAGCCAGGCAGCACTGAGAAGTTAATTAAGAGACAGTTTGGTGGCATTAGATGTTTGATCTGGGTGCGTGAAGCCTGCAAAGTGGATGTCTTTCTCTCTGCCTCTATTCGTACAAGACTGTTCAATGATTTAGAGAGATGTAACATCAGAGATAATGTCAAGCATGCTGGATCTCTATCGCTCTTGTCTAATTTCATTGGCTGTCAGTCTCAGACCCTGTTTACAGCCTCTCCTGCATTTGGAAGTGTCTGAATGCTGTGTGCTTTTCACAAATAGAAGATCAAAGCGTACTTCTGAGAAGAGTTAGACAGTTATAGAGCTCCAGAGGCATAATTTCTCACTTTAAAGTGATCGGAAAGAAGGAATGTGGAGATGAGAGACTGAGGATTTAAAGGCAGCAACACGAAAGCTTCAATTACACTAAAAAGGGAGTAATGACCTGATCAAGAGCTCTTCAGACTCCTGGCCAAAACACACACAACTACAGCAATAGACCATAGAGCAACATGATATGGTCAGATGATACAAACAAAATATTACTAATGAATTGATTAAAATTCAGACATTTTGATCATCTTTGCCATCATGTTAATGCTAATCAATAAAAATACAACTGTTCATTGTTAGTTCATGTCAGCTCAATTCCATTTAAATAATAATAACAGATAATAAAGTGTAAGAAAATGTTGAAATTTGAAAGTTGAATAAATGCTTTAGAAGTATTTTCTGTTGTTCCTTCACGTAACCTATGTAGTAAACTAATGTTAACAAATGGGACCTTATTGTAACTTGCTACCAAAAAAAAAAAAAAAAAACTATTAATTCAATAACATTGTTAAATGTAATTTTTAGCACAGAGTTCATGAACCACTGGAGGTTTGTGGGTTTATAAAAAAGCTCATAATTCATTAAATAACAATAATATGAAATTAATTAAATAATTTGAATAGAAAAAACAATCAAAGCACTTACTAAAAAAAATATATTTTAATTGTTCAGTTGCATGTTAGTGTGTGGATAAACTATTGAAATCTTAAGTAAAAAAAAAAAAAAAACCCAGGGAGTACTTCAAGTAAAATATTTGAGGTCAAAGACATTCGTCTGACAGAAAAGATGGGGAATCCCTTTTCAATCCCTTGTGGATTTTTCTTATCAGTTAGTGAAATGTCTTGATTTGGATATGGGTAGATATGGGGGCGTTGGCTTTCTGCAATCCTTCTCTAGGCTCAGGAGCGCGTGGTCCCGCCCTCTTTTCATCAGTCTAATCTGAGGCAGTGTACTAACTACCTTGGTCACACTCCTCCGTTGCCCCCCATCCCTCAATCCCTCCTTCTCTCCCTCTCCTCCCACTGGGAGGGGGATCCCTCTCCCAGATGGTACTGCGTTTCTCTTCTTTCAACCGAGACTGCACCTGCCCACCCTCCCGCCTGCCAAAGACACAACCTCAACCACCACACTCTTCCCACCAAAACTCCCACATGCACATCCGATGCAAACCATGTAACAATATGATTTAGTATGTCCTTATTTAACATGATAAATGAAGTACTTGTAACTGGAAGAGACTGGTACTAGGTCAGTGTGTGCACAGCGCAACACCAGACCATGGCAGCAACTATCATATTAGTGAATTATGTTCTGTGTCTGGCAGGTGATACTGTCCGTATGTGATTTGCCCTAAATTCTTCTCTCTATCTTCTCGTCTGCCTCTCTGACAAAGATACACTGTTTAGGGAAAACATGGCAACACCTTGAAACTTTTAAGAGAGAGCTGTCATGAAGCATTTGAGGTGCAGTCTCTCTGACTACATGTTGCATCATACTGTAAAACGGTAGGCAATGTGGGCGATGCCACACAAGGTGATGCAAATGCCCCAAATGGCACCAGTAGAATCATCGACCTTCTAGTGTCCGCCTCGATGCCGCCAACCCTGAGGTGTTGCCATAGGAACATGGCACAGGCACACACACAGGAGGGAAAGGCCGACTGGCATTTGAGGTTGCAATAAGGAACTCTGCAACAATAAAGAAATTCTTGCTTAGCAAAAACTTTATCAGATTCCTACATGGAAAATCTGTCAGGTTTGGCTGATACAGTCACCTGCTTTGCACTTTGTTGTAGCCTATTTTAGAGCTGCTTTAGCAAAATGAAGAAACCGCAACAGATACTAAGAGGCAAAAGAATGCAGTCCTGCCTGTTGTGACTGATCTGTTGCATACAAAACACATCACTGAATGACTATGAAAACCAACAGCCGTTGAACCGAGTGTAAAATTACAGCATAACTCTGAATAAGTTTGGTTGATATATAATCAGTTTGCTAAATGAAGAAATCTGCTCAGATGATCTAAAATAAACTTGCATTACCTGAAAACAGATGAATGCACTTGGAGGAAATGGAAGAAGTTTTATGTTTGTTCCGGATATACTTTGGGGACAAATGTGTTATGACAACATACAATATTAATGAAGTCATAGATAAGTAATAAAATAAATCAAACCCACTTATTTAGATTAAAATAAGCATTTGCTTACAAATCACACAGTAAAACTGCAATGCAAACAGATTGTGGTGTGAGAAAGAGCACCTTTTGTTTTTGGTTTATATATAATCAGTTTTCTAAATGAAGAAATCTGCTCAGATGATCTAAAATAAACCTGTTTTACCTGATAACAGATAAATGCACTTGGAGGAAATGGAAGAAGTTTTGGAAAATGGAAGAAGTGTGATGTTTGTTTTGGATATATTATGGGGACAAATTTGTTATGAAAACAGATAGATAGATAGATAGATAGATAGATAGATAGATAGATAGATAGATAGATAGATAGATAGATAGATAGATAGATAGATAGATAGATAGATAGATAGATAGTTAGATAGATAGATACTGTAGGAAAGATACTGTATGATGTCATTTAACCCTAGCTTAACAAATAATTCATGCAAAAAGCCTCTAATGGTCATTTTGCAAATCCCATACAATATTAATAAAGTCATAGATTAGTAATAAAATAAATCAAACCCACTGATTTAGATTCAAATAAGCATTTGCTTACAAATCACACAGTAAAACTGCAATGCAAACAGATTGTGGTGTGTGAAAGAGCACCTTTTGTTTTCTAGCACACTAGTTTCATTATCCCAAATGCCAATGAAACATTGACCTGTTCATGTGGGTCTCCATCTTATCAGCTGATTGGTGCAGTGTAATGTCGATATGCTAATATTGAGGCTACTGTGTAAGATGCAGTGCATATGAATGATGCTTTTTAATATAATGCTTTCACTATAGTGCCGTCCCCAGGAGATCCATTGGACATTGACCAGTGGACTGACCAATAGCATGTGTGAAAAAGCTCAGAGGGTTAGGATGAGCAAAACCGTTCTGTTAATGCGTCTAGCACGATTTCAAATCTCAGGGGAGTTCATTGGAAGCTGGAGGAGCAGCCCTCCTCCATTTGATTTGCACGTGACGGTGTGATACTATCTTAGACATACATAGTTTGGACCCAAATTTGTCTGATCTGATAAAGTGAAGTCAGACTGTGAGTTTAAGTGCTTGTTTGAGTCGAGTGTTTTCTTAAAGAGTATGAGCTCATCCATGCCAAGAAAGGCCAAGAGGTTTGAATTTTGATATACTGAGGTGAACTGGCTATATGTCAAAATGTTTTCAAGTGTGTGAGAAACCATCTACATTATAAACAATCCATTCACTTACATAGGAAGTGGTTCGCCAGCTGAAATTCCAATACGGTCAAATCCTGAAACGCAAACATCACCTATTCAACTGTCAGAAGTGCGAACAATGGCAAACATTTTTCTTACAATCCAGACACAAAAGCTCATAAAGTGGAAATACTGCATTAATGCATACAACACCCTGTACTTATTTTTATAAACACACAGACACGTCACAGTATCGACCCAGAGGACTGTCTGGTCGTCTGGGGATAGAGAACGAAAAACGAGGATCATTGAGTGACAGGACAGACCTAATTTTGCAATCCCCAAAAGAGAGACGACAGACCTGAGCAACCCCTGCTGCTATTTCAGGACTGGGAGAAGTAGGTTAGGATAAAGGCATAGCAACAGAGGCTGGCCGCCCTATATACTGTAACTGAGAAGATGAGGAGAGGTGAGAGGAAAGGCAACTGGGAGAAAAGTAAAGCTTGATATAGGCATAACTCTGGGAGGGGATTTTACAGTTAATGAATAGTGTCTGCTGCTGTCTATTTGCATGCTTCACCACTACAATCCAAAAGTCTAAAATAGCTTTGTTATAATGCACTTCTCCATTACTTGATCATCATTCGATAAATAACTGGTGCCATGGTCAACATAAATATACACAAACACCTTTTAAATGAAATTCAGTTTAGTACAAAGTTAACTGCACCAGACACATAGGGCCCTATTTTAACGTTCTAAGCGCATGGTCTAAAACGTACAGCGCAGGTGCACTCAGGGGGTGTCCGAATCCACTTTTGCTAGTTATGGTCGGCACGGAAAACAGTCAGCGCGCCCAGGCGCATGGTCTAAATGGGTTGTCCCTATTCTCTTAATGAGTATTGGGTGTTTTTTGGGCGTAACGTGCAATAAACCAATCAGAGTCTCATCTCCCATCCCCTTTAAAAGCCAGCTCAGCTCACGCCATGGTGGCTTCACTATTTACATGGCGAAATGTAATTTTTCATTTTTAAAAATGCTTGTGTGCTACTGCACGTCCCTGTGTGTGTAAAAAGCAAAGTGTATGTGCATTGTGCACCCGCCTATAGGCGTATATTATTAACACGCTCTTTAAACAACAAAGAAAAAATATTGCACCAGACTTTAGACCAGGTTTGAGTTGGTCTATGGCGCAGTCTATTTTCTGTTCATCAAAATAGCAACGCACCAACAATCCGCCTGAAAGCACCTCTTTTTTAGACCATGGGCGCACAAATGGGTGCAAATGCATTTGCTGTTTAAACAACGCAGAACAGGATGGGACAATGAGTACTGCGTCAGTCGGAAATTAGCAAAAACATTGCGCCAGGTGTAGGATAGGGCCCATAGTGAGTTTTAGTAAATACTGTGCAATCTAATAAGACAGACATAAATGTATGCATTACTTTGGCTCAAACAGTAAAGCATGGTGCTTGCAACGTCAAGGTCACAGGTTTGAGGGAATGCATGACTGATAAAATGTATAAATTGAATGCAGTGTAAGTCATATGCACAATGCATGTAAATTTACATTACATTTAGTATCTGGCATTTAGTATCTAGTTAAACTAGAACGCATAATGATTAGTAAATAAGTTTTGCACTGTAGTGCTGCATGTAATCAAATACATTTCAAATAAATTGCACCAGTGCTCTGTGTGTTGTTTTAGCACCCCATTAATTTTAGAAAAAAATTTACTATGTATAAATTACTGCTGCCATGGTCAAGAAATTTCTCTTTTTTAATAAAACTGCTGCAGACAAATAGTTTTGTAAATAAAGCAAAATCTATAATAAAACTATATTAGATATTTAATTAAGCATATTTGCATAGAAAAAAACTACTTTAAAAAAGAAAAATTTCTTTATATTTTAAAAACCTAGCACAACACTAATTTAAAACCTGTTTTAACTGGATCGCAAGTGGTTGGTAAGCAAGTCGCAAGGTTTTGCACTACAGCACTGAATGCAGAAGTGGCAACTGTTGTTTTAGCATCCGATTAACTAAAGAAGCAACGTGAATTATACATTTCAATGCACATTGCATATCATCAGCCATCATTTGATCATTAGTTGATGAATTACTGCAGCCATGGTCAATAGCAATGTACACAAACATCTCTTTGAAATGAAATTCAGTTTAGTGCAATGTGAGGGAAAAAGCTTAATTTATACAGTAACTAGTTTACATACAAAAAGAGCCACATTTGTGCTGAAAAAAAAAAAAAACAGTAGAACTTGGTTCAACTGTAATGCAGATGGTTATGTACTGCAGTTCTGCATTCAAAAGTGGCACAACTGTTTCGAAATTGCCCCTGTATGTGTGTGGTAGGTCAAACTGCAGTACAAACATACATTTCCATATCCTGTGTAATGCTACTCTTTGTGGTGAGAGAATGTTTCCTCTCTGCTCTGCTATGAAGTTCTCTCCCTCATTCTTTTCATTCTACCAAACCACTGGTACACTATACTGCTGCTGACACATCCTGAAGCTCTCTTCCTCCTATTTTCCTTTCCTCTGCTTCTCTGCTTTTCTCATCAACTAAGGGTGATCCTTCTCAAAAGTGTCACAGGGATTGACATAACAACACCTCAGCTCGCATAAGTTACATATGTGCAAAACCAAAAAAAAAGACTGTTCCCATGTTAACCCTTCCCACCTTCTCTGCAAAACGTCTGCTCTCTTACACTGAGGCAAACCTACGAGAGTGCAGATGCAAGGTATGAGCTGACCACAAGTATGCTTGTCTGTTCTCAGCGAGCTCCTGATCGCCGGGTCCATACATATCCCACAAAGCGATGGATGCCTTTTCCGCTCAGCCTTTAACCACCACACAGTCCACATAAACACAATGCAGATGTCAGAGGAGCAGGGGTGTGTTTTAGCAGGCGTTTGCGGGTGTGGGTGTGTTGGAATTCCCTCACCATTTTATACCAGTAGTTCCTCATTACTGCCTAACCCTTGAGTGGCTGCCAGCACTGCTTGTCTATGTATTGCATTATACTCTGCACTGCTGATCTAAGACTAGTTTTAAGGTGTGTGTGTGAGTGTGTGTGTGTGTGTGTGTGTGTGTGTGTGTGTGTGTGTGTGTGTGTGTGTGTGTGTGTGTGTGTGTGTGTGTTTATATTACATAAAAAGAGAGGGAGAAGTTTTTTTCTTGCAGAGGTGCTATACAGAAACAGCATATAGTATTTGTGCATTAATAATTCATAAAAGAACTATCCTCTGGAGTGTAAGCCAATGTGTCAGACGTATAGCTGTGCAGTGGTCAGAATGCACTGGAGCGCAGAAAAATCCCCAGGCTGCCTGGTTTCCCCTTAGATACTCAACATCACTGCAGGAGGATACATATGGTCAGTAAATGTAAGTTTGCAGACATATCAGTATACTTACTCCTCATACATTGGTATATAAACAGAGAGTGGGTTTCTGGTATAAACGTGTACAGACACTAAGAGGCATGAGTATAGATGTTTAGAAACAGTAAAAATTGGAAGTAACGTTCACTATACATTTATACAGTGGATATTACACACAGAGGCTCTAAATGAGCAGCTTGTTTCATTAAATGAGCTGCTGACTACACGGAGCAGGAGAGAAAGCAGCTGACAGACACTGGAGTGCCATTAAAGCTGCCCTTACTATAAGCCTGATCCAATAGCATTCTGTTGGTTATGTGCTAATGTTAATTGCCAACCAGAAGCTTCAATTACCCTCCCTTCCCTCAGATTCTGATGCTAAAGACTGCATAAAATCACTTGACGAGCAGATGTATTTTCAGTTGAATCAGATTTAGGTGAGATGTATTAAGGGCTGGTCCATTTTTTATATTTTGTTTTAGTTACAGCCATTAATATAATTTGTAACGTACTAGTTGTTTGCAAGCAGCATTAAGTGAACACACTGTAAACATTAGCGGTACACTAGCATATACTACTATATAAAAAATAGTGGGTCAAGAAATACTTTAAAAAAAGAAATTCGTATTGAAATTCATAAAGAAATTCAAACTGATCAAAAAATAAATGTTGCAAAACAAATCAGAAAAAAATCCAGTTTACAAGTTTGATTTTATGGGATCCTTAACATCTACCTGTTAGCGTTCATGCTATCTTTATGCTAATCTCATCACCAACCATTTGGACCAACAGTTTAAACATCTTCTGATGACAGTCAGAACTGGCCTAACGTTTTGCTGACTGACATTAGACATGTTTCATTTGTAGCCTAATCCTTATGCTTGGTTGTTGTTGTTTTTTTTACATAACACAGAAAAGGATTACTCTAATTATGAGGGCTTTTTGTGTTTTGCCTGTAATGAGATTTAATTTGGCTTTTCTCGCTCACTATGCCTCTGCTTATTCTCCTTTTCTTCTCTTTGTTCTGTAAGGGCTATGTAGGAGTGGGGTGGGTCTCACCCAGGGAGGCGACAACAGTGCAGGATTCTGTGAATAATAATTAGTCCTGAATAAAATTCCTGAAGTGCTTGATTATCTTTCTTAATTACTGCCATTCCCATTCAAAGTGTAAACCTACAGTGAAGCATCAGTAATTAGCCCATAACCCCCAGACAACCATGTTGAGATGGTAAATTGAATTACTTCAATTTAATAGCAGCATGTTAATTCAAAACATGCTTCCAATTTATTTGTTTATTTATTTTTTAGCATGGATAGTGCTTGAATACTAAAATACAAACTTTACAATCTTTGGGCGAAACATCCTTGAAGGACTTTGGAGAAGAGCTTAATCAATGAAGCTTCAAACAGCATAGCAAGGCAAGCTTTTCTCAATGTACTAATTGACATTGTTGAGCAACAAACAGAGAGAAGAGAGTCAAGAGGTGTCACAAGATTGAGTAAATTAAAACTGGAGGGAAAAGAAAGGAGCATGCTAAATTGGATGAGGCATTTCAGCACACTTAGGGCTGAAAAAGCCTATGTTGAGAGCTGGATTTTCAAGCTCAATTTAGCATTAGACTGTAGCCATACTGCTCTGTGAGCGTGGCCATGAGCTTCAGATGACTGACAGCTGAGGGTGATGGAAGCAGGAGAAATGTGTGTGGGAAAAAAACTTTTTAGTCAGTTTAGGCTGTTCAGTTACAGTGACCAGTTGACTACACACATAAATGTTACATGGTTTTCTCTTCTGATTTATGCAGTACTGGCCATTTATAGCTATTCTTTAAAAAAGTATGACTCCTTGAATAAAGAATTTATTCAAATTAATACCAAAGGGTCAAAAGCAGGGTAAGAGAAGAAATAATATATAACCCCAGAGAACCCTACAGAGGACAGTAATAACTGTAATGTGCTATATGGCAGGAAAGTTGTGATCAATATCTCTTAACTCAGCATGGACGACCGCTGCTGTTTGATCTCTCAGTAGACTCCTATGGTGAGACACCTAGAGCAACCTTAAATCCTAGTGTATGTCATATCCCACAGAATGACAGGAAATGGAATTTAAATAACTGCAATTCAAAGAAATATAATGCAGGTCTGTCTGTCTGTCTGTCTAATTACTCCCGGAATTCAAATGGACAAGTGCACAATTGCTTCTGCATTTCACCTCAGTGGCCACTAGCAGTGCAGTGTATGAAAATTGTGAAAAAATATGAAAATTCTGCGCAAAGTTTCCCACAGCAGGACAAAGCAATATTGATACAATCCATCATTACAATAAAGAAATTTAAAGCTTGTGGAACGTAAAACTAAAATGATTTTAGTTTTAATATAATGTTCTAAAATATTATGTTTACTATTATTAATAATATATATAATATACTATAATATAATTAGTTGAATGTATAACATAAATACGACAGAAAGAGTTTACTACTATGCTACTGGAGAATACTACACCTGAAGCTCACGTAGCACTGATCTTTTAGTGGAAAGACAGGGTCTGTGTGCACAGAGTCCATTTAATTCAAATTTAGGAACTTAACATGAATTTAAAAAGCATTCTCAGTTCAATTCTGAATGTCGCACAGCCTTGTGATGAACCCAGTAAGCGCTAGAACTGGGTTGCCTGAAATTAATATCTACAGGAGGACCACATGTGGCATGTATTCAAGGGATGCCACAGTCTGTGTAATTGACTGAAACCCCATAAAAACCTCCACTCTATTCAATCAGTGCACAGACACACACCCACACAATCACACACAAACCTCCTGATCATTTTTAGCTGTCCCAGTGTCTTTTATTACATCTTTTTTCTTGCTATGCAAAGCATTATTTTCATCCACTCTCATTGAGAACAGTTGAGACTCTCCAGCACAGTGATCCATCTCACTTTCTCCTTCATGAATTAGAGATAAATCTCATTTCTTCCTGGTCTAGTTTAATGCAGAACAGTGCAAGACCCTCTCAAGAGACAGTATGTCTTAGATTTTATCCTGAAGGCAAATAAAAAAAGGCACACCTAAATTTTTCCGCCATAGAAACCCAAGAGAAATGTTCAAGAAAGAAAGAGGGTGTGAGATTATAAAAGCAATAAAGAAGTGTTTTTGGCTGTTTAAATTTAGATGCTTTGTATTGATTTTGTATTGTTAAGCACCTTTCTGTAGCGTGTGCTGTTGACTGGTAACTATAGATCGGAGTAACTGTGGGAAAACAAAACAACCACATCACTGGAATTCCAGCTCTAGCTCCACATTCCACATCAGTGAGGTGGAGACACACACCTCACATACACACGCAGGTATTTTAGGCGTTAGATCTAAGTAATTATTATGTTCTGGTGTGGCCAAATAACTCAACTATTGTGGCTTACCTGGTAAGAATACCAAATTAATCCTTAAAGGAAACAAAGGTCTTTAAGTATTTGTCACATAGCAGGGATGGACTCTGCCTAAAAACAGACTTATGTCAGTCTAACACAACTGCCTGCTGTATTATGTAGCTCATATCTAAACATTTTCACTCTGTGTTGATGAATAAAGTGGCTGAGGCACAGCAGTGACTTATCCTGACTCTAATTTAATTCATATATTTCTCATACATTTATTCCTGTGATGGCAAAGCTGAATTTTCAGCAGCTATTACTCCAGTCTTCAGTTTCACATGATAATAGAGAAATCCAATATTCTGATTTGGTGCTCAAGAAACATTTCTTATTATCTGCTTTATATGTTTAAGTTGCAATACTTTTTCAGGATTCTTTGATGAATAGAACAGCATTTATTTAAAAAAAAAGAAATCTTTTATTTAAGGTATACATTTCCTTTCTGTCACTTTTGATCAATTTAATGCATCCGTGCTGAATAAAAGTGTTTATTTCTTTAAAAATGTTCAGCATACATAATGCTTACGTGTCTCCATAGTATGCAAGAGGTTTTTATGGTAAATAAATGACTCTGAGAAATGCATGAGTTTGGTTAAAGAATCACTGGAATTTAAATGTACAGGGTAGGATGTTGACTTGTGATTCTTCAACTTAATGTTTTGATAAAACACAGTCTGTTCCTCTGTGCACACCTGAGCCTTTAAACCCTGGACATCTATTCTTCACACACACTGAAACAGAGCTAGATTTCCCACTGAGGCGAAAGTGTTTCTGACATGTAATGTGTCAGGGAGACAAACAAAAATCACAAAACAGACAGTGGTCAGAAACTATTTACCTACAGACACTGACAAGTGGTACAGTGTGTAGTTAAACACATACATGCTTAGGCTACAATCTGGGAAATAGCATATTACATAATACCTGGTGGCTTATTATTTACTCAATCACTATTGAATGGAAAGAAAAAAGAAAATGTTCCTCTTTAATAAGGCTCTGCAAATACAGACATGCAGTAAAGTGCAGATTAAATATTTGTCCTGGCAATGTGGAGCGCTTTTGAAGACTTACTTTAGGGACAAAGATGAGCTTTAGTGGAGTAGTTTACCCTATTGACCTTTCTGATTTGATTTGGTCAATATTTACACAGAAGTCTTATTTAAAAACAGAACAGATTATCAGACTAATCTATGAATATTATCTGCCCTCATAACAGGCATTAACTACTCAAATATGATTTCAAGTCATTCATAATCAGATATTTCATTATCTCTCAATTATGCTGTATAGTACTACCTATGCAGATTTGCTATGCTTTCAAAATGATTTAGCCTCTGTTACATTGCATCCGAAAACGCTGAAGTCAGGGTTACTAAGTTTGTCCCTTAATATATGAAAAAAAAAAGTCAATTACTTAAAAAAAAAAAAATCCATCTCTTTGAAACTATGATACATTTTTCAGGATTCTTTGATGAATATAAAGTTAAAATAAACAGCACTTTACTGTCACTTCTGATTAATTTAATGCTGAATTCACGTATTAATTTCTTTTTGAGACTCTTATAACAAAATATGTGTTTCTGTCTCTTTTTGGCCAGTTGTAGTTATCATGGGATCAGAGGTCAGGCCTAAGGATGTTTCCCACACTCAGATTCATACATTTCTGAACAGTCCTGATCTAATACACACTGACATACCTGAGACTTCAAATCTCACAGGTGCGCTCCCCCCACTTCGTTCACCCACCTGTACAAATCTCCACCCTTAATCCCTTAGACACACTCCATCAAAAAGACACATGTTGAGGCTGACAATAACGGCGAATCCTCTTTTTTTAAACAGATCTGTTTGAACATGCAATGAGCTAAAAGCAGGCCACCAATTATATTAACAGGGTCAATGTCACTTAAACAAGCGCGTCAGCCATTGCTCTGGTGGAAAAACATAACAAACACTGTGCCTTGTTTGGATCAACCATGCTACATTAAGTGAACATCACATGGGCTGAATGAAAGATAAGCCCCTTAAAAAATAAACCGGGAAAATCACATCCCGGTTCTCAGAGGCTGTTAGCAGACTTGATTGTGTCAGTGATTATTTTGAGAACCATCAGGCTGCTTCGCCCAATACAGCCTCTCTGGAGCAAGATGAGAATTTGTACCTCTGAACGCCATTCGTGTCTATATATATTTATACACTGACCTTATTGTTGAGGTCAGGAAGGCGGTCATGGTTGTGTGCTCTCCATAAAAAAACAGCTGAGGCAAATGAATGAAAATAAACGATTCAGGAAAGCTGGAAGCTCGTTTCGCTTACTTTCTTGCCTAACTTTCAGGGCTAGGTCAGGCTTAAGAAACCAAGCTGTCTTCAGGGAAGTAGCGCCTGTCACAGTAATGGTTTTTAACGCTGGTGTAATGGATGCTGTGACCACATGAAAAGCACTGTGTCAAAAGGAAAAAGACATACCATCTGATTCTAACCACTCCTTTCATAGGCAGCATATACATCAGCTACATACAACCCCATAAACACACACACATGCCAAGAAGAGATCTTAATAATGGGAGAAATTTAATATGAAGTCAAAAGGAAAACACCCAGGTCAAGCACGCCAATAGTTTCTCAAACACTAATGTATATTATACTGCACTGTTATGGGGGATATTAAATACTTTGTGCATACACTCCAGCTTTATGAGCTAACATGTAATCGTCTTTTAATGGGTTTACATTAATGGATTTATATTTCAGGTTTGAGGGAGGCATCAGTAGTAAACACAACAGCTCTATAACTGCTTCAATGAGAAACAATTACAGTGCATATGGGAATCAACTTTAAGAGAAATGGAAGCTGTTTGTTCTGCGTGAGGGTTTCAGGCTTATAAGACAAGCTTATAAACTCAATTACTGAGAGTTTTTCCACTACTTTCATGTTTTTTGTTGTTGACAGTCCTTTAATATGAGCGTAGTAAAACAAGCGAGTAGGGGAGAGAGATGACAGACAAATTCTTTGGCCATTTCTTGGCCAAAAAGTTCCATTGTCTACTGTGAATAGTATTGCGATGTAGCTCAAATAGAAGTCACTTTCAAATCAAGCATCTTTCTGTTGGTCAATGCAGTGAATTTACGTGACCAACTTGAACCCATTGCAAAAATCCTGAATGTGTGGATTCCTGTTAAAATGACTACATTTCACTTCACGAAAATTTGCTGAACAACGGTAAATGTGACAGCACCTTAATTCAAACACCTCCTAAACATGTCATGGTACAGAACTTCCTTGCAAGCGATTAGTCAACTTGTTCTTCAGGCAACTCCTTTTTCAAAAAATAAATGAACATACAGGAGTTTTTGACATGATGTCATGCTTTTGTTGGTATCATTACTGTGTAATGCATGTGCTACGTGCTACTGCTGCTGACACTGCTTTGTTGCTGATAGGCCTTATCACACGTTCAATTCACACCACAAGGGGCACAAATGGAAATGACAGTGTGCGAGAGAGAGAGAGAGAGAGAGAGAGAGAGAGAGTCTTACAGAAGGGACTGCCAAAGAGTGTGTCCAGGCAGAACTAGAGCTGAGCCAGCTAGACTGGACCATCTAGTGCAGAAAAGCAATGCAGCAAAACATACTGTAGTCTCCACTTCCCCTCATAAACTGCGAGCCAGTGTATCTGAATGTGCAGATATGCTCATTTTCCCTCAGGAAGCTCCTCTGGCTGCTGGATTACCCGTCACACTTAATTAAGCACTTGTTTTGAGATTAAACATCCTCATACCTCAGATACCTTTAAGGGGAAATATTGCACCTTTCAGTATCTGCTGTACCTCATAATCCAGATTAGCAGTTAAACTGCCTTTATTACAGCAGGTGTCAGGCTGGTGGCTCAATGGAGGATCTTAGATCAAATAATGTTAAGTGGCCTCCGTCTGTACATCTATGTGGTATTCCCCGCACCTCCTAATCCCTGTCTTAACTGTAACCTGTTGTTGAGCTCAGCCTGTCTGCTGGAGGGACTGTTGCCAGCCAGCCTCCCTGGGTCTGAGCTATCACTGCCAAACCACAAATTTAATCAAACTAAATGGTTCACAACCTCAGTCCAATCAATCTGATCTCTCTGTCCCACTGGAAGATGCTTTGGAGACAGAAAGAGACAGATATAGATAGTGGACAAACATAATGGGCCAACAGGGAGGGGAAAAGTAGGCAAATCGGCTTCCAATGTTGAAGAAATTCACCTCTGGCTAAACATAAAGAAGGATAAATTCATATTCATAGCTTTGACTAGCCAGATATGAGTTATAGTAGATAGCCTAGTCACCGAAAATACACAACATGAGTCTATAGTACCTATATTACACTCAAACCTACCCACTTATCCATAGTACACCCAAACACCCTGTGTCAAGGTGATAAGCAAAAGTTTATTTTTCCCCAAGATTCAGCACACATTCACATACTAGCATGGTTTTCTTCCTCTATGCTTCATTCTGATGTGCGGTTCCTCATGAGAGATTGGTTGTCTCTCCTCTATAAAAACTGCACACCCACTAGTTTGGTTTAGGTGGAGAAAACAGCCAAATAAGAGCTTTGCTGTTCCCTTTCACACACACAAATATCAATCAATTAAACACAAGACGACAATGCGAAAACGAAACACGTTGCTTTTTCCCCTTTTTTTTTTTTTTTTTTTTTTTGAGAATTAACATTTGGTTCTGGCTAACAGTGATGAGAGACTTTGGTTGATGCTAAAAGATTCCAAGACAACCACAGCCTAGAACAGCTTGTAAAAAGTGAAACTGGCAGTAAATGAAAATGACTTAAACAGCAAGAAAACTCAAATTAAGTGTTTTCACTGCAACAGTATTTATTAGACCCAGTTTCAGTCATTGCAACTGCATTAATTATATTTTAAAGACACCGACTGAGAATATAATGCAAAGTTGTTTGGTGTTACAAGCAACGACTGCATGCACGTTTGATTTTATTTTGTTTGTATGTGAGTTCATGTGTGCAACTAAAAGTGCACTGCTGTTATTTTGTTTGTGTGTGAGTTATTGTGTTTAACTTTTTTTTAATTGATCTCTGCAAATTTTGAAAACATCTCACTTACTTATGAGAAAAAAAACACCATCTTTTGAATTATACGTAAGAAATAAGCAGTCAAGTATTTTGCTTTGGGATAAAATATCCCAGCATATTTTGAAAACATCTCACTTACTTATGAGAAAACCCCAAGAAGCCCTCACATCACATGCTTGATCAGTCAGGAACTGAGGCGTAGAAGAGATGCTAAACTCAACAACATGCAGTTTGATGCTGCTGCATTCACAGACAAACACATATACTTATACACAACTCCTCTCTTGAGAACTGACTAATTTGCTCAATATCCCTGCAGTCATCATCTCACACATATACATTCTCCATTTCACTCTCTTCAGTCATCGAAACAGTTCAGATGTAACTCATTGTTTAAAAGCCAAGAGGTTGATTAACTGTGTATGTTTCACACGAGCAGTTGCATAACATGATAAAGGATCTTCCTTTCCATGGACAAATGTGTGTAGCCTATCTGTTACGTCACTTGAGTAAAAATGGGTGGAATTTAGCTTACATTGATACTTTTTTTGTCAACGAAAGAGGATGATAAATCTGTCTTTTCAGTAAAAGGGGTTGATTTTAGAGATGACGAGATTAGATTAGATATATCCCGCGTAAACACATCTTTTTCATAATGTTATCACAGCTCGCTTGACTTATGTAATGCTGCTCAACCCTGTAGTAAAGTCTACAATCCAGCGCTACAAACCGCCATGGGGCGATAACGTTGCCTTTGCTAATTTTCTTCTTTCAACGCCTCACA
Source organism: Cyprinus carpio (assembly GCF_018340385.1). Lineage (NCBI taxonomy): Eukaryota > Metazoa > Chordata > Actinopteri > Cypriniformes > Cyprinidae > Cyprinus > Cyprinus carpio. The sequence continues at coordinate 17,727,939 of NC_056576.1, forward strand.
ATTTTCACTCCATGTTTCACTCCAATTATTGACTCACATCTTAAATTGTTCACGTGCGTGATGCAACACGCGACCATCTGGCAAAGTAACGCACCTTTGCATACGTTTAATTAAAAGGATGAGAGAATAAATTGCCAGAGCGAATCCCTCATTATCGCGGATTTGTTTAGATTTAACTTTATTTTGAATGCGTTTGTTTGGTAGGATGAGACGAAATGCAGTTAGCATCTAACCAGAAGTGCAATAAGCAGTAAGTACAGAATATACAAGGTCTACAATATGTACAATAACTATACAGATAAGTATTATGGACATCATTTACAGATTTTAAATACTATCAGCATGATATACAGATAGGTTTACTATGAACATACTATACAGATGAATTTTGTGAAAGTGTACACTATAGGCAGAACTATGAACATATGAACAAAATTTACACTATTGCAATTATCTTTTTTTTTTTCTTCTACCAATTAATAATTTTTTATAATTTAATAAAAAATATATATTTTTTCAAGCATACAGTAGGCCTATGTTAATTAAAATAACATTACCAATTTTTAATTTACAAGCTCTACCAAATAATTGCTTATGATTTCTCAGTGTCAACTTATGAAAACTACATAATTTTGTCAAGAAACACACACACTAAAGTTAAATAGCCTATTGCATGTAAAGCACAGAGCTGTATCAAGTATTGGTTATCCCATATCCCGCGTTTCAAAAATCCCTAGCTAATAGCTTGCTTTGTTCCAAAACTCTAATCATTGGTTATTCTTGAAAATTACCCCTGTCAGAGTGTGCTGGAGCAAATGTCACCTGACATCTCATCTCAGATCACCGAGTAGGCTACCCATTCAATAAACGCATAAATACGCACTTTTTGAGGGATGCTAAGTTTGACACAACATAAAAACTAGTAGGCTAGATCAAATCTGTTCTTGTTTCTATGGCAACATGTCAGATCCCGGCTGCGCTCTGACTTTATTCCTGAATAACTTCATTCCTGATACTAGGGGCATCTTGTGTTGTAGCGCTACTGAGGTTACTATTTATGAAACTATGGATATAAGATGTGTCCCTCGAGTATTTTTACTTTAAATTAGTGGACTGTAATGTCCTCGGTTCTATCACTACTGCTTTAACAGAGATCTGTGTATGTACGTCTGACTAGTTTATTATGTTTTGACACAATGTCCATTACTTTCACATTCATTAGATGAGTTGATAAATACCTGACATTATTTTGAGTCGCATTATATATTTACAATACTAAGGAACCTAATACGCAATTATTGTGTAGAGTTGCTCTATGTGCACATTGTCATTAGAAATTGATTATAGGAGCCTTTGTGTAACGTGGATACTGATTCGGAAAAAAACAAACAAAGAAAAAAACACTCATGATAGACGAAATTATACATGGGACGACTTGTTATGAGGATTTGGATTCTCATTCATTTGGTAGGCATTCAGATTAAATTGATCTGAGATCTCTCACAATAGTAATCAATATCTTGTTGCTACAACGGGGTTAGCTCTCAATCCGGATGGTTTGATTAAATCACACAGAATAAGAGCTCAGTGAAACTCAGCACGTGTGCAGTGAGATAAGCAAATGATCACTTGACTTATGTTAATGTTTAAATTGTGATTTTCACGATTAGTATTTTGAACTGAAACCTCACTGTAAGTTAAACATTAAACAATACAAAGGATGACTAGCGCGATTTTCCCTCTCCTGGCCCAGATAGTAAAAAGAACGTCTATAGGCTACGCCAAGAACATACTGGTCTTACCTGCTACGGTGTATCTGTCCATGTAATTGAGCACATTTCCAAAACTCAGAATCACGGCGGCAACGAACGGAGACCGGCATCGGAGTAATGCGGCACGGAATTTCTGCCCAGGTTTGCAGGGATGCAGGTCTGGACTGGAATTAAGAGCCGGACTCATGCTTCCAGACAGTGTGTGCACCTCATCCGAACTGCTGCACCCCTCGATTTCACATCCATCGCTGTCCACGCACATCTTCTGGCACGACAGATCCAGCGCAAACGATTGAACGATTTCTGAACGGAGACAGGACGGTTTGGGAGGAAAAGTGTAGCTCCTCTGAGCGAAAAAGAAAAACTACGTGTTAATCGCGAAGAATAGAAATCATTGATTTGATTATTGCGCGCTGAGCTCGGTTCATGTCTGGACAGTGACAGGATTTAGTGCTCGAGAAGCGCTTTTCTCACTCTGTAGTGTGTGTGTGTGTGTGTGTGTGTGTGTATGAGGGAGGGAGGCGTGGTTGCGCGTTAAGCCCCGCCCTCCCACTGAGCTCCAGTGTGCACGGAGAAGAATGTCACCTTCCAACATTTAGCAGTGTCAGAGCGCACCCAGGGCACCTCGTGCGAAGTTGCTTTGTCTCTTTTGGTTTCTCTTTTTTCTGACGTAAAAGATTGATCGAGTGAAATGGCATGCAATATTCTCTCTTCAATTAAGCTGTAAATGAAAAGAAAGCGCGAGCCGTGGGGAAATATTACGCTTAGAAGCAGTTCATGGTCATTTTTAGTAGACTCGAGACGGGGAGCGAATTAGGCTGTGTGAAAGGGAGCGAGTTAGGTTGTGTGTTTTTGGGGTTGGGATGATTTTTGTGGTTCTGACCCTCCCTTTTTGTATTCTATCTGTTTTCTTTTCATTTATTATACAATTAACAAAAGCGAAAAAGACCTCTAACACTAGCTTGCTCTGTTCTTTTTCTATTCTATCTGTTTTCTTTTTATTTATTATATTATTTAAAAAGCCCTCGCTATGTCCACTGCGTTTAAGCTAACTGAGACTTGTTATAGCACTTGTATATCTTTGCTATTTTGTTGATTTTGTTTGCTTCCATTCTCCTCATTTGTAAGTCGCTTTGGATAAAAGCGTATGCTAAATGACTAAATGTAAATGTAAATTCAATAGGTTTAATTCTATATTTGTAAATAAACACATTTAAGCAACTCTCACATTTTCACCTGTCGCCAAATAGAGGAATGTTGTTGTTCGCCTGCGGATGGTAACCATAGCAACAGAACGCCGCTAGAGGACTTTTCCTTAGGATCAGTATTAAAAGACACGTATCGGCAAAATAAGTAGCCTACAGTCATTTTTTATCATTTTATTGTAGATTAACAAATAACACGTTAAGCACGTGAGATGTATAATTCCCGATATTGTATACACATAAAATAATTATAGTAGCATATACGCGTCTTAAATATATGAAAATGAGAAAAGTGATTCTGACATTAATGATATGAAACTATTCATATGACTTTATTAAAGACTGAAAATGTAGGCTAGCTACCTGGTTCGTACACGTGAAATTGCCTCTTCAAATATGTTTGCAGTACAAAACATGCTGAAATACCCGTTAGTTGATGAGTGGATTGAAGTCAGCTCTGTCAAATCCCACAGTGTTTGATTACACTTTGCTTCAAAGTACTTAGGAAACTATCTTTTAGTAATTCGTGTGAAAGCGTATGCGTGGTTTAACGCTGTACTTAAATAGTAAGACGTAGTAAGTCGATAAGCGATACGTGGTCTTCAGCACTCTGGACAGCTCATTATCACTGTCTGCAGCCACACAGAATTCTAGAATAAACGCTGTTTCACCTCAGCAGAACAGGGACTCATGACACTCACTGCATTTACTGATGATTTTTTGCTAGTTATTTACTGGGAAACATTAATCTGACATTACAATTTGAGGTTGGGTAATGTTTGATTAAGGTAAACATGCGGATACTGTTCATCGTTTTATTTACTTCCTTCATATGTGTTTGATTAATTAATTAAGGATATAATTGATCAATTTTCGGCTCATCTTATTGTTCGCTTTTCACCGAAACACATCAATTAGCGAAGATTAGATCAAATTACGTCATTAAGTACATCTTAGCTTTCCCCTCCTTTTGTTCCTGCGATAATCACTAGTTTTTGACAGCGCGAAATTCGTAACACATGGTGAACTTCTGGAGGACAGACCGCAAACGTGTCTAACCCCTGTTATAATGGCTATCTTTAAAATAAACAGTTTCCACAAGACTTTATCCTGTGGGAGATCTCAAAAAGTGAGGGGGATTTTACTGTACAGTAGTTAAGATTTATCTCGAGTGCAGAAATGTCTTTTAGGAAGTGCGCGGGTCATCATCATTGGAGAAAGCTGAAATATGCGAGACAAGTTATTGTCGAAAAAAAGAGTAAAGTTATTCGTTTGTTATTTTTCTTAATTCCCAGAGGGCATGCTACAGTACTTGTCAGAACAAATCAGACTAAATGGGGTCATAAGTAGCTTAATATGATGCTTTTTCTGAATTGCCACCATGCTTTTCAACATTAACTAGTCTTAATACTTTAACAGAATTAGACAGTAAGGTAAGAAAAAAATATTTTCGTTTTAAAAAGACTGGCTATAATAAATTAATGAATTCCTATAAAATTATTTTAGGTGACTTAGAGGTGTATAGAGCTTAAAAAAGTAAAGTTAAAGTAAATATATCCACTCTCAGGGGAAAAAATATACTAATTACCCTTATATGTACACTTTAGGTACCAATATGTACTTTTGAAGTATTAATATGTATAGCTTTAAGGTACTAAAATGTACCATTTAGGGGTAAATATGGTACAAAGATGCTCTTAGCTTTTGTACCTTAGGGTAAACGCTAGTTGCAACTTTATCTTTTTTCTTAAAAGTGGTAATGACTGTATTAAGAAAATTTGCATGATTGTATCAACTGCCTATAAGAAAATTTCTTAAAAATTAAAAGTTCTGTTCACTTTTAAATTGATCAAAATGATCAAATCTTAACAGCACAACATAACTAAATGTGTCAACAAAATCAAAAGCAACAGAAAAATAAATAAAACTACCAAAAGACTGATTGATTTGAGCATAATTATTCATGTGCACAGACACACAAGTTTTTTTTTTCGGTGATACTTCCATGAAATATGATTGTGATAATGCGGGGTCAGTATTCAGTACACTGCCTACAGTTTAAAGACCTTGTGGTCTTCGATAACCTTCCTGAGTGATCTGCATGCCAGCAAATTTCACATCCTATTTACTGGTCACAGGTTGTGCAATAAGGAACCAAGTGTCTTTATCTGTCTTCTGCTGTATATCAGCAGCTTTCTAGCAAAGGCTGGATCACAGATAACCAAAACAAACCAAATACCTAAAGTTACCTTTGTCATCAACAAATCCTGAATGCCTTCTGGTTGGCTTGGTTTTGCACTGCATAGTCTATCAGTATCAGTTTGTGTATGCCTAAACTGATAAAGCAAAGAAACACACACTCAGAGTAATTTGTGTAGATATGTGCATTTGTATTCTGTTTTTGTGGTTCATCATTTACTATCACTAAAGGAAGCCTCTGTAACTCCTGTCCCTCAAGTAATGACATGATAAGCTCTATGAGACGGAAGGGAAAAGGGGCCAGTCCTGTTTGACTTCCACAATATAATTTATCTTCCTTTCCATTCCTCACTGTTAAGCAGCTGAACTTCTGACTTATGAATCGAAAGTACAGAGAAAAGTGTGCTTAAAGTGTTTAAAGACATTTCTTTGATATAATGCACTAAATATCATTAAATTAAAGATGAAAGAAGCCATCTGTTGAATACTGATTTCATCATAACCAGATACAAAGAAAGTCTTGTTAGGCGGACTTTTGAAAGTAATGAACCCACGTTTTTTTTCTGAATGAATGAATGATTTTTCAGAATGAGTATCAGACTTGTCAGACTGTGGAGATCACACTTCAGTTATTTAGTTTGAAATTCCATTACACAGGAACAAACAGAACATGCTTGATAGCAGCTGCTGCATGCAGTGGTATGATCAACTATACAGAGGGAGAAAGACAAAAAAAAAGAGAGAGGGCAAAAACTGATTATGGAGTAGAATAGACTGTTAAGCAAGAGCACTTAAGAGTGATACATAAAATAACAGTGTGTTGGCAAGCAGACAGGAAGTAAAAAAATAAATAAATAAATGAAAATAGAGAGAACATGGAGGCATGGGGACTTGGAGAAAGAGGAGGACATTGAGAGAGTGGGACTAAGAGAGACAGATGGAGAAGTGTTATGACCTGCTGGTCAACGCTATGGGAAAGCTGTTAGAAACCAAGCAAGAAGGACATATTGAGAAGATGTGGGTAGAGAGAGGTGAGGTTAAAACAATAGTTTTAAATAATGTAAAAGAATGAACTCCAGTCACTGTGTAAATGTAACCCCCAGTTGAATAAAGATGCCTTGTGTAACTGTAGAAACAAAGCTTTTTGACTGTATTTGAATGTTGAAATTTGATTATAAAAAGCATGGGTAAAACAGCCCTGTGATGCATTCATCACAAAGGAAAACAAAATTTTTATGTGTTTACACTTCAAAAAAAAAAAATCTCTTTTTCAGAGAATTACACATCTCTGCAGTGTACATGACACCATGCATTTAATGTAGTAATGTAAGGCAATGGCCATTAAAATAGTGAGTAAACAAATAAAAATGAATATTTTTTAGACAGTAAATTGCTATAATTGTTACAAATCTATAAAACAACATATATACTAAATTCAGAACTGAATTAAAGGTGCACATCTCCACACTAAATGGAATTATATTGCCAAAATAAACACATATTGTCACTAGTTTATTTTATGTCATTAAATGTCATTTATTACATTCAAACTACAACAAATACATAGAGAATTCTTAATAAAAGAGCTTTTTGTCTGTCTGGGCATCCCGGAACAAAAAAAAACAATGCTTCGCCTGATTTCATTCTGATTTTGTGTTGATTTTATGCTGTCTTAAAAAAAAATGTCAATGACAGATAAAGCCAGTCACGTGAAATTATGGCTTTCAAAATGGGTTTTAAAGAACCATTCATAGCATACTGAAGACTGACAATTTGAATTTCTCTTGGAATTACAGCCAGGACATAATTTGTATTTGTCACAGACTTGGCTTATGTCTGCAGAAGGTTAATATGAGGCCCAGAATGTTCCAACTGGACACAGTGAATCAAATTACTATTTCATGGTTGTATCAATATGTTAAATGTGATATGCTCCTCACAGCAATCATCAAAAAAATTGCAAAATGGCACAAAGCCAGATTGTGGTTTTGATGGCGTATATTTACATCTGCCAGAACCACAAAATGCTATGTGTCACTGTACAGGAAGTGTATATATCAATCAAACCTCCCCAAATTTAGGTTCTGATACTGGTGTTTTCTCCACCTGCACAAAAGAATTGAGATTTCACAGTATAGCAGCAATAACATTGTTAGCAGTAGTTAGGAAAAAAAAAAACTTCAAGCAGTAAAGTAGAAATAAAGTCTCCCAAAATCATGAGAACTGTCAAAAAGGGCCTCTGATCATTTATAATGACAGTATTAATATAAGTATTAGTATAAGATTTAAATTAGCCTGAAAGGAAATGAGATAAATGTTCTCCCCATTAAGTTAAATTGTACAATTACTGCTGTGAGAAGATAAATGGGCCCCTGACAGCAATTTATACCACTCATACTGCTGTGAGAAGATAAATGGGCCCCTGACAGCAATTTAGTAGAGCAGTCATTAAATGGGCCCCTGACAGCAATTTATACCACTCAAACTCAATTAAAAACACTGTATTTTTAACTGCGAATGGATGAAAGTTAATAGTAAGTACTCATCTGCAGCAGTTGGTTGAGTTGTGCAAAGCTCTGGTTGATAATACTTGCCATGTAGCCATGGCTAGATCAGCAGAGAGACAGGGTCACACCAATGCAATGAATAAGAGGATTCTGGCAGCCTGGAGACTACAGGCTTTTTAGCTGTCACAGGGCGTTATGGACCCAAGTGGTGAATGGCCTCTGACTCAGCTAAAAGGGCCTGTGCATAAAACCAGGGCAAGAGAGAGAGAGAGACAGAGACTGATTAACAGAAAAGGGAAATAAAAGGAATAGGTCAAACCAATGAAGGCAGAATGTGTTTACTTAAATCCAAGACTTTGCAAAGACTAAAAGCTTTCATTCTTAATGACCATGTGATCTGGCGCCCTCATGTACATGTCCTCTTTTGTTTCCATATGTATTGCTATTACATTTTTCTATAATGTCATATTTATTTGTTTGAGCCTACTTTGTTTTATCTCTTATGTCCCCTCTTTCTTACCCATTAAACTTTTATTTATTCCCCAACTTGCTTTATTGTTAGCTGATTTGCATTATGAAACAAGCCAAGACACAGCAGTAGATCATTCTATTGACTTTCTCACATAGTTCACATGTTGATTTAAGTTTCAATAAACCAAGTGTTCTAGTCTTACTTATTATTGGATTCTAAATAAATAAATATGTGGGCATGAAGTATTATTTTATGATCTTACCTGTATATTGTTTTAAAACTTCCACTGAGAAAAAAATAGCAACAAGATGAACACTGCAACATTATCATTTGTAATATTAATAGCAAAGTCCTCTGAGGTTATTTTCAGTAAAATTGATAATGGACTAAAAAAAAAGTTTCACCGGTTGTGTATAAAATAAGAGAATGTGAGTAAGTGGAGTGAAATGAGAGACTTGAAAGCAGCACTGGTTACAATAGACCTTAGTCAGGGTAGCACCATATTAAATTTTTGACAGGAAGAAAAAAACAATCTGTTAGTGACTGAAGTACAGTGTTGTTTAACAACATACCGATTGTTTAGCTGATGTGATGTCTTTCCAAAACTTTCAGTAGACAAAAATCCATAAAACTGTTTTGAACGATTTGAGTTGTCAAAATGAAATGATTTAAGGCCTTTATACAGACTACAGGTCTATCCCTCACAGCCTCTGCATTAAATTTAATATGGCATCTAAACTGAATAAGGTCCAGTACCTCTGTTAGTGGACTGATGTACAGCATGAACAATGGCAAATAAATGCCACAATTAACCAAACAAAATCAAGTATTCCAAAGAGCTGTTTAATAGGTGTTGTTATATCATGATGTCCTTTTAGCTGTGTCTCTGAGAGAGATGTTTATTGGCACTCATTCTGATGCTGGTCACAAAAAATAAATAAATAAATAAATAAAAAATAACCACTACTGAATTAATAAACCGAGAATTTAAAGCATGTCTTTCTGGCTCCATACTGTCTCTGTGGACATCCTTTGCCTAGCTGGCTGTTCTATTGATGCCTTCCTTCCTGTGTGGTGGAGCCACAGAGCTGTATGGCAGATAATACATTATCATTTCTCCGGCCACAGTGTGTTTTGAATGATAAATTTGGGCTCCTTTTAAACACATCCATGTAAGAACCTGATAATGAGGCCCCTGGTGCGTTCCATCTACCACGTTTTAGCTGGAAAAGCTCACTTGTGGGCAAATAAAATTACAATTAACAATGTTTTAGCAGTTCTAATAACACTCTTAGAACTGATAACTGTAGATATTTTTTTAATTTTCTCTTTATATACAGTCTAGAGTTTACTCTCCCACAGATGACCTTCAATTAGGAGCACATGCATTGGCTGAGGTTTCGGGAAGCACCTGCTCTGGGGAAAAGCATTCCATGAATTCCAATTTAAAGATATATGTGTCAGAGATTGAGAACATCCCTTTCAAAGCCAGTCGCTGAAAGCTCATTCCAACATGAAGTACAGTCTCATAAGCCAATTTATTTAGTACTTGCCACGACACCCTACTGAAATTCTGTTCTGCAAAGCTGAAGCCCACGTTTCATCTCTGGTTTTGCTGGCTCTGTGCTGTTACATTCCGTCCAGAAGCTCACACTGCTTTTGTGGAGTAGAAAGTCTTGCTCCAACTGGAGTTAGGGAAAAGAGTTTGTATAGCCTAGAATTAGGTTAAAATAAAAGGGTGCAATATAATTTAATACAATTCACCAAAAATTGCTCTATCAAAAACAAAATATAAAACAAATTTTGTTTTCAGAAACTGTGAATATTATAAACAGTACTGTAATCATTTTATCATTTTTTAAATATATATTTTAAACAGAGGAAGTGTGGAAAAGCAGTTCTGTTTGCTTTTCTGAAGGTTAAACAGTAGTATGGTGCTAACAATGCCAAGGTCATGGGTTTGAGTCAAACTGACCAGCAACCAAAAACAAGGCTTAGAAACACATATTAAGTTCCAGTTATCTCAGTCTATAGGCCAATGTATAGTTATGATTTAAATGGACACTAGCTTCTTTGTGAATTGCTATGGCTCAATGATTTAAAAACTGTTAACTAGTAAAAAAAAAAATTATTTGGTTTGTATATACAAAGACAATCTTAGATGACTCAAGCTGCTCAAACAGATAGAACCTGTCTTGTTCATGGCCTAATAAAGGTCGGTATCATTACTGAGGCAGCTGATCTTCAGTGAGTTGACTCTTTGTTGCTGTAGCTCCATCCTCAACTGCTTTCGGTTTGTCATGCCGAGTGACTCCAGGACACGTAAACACAAGAAACCCCAAGCTGTTATTCATTTCCACTACATCATCACGTTGTGGAGAGTTATTCTTGCTATTGACCATACAGATGAATGCGGTTACACAGATAACTGACTGAATACAATATTCCAGGCCAGCCTGGTCATTTCCAGACCACAAGGACGCAGTGGCAAATGAAAATAGAACTTTTGACTGTGGGCTTCACAATGTCAGTGTGATGTGGATTGAATATGCCAGGTCCCTTTATCTATTTTGCTTTCTTTGCCCTGGTCTCTTTTCAAGGGTTAGTTCATGCAAAAAAAAAAAAAAAAATTCTGTCATCATTTACTTATTCTTGTGTAGTTCCAAACATCTATGAAGTTCTTTCTTCTGCAGAACACATATTTTGAAGAATGTTTCAAATGTATCTTTTCTTCCAAAACAACATTGGACCACGTTGACTTTCATTTGACTGTCTATTTCATACAAGTTAGGAAATAACATGAGGGTGAGTACATACTTTTAATTTTTGGCCTCACTTTTCATTAATCAAACTAACAGTGCTTCTGTCTGTAAAAATAAGCATAAGCATGTTTGATGCCTGCTGAGTAGCTGCAACTATTTCTGTATTTATTGCTGAAATATATAGAGCATACATATATGGTTATGTCATTTGAAAGCTTCAGACAAAGGCCGGCATGGACACACGCATATGCACACGCACACATTTTTGTTATTGTTTTTGGAGCCAAGGAGATGTCTGGAGTGTGCCGTGCAGGAAGGTAAAGACCATGTCACTGCTGACCTCCATGAACTTTGACCCCCTCATCCCTGCTGTTTTAGGATGTAAGTGTGACCACATCAGGGGGGCACAATACACAAGAACGTCAAACCACCAACATGCATCACAAAGCAGCAGGAAACTCACACAAAACATGTTCATGGTCAAACCATTCTATTGTGCTATAAACACAGATTCACATAAAAAACATACAAACATTGACAAACTCTCGTTGACTGCAAAGTAGCTTAGTTCAGATATATCAGAGCTGACATCTTTCTCCTCAGACCCCCGTCTGAAGTTTCCACATTTTGTAATCGAACAAAGACACTAAATTTAGCCTGCAGAAGGAGAGAGAGATGCATAGATGATAGAAATAGAGAGTCTTTTATCACCGATTTTAATAATGCATCACGCATCTCCATTCTAGACAAGTCTCATTGCAGCAAGGCTGCTCAGTCATGGTAATGTGTCCGTCATTCCTTCCAAACTGCTTCAGTCTGTGTTTGTAGACAGAGACACTGTGACTGTCCTCCTCTAACTCTGCTCACCGCCAAAATCACACGCACAGCCTGTGCACTGAATTCTGATGTCTATCCCCATATTTCATTGAACCACAGACAGACAGACAGACAGACAGACAGACTGACTGACTGACAGACAGACAGACAGACAGACAGATAGATAGATAGATAGATAGATAGATAGATAGATAGATAGATAGATAGATAGATAGATAGATAGATAGATAGATAGATAGATAGATAGATAGATAGATTTTCCCTGTCTGCCTCCTCATGCTTTCCTCTCACAGTCTTTGTTTCATGGTGTCTAGTAGAGGCACTGATGAGAGCTATTTGAAGTCATAATCCCTTTGATGAACAAGATAGGGTTGATCGATAAGGCTGTAATGAAAGTGTATGTGTTTGGGAGAGGATATTTCTAGATGCCCACACACTGGCAGTGTTTGTGCGTGCAAGTGCAAGTACTGATTTAAAAATTAAAACAAATTGAGCAAGTGACTTAGTTCAGCATGAAACTATTTCAGTGTGATATGCAGTATAGTAAACTTTTCAGGTTATTGTGTATTTCAGCCTCTGTAGTGCACACTTCAGCCCTGCAGTTAGTTATGGAATGAGGGCCCAGTGTAACCAGATCTCAGTGCATCTCTTAGCAGCACTGTTGTGGTCAATATTTTTAGTACCCTGAGTCCTTTGTAATTACCCTTCTGTATTTATGTGTTTGCTTTCTGGATGGTGGTAGAAACACAGGAAAAGAGAAGAGGAACACAGAAAAGAGAAATGCAACTTGCATGCAGGAATGCTAAATACATAGGAGAGCACACACCACAGATATACTGTGTGATTAAGAGCCTAACCTCAGTTTTGGTCTCATTCTTTTGGGTTTAAGCTATTTTTTTATGTGCTCTGAGTTAAATATGATGGGGACATAAAGACTGTTATTTGAAAAAAAACTGAAGACTGACAGTTTAAAGAAATGACATCAAGATGCACCATTTACACAAAATGTAAATAGGCTATAAATGAATTTGTATCACTCACATTGTTGTTAGATAATTAAATGTATTGGTGGCATCTTACCGATCATGTAGTAGATCTTAAGAGGAGGTTGGGTTGGAGGTTGGCAGATTTTGAGGCAAACAATTATTGTTTCCAGTGATTCCAGTACTGCCTTTTGACAATCCTTAACTGCAAAGAAATCATATTTTACCTGAGTTGTTGATGGGAAATTGCAGTTGGTATTGAAAGTAATCCAATAAAAAGACTGTGCACTGCGAAATAAAGTCAAGAAACAAATTTCTGCTGAGTCATTATGAAGTAATTATGTCATGATGAAGACATGAAAGCATGCAAACAAACAAAGCACCATCAGTAAAGTCTGAATGTGTTTTTTTTTTTTTTTTTTTTTTTACTGGATCAAAAACATACATCGCAACCGGTGTAGTCTGATTCATGAACAATTGAAACATTATGTTCCGGTCCTTTTTAGTGAATCAAAAACATACAGAGCAACCAATGATGTCTAAATTTCAAACAAATTACTCTTTTAAGCAAGTTATTTAATGAATAATTCAAAAAGACGACTAACCGGTTTAGATCAGCCTGATGAATCCCTCACTGATGTCAGTCGATCAGAGCACTTACTAAATCAACACCTGACTGAACTACAGGTTATAATTATTTCCAGTGACGTCCGTTTTGAAATTAAGTATGTTTTGTGTCAGTAAACTTACTTATTGACTGTCAATTTGACATTTATTATTTTTCTAATAATAAATTAAGATATATTCCTTCCTTGCATATGCAGTATCCCAGTACAACACCGTATATTTATATGCAAAATTTCCGTATACTTTTTCTGCCAACCCTTGTATTGAATTGTATTTGCTTCCAAGCTGTTTATTCAAATATATAATTAAACCGCATGTATCCCAAAAAGTTGGGAAGTATCGATTTACTTTTGCATGTTTTGTCAAAGCAAACCGTGAAGTAAACAGGGACAACCCTTCGTTCTGAGAACAGTTTTCTAAGCTGCTTCATTGCAGTGGTAATAGGAATCCATATGCTTAGGGCTGATCGTAGAGCAGAACTCTTAAGTGAATCCTGGCAGGAGTATTAGTGATCTGCAGTTCATTAGCAGACTGCAAGCAACCCAATCAACACATTCACAACAGGTCCTGGAGTAGCAGAAGAGAAACTAACACATGCATGCAGCAGAGGTCAAAAATAGCTCACTACAAAACACTGAATATATTACACTGTCTGGACTATTCATATGTCTATATAGTAAAACTTCAAGTTCAAATGCAAGCCACAAATATATTCCTTTCATAATTTTTTGCATCATTGCACCAATAAATCATTCAAAACATGACCATAAATGTTTATTAAACTTAAAAAAGTAAATAGGATCAGTTTGCATGTCAAAAATACATACTTTTCTTTTGTGACAGCCCATGTGTGTGGCCTGTACTGTACGATTTACAGTTAAGTTATAAAAATAGATACTGAAATTAGCATTGGCATAACTCCATCCATGTCCTCTGCTCTGAACAGAAAGGACAGTGCGATGAGTTCATATTATGTAGACACATATGTAATCAAATGTGTGTAGGCACCTTCTGTGATGTCATAGACCCCTCCGGCCGAGGCTGATAAGGCAGGGAGTGGCTTCTTCTTAACCCAACACGAGAGACACTGATAACAAGTCTTTCATCTTGTGCCATCTGGGGGCTATATAGGTGGACACAGTTGTCTGTCAGTAGAGTGGAGGTAGGCCTACTATGACCTAATGCTGGGGAAGCTACTTTATTTCGTTTTTTACGGTACTATCTAATTGGTCATGAAATTTTTAATCACTAACTACTCTATAACTTACATAAACAAGTGGAAAATATACAGTACAGTCAAATAGGTGAATCATTGTTTGAATCATTGATTTACGTGAACTGTCTGAAAGAACGCATTCACTAGAATCAATCTAGATTCTCCAATGATTAATATGAGAGAGAGAGGACCTTTTAGGATGAACCAATCCACTATTGACTTGGAATGGCTTTAAATTTACAACACTACAAATGAGAGAGAGGACCATTTAGGCAATCCACTAGAATGAATCCTTATTGATAATGCTAAGAGAGAGAAAGCAAGCAAGAAGAGATGACGTAAGATGAGCAAGTTTAGTTAGTTATCCCCTAACACCAGTATGACCCAACATGACACTGTAGAGCAGCACAGCAAAATACAATTCAATAATAATTACAGCAGTGTAAAGCAGAACTTGAGTTATGAAGTCCATAATTCAACATTTTAATAAACAGCACAGCAAATTGCAAAGTAAAAAAGCCTATAGCACATCTCAAGTTCACCCGGAGAGTTACTGTAAGGCGCTTTGTTCTTTGGTATTGTTCAGATGCCAGATAAAGCAAAGCACATCAATAATTTACTGTTTGTGAAAGTATGAGTCTGTTTGTGCATAGAATATTGTGTGTGCTTAAACTGCATGCCTCTCATGTAGGGTTATGAATTGCACACTAGGACTAAGTAAATACTATCCATGTATGCTTTCTCTCTCTCTCTCCTCTTGGCTTACTATAACGCTTCTCATTGATCGCCCTGTAAATTTATTAGCTATTGTGACAGCTTCCTGCCAGGTTCAGCAAGCAATCAGGGGAAACGCACGACTGCTCAGATAAAGTGAGGGCACACAATACCTATTGTGTCCTAATTGCGGGTCAAACTATTACCCAAATGGAATGTTTTTCAGGTATGCGTGTACGTTTGTGTCTATGTATGTGTGCCCATGTTTTCTCAGTGTGGTTATGCATGTACCTCCTGATTCTAGCTGAAGAATGAAGACTGTCGCTAAAAAGGCTTACAAATTCCAACCGCAAGGTCAGAAAAACAAGAAAGCGTGGATGAGAAGAACAAAACAGGCTAGAGGAAATGGATTCTAGCCAAAGGCAAACAAACAAGTGACAATGGCTTTAAATGAATTACCTTGACCTTGTGCGGTCAACAGCATTTCGAGTTTAAGTTCAGTGTTATGAGGAAAGTATTTGAAAGGGTGTGCACTGGACTACTGGTAACATGAATGGAAAACAATATTATCTGTCCTGTCAATATTGCCAAACAGTACAGCCACAAGAATATCTTGACATCTATTAAGCTCATGACTAATTTTAAACCCTGGGAATGAGCTTCGAGTAGAGTTGGTCCCAGGTCTATTTGTATAAGTGATGACAAAATGACTGCCTATCTGAAGCAAGTGTCTCAGTTTATGTTTGAAGGTCTGTGTTCAAGCATTATTTTTATATATATTTTATTGTTTATGTGATATGTGTCAGAGAGTTTGGGGCTTGTTTGTATTTCGAGTTTATGTGTAATGACACTGTTCAGCTGGATGATTGACAGCCCCCTGTTTCAAAACAGGCAGTGTGTCTTGCAGGCATCGAATACACAGATGCACGCACTGAGACATAAATAGGACTGACTGATTTATTTCCTAACCCTGACCTTAAGGGACGGCAAGTGCTAAGGCTCATGTAAGCTGTTGGCATCTTATCAAATATCAGCAACAGCTATTCAGCCCTAATAAAGCAATAATCAATAATTGATCATTCCGGATTGTACTAATATAAGATGAAACGATAAGCCTTGTACAGGTAGTTCCTAATACTCCTTAACATACACTACAGGACTTTGCTAATACCTGCAATAGATTTTTAATTACCTTCATCAGGAGTGCTAATGAGCCTTAGGATCTCTTAGGACCACCAAGGCAATTACCACAGGTTCAAAAGTAATGGCAAATCATGCACTTTGGTGTCTCTTGGCACAATGTTTTTTTGTTGTTGTTGTTGTTGTTTGTTTTTTGATATGACACCAGTTAGATATGTTTGATAAACTATTTTCTAACATTACATTCACCTCGCATAAAAAAAGAAGCTAGTTTTAAATAGATCAAATTGGAGACTTTGGCTTGTCCCGCATCAGAGGTTGTGACTTTCTCTTGATTTTCAATTCATTGTAGTAGAATTTTGAATAGGTTTACAAAATTGAAAAAGAATAGAAAATAAATAGAAAACAGCTCATATAGCTGAGGTGTCTTATCTAACATTGAAAATAGAAATAACCATATTTAGAAATTCTAACTACCACATTTGACACTTCTTCCTTTGTTAAAGGGATTCAGGATATGGCTCAATAAAACTGCATATGTTCAGGTTATGAATGTTTTGCAGTAGTTTAAACATAAGTATATTCTGCCACCTACTGTTGCTTAGGGGTATGACAGAATTTAACAGCTTGTGTACAAGTCTTCAAGAGTTTTGGCAGTGACATAAATTTTGTGTTTCACAAAGTTTGCTTCTTCAGTATTTATAGATTATTTTTCCACATGTTTCTATGGTATACTGAAAAACAATGAAAAGCATATCATAAGTTTTAAAGGCTTTTATTGGCAAAAAAATATGAGTCAATATTTACAGCGTTGACCCTTGTTCTTCATAACCTCTGCAATTCGCCCTGGATATTAGCTTTTGGGCCAAAACCTGACTGATGGCGATCCATTCTTGCCTTATTAGTTCTCAAAGTTGATCACAATTTGTGGGCTTCTGCTTGTCCACTTGCCTTTTGAGGACTAACCACAGGTTCTCTATGGGATTGAGAGTTGCCTGGTCACGAATCCAAAATTTCAATGTAATGATCTTCAAGTCACTTCTTTATCACTCTTGTGACATGGTGCTCAATCATGCTGGAAAATGCACGGATCATCACCAAATTGCTCATGGATCATTGGAAGAAGTCGCTCTTGCAGGACGTTTTGATACCATTCTTTATTCTTTGCAGTGTTTTTGGGCAGAATTATGAGAGAGCCCACTCCCTTGGTTGAAAAGCCACCGCACACATGGATGGTCTCAGGATGCTTCACTTTTGGCACAACACAGGACTCATGGAAGCATTCATCTTTTCTTCTCCGAACAATCGATTTTCCAGATGTCCCAAACAGTCAGAAGGGAGCTTCATCAGAGAAAATAACTTTGCACCAGTCTTCTGTATCCAATACTTGTACTTCCTGCAGAATTTCAGTCTGTCCTTGACGTTTTTCTTGGAGAGAAGTGGTTTCTTTGCTGCCCTTCCTTACAGCAGGCTGTTGTCCAAAAGTCTTGGCCTCACTGTGCGTGCAGATGCTCTCACACCAACCTGCTGCCATTCCTTAGCAAGCTCTGCACTGCTGGTGACACGATTCCATAGCTTACTCCTCAGGAGGAGAAGGTCCTGGTGCTTGCTGGACACTCTTGGACATCCTAAAGACTTCTTCACTATAGTCAAACCTCTCTCCTTGAAGTTCTTGATGATCCGGTAAATGGTTCTTTCAGGTGCAAGATTCTTTGTAGCGATTTCCTTGCATGTGAGGCCATTTTGATGCAAAGCGAGGATAGCTGCACGTGTTTCTTTGGAGGTAACCATTGCTAACAAGAACTCAATGAGTGGAAGTGCTTCTTCCCTCCTTTTATAGCAATCAGTCTGCTCTTACAATCTATTTAGAATGATGTCAGGATCAAAAAAATGCTTTTTTTTTTTTTTTTTTGTGAAAAGTAAATTTTTTGGCCAATGAAGCATTTAGCAATTATTTAAAATGCATCTGATCACTCTAATCTAGAAACAATGTGAATGAACACCACAACAGCTTAAGCAGCAGACTTTGCAAAACAAAAAAATTTATGTCACTGCCCAAACTTTTGGCCATGACTGTATATGTATATGGAAATTATATTGCAGGCAAACCATGAAAATAAAAAGCATATGCATTTATTCAAATGCTTTTTGTACAAAAAAGGAATGATAAACAATACGATAAAATAAAACAGTACAATACAAATAATAATGACTTTTTTATAATTTAAATAGCCTGTTCATTTGCTACACATTTCCGGTCTCAGTCTGTACACCGGGGGACTAATTTGATAAATACAGTTTTTCAAGGTTTTTTCAGTCCAGAAGGGGATGTTCTCCCCCTTGTTCCCCTGAGGTTCTAATTAGTAGTGCGCAGCTGCCGAGAGAAGAAAGCAGGACGAAAGCTCCAAATAACTTTTTTAAAAACATAAATGTGTACAAATTACAAAAATATATCTAAAAAATCATAGAGGCAGTTTATTTTACCATATGGAAAATGTTCAAGACAATGATAAGTCACAAGTGTAAGGCATCACTAACTGAAAAATGTTAGTAAGATTTGAAAAATGAAAAATGTTAGTAAGAAATGTATACTCAAAAATTCTAAAAATCTGTCCATTAATCCATGTCTCATCTAATTCATTCACAAGTGTCTGTTTGATGCAGCAAAGCTCATCTGAGGTCTTGGTTGGTGTTTAAAAGGTCACACTGACTCTGTAGTTGTCTCTAGTGGATCAGGAGCTTGTCCTGAATTGAAGAAGACAGAAAGGAAGAAAATTATTCAAATATATGCATTTATGTAGTAACACCCAAAACCGGCTCCAAGATTGCATTCTTGACACCCTTTCACATTTCAAAATGGGTCCTTTGGACTGTAATATTATTAGATTTTCGGCCCTCAATAAATCAGAAATATTGACAAGTACAGAAAGAGCTGCAGTAAACAGTATCTTCTGTTCTATCTAATTTCTAAACAAAGAATCAGCAAATATGAACACAGAGGAAGCCACTAGTGTTTAACAAATCTCTGGCTAATCTCACTTATACCAGTTCACTGTTTTATCTCTCTTTATAGATATTTGAACTATTTATAAATATATTTTATTGATTTTGTAAATATTTTTAAAATATGTCTCTTACGCTCACCAAGGCTGCATTTATTTGATCAATATACAGTAAAAACAGCAATATATTACAATTTAAATGTATTACATATTGCCTGGATATTGTTTTCTATTGTAATGTATTTTAAAATGTGATTTATTCCGGTGATGTCAAAGCTGAATTTTTAAGCTGGATTAATAAAAGTCTCAATTAATTTCTTAAAAAGTATTAATTTCTAGTTTAATTTCTTAAATAAATAAAAAAATGCACAAATTTATAAGATATTTTTATTACATATGCACACATTTCTGTCATAGACATTAACTTTGAGCTCTGTGTAAAAAATGCATCATATGTTGCGCCACAGATTTGGTCTCAGTGTAATCTTTTATACTTTGTAACTAGCTAGCAGACGATATTATCTGTGCCAATGTGTAAGCTCATAAAGGTCATAAGACGTGTTTAGAATAAACATACAATGGCAACAGCAAAGCTTGCAAACTTACTTAAAATTTCACATTTAAGTCAACTTTTTACTGATTTAATCATTTAATGATTTTGTTGTCAACAGTTAATCATTGACAATGAATTGCTATGTTAAAGTTAATGTCCTTTATATTTAATATTGTAATTGTGTTTTTTTTTTTCAAATCTGCTGACTACTAGATTTGTGCTGTGCATTCATTAAATGCTTTATATTTTTTAAACTTACATAACATCAAACCAGTTGATCATGTCCAAGAACATACAAGTATTATCATAAGGCCCCAAGAAGTTTGGACAGATTGTAATTACAATAGCACGTTATTACCTGAATTGAGCAGTTCTGCTGCTTTCCTGTCCTCTTTGATATACAGAGAGGTCATAAAAAAAAACACGCCTCCCAGAATTCCAATTATGGGGCACAAAAGTATGCTATATTCCAGTCTACGGAAATCCCAGTGGGGAGATTCTTGATCATACTTGAGCAGAGCATCTGAGATCTGAACAAAACACACAAAAAGATAACAGTCCTTTTGTCTTTTAAATTACACTGTGAAAAAATGTAACTATGCCAAGACCATTGCTGTTTCACAAGGTGCAATTTTGTATCCAGTAGTGTCATGTGTTCCAAAGCACTACTGGTTAGTGACAGCATAGCCTTTGACCCCACTTCTATTTTATATGAAAGTACTGTGGATAAAAATATGCTTACCGCACCAATAAGGTATGGACTTCCTGCATCTCCAAGGAGATGACAGACCATAATCTGTAAGGCTTCAGCTGTCGCTCTTCTAGTAGGCACAACAACATACTAAAAAAGAATAAGAGTTAAAAGATGTCTTTTATAAACAACATCCTTCAGCAGTAGTAATATAATAATCACACACTTGAAAATAAAGAACAATTAGTACACCAGTGTTCTCAACGTTTCTAAAGTTCTTTAGCATAATGGTATTTAATAGTTTTTAATTTTATACCATTAGCTTTATTGAATCACTTAGCAGGTCTCCACATGCTTGTAAGCGTTTGCTAATTTAAGAGACTGTGTTTCATTTCAGCACTTTTTATGTTGTATTGAGAAGCGTAAACCTCTCACCAGCAGAATGTCCGCCAGAATAGCCCAGTTGAGCGACAGCAAAGTCTCTCCAATAGCAATGAATGTCTGTAATATGGCACAAAATTCAAAACAGAGACTAATATATATATATAGAGACCATATCGCACCCTGCTGGTCACATTGTGCTATAACAGCAAATAATCTGCGTTATACTGTAAATATTCAATGCATGTGACAAAGTACATTGTTTAAGTTTAGGTCAGTTAAAGAAGTATATTACTTTAAAAGAACAGTTCACCCAAAAATGAACATTCTGTCTTCACTTAATCACCTCATGACCTTTCAAACCTGTATGACTTCACTCTTCTTCCTCTTTTGGATGCGTGTGTGTGTGCGTGTGTGTGTGTGTGTGTGTGTGTGTGTGTGAGAGAGAGAGAGAGAGAGAGAGAGAGAGAGAGAGAGAGAGAGCATTTGGTTTAAGTCAGTAGGGTTCAGTGTTGTTTTAAAACCCATTGATTTTCATTGCACAAAAACAGTTGAAACATTCAAATTAACTTCTTGCTTTCCACAGAAGAATGTCAGTCATACAGGTTTGAATTAAAATTTTTGGGTAAAATATTTCTTTAATATTAATGCAAATACACAAACTAATCCAGCCTACTGCAGGAACATGGATGATCTTTGCTTACGTATGTGGCCGGGATGCTGGTGGCCGCCAGGATGATGGCAATAAAAAAGCAGGGGGAGGAACTGAGCATGCCAACAGCACATATGAGAGGATCTGCGTTGGGCAGTCTGTCTCTCAGCTGCTTTGATATGTAGGTGCCCAGAAACACTCCCACAATCCCCGTCACCACTGTGATTGCTCCAAAGATGTAACTTTCACAAGAGAAAGAAGAAACAGTGTGATGATATTCAATTTCAGACTCAGATTCTCTGTTTTTTCCCTCACCGAACCTACCAGACCAGTCTGACTAATCAAGCTCATAAACACACTCTATAAGCAGATTAGCTCAGTTTGAAGGTAGAAATCACTGAGAAACATAATAAACAGATACACTGACAGGATTGCAAGAGCAAAAACAGCTGCATCTAACCAAGGATCAAGCTGATATGAACACTATCACTCTGCTGTTTAACCAGTCTTTGGCTAATCTCACATTTACTAGTCTACTGTTAACCTTGCTGCATGCTTTCGTCTAGGACCTGTCCAATTATATAAAGTCAAAAGGCAAGAGACATGCTGTACCTGTCTAATGGGTTACAGGGCTCTTCTTTGCACGGTGGTCTGAGACCCTGTGTAACCTGTGCACGAGACAGGAAGGTGGGGGTCCAGAAGGCCAGAGCCCCTGTGACAAAAGCCATAGCAGTCACTCCAAGAGACGACCAGACAAAACTCCGACTGAAAAGGAGGCACAGATCCAAAACACAATAAATAGACATATTTGCTTAGGAACTATCTGTACTTGAAATCCCAAAGAGCAGTCGTTCTCTAACTTTTTGATCCAAAGGGACCACTTTGTCCAACACAATATTATCCCCATATTGGATATTTCCTCTGGTATTTCTGCTAAAATTATGGTATTTCTGCTAAAATTGTGACAGCACTGCTTGTTTCCTATTTAATTAAATTAACAGAAACTGGGAGAATTGGTATCTTCAATTAACCTCAATTACATTATGTATGTTTGAAAAAAGACATTTAGTTTATACAGTTAGTTTATATATATATATATATAAATATATATATATATATATATATATATATATATATATATATATATAATTTTAAGTCACCCTGTGCCCACAAGTTGACCTCTGCCCTAGAGCATAGGAAACTACAACCATGACAAAAGTTATGAGCACATGCCAGATTGAATGATATGTACAGTTAATGTAACTTAAATCTCTACAATGACTTACTTCTTCAGGAGGTACTTCACGTCCTCAATATAAGTGGTCCTTTCCATGGTTGCTCCTCCTTTGTTTTCAGAGGCTCCACGAGGAGGATCAGGAATCAGAAACACCAGTAGCAGCAGACCCAGGCCTCCTAGAGCTGGACTGAACTACATCAGAACCAAACAATCACCTCACTTTTCTTTTATAAATATGGAAGGTAATTGTCTTGATTATATGCTTACATTGCAAATCCATTAAAATAATCATTAATGATGTACAGAATCTTGTGAATGACATTTTAATTTTACTTCAATGATTAAATGAATAATTTTAGCATCTTCAGCTTTGGTTTTTCAGTCAACTTAAAACTTAAAATTGTATTTAATATATTTCATTCTTTGATGTTTGGGATCCAATAATTGCTAGACCCTCTGCAATACTGCGGTGAACCCCTTGTTTAAGAACAATGTTTTAGTATATATACTTATAAAATATATATTCCCTTACCCTCAGGGCCCAACGCCAGTCCCCTGTTGCATTAGCTATAGTTGCCCCCAGAATGTATCCAAGACCACTGAATGAAGATTTAAAGGAACACATACAGTCAGAAAGAGTAAAAAAAGATTTAAAAAAAGTCTGACCAATATGTAGAAAACGTTGTATACAATAGCACATAAGCAAGAGCTGTGATTGTGATTTTACACAACAGTTCAAGAAACAGGCTAATATTAGTAAGCTATGCTGCGTTCACGCCATATCGTAATAACCGTAATTTTGAGATGACAGCACGTGACGTTCTACTCAGAGCTGTTCACATCCTCAGACTCAGAATTATGCTTTTCTATGGCAACACTATCAATACCTAAACAGAGCCTGCGGTGGTCAGGTGGTACAGCAGTCACATGGTACAAGTCGAAAATTCTAAGTTCACAAGCTGTAATTACAAGTTCTACAAGAATGTGAATGCTTTATACAAGTTGGAATCTCGTAATTACGGGAACTCCCATATGGCGTGAACGCTCCTCTAAACTGACACAGTTTTGCCATGGCACAAAAAAAAAATTGTTCCAAACAAACCCTACAGAATTATCTTTCCACATCTCAGATCAACAGTATTTTGAACAAATCAGTTAAGTAAATGACTCAGTGAAACACTTGTTTCATTCCTAAATGAATCAGAGTTTTCGAATAAATGGTTTGACTAAATGAGTCAATGACACACTCATAAAGACGTTAATTTGTCGATGTAACCTGCAGAAAAATTTTATTGAAAAGTCCTCACCACTAAAGGACAGACTCACAGTCTGTTTGGAACACACAAACACAGAAAAGAGTCATACAAATAGTGAAAAGTCTGTATAAGTCTGTACGTCTTTTGGCAGTAAGGCCTTCACCTTCCAACCGGTATGAAGATGTAGAAGAAGGAGATCATGAGCGTTCTCTTGGTGCCAGTGAACAAGTCACCAATGATAGTAGGTGCTATGGTGGAGTAACTGGCCTCTCCTGTCCCAACCAAGGCCCTTGTCAGGACCAGAACCCAGAAGTCCTGTGATAAGAGTAAAGACAAAAAAAAACAAAATTAAACAACAAAATTAAATTCTGCTCTTAGAATTTAGATAAAGATAAAAAAAAATCCAAAATTTCCCATAAGGACTTTAAACTGTACCGATTTTTTGACAAAAGAGCTCCCTAGTGTTGTGATGATCCACACAATCATCCCAGCGATCATGATAATCTTCCTGTTATAGCGATCTCCGAGGTAACCAAAAATTGGCGCCAAGAACATAAAGCTACAGATAAAAACTGTAAATATGTTAATACATGGCTGATGGCAAAGATACACTACAGTTCAGAGGTTTGGAGCTGGAAGATTTTTTTTTATGTTTTTGAAAGACCTCTCTTTATGCTTATCAAGGTTATCACTAATTTTTTATAAGTAAATATTATTATATTTTAAAATGTAATTGAATATATTTAAACATGTAATTTATTCCTGTGATGGCAAAGCTGAATTTTCATCAACCATTACTCCAGTCTTCAGTTACAGTTCAGAAATCATTTATATATGCTGATTTGATGCTCAAGAAACATTTTTTATTATTATCAAACACTTGTGCTGCTTAATACTTTTTTTGTGGAAACTATGACTTTGTTTTTTATTTTCTATTTTTTACCAGGATACTTTGATTAATAAAAAGGTTTTAAAATGCTTTTCTTTTCTGTCACTTTTGTGAATAATTTAATGCATCCCTGCTGAAAATGTTCTACTTATATACTTTTCTACTTATATGTCAATTAATTTTTCTACTTATATGTCATTAGATTTCACAACAATAGCTATAAAACATGATGCTGTGTAACATAGTGTCATTTATGGATTATGCAAATTCATGTAACAAACTATGTATTATTTTAATGACTATCAGTAAGTAGAACAGTCAACCAACTTGCAGTTTAGAGTTAAGCGCATGAAACTTCAAACCAAATCAGTGTTAGATTAGATGATAAACACTTATTAGCTCTTTCAAGTAATGCATGCTACAAGACCGATTGCCTCATTTACACATACAAGTTTTAACAAATCTACTTGTTTTTTACGTAATGTTGGGCTTGTTACTAAAATGACAGAAAAAAACCTATAAGTTCATCTCCAACAAGGAAGTACTCTTGTAAAATCCAGTTCTGCAATGTTCTCTTCCTGTTTACTGTATGGTCAGTGCAATGTACTACAAACTCAAACTGATACCTGTCTGTAGGAGGCCAGATGTGCTGTCAGGGATTCCAAAGTAATTCTGGATGCTAAGCAGCACACCTGGAATAGAACCAGAACAATGTCTGTCTCTTTTTATAGTGATTTTCTGTGAACCGTCCCACTTGATTTGGCTTTGATGAGAGTGTGCTCACCTGCTATAGTATAACGGTCCATATAGTTGAGGAGATTGATATAGCAGAGCACTGCCACTGCGATGTAGGAGCGTTTCTGAGAGATGGGGTTTGTTCGCATGAAGGGTGTATCACTGTCTGGTTGCTCAGTGCTCAAGGAGTCATAATGTACAGAGTTTGAGCGGAGGCTCAGGCGGGTTCTTGGTCTGGGTTGGTTGGAGGTCATGATGCCCACTGTCTCTATGAATGCAGAATGACTTTTTTGCTTCTATAAAAAGAACAATGACTTGTAAGCACTTGACAGATAGTAAAGTGCCAAAACATTGTGATTTTCAAGCCCTCTTGCATCGATGAGTGCTTTATGAACTGTGGCAATAACCTCACGTGGATTTCATGTGATACCAGGACACTGCACAATTTTAAGTAACCACAGCAACGAAGAAAAGCACAGGTCTGGAGTTTAGTCAAAATGACTGAAAACAGCTAGTGACAAATGCTTTATATCGAGATAAACACTCAACGGTATTTTAAATCAAATAATTTGTTTTGCTGGATTGGAAAAAATGACTCTTGTATTTTGTGCAAATGATGTGGAAACAAATGTCTGAAGTTGATGTCTAGAAGATGTTTAGACTTACCCAGTGATGCTAACCTATTAGCATGCTACCATTTTAAGTCCTGTTTAAAGTGATGCCATTTTGCTTATTTGTCATTACCAATTTTGTTTGACTTAATTTGTGAAAGTAAAACTGTGGTTAGACTTCCTGAATATATATATATATTCAGGAAGTCTAACCACAGTTTTATATATATATATATATATATCCTGTATTACAGAAGATGAGACCATTTTGTGAGAATGGCAGGTAGACTGGAACTTATCTCAAAGTTGCACACAGAAACCTTTCTTGTTACTCTCTCAACCCACAAGCTAGATGCTATTTGTAGAAATGATTGTTAATATGTTTTACTGTGTTATATTAAGAAGTTGCATTGTGTATGAAGAAAGATTTAACAGATTAAGCTTCATTTTAGTGGTAGTAGAGTATGTGAGCGGAGTGGAGCGTCAAAAACTTCCCCTCCGCGCTCCGCTCCGGGTTCACTGATAATCAGAAACGCCACTCCGCGTCAAAAGTAGGCTATTTCAGTATGTTTGAAATACCATAGTTTAACTTCTGTTCATAACGTATATTAAAATATAAACAAAATAACAGGAGAGTTTCAAAGTGGCTTATTGGAACACTAGTGTGCAAACTTTTTTACTACCACGTGACAAATAGCCTAACATATGTCAGCATTACAAGGTAGGCTATAATTTCTGATTTTTGTGGTGCACATTGCGTATGTGATGAAACGTTTTCGTCAGTTGCTTTACCTACAGATCGATGCATTTCTTACAGATTTCTGCTCATTCAAAATCGGATACAGATGAAGTAGCACTGTAAGATTACATTTGATGGAATACTACATTATTGAGAGAGCGATTGTGTGTGAATAAGTGTTGTAGTAGCCTACTTGTTTAAATCATGCTTTCACTGAAAATATTCAGTAGGCCTATCTAGAAGAACCAAACATCATTGCGAACTATAACTTCCCACTCATGTCCATATAGCCGTCAAACCCTTCACAGTCTTTCTGATTTGAGAGATCCTTATCTATAAATCTAGCTAAATATGTTTAACATGTGAATTCTTGCTAAATATGCAGTTATATTATGGGCTGTTGGCATGAATTGTAGGCTACTCGTGATGGAGCGGTGGTGGAGCGCTCTTGGAGCGAGTGAAAACCACGACGCTCCGACTTTTAAAAAATCCGCTCCTCGCTCCAGTCAGAATCACACCGCTCCACTCCGCCCCGCTCACATGCTCTGGACAGATGATGCTTCCAAATGGGTATCATTTCCTCAGCAGACTGCCAGCAATGCCACTTTTGTGTTGATTAACTGCATGGTCAGCAGGACAATGCCACATGATTGTTCAGCTTTGAATCTAAAATGCAACCAGTCTTTTACAAATTGAGATTACGCTATATTTCGGTAGGAGTTAACATTTTTGTGCAATCATTCAGATGGAACATTTCATTAGAAAATCATTTCAACCTTGACAGTTTCAATTATTTAAACGTAAAAAGTCACTTACACTTTTAGTGTTTCCTTTTTGCTGTGTTTGTTGAGATGTCACTTGTAGAAACAGAAAGGCATTCCTGTGTGGATACAGCAGGCTGCAGGGTTATCAAGTTAGAATCGAGCCCTGCCCCCTTTCTCTGGTCACACGCAGCAGAATAGTTCCTCCTTGTGTCGCAATATAGACCACAAACCAGTAGATTTCCATGCTGTCTTCATACTTTCTACTTCATACCAGTTTGTTAGCCAGATCTGCCAGAGCTTTTGACATTATGTTTCACAGTAATGTTCTGAACACCAGGACAAAGGGCTGACAAACAAAGCTGCCAGAAAATAAACACTAATGTAACCTTATCTTGTATTGGTTGTTTAACTGAAGTTTATGACCCTTGTTTTATACAATAAACAGTTCATACTCTTGCATAGACAGATGAATCTAGATAAACCATAATCATGTTTACTGGCGATATCTTGGCAGTGAGAGATCTTGGGTCAGTCTCAGGGCTGGATTGGTAATCGGGCATACCGGACATTTTCCCGGGGGGCCGACGCACCTAGGGGCCAACATAAAGTGTTTTTTGTTGTTGTTGTTTTGTTTTGCCGAGGACCATCACGCACGGACATTGAGTGTCCAGTGTTTTATTGGTTTGTCTCCTGTATTGACAGTGTAAACATCCAATCACAATGCGCTATAGACGGAGCGATTAAGTATTTTGCTCCGCCTAAAGATCGCATCACCCCAACTTCTTTCTCGTGGGCTTTTCCCACGTTTTTACAGCAGCTTTATCAAGAACAGGCTTGTCCTGCGGTGAGTGATGCAGGCCAAAGAATCAGGCAGGTGGAGAGTATCTGAATCGGTAAACTACTTGATGAGACTCGCAACGGAGGCAGGCATCTAACCCATCCTAATGTGTGCGCGCGCCATGAGTGTGGAATACGTAAACACTTTTTAATAAAACATAGGTTTGTTAAAACGTGATTTTTTGGCCAGGTATTTTGTGTTCGTTGAGGTTTCCATGTGCCAATGCGAATAAAGCTAGATTTAAATTAAAAAGACACGATATTTTCGGACCTGACGTTTTATTCTTATCCAAAACAAGATGTGATATGAGTTTGATACATACGTCCATACAATACAGTCAAAAAAAATTGAACAGTAAGACAGATCCAATATCCAAAGATCAGCATTTATCTGAAATAAAAAGCTTTTTTAACATTATACATACAGGCTAGCCTACTTTTCAAAAGCTTGGAGTCAGTATAATATTTTTTGGGGGAAATTATAGCAATTAATAGCCTATTTTTATTTAGCAAGGATGCTTTAAACTGATCAAAAGTTACGATAAAGACATTTATAATGTTACAAAAAAAAATTCTTATAACTTTCTATTCATCAAAAAAAAAAAACCTGAAAAAATTATACTCAGCTGTTTTCAACATATTAATAATAATAATAATAAATGTTTTTTTGAGCAGCCAGAAACCTTGGAGTTATGATTGATGATCAGCTAATTTTTTCAGGTAGCTTTGCAGGAAGGTTTCTTCAAGCGTCTTGGTGATACGACCACAGTTCTTCTGGATTCAGTTTGTCTCAGTTTCATCTGTTTCTTCATGTAATCACAGACAGATTCGATGATGGTGAGATCAGATCTCCATGTGGAGCACCGGCTGTTTTCAGACTGCTTGTGCATTCAAAAATATCACTAGATTATTTTTAAAATTACTGGCAAAATTAATGTTCGGAAATGTAAACTGATATTTTCTACTGTCACAACAGCAAAAGATGTAAATAACTGGCCGAACACCAATCTTTGGGGTGAAAATACTAACGTGCCTAAGACTTTTGCACAGTAGTGTATGTATAAAATAAGTATATTTAAATAAGTATAATTAAAGTAGCCTATGTGTTCATATGTGTTAAGGGGCTAGATTTTCGCTGGAGGAAACCGCTGCGTGCTTGCTCTATTCTTTTTCTATTCTATCTGTTCTTTTTATTTATTATATTATTTAAAAGCCCTTGCTACGTGTACTGCGTTAAGCTAACTGAGACTTGTTATAGCACTTGTATATCATTGCTCTTTTGTTGATTTTGATTGCTTCCATTGTCCTCATTTGTAAGTCGCTTTGGATAAAAGAGCTAAATGACTAAATGTAAATGTAAATGTGTGAAGCTGAAAAGACTAAAGTCTCAAATCCAAATAGATATTCTTTATAAAAGTTAACACTTGTCCACACCCCCTGAAACGGCTCGTTCTAACATGTCCCCACATGTCTACGTCAGTATGTGGGAAGATTTGCGTAATGCCGTCCAGATGTTCACGCAAAGAAAGAAGGCGTACCTTTTATTCTCATTGTAGTATTGTTGTTGCCACAGCCACCATGTTGTATAGACACTGTGTGCTTCACTTTGAAAGCGAAACTGCTTTGTTTGGTCTTCCAAAAGAACACGATATCTGCTTCGTCATGCCTGGAGCTGATCCGTGCTGGTTGCTGAGGAAATACATCAAGCTGAATTTGCTTTTCACCATGGACGAGTCCAGCCCGGGGTCGTCACATGTGGTTGCTGCAAAACCAAGATACGCTCCTTCATAGAATCCGCCTCAAGCCGCCCGGCTCTGCTCACTCAAGCCAGCCGCAGCTCACTCTAGGCCTCCAGCCTCTGCACACTTATGCTGTTTCTTTGAGAAAGTGAAACTACTTTGTTTTTGCCTTCCAAAAGAAGACACGACTAGAAATCATGTTTATATCACGTTTATAATGGGTTTTATGTTTATGTCTCGTCGCTCCGGTCGGACAAGGCATCACAATATGTTAAGAGGTGTAACATTTCCGTCACACGCTTGAGGCATCCGGCCAATCACAACTTGCTGGATAGCTGGCCAATCACAGCACACCTAGCTTTTCAGAGAGTTGTGTGTTGTTTGTATATATGCGTTTCAGAAGGCGGGGCATAGAGGAGAAACAATAATGTACAGTATGTGGAAAATAATGTGTTTTTTTTAACCGTAAACTGTAATAAACACATTTCATTACACCAAATACACAAAATAATGCTCTTTTTAGCAGCATCAAATGACCCCTTTAAAAAACATTAAAAATCTTACTGTTCAAAAACTTTTGACTGGTATGTATATATATATATCGAAGTGGTGATGGGCCACCTGGACCAAAAAAAAAAGCCAGGGCAGATTTTTTGTCCCAGTCCAGCCCTGGTCAGTCTCATCTTTGCTTGGACTCCTGATAATTTGTCATTTTGTTGTCAAGCTTGTTTTTTTTTTTTTTTTTTTTTTTCACAAGGTTTCGTTAGGTTTCTTGCTAAATTGTGAAATTTAAGATGTCATATTCTGCTGTCCAGATAATGCATAACTTTGTCATTCTTGGGAAATAATCTGCGTAACAACTTCTCTAAAAAAAGCCACTGTATATACATTTGTTCCATAAGTAACACAATACTGGCCTCTGTGTTCTCTAATACACTAACTGACAGTCATCACATGCGTTTGTGTACAGTGACCACAGTGACCTGTCACCACATCTTTCCTGTATTGCTGATTTCAATTAATGATTAACTGATGTCAAGAAAAAAAGTTAAAAAAAATAAAAAAAATAAAAAAGGTTGTGGTGTGAATTATAACTCAGCGATGCGGTTTACCTTTATAATAAAGCACGGTGGGTTTTGGAAATGTACATTTAGGCCAATCAATAATTCAGCATCATCGAGATTAAAACTAACTGAAACAAACAGTCACTATTCAAAACATCTTGTAATTTGTAGTAAATGTAACTTAGTAGGCCTGCATCATGCCTACAAGAAATGTCGAATTAAGACATTAAACTAGATTTATTACTCTTTACTGTCACCTAGTGGATGAGTAACACAATTAAATGCGTAAACAAACTAATTACAGCTTTAAATGTTGTTGTTGACTCAGCAACGACAATGGAGTGCAAACATAATTCCCAAAATGTCGCAGTCAAAGCCATTGCTGTTTGTTATAACTAATAAGTGTATGTGTTGGAGACAAGCGCGAATCCTCCGCCCATAAAAGTATTCCTGGGGCGCTCTCTCCTCGCTGCCTCACTGAGAGCAGAGCGCATGCGCACACCGGATCAGAATGTTGAGTAGAACGGACTAGAGCAGAGACGGAAAGACGAGCAGGCAAATTCAAACATATTTTCTCCTTAGCGAAGTGAACGACCTGTCGACATAGAATATAACTTATTAAACCATGACGGAGCCCCAGTCAGCACTGTTACTCAGGAGACAGCTAGCAGGTAATTTTTCTAAGGCTGTTGGCAAACCCATGCTAACGAACCGGTGAACATTTAGCTTGCCAATGCAGTCGAGACTGAGGTGTTAGCCGTTAGCCGCTACTTTAGCTGCTAACGAGCGCTGTATTTATCTTAAAGCATTCGTTAGCAGCTAAAATATCCGGCTAAAAGCTAACTCTTGCTTTCTTTTGTTATTTTTAAATGCTGTTTTTGGTACAACAAATGATTGAATATGAATATAAAAGACGTTAAGATGTAAATAAAAATAACATAAGGCGTACATTTTATTTTATTCAGTTTGTTGACGTAAATGTTTAAATGTCAGGCAGTTTCGTCCGTATCACACCAGCGGGGCCGTTCGCAGTCGGCTAGCCCGTGTTTTGACATCTGTGTCCGGACGAATTCACACAGGCGCACAAGCCGTTCATTACCGCAGAGAAACTCTGTCATTGGCTCCGTTTGTGTTCACCATCTTATCGTGATACGTCAAACCAAAAGTGTTATCACAAGGCTCAAATGTGATATTTCTAAGGCGTACATTGTTTGGCATGTACCCGCAGCGGGGTGATCAAATCCCTTTGTTTTTCTAGGCTGGCTAACAGGCTAAGCTAACAAATTGATGGCTGCTGTGTGAACACCAGCACACCGGTACAGCGAGAATTAGAGACCCCCCCCCCCCAAGTCCAGCAACTATATTGTCGTAATATATGTATATACGCGTATAACACCAAAGTCTCTCTCTCTCTCTCTTTATTTATTTATTTATTTATTTTTCGCTAGTATACGAAATATGCTATTATTAGTTCGTTTCTCATTTTCATTGTCCAGTACACACTGAGCAACATGATCCGTGAGTATCAGCTTTACTCAGCTCAAGCCAGAGGAGGATTTCTTCACTGGGCCCCATTTGCGCAGTGCAGCCAGTGAAGTGAATTTGTTGTCAAGCAGATTACTGAGTTCTTGATTTAAACCTGATGTACATATCACGGCATGTTTAAAAATGATTAGGTTTATGACAGCTGTCTGATTGGGCCATAGACAACTCAAGCAGCCACATCCCCCCAAATTACTCCTCTTACACACGCATGGAGGCAACTCGCCTGTTTCTTTCCAAGGGTCGGCAGGGTGAGCGGCACCCTGGGCCTGTCATGGCGTCAGGTTCTGAGGTGGCCTTGTGGCTGATTGACAGTTTCAGGGAATCAGGGCTGTTTTGGTTGTCTCCTTTCTGCAGGACCAGCATGGTGAACCCATCGGCCTTGTTCTAAACTCAGTGAACTCTCTGAGGGAACAAAAGCATCACAACATCCATTATGCAGGATTGTAAAGATACGGGCCAGGAAAATGTGGGCAGAGCCTGTGAGATTTTAACTTCACGTGTTGGAATTGAAGGCCTATTCACAACAAGAACCATAACTATCAAGATTACTATATTAGTGTCCATAATAACGTTTTGTGTATTACAAGCGCACACTGCAGTTATGCCATCTGCTGCTCTACATAAGACGGGTGGATTCTGATTGGTTGTCAATGCTTTTATCATTCATCAGCTGGAAAAAATGTTCTGAAAGTAATTCCAGTGATATTGTTTCTGTGTCGTTGTAGTTGTGGTGTGGACTTATCCTAATAGAATTGCAATGTTTGTTAAAACGTTACAGTTGTTTTCTTTGGTGTGAGCGGCCCATAAGAGTAATTGTATGGTGTTTCTATGCAATGAAAACATGAATCAGTGCTATAACATCGAGACTAGGTTTGTTGTAAATGTGATTTTGAATTGAGTCAATTATTAAGAGTCAGACTGCAGTGAAAGACTGTGTCTTGGCCTGCTGTGTCACAGAGTAGAGGAGCTCAGTAAGAATACCAGACTGTCGTAGTGATTCACGTGCTCATAAAAGTGACATATCTATCTATATGACTGAAGGTGGTCCAGTCATTTTGTTTTGCTCTCTCTTGTAAGAACACAGAAGTTCAGACAGAGTGTCTTAGTCTAGAGGCACAAATAGGCCGATGCTCTTTGGCTTCAGACTCAGTTGGTTGATCTGATAATAAAAAGGCAAATTGGTCATTTCTTGTCTGAAATGCTGCTCAGATGTGAAAAGAGTTTTGGTTTTGCAACCATGGTTGTAGGCCATTCTGTCAACACCCATGTGAAACCACAAATGCCCCTTTTGACCTGACATGCCACATTTGCTTTTCCCTTTGTCATATAAAATGGCTAATCAGTATCTTCATGTCCTATTTTCCTGACAGAACTGAATAAAAATCCTGTGGAAGGTTTCTCAGCCGGTTTGATAGATGATAATGACCTCTACAGATGGGAAGTGCTAATAATCGGTCCTCCTGATACACTCTTGTAAGTCTTTTTGATGTCTTATTAAATGCCATGTCACATAATTACTTACTTAAAGGATGAATTAAAGGAGTAGTTCACTTCCAGAATGAAAATTCTGTAGTCATTTACTCATCCTCCACTTGTTCCAAACCTTTGGGTTTCTTTCTTCTGTTGAACACAATAGATATTTTGAAAAATTGTTGATGGGCACCATTGACTTCCATAGTAGTCAATGAAGTACTATGGAAGTCTATAGTGCCCATCAACTGTTCGGATACTAACACTTTTCAAAATATCATCTTTATAATTTCTCTGTTACCCAAATATGATTATATTTCATGAATTATTTTATCAAAAGAAATCACGTAAGTTCATAAGATTTTTAATTCTAGTAATATAATTTATATTGGGATCAGAGGGTAAACAAGCCATGTAATGCCAGAGTAATGTAATGCCACAACTTGCACATCTGTGTTCAGATCAGCTTTTCTCATGACAAAATCAGCGTAATGGCAATATTTCCATCCCCTGAATGTAAGCTTTTCCATATTCCAAGCTTGTCTGATGCACTGGTGACTTCATGTGCCTGTGTGAGTTGCGAAAATTATGAAAATAAATCTAGGAATTATTGGTTTGTTGGATTTCAAGTCAGTAAGGGTTGAGGCATCAAAGATAACGAAGTAACAAGCTGTTTTAGGAATGGTAGCTGTAATATTATTACTGAAAGCTTATTAGTAATTACACTTCTAGTTACTGCAAAAAGTAATATTATTACAGTAACTAGTTACTGCCCAACACTGATTATGACAATGTCTATTTAAAGACCTTTATATAATGTTTTAGACGGTTGTAAGAATTCATATTTTATCTCTTATCTGAAGGATAAAATATAGTATAGACATTTCAAAATAAGAATCCTGGTGTATTACAGGCTTGTTTATAATTAAGTCACATGCCATTTTATATATATAAAAAAAATTCTGGCCATTATTGGTATTTTGGTTACACAATATAGAGCAGATGACCAAGTTTCCATTTAATTCATAGTAAACTATTGTAGTTTCTGGCTGGGATGCTTCCCCACAAGAACATAAGTCAAAGAACATTATTTGACACACATTCATTATATAGATTTTACTAATATCAGTAAAATCTGTGTCCCATTCCCATTAGAGACACTATATGACAAGGCAAGGAGAACTCTACCATTTAAATGCTGTAAATTTACATAATTTACGATGCATAATAATGCATAGTTTGAGTATGTAATTAAATGTAATAGTAGCTTTTGTAATTAAAATGAATTTCAATAAATAAAAAAATATTGTTAAAAATCACACATTATTTGTTATTTGTCACATGTAGTAGACCATTTTTGTGCCGTGGGTAATAGGATTTTCCACCTGGCTACCACCGCCAGTGTATGTCAAACCTGTGGGAAGCACTGCGCCAGACATATCGTTTGGTGTTGAGGCCAAATAATTCAATTTTAGTCTCATCTGCTTAGGAATCTTCAAGGTGCGTTTTGGCAAGCTCAGTCGTGACTGCATATGCCATTCTTGAGGGGTGTTTTTTTTTTTCATTCAACCCTCCTATACAAGTCACATTTGTGGAGAATTTGTGATATTGTGGTCACATGCACACAATGACCAATCTTTGTCATAAATTCCTGCAACTGCTTCAGAGTTGCTGTAGGCCTCTTGGTCACCTCTCTGATCAGTTTCCTCCTGCTCTTTCATCCAGTTTGGAGAGACGTCCTGATCCAGGGAGGGTCTGTGTTGTACCAAATACCTTCCACTTCTTAATAATAGACTTCACTGTGCTTCTAGACATTGATAAAGCCTTTAAAAAAAATCTATTATTATTTTTTGTATCCATCTCCTGACTTGTGCCTGTCCACAACTTTATCCCCGAGATCTTTTGACAGCTTTGCCACCCATTGTTGATTGTTTGCTTCAGTTGCACTACAAAGGACTGAAATGCTTCAGGAAAGCTCTTTTTTTTAAGCTGAGCTAACCAAAATGATCACAGTTGAAAGTTGAATGGCTTTGTGTACCATTGAAAAGGTGATAAGCTACAACTGGTTGAGTTTACAAGTCAGTTTTAGGAGGGAGTGATTCTTTTTTGTTGTATCTTTTACTTGGATGTTATAAGTTGCACTGAGTAAATACAGCTGGATAAAACACAAAACTGAGTCTTTCTTCATTTCAGGCTGCAAAGCAAAAAAAAGGGCTTATTTTAAAGGGGTGTGATTCTTTTCTATACCCACTGTATATGCAAAACATTTTAATACACTGTGTCCAAAGAATGTACTGCCACAATATTGCTGCTGAATAACACTTTAAGCCTGCTATGTTTTTTCTGTTTATAGTGAGGGTGGTGTCTTTAAAGCCCATCTTACGTTTCCCAAAGACTATCCTCTCAGGCCTCCTAAAATGAAGTTCATAACAGAAATATGGCATCCAAATGGTAAGTATGGGTTCATCCCACTGGGTCTTTTACAATTTTTTTTTTTTTCTTCATATCAGTATTCATCAACCATGTTTGTAAAAAATGATTTTCAGTTGAAGCTTTTTTTGTTTTGTTTGTTTGTAGATTTCCACAGAATTTAAACATCCATGATTCTAAGCAGCGCTCAGTAATTTTTCTGGAATTGATAATGCAGCTCTCTTGGACTTGCACCAACACCTAGCATTGTGAATTCAGCTTGTGTGCTATTGTTAGCCATTTATAGTGGTAATTTAATAATGCTTTCAGCCACCATATTTATGATTTATGGTGGTCTATTAAATTAAATTCAACAGAAAATGTGGTTAACTGTTAGGCTCTGAGATCACTGACATCAAATCTCATGTCTTCTCTCTGTATTGTTTGCAGTTGACAAGAATGGTGATGTTTGTATTTCGATATTGCACGAACCGGGGGAGGATAAATATGGCTATGAGAAACCAGAAGAGCGCTGGCTTCCTATCCACACTGTAGAGACCATCATGATTAGCGTCATCTCTATGCTAGCTGACCCCAATGGAGATTCCCCTGCCAACGTTGATGCAGCAGTAAGTATAATTCTCACTTGTTGAGCTTACTGAACTTGACTGTTTATCAATAAAAAATGATTAAGATATGCTTCACAGTCCATCGTGTGCATGTACTTTGCAACATAGTCATAAATGAGAGAAATTACATTTCATCTGAAAACCTTTATTGTTACCTGTATTCATTTATTTTTATCGATTTAATATTTCAGAAAGAGTGGAGGGAAGACAGACATGGTGAATTCAAAAGAAAAGTTGCCCGCTGTGTAAGAAAGAGCCAAGAGACTGCCTTCGAGTGATATTCATCTAGCAGCTTGTAGCTTCACTATTTTCAGGGTAAGCAAGTGGACTTTACCATTTCACTTTACTGCTAAAGTCTTGTGACCATTTTTTCCCTCAACTTGACTGACTGACTGATTGATTGATAACTCACAAGCACAGAAACTGCAAAGAACTGTTATTGCAGGTTTTAAAGCTACCCCTTAGCTGAATGAATGGGGATTTATTCTTGAGAAACAGCAGCAGTAGTCCATGTTCAGACTGGATGTGGGTAGAAGGCTCTTTATTAGCATGTTAATTTACACTTGGCTGCTTTTTACCTGTGTTTTTTTCATGTAGTTTTTTTTTTTTTATTATTAAATAAAAGGTAAATGATGCATTAAAATTTATCTCTGTGTGAACCCACAGCACATAGAAAGTCAGGAAAATATTACTGACAAATTATACAGGATTAAAATCACAATTCTTATATTGCCTCACCTTCTCATACGGGGCTGATCCCTTCAGAATAGAGCTTTTGTCAGTCTGAGTAGAGTTCTGTTATAGTAATGTTGTGAGCTAACCTGTTAGAGCAGGTCCATGAGGCTTGTTAAAAATAGAGGTTCAGTGCTAAAGATTGTTAGGTAACAGTCTGATTAGACGGTCTTAGGTAAGCCATAGACCCTATAGAACTCTCAGGGCTTATGAAATGTTTGCACTGTTTACCTCTTATTTACACAGTGGCAGTTTTCTTTGATACTGTATACATACAGTTTGGGGTTGGTAGGAAAAGATGTCCCTTATGCTCAACTAGGCTGCATTTATTTGATCAAAAATACATAAACTAATTTTAATCAGCCATTACTCCAGTCTCTCCATCATTCAGAGATCATTCTAATATGCTGGTAGTCAAAAAAAAAAAAAAATTATTATAAGGGTTGAAAACAGTTTAACAAAACATTGTTAAACAATATTGGAAACTGCTTAATATTTTTGTGGAAACTGTGATGCACTTTTTTTGTATTTTTTTTTTTTTTTGAATAGAAACTTTTATTTGAAATGAAAATATTTTGAAACCTTATACGCTTTAGTGTCACTTTTGATAATGCATCCTTGCTAAATGAGAGTATTAATTTTTTTTTTTTTAATTAATACTGACACCAAACACAGTAGTGTATGTTTAAAATCAGTTTCAAAAGATTGAATTCACTAATCTGTATCACTTTTTTAGCCTTCAACTTTTGGAGGCTTTGTATGTTTATAGGTCTGTTAGTCTGTCATTTGGTTGATTATGTTCTGACATTTGTTGAAATATATCTAATATCTCTGTCTGTGTCTTTCACAGGTCTCCAGTTGAGAAACAACATGGCACTGTTTTCTTGCACTCTACCACCCTATTGCTGGACTGGTTTTCATTGAATGTTGGCAGTAACAGACTGGCATTAATAGGCTGCAATAGAACATAAGGCCATCACAGATGCTGACAGAACACGCCAAGCAAGTGCCAACAAAAAAGAGAAAAAAAAACTTAATTACGCTTTTTTTGTTTTCCTTTTTTTTTTTTTTTTTTTTTTAAGTCTATGGACTGATACAACTTTTCAGGAAGAGATTGTAAAGATGTGTACATAGCACAGACATAAAAACCGGATAATATATAATAACTTGTTCCTATCCATCCAGCAAGACTTAGTACCAAATAAAATAGCAGTTCTGTAGTTAGAATGTGACATCATGTAAAGTTTTTGAAGACTATAGTTCATCTCCCACTCTCCCCCCTTCTGCTGCCGCACATCTAGTGTGCATCAGATCTGCTACAGGTGCAAGTGGCCTCACATACCTGCTTGTCAGTTTGAACAAATGTCGTCTTTGGCATTTCTCACTCAAACTGGATCCAGTTTTAGGTTGGGGAAGGCAGGGGTAAGCTATCGTTAGGATCCAAAGCATGCTCGTCATGTTGGAAGGCTTTCTTAATTGGGACATTTCAGGTAAAATAGCTGTAAAGCACGGTCATTTTCTTATTAATTAGGGCTCATGAAGTCATTTCACTGATTTGGTTTTTAAATGGGGTGGGTGGGGGAGGGAAGTGCTCTTATTTCAGCTGAAAGGATGACTGCTTTCCGAGTGTCAGGTCCTCATCTTTTCTCTTGTTTTCTCCATTTGAGGCGGTGAGGCAATGGCAAGGAAACCCATCAGATGTGATTTTTCCTTTTTCTGCATGTTTTAAGTTCTCTTTTGTTTTCAAAAGTGCCTCCAGTTTAAATCGCTTGGCTTGTTATGTGTCCTGCATCAAACAGGAGCTAAAGGGAGGAACATGTTTAAGAACTGCTCAGCATCCTCTCAAGCTTGTGTGAATGTGAGGTATTTTTCATAATCCTCGTACCAGCATTCTGAATTATTTTGGTGTAGCAATAACTCTGCTTTGCCCACATTATATGCGGACATATTAAAATTGGATATTGCTATATGATTCTAGTAAAGATTTTCCCTTGTATCAGAGCAGATTTTTTTTTTTTAGCTGTTTGACATTTCTTTTTTGTGGTTTCTTTGATAGGTTTCTTAGCCATGCTTTAAATGTAGATTTCTTGCAAACAGTTTCTGGGATTTCAGATGAGGTGTGTGTGTGTATATGTGTTTAAGAGGTGTGTGTGTGTGTGTGTGTGTGTGCATGCCTGTATCCCACTCTCTCTCCTCCAACAATCTTTAATTCTCTGGTTAATCTTATTCTGGCTCTGACAGACTACTGCAGTTCTTTTGCCTAATGTACAAAGACAAAATACCGATGTATATTTTTCATGTTATGGAAGTTGTCACTTCTAGTGAATTCTTCTAAAATATAATTTTTTTTCCAATACTTGTTTCGTGTGCTGTCTGTTCGGTTCAAAGTGTTGCCACAAACGTGAATGTCTTATGACACTCATCCATTCATCAATTCCAGCATAACTACAAATGTATGTGGTTTTTAATAAGAATATTTTTCTCAAAACATTGCAATTTTACATTAACATTGGCTGAAAAGTATACCTACTGTTCTGTAGTCTTTAATAAACACATCTTTTGTTTGTATTACTTTTTTTTATTTAATTTTAGTAAGACGAATTATGTAAAACAAAATCACAAGTGTTGTCGTGTATGTCTTTGTAATATTTAATTTCAACTTAATCTCCATTATCCCAAATGGTTTTTAATAGTTTTAGATAACAATTGACAGTTTAGTTTTAACAAAATATGCATTTGAGCGTGGCATCTGTTGCTCCTTCAAATGCATAAGTGCCATGTAGGTCTACTGAGACTTTTGAACGACAGACTAGGCCCTGTTTTAGAAGGTGTTTGGGTATGTGAGCCAAAGAGGACATTTATCTAAATGTAATTCCTTATCCCTAATTTCTCTGACTGGAACAATCATGAGGAACACGTTGGCTTTTGGTCAAAATGGAACTTAAATAAGAGCGCATATATTAAAGACACCATGTACAATTGGTTTACTTGGCACACAGACTTACACATTACTTAATCGGTCATTGATAATGCACTTCACAAGCGTAATGTAGCTTTGGATCGTTGCTTGCTTACGCGCACACGCGCTCCTCCCAAATCAAAACCTTGTTCCCGCGGTCTCTCGCGGTATTAGGCGACCAGCTACGGATCCAACATGGCGGAAGGTATGAGAATGGTTTCTTTCATATTTTTCACGTTCTTGCTGTTTAACACATGCAGCGGTTGTGTCTCCACACGATGTGCTGGCCTAATAATGTATTTAATTGGTATCACCACAGCCAGTTGGTAATAAATATCGCGTAAGCCTAATATGAACCACATTGTTGCGTAGATAGTTATTTTTCCAGCTAACTGGTCGCAAGTCAGGTGGTGTGCTGGGCGGTGGTAGTAATAATTTACCGGGTGATTTGAGGTCTTACGTAAATAAATTTCCGATAAATGCTTTTCCAAAAGATGTCTCCAGTTGCATTTCGCGCAGAACATGCAGTGTTATGATTTTGACATGGAAATTGCTGATTTTATAAACATTGTCGTTACGTATTCTGATTTTGTGCTTGCTTTCAAGTCATTTGTGATCAGAATTTCCCCTTTCATTCTTTTATCCTGATCTTCGTAATCTTAAATGAGAAATTCACCTGGACATGCAAACTAGCTATTAAATATGTCAGTGTATTATACTCGATGTATTTGAATATATAACATGACATGGATATAAACGTAAAATAAACGTATAGGCTAGTTCTCTCATGTTGTTTATATGAATACATCTTGATTGCGTGCAGAGACATCGCAGCAGGCGTTACATTATCAGCTCATATGTGACAGCTCGCTTCTTTATCTTTCCACAACATGCTGTGAAATAAAAAAACATTTAAATGACGACATCTTCAAACCGCTTAAAGACACTTTCTGTCTTTTTTTTTTTTATCTTATTTTTTAAAAGATGAGGGTGCTAATAACAGGCTAGACCAGCTGTATTGTAATAAAGCAACCAGAGTGTCAAGTATTTGTTGAAGCTATGGTGAATTTGTAAGGGTATATGTTTTTCTGAATATAGATTACTAGAACAATTTATTGTATGCTAATTTATTGTATGCACAATATCTTGATAGTCGAGAATGATTTATTCTTCATCTGAATTCATTGTGTAATTCATGAGGTAACGCTATAAGTCTTGTAAATGCTTGTTATTGCAAGTAGCTTTTTGCCTCACAAGGTTTCCTGTCATCTGATTGGTTGATGAGCTTTTTAAATATTTTATGGGACCTATTTGGACAGCTCTGAGTTGTTGATTGCTCAGGACACTGGATTCTTGAATCTAGGCTAAAGGCAAATGGCTCACATATTAAGCTGAAAGCATGCTAATCCTTCACTTACACCACACACAGTCTTAAAGGGTTACAACGACTAGGTAGACTTTTCTTATCACAAAAATCACAGCTTTCGTATAGTATATTACTACCAGGTGCTGCTTACTGTATTTAGCAACGTTCAAAGATTTTCCTAGATGTCAAATGATAACACATTATTAGGCCAGCTTTCTCAGTACCTGAGCTAATGTGGTGCAATGGCAAAGTGTAGTCTCAGCATTCTGGAGAGAGGCAGAAATATATTCAAGGAAAGAGGAAGGAAGCGGGCCGTGTTGGAATGTAGGGTAAGCTGTGACATCCTCTAGTTACAGATCCAAGGTGATTACCACATTGAGGATGGCGAGTTTAAAGTTGTTATTGTGTGGTTTGAGTGGAATTAGATGGATTCTGAGGGTGTATATGAACTCTGGTGGTGGTTGTTCATGAATTAGACCATGCTGAATGTGTTTTTACTTGTCAGAATGCAGAAAGACAACTCTGCTCACATATCGGTGGTCCACTTCTCTTCCCTTGAGCGTGGTTATGAAGTCTGTCTGCGTCAGCAGTTTTCATGTGAAATCTGTGTTTTGTCCCTCTCTCTTTCTTCATGGCATTTCCACTTCCCTTTTGCATAACCAATCACATTTCTTTTCACTTCAACGGTTTATTCTTGTCCATTTTTCCTTATTCTCTCCTTGTACCCCATGTGCTTATTCCTTGTGTATCACTCCTTCTTGTCATCTCTCCACTTCTTGCTCCTCATCACTTCATCATTTCCATCATGCCCACAGAGGAGGTGCAGAAATTGCAGAAGCACCTTGCTCTGCTGAGGCAGGAGTATGTGAAGATGCAGCAGAAGCTGGTGGAGACGGAGAGGCGCTGCTCCGTGTTGGCCGCCCAGGCCTCTCTTCCCGGTTCCACCTCGCAGGCCAGTGACTCCTTCATCAGCCGCCTGCTGGCCATCGTGGCTGACCTTTATCAGCAGGAGCTGTACAGGTGAGCACTGGACATGAACTGACACATACTGTTAGATGAGGTCATACATAACCTCAAAGGCAAAAAAAGATGCATAAGTTAAACATGTTTTAGTTGTTATTTTCTTTTCCTTTTTTTCCCTAACAAAAAAACCTATTTTTTTCCCCACTGTATGTAAAAAAAAAAAAAAAAAAAATGCATTTACTGTAATAAAATAGAATGATTTTCTTATTAAAACCAGCATGAATTATAAATGTCAAATGATATATACTTGCAATATATGTTATTTATATATATATATATATATATATATATATATATATATATATATATATATATATATATAAAAAATACAGTTTTTGTTGTGTAGCGGTAATGAA
The DNA here is from genome assembly GCF_018340385.1 of Cyprinus carpio. Classification (NCBI taxonomy): domain Eukaryota; kingdom Metazoa; phylum Chordata; class Actinopteri; order Cypriniformes; family Cyprinidae; genus Cyprinus; species Cyprinus carpio. The sequence goes on from NC_056576.1 coordinate 17,772,012, forward strand.
AATTTGAGGGACGTTTATCTTTAGCTTTTGTATTCTTAAAGACAGGCTTTATATTATATGCAAAATATTATTTTGTCTTTGGTTTTTGTTGTGAAAAATGACCTTGACGTTTTTGTTCAACTCTTGTCATTTTTTTGCAAGATTCACACAGTTATTGAAATATTTAAGTTTGTCTGTGACTTTGTCTTGATTTGAATATTTGCTACCACTAAGGTATTAAAGCTTTGATTTGCTGTTTCATTTTGCTTCTAAGTGCTTTAAAGCTGGCTGAAAGGGCTTTAATATGTCTGCTGGGTCTGTAAAGTTAGGAAGTTGTATTACAGTTGAATTTCTTCATATTGCGCCATGTTTTTATGAGGTTACAGAATGATCCATCTGAGACCGTTGCATAATACATAATACATACATGATATGGTAGCTGATTTCTGCATATTTCACAGGAATGCTGTGTAAAGTCAGTATGACAAGATCAGTGTTTTTTTTTTCTTCTTTTTTTTCTCCTAGTGATCTGAAGGTGAAGATTGGAGAGCAGAGGCTCAGTGCTCATAAATTTGTGCTGGCTGCTCGGAGTGAAATCTGGAGCTTAGCCAACTTGGCCTCCACCTCAGAACTGGACCTCTCAGGTAACAGTGGCTTCTCTGTTTCCTTCAACCTGCACTTGAAATGGAGGATGTCAAGATTTTGTTTGTTTGGCTGTTTTTTTCCCTTATTGTTCTAATGCAGTATGCAACAGCGTCAGATCCCTCAAAACTGAACCTGTTGTTGGATTCTTTCCTGTGCTTCCCCATGTGACTTCCTAGATGCCAAACCAGAGGTTGCCATGGCAATGCTGCGCTGGGCGTACACGGATGATCTGGAGTTGAGTGGAGACGATGTCTTCCTCATCAACCTGATGAAGCTGGCCAACCGCTTCCAGCTCCATCTTCTGCGAGAAAGGTGGGAACGGTGTCTTTAGAATAACAGATACAATTGACTGGACAGATGTGTCTTTCTTTACATCTCATTGTGATTCACTAGCAAAAAGTTACCATGTAACTGCTGTTATCAATCACTCAACATTTAAGAATATCAACTACAAGTATATAAAGCACCCCTCAGCATGGATTGATGTTAAACACAAAGGCTTTTGGTGATGAATCTTACACTTGATTAATGAAGCGTTTGCATATGCATCATGCCATAATTTTTAGTCACTCTGGTCCATCAATGAGTCATACTCATCAAATTAAATAGACATCTCCCTGAAAGCTTGTGCTCTTTTACCTGGCATTTACCTGAAAGAGGCTTATAGATAAACTGGAGAGTTGCGTTGATGTCCCCATCATCAAAGTGCCCTTGAATCAAGTACGTAATCCTCTCCGCTCGATAGGTTTGCTTTAAGTCACTTTGGATAAAAGCAGTTGCTAAATGACAAGCAGACATCCTATATGTTTTGTGCTTTTATGCTAATAGTCAGCTTTTATTCTTGGGTACTGGGACTAACCCACACAAGCCAGCTATCCCCACCATCGTACTGGCTAATGTATGCTCTTTGGACAATAAATTGGACTACATCAGACTACTACGCTCAACTCAGAGGACCGGAAAGCCCCTTTCACTCTGCGATTCCGGAAAATACACGGGTAATGTGTCCCGGCATTGTTCCCGTGCCGCTAGATTTTGCCCCTTTCACACTGCCAGTGATTACCCGGAATATGTGCATGCATTCACACACAACCCGTAAAGGTCCCGTGAAGACACGTGATATCAGGGTGTGACGTGTAATATAACGAGTCGAAAACGCTTGGCACGTTAACTTTCACTTAAGATCTCAGCTTCAGCGTGGAAAGTGAGGAACTAACTGATCTCTGCTTTGTTACAGTTTGCACATATTTGTTTCGTCGCGAACGTTGATCTGCCATCAAAACACCTGGTAAAAGAGTCGCGCGATAACGTGCGTCATCACTACGACACACCCTTTATGGCATTAGTTCTGGCTTTTGTTCACACAGCGCTCGTTCTGGGACTGAACCCGGCAATGTTACTAGGTCCCCAACCCTGGATCAATCCCGGGACGTCTTTGCATTCACACAGAAGGTGACCCGGCAATGTTCCGGCAATTTTCCAGGTCCAACGTGCAGTGTGAAAGGGGCTTAAGAGACTGTTGTGTTTTTGTGTTCACGGAAACATGGCTCAGCAACAATGTTCCAGACTGCGCTATTCAGCTCGATCAGCTGACATGCTATTGAGTGAACAGAGCTCTCGTCGTGGGAGGTAAAACCCGCGGCGGTGGTGTAGCGTATGAGCAGTTCATTCATTCATTGGTTCTGAATTAATGAATCATGGCTCGTTGAATCTAAAACAATGCACATTCCTTGGCTAAAACCCAAAGCTTTTAGCCCCTGAACTCATGCAGGTAAATCAAACTCTCTGCAAGCTGAATGGCCGGCCTGGTGCCAGCATGGCTGGGTTTAAAATTCCTGACCAGATCGTAAAACTTTATTACCCCAACTGGGAGAAACAGAAAAAGCCCAGCTCGCTAGGAATTCTTGTAAGGAAAAAGTAAAGTAAATATATTCTAAATGTATTGACTGTATTTCCTTTTTGTGCTTAGATTCTATATCAAATTTGAGTATCTACATTTTTATTGTGTTAATCAAACTTTAAATGTGTGTAATTCTGCATATGAATGTAACTTTATGTTTCTCCTACCTTTACCTGTCATTTTTGCTATCTGTTTAACCGTCTTGCTTTGACCGAACCACTCATACATAGGAAATTACAGTAAAATGTATTATTCTGGAATTACCATCTTGCTGGAATATAATTGCTGAATTCTGACAACACCATAACTCACTCGAGTGGGTGTCTCCCCAGAGACAAAGGGAATTTTTCCCGCTTCAGATCGTGGACGTTCATTGGTTGTTCGTGCAAACAGAGGCGTGAACCCAGTCGCTCCATAAGAGACTGACTCAGAACTTTCTCGTTGCACTTTTTGTTTCGGCACTTCGTCGAGAGAATGTCTGTTTCGATGGCTCCTTAGGGAGCTTTCATCTCCGTTTTTCTTTTCTTTTCTTTACTAAGTTTCATTCTCATATTCGCCTCTCCCTACACGAGGGAGATGAACTTTGAATCATTTCTTTGGTAACTCCACGTTCGTTGAACCTTTGAAACTTCGCGCGAGTCTGCTCGCCCTGGAAGACACGAGAGAACACGCCCAGCTCTTAGCAGGCACAAAGATACCCACATGCAAGTATTATTTTCTATAGAGATTTAAACGCTGCTTAAGGTTGTCTATTCCCTTTTCAAGGTGATCTGATTCCTTGTTGTCTTTCAAAAGGTTACTGTATGTGATTTTGCCATACTGCGCGATCATTCTGCATGATTCTGCCTATCTCTCTCACCTTCTCTCGCTCACTCTCTCTCTCTCTCTCCCATTTTGTTATTCGTTTTGTATTGTATTTGTTTTTACTGTTTGTATTGTTATACGCATATTTACTCTGTGTGAATCGTAGTATGATGTATTATTATTTCAATTATTAAAAGTCAATATATTCATGATTGCTTCTGTCTAAAATGCTCACATTACGAAGTCAATGAAATGTTTGATCTTAGCTACAAAGCTTATTTGTTACTTTTCAGTAACCTAAATTTTATAAGGACGGGAGAATGGTTTCATGGCCAGAAACTATTTTTCCTGGAATTATAAGAAGTGATTACTTTATTGAAGTTGATAAGTTAATCTTACGGCCGTTTGCTGGACACTGTTTGATTTGCATTAATTCCCAGTAAAAGATATCACGGTAATTGATATGAAGAATGGAATATTGACATATTAATGAGTAAATTACAGTGCCTTGTAATGAGTTATTGATATATACAATTGACCTATTTTTCATCTTCAATAATTTAACTGTTACGCGAGATATATATATTAATCATATTCCTGATTAATTATTAAAATTCCCTATATATCATTTGAGCTAACGTTAACGTACTACCCTGTGCGCCTACAGTGGGCTTTGTGTTTACATCAATGACGCATGGTGCCGCAATGCTGTTGTGGTCTGCAAACACTGCTCACCCCTGGTGGAGTTTGATTATTAAGTGCCGGCCGTTCTATCTACCGAGGGAATGTACAACCATATTGCTCATTGCTGTATACATTCCTCCGAACAACAGGAACGATGCACTAAATGAACTGTACCAGCACATCAGTGAGCAGCAGACAGCCCACCCTGATGCTTTTCTCATCATAGCTGTGGATTTCAACCATGTAGACTTAAAGAGTGTGTTCCCAAAAATACACCAACGCATTAACTTTCCAACACGAGATAATAACATTTTAGACTTTGTTTACACCACACAGAGAGGAGCTTACAAAGCCCTCCCCTCCCCCACCTTGGTGCCTCAGACCACATCACTGTCATGCTAATGCCTGCAAACAGACCGCTCTAAAGTCACCAAACCAGTTCACAAACAAATTCAAGTGTGGCCGGAAGGGTCGTCAGAGGCTCTTCAAGACTGTTTTGACACAACTGACTGGAATATATTTAAGCAGGCTGCCACATACAATAACAGCACAGACTTTCAAGAGTACTCAGAGACTGTTACTGCCTTCATCACCAAGTGTATTGATGATGTAACAGTCACAAAGACCATCACTCTTCGGGACCACCAGAAGCCGTGGATGACAGGGGAGGTCTACAGACTCCTGAAGATTCTGAATGCTGCCTTCAGAGCTGGAGATGAGGTGGCCTGAGGACAGCTAGGGCCAACCTATCCCGCGGCATCAGACAGGCTAAGAGACAGTACTCCTGGAGGATAGCCCATTGTTTCAGCGACAGCAGAGACCCTCGGAGCCGGTGGCAGGAGATACAGACCTTTACGGCCTACAAGCCCCCACCCCCACCTGGGACAGCAACATCTCCCTGCTGAATGCCTTCTTCGCTTGATTTGAGGAACAAAATAGCACCACTGCACAGAAGACCCTGCCTCCTCCCGGTGACCAGGTGATGACGCTGACCCCTGACAGCGTGAGGAGATCCTTCAGCAGGATCAATACACGCAATGCTCCATGTCCTGACAAAATCCCTGGGCATGTACTGAGAGACTGTGCAGTGGAACTCACTGATGTCTTCACAAACATTTTCAACATCTCACTTAGTCAGGCTGTTGTTCCCACATGCTTCAAAGCTACCACCATCATTCCAGTCCCGAAGAAGCCGTCTCCATCCTGCTTCAATGACTACCGTCCTGTTGCACTTACTCCTTTTCTCATGAAGTGCTTTGAACGGCTAGTCATGCACCATATCAAGTCTGCAACAATCTCTCTCTGAACGTGGAGAAGACGAAGGAGATTGTTGTTGACTTCAGGAGAGTGCACACTCAACATGCTCCCCTGACCATCAACGGTGCGACTGTGGAGAGAGTGAACAGCACCAAGTTCCTGGGTGTGCACATCACAGAGGACCTCTCCTGGACTGAAAACACAGCAGCATTGGCCAAGAAAGCACAGCAGTGTCTCTACTTCCTCCGCAAACTGAGAAGAGCCAGAGCCCCACCCCCCATCATGTGCACCTTTTATAGAGGCACCATCGAGAGCATTCTAACGAGCTGCATCACTGTGTGGTATGGCGCCTGCAACATGTCCTGCCAAAAGACCGTTCAATGCATAGTGAGAGCAGCTGAGAAGATCATTGTTGTCTCTTTCCCCGCCCTCCAGGACATTTACGGAATCCGTCTCACATGCAAAGCCCTTTGCATTGCAGGTGATCCCACCTACTCGTCACACAGCTTCTTCAGTCTGCTGCCATCAGGGAGGAGACTGAGGAGTCTCCAGGCCACAACCAGCAGACTGAAGGACAGCTTCATTCATCAGGCTGTCAGGTAGCTGAACTCGCTCCCAAACTTGTCCCCCCATCCCTCTTCTGCACCAGGCACCACTGAACTATGAACCCCCCCACCCCCAGGGTCCCACATCCCCAGGTCCTTCAACTTCCCCCCTCCAACTAACATACGGTGACATGCATCAGTCACTTTGTGCAGCATTGGTCTGCTCACTACCTCATTCAGCACTGAACTGACATCATTCTACTACCTCTTCAGTCAGTTTAAATAAAAGAATGCTCTCTGAGCCCTTTGTAACTTAAATCAGACTGAATAAGTTTTTTGCACTACAATCTTTTTTTATCTTCACTGTTTGTTCACTTCACTGGTTTGCACTCTATCTGCCATGTGCCTTGCGCTGCTTTATTTAACTTTATTTTTATTATTTTTTACATGCCCTTATTTGCATAGTTGTATTTTATATTTAATCTGTATCTATCTGGATTTTTAGGCTATACTGTTAGTGTTATCTGTATGCACCATGGGTCTGAGAGTAACGCAATTTCAATTCTCTGTATGTATGTGCTGTACATGTGGAAGAATTAACAAAATAAAGCAGACCTGACTATAGAACAACTTTCTTTGATACATTTTAGTAACAGTATGCATGTTTTTACTGTCACTTTTAATCAATTTTAATATGTATTTGCTGAATAAATGTATTCATTTCTTAAAATAAAATTGTACTGACCCCAAACATTTGAATGTTTGTGTATATATAATATATATATATATATATATATAAGTGTTATTGTAAAAATCAGAAGGTGAAATAGGGAAAGAGGACCTAGTATAATAACCTATATAAATTGAGTATATGGTCTGAGGTTATGTGATAATAGTAAGTGATAATTCAATATCATCCTTTTTATAAAATATAGAGAAAACAATTTGAATGTTTACATTTAATGCGCAGAATTAAATTATTAGTGTTAAAGAATAAACAGTGAGCTCTAAACACATAAATTGTTTTTCAAACGCAGATGTGAGAAAGGAGTGATGTCATCAGTGAACGTGAGGAACTGTATCAGATTCTACCAGACAGCTGAAGAGCTGGACGCCACAACACTGATGAACTATTGTGGAGAAATCATTGCCAGTCACTGGGTGAGTCAGATGAATACAGTCATCATCCTCTTCCTCCAAAGACTCATCAGATGTGGAATTATTTCTAAAGATACGAATAGCTTTGATGTTCATTAATACACTAAAGTTCTAGGCATCATTTTATCAGCATTAATAAAATAAACATTGATTAATAACGTGACAGATTTACTATGAAAAATAGCCTTCCTTTATTTAATTCTCTCTGTTTAAAAGCAGCAGGGTCTTCTTGTTCTCCTTGATGTATGGAGTCTCCTTTATGACTCCTTGTAAATCCCCACAATGCGTAAAGATTGATTCTCAAGGTTATGTTTATGACCGGGATGATAAGGAAACCTTGTGGTGGGTTTACAGACGCTCTCTTTGCTGAGTGAAACCAAACACATCAATATGAGCTTAGCAGACCTTCATCAAGACCTTGACAGAACAGATTGAGATTTGCATAATTATTAAAAGAAGTCACCTGCTGTTTTAAAGGAGGAAATCAATATGCAATAAGTTTTTATTTTTATTATTATTTTTGAGTGTGTATCAATGTAGAATGGAGGGTTTCCTAACGAATAGATGCTTAAATAAGTTTCATATTTATTTCTTTACCCTCTCAAACAGGATGATCTTCGGAAAGAGGACTTCAGTACTATGGATGCTCAGCTGCTCTATAAGATGATCAAATCCAAGACCGAGTACCCCCTTCACAAAGCAATTAAAGTAGAACGAGAAGATGTGGTCTTCCTTTATCTGATAGAGATGGACGCCCAGGTAAAAAGCCAACACTGAATCACAGACATGTTACTGCTATATATATATATATATATATATATATATATATATATATATATATATATATACATACACATACATACATACAGTGATTGAAAATAAATCAGGTGATGTTTTCGGTATGGTTAATGTTTTCTTCAGGTCAGATAACTAGTGGTCACCCAACATGATATTTAAATAATCTAGTATAAAATAATTAGTAATATTACTAATTATATTTTGAATTACACGCATAAGCCCAACAATATGTGAAATTATTACGTAAAATGTATCTATTTATTATTTATATTTTTACAACATACTCTGCTGGATATAGTCACATTTTCTCCACTAATAAATGTATGATTCTCTACTTATAAGCTAGTATATTGCCTGGCAAAGTCATTAGGAAAAATGTTTCTGGCCAGACTTTATTTTAAGGTCCAATTCTCACTATTAACTAACTATGACTTTTGCCTCAATAAACTCCTAATTTGCTGCTGCTTATTAATAGTTAATAAGGTAGTTGTTAAGTTTAGGTATGGAGTAGCATTAAGGGATCTAAAATATGGTCATGCAGAATAAGGCATGAATATGTGCTGACAGTGAGAATTAGTCCTTAAAATAGAGTGTTACCATATTTCTTTTATCTCATTCCAAAGTTACCTGGAAAGCTGAATGAGCTGGACAATAATGGAGACTTGGCGCTGGATCTGGCGCTGTCCAAAAAACTGGAGAGCATCGCCACCACACTGGTCAACAACAAGGCGGATGTAGACATGGTGGACCAGAGCGGCTGGAGTCTTCTACACAAGGCTATCCAGAGAGGTGACGAGTGCTTGTATTTGGACAGAGGGAATAACTGAATGTGGCACATTTACCAAGAATGTGAAGTTGGCACAAAGCCACCTTCAGTTACAAAAGACTGCTGCTGAAACTTTGAGATCCATCAAGAATCTTTTGAGAATTATTTTTTCCTTTTGGTGGTCTTAAGTACTCTCTCCGTCTTGTGTGTTTCTCTCTCCCTGTCTTTTTAGGAGATGAGTTTGCCTCCACTTTTCTGATCCGTCACTCCGCACAGGTGAACGCTGCCACAGTGGGGGCTGTGGAGACGCCTCTGCACCTGGTCTGCTCTTTCAGCCCTAAAAAACACAGTGATGAAGTTATGGCTGGCATGGCCGACATCGCTGAGGCTCTGCTCAAAGCTGGTGCCAACCCAAACATGCAAAACAGCAAAGGACGGTGGGTAACAAATAATGAAGGGTTTCTTCTGTATAATGACTATGTTTATGGCAGTACAACTTATTCATTGTATTCATGACTTGGTTATTTTTATAGGACGCCATTACATGAGGCTGTGGTGTCAGGAAACGAGCCGGTCTTTAACCAGCTGCTGCAATGCAAACAGTAAGATTAAACATGGTTATCATTTTCTAAATGAATGATCTGAAATTAAATTTGTACAGTAGTTAATAAAATGTTATACTACTTGTACTGTTTGAGCAGCATGTGAAATATCTCTATGCATGTAATACGCAAAATTATATAAAACTTGTTTGTTTCAAAATGTTCAAATGCAACAGAGTACTGTGTGGGATTATATATCCCATAATGCATTATATGACCTTCCATTGTGATAAAGCAATGGGATGTAATATCAAAATTTTATTTGTACTCTTTATCTTGATTTTGACTGCCAAGAGTTGGATTAAAAAAAAAGCATTAATTATGTATTCTTCATGTGTCTGTTAATAAATACACAGAGTATGTAAAAGTATATACTGGTTCGTATGCTAGAATTTCGAACATAGAGATAGTTGCCTCTACCTCTTGGTGTAACAGTGTCCTTTTCCTGTTTCCCTTGTGTAACACTGCAATTCCTCCCCTTCATGCGTAGGTTGGACCTGGAGCTGAAAGACCATGAAGGCAGCACTGCACTGTGGCTGGCTCTGCAGTACATCACTGTGGCCTCTGACCCCTCCGTCAACCCTTTTGAAGATGAAGCTCCTGTTGTGAATGGAACCTCATTTGACGAGAACAGTTTTGCAGCACGGCTCATACAGAGAGGGAGCAATCCTGATGCACCAGACTCCAACGGTACCACACATCTCACACATTATAAAAAGTTTAACAGTGTTTGTTTAGTCATTACTCCTTTCATACCTGTTAATCACAACACCTCTTCCTCAGGTAACTGCCTCATGCAGAGAGCAGCTATCACAGGAAGTGAAGCGGCCGCTATCTTCTTGGCTACACATGGAGCTAAAGTTAATCACACTAACAAATGGGTGAGTCTGTCAGCTTTGATTAGAAATACACTGCCAGTCACATGTTATAGAATAATAGTGGAGTCATCAAAACAATTAAATAGAACAGGTATATATATATATACAGGTGCATCTCAGTAATTTAGAATGTCATGGAAAAGTTCATTTATTTCAGTAATTCAACTCAAATTGTGAAACTCGTGTATTAAAAAAATTCAGTGCACACAGACTGAAGTAGTTTAAGTCTTTGGTTCTTTTAATTGTGATGATTTTGGCTCACATTTAACAAAAACCCACCAATTTTCTATCTCAACAAATTAGAATACTTCATAAGACCAATAAATAAATTAAGTGAAAGCTTTTTTGTGAATTGTTGGCCTTCTGGAAAGTATGTTCATTTACTGTACATGTACTCAATAGTTGGTAGGGGCTCCTTTTGCTTTAATTACTGCCTCAATTTGGCGTGGCATGGAGGGGATCAGTTTGTGGCACTGCTGAGGTGGTATGGAAGCCCAGGTTTCTTTGACAGTGGCCTTCAGCTCATTTGCATTTTTTGGTCTCTTGTTTCTCATTTTCCTCTTGACAATACCCCATAGATTCTCTGTATTCTCTATGGGGTTCAGGTCTGGTGAGTTTGCTGGCCAGTCAAGCACACCAACACAATGGTCACTTAACCAACTTTTGGTGCTTTTGGCACTTTTGGCAGTGTGGGCAGGTGCCAAATCCTGCTGGAAAATTAAATCAGCATCTTCAAAAAGCTGGTCAGCAGAAGGAAGCATGAAGTGCTCCAAAATGTCGTGGTAAACGGGTGCAGTGACTTTAGTTTTCAAAAATCACAATGGACCGACACCAGCAGATGACATTGCACCCCAAATCATCACAGACTGTGGAAACTTAACACTGGACTTCAGGCAACTTGGGCTATGAGCTTCTCCACCCTTCCTCCAGACTCTAGAACCTTGATTTCCAAATGAAATACAAAGCTTGCTCTCATCTGAAAAGAGGACTTTGGACCACTGGGCAACAGTCCAGTTCTTCTTCTCCTTAGCCCAGGTAAGACGCCTCTGACGTTGTCTGTGGTTCAGGAGTGACTTAACAAGAGGAATACGACAACTGTAGCCGAATTCCTTGATGTGTCTATGTGTGGTGGCTCTTGATGCCTTGACCCCAGCCTCAGTCCATTCCTTGTGAAGTTCACTCAAATTCTTGAATTGATTTTGCTTGACAATCCTCATAAGGCTGCGGTTCTTTCGGTTGGTTGTGCATCTTTTTCTTCCACCCTTTTCCTTCCACTCAACTTTCTGTTAACATGCTTGGATACAGCACTCTGTGAACAGCCAGCTTCTTTGGCAATGAATGTTTGTGGCTTTTCCTCCTTATGAAGGGTGTCAATGATTGTCTTCTGGACAACTGTCAGATCAGAAGTCTTCCCCATGATTGTGTAGCCTGAACTGAGAGACCATTTTGAAGGCTCAGGAAACCTTTGCAGGTGTTTTGAGTTGATTAGCTGATTGGCATGTCACCATAATCTAATTTGTTGAGATGTTAATCTTGTTTAAATGTGAGCCAAAATCATCACAATTAAAAGAACCAAAGACTTAAACTACTTTAGTCTGTGTGCACTCAATTTTATTTAATACACAAGTTACACAATTTGAATTACTGAAATAAATGAACTTTTCCACAACATCCTAATTTACTGAGATGCACCTGTATGTATATGTGTGTGTGTGTGTGTGTGTGTGTATATATATATATATATATATATATACACACACACATTACTACATTACTGTTCAGAAGTTCGAGCTCAGAAAGATTACTTTTTTTTTTTTCAGCAAGGATACATTAAATTGTTCAAAAATGTTACAAATGTTACAAAAGATTTCAAAGTCAAATAAATGCTCTTATTTTGAGCTTCAGATTGTGCAACTGTTTTCAACATTGATAACAAGAAATGTTTCTGCACCGTGGCTCATGTGACATTGAAGACTGGAGTGATGGCTGCTGAAATTAGGGAATAAATTAAATTTTAAAATTCATCAAAATAGAAAACAGTTATTTTAAATTGACAAGAAATGTTTCTGCACCACTTTGATCTGAAATAAATGGCAGGACTTGTTGTTTGTTATAGTATTTGTTTAATTACTTTTGAACGGTAGTGTATATACCTTTGATATATATGAATGAAACACAAGAAATAGTAAAGGGGTGGATTATTATAAATTATATATTATTATATATAAATTATATATATATATATATATATATATATCTATATATATATATAGATATATTTATATATATATATATATATATATATATATATAATATGATAACATTTTCTTTTTTAGGGTGAGACCCCCCTCCATACTGCTTGCCGATGTGGCTTGGCGGGGCTAACAGCAGAGTTGCTCCAGCAGGGGGCGAATCCTAACCTGCAGACTGACAGCGCCCTGCCTGATGGAGTCGAGAAAAACCAAGGAGTCTCCTTGCAAAGTCCGCTCCACCTGGCCATCATTCACAACCACCCAGATGTGGTGTCTGTCATACTAGAGCAGAAAGGTGAGGGATGTGCAAGGTTGTTTGATTTGAGTGCTTATCTATGCAGCCGTGCCATCTCTTGTCACTCATAACTTCTTTTTTGCTCCATCCGTCATAGCCAATGCACTACATGCCACTAACAACCTGCAGATCATCCCTGACTTCAGTTTGAAAGACTCAATGGATCAGACCGTTCTGGGTCTTGCACTCTGGACTGGTGGGTTTCTGTTAAAATCTCCTTCTGTGGGTTCACTGCTCATGCAGATCATTCAGTTTTTCATGTTGTTTTCTTATTTACATCACTAGGTATGCACACTATCGCCGCACAGCTGCTGGGTTCTGGAGCAGCCATTAATGACACCATGTCTGATGGACAGACACTACTGCACATGGCCATAAAGAGACAGGACAGCAAGAGCGCCCTCTTCCTGCTGGAGCACCAGGCTGACATCAACGTCAGGTACTACACCTACCTGATAGTGCTATAAAACGTGGGTTAGCATACATCTCCCATACATGTTGAGCAGTGCTGTTAATGTCAGCAATGAGGGTTTGAGTCCTGCCTGCAGTCTGTCTCAATCCCATCCCCCCCTCTGTTTCCCCAAAATAGCTATTGCTGAAAGAGTTGACACACATAATAGCTAATTTATGAAACTACAAATCATGCTTTGTTCTAGGACCCAGGAGGGGCAGACGGCTTTACAGTTGGCCATCAGTAACCAGCTTCCTTTAGTAGTGGACGCCATCTGCACAAGAGGAGCAGACATGTCAGTGGTGGATGAGAAGGGTGATCCTCCACTCTGGCTGGCTCTAGAAAATGGTTTGGAGGACATAGCTTCCACATTGGTGAGAATATTTTTCCATTTACTGATTTGGATCGTTTTAACTTCATTTAATATATTGTTGATCTTAAAACATTTATTTTCCATATTTAAAAAAAAAAATAATGCTTGTCTATGATGAGTTGATTTGACTTGTTGCTGTTAATTTTTGGATTAGGTCAGGCACGGGTGTGATGCAACCTGTTGGAGTTCAGGGCCTGGAGGATGTCATCAGACTCTTCTCCACAGAGCCATCGATGAGAACAACGAGTTCACTGGCTGCTTCCTTATACGCAGGTTTGCAAAACCTCTCCTTATTTTATCTTGCTTCTGAGCAGAATTTGCATTGTAAAAAATGAGCATGACAGGTCATCAAGTTGACATTTTCAATGCAAAACACTAACTGATTGGTGGTGTTTCATTTTCAATGCAAAACACTAACTGATTGGTGGTGTTTCTATAGCTTAATTCCTATAGAGTGCTGCAGGATGACATATTTTTGTAGGGCAAAATCCAGAAATAAGTTAGTATTTTAGCACTTCCGTTTCCATCGTTTCCATCAATTTTTGAAATTGATCTTTGGTGAAATGCCTGAAATAAGTTCTGTGCTTAACACATATTTTCAGGTTTTATTCTACAACATAATACCCCCTTGTGATTTTTTTTTTTTTTTTTTTTTTTAAGTTTCATAATAAAGGCCAAAAAAAAGTGGCTAAATGGGACTACATTTATTGCTGATTACCTTAAACATCATATACTCACTTGTTTTGTTTATAATTGCAAATTATTCTAACCCAGACTTTCAGGGAAGATGTGTTTAAAAGACCAAAAGAGTTGACGGATGCTTAGTTATCGTTGAAGTTGTGGTGTAGTTTGTATATAGCCTAGATTTAGCGTTTCACTTCAGGTGATTGCATTTAGACTTCAGAATCCATCCAAATTGTTCATTTGTGAAGTCTCAGAACTTATTTTCTGCAATGATCCAAAAGTCAACGGGAAAAAAAATCCTATTGGGTTTTTGTCAAGGAAACCAGAGTGCTGTTAACTTCTGTGTTGTACCACAAAAGATGTCATTACTGCAGTGCTTCAGGCTGAGACTAAGACTGGCCCTTTACACAAGGTTTTAAATGCTTATATATATATATAGCAGAATTGTCAATAGTCAAGACTCTAATCTGATCTCAACTTGTGTTTTCAGTGGCTGTGATGTGAACAGCCCGAGGAGGCCTGGTCCTAACGGTGAGGGAGATGAGGAGGCGAGAGATGGACAGAGCCCACTGCATCTGGCTGCGTCCTGGGGTCTGGAGGAGGTGGCCCAGTGCCTTTTGGAGTTCGGAGCCAATGTGAACGCACAGGTTCATACAGATGCATACATTCACTCTAGTTCTTCTCTCTTTTTCTGTAGATGACAGAACGCAATTTAACAGGGGCTATATGCAGATATGTTCCATGTACACACAGGCTAAAATGTCCTGATAGCTGCAGTATCCATTTCTCTGTATGCAGGATTCAGAGGGTCGTGCTCCCATCCATGTCGCCATCAGCAACCAGCAAAGCGTCATCATCCAGCTGCTCATCTCCCACCCAGAAATCCGGTTGAATGTTCGAGACAGACAAGGCATGACACCATTTGCCTGTGCCATGACCCATAAGAACAATAAGGCTGCCGAAGCCATCCTCAAGAGAGAGCCTGGTGCTGCTGAACAGGTGCGTGGGCCTTATTATACCCACAGACAAAGATGAAATTACTCCACATTGTTTGTATATGTGTGATGTCACAAGCCACTGGATAAATGGTCTCTCTCTTTGTTTAGGTGGACAACAAAGGTCGCAACTTCCTGCATGTTGCTGTGCAGAACTCGGACATAGAGAGTGTGCTCTTTCTCATTAGTGTACAGGCCAACGTGAACTCCAGAGTGCAGGACAGTGCCAAACTTTCTCCTCTACACTTGGCCGTACAGGCGGGATCAGAGATCATTGTCAGAAATCTGGTAAAGCAAAGATAATTATTTTTTATTTTATTCTATTATTTCCAAGTCAAGAACTGAAACATATATTTGTGATTTCTCTTATGTATGTGTGGATTGCAGCTCTTGGCTGGTGCTAAAGTAAACGAGTTGACCAAGCATCGTCAGACGGGACTGCATCTCGCTGCACAACAGGATCTTTCCACAATCTGCTCTGTCCTGATCGAGAATGGTGTTGATTTCGCTGCAGTAGATGAGAATGGAAACAATGGTAGACTATTGTGCTACACTTGCAGTAAAAGGGCTCAGTAGTCAGTGTAAATCAGTAAAATCTTAGCGCAAAAAGTACATTTATAATATTCTTGTAGGAATAAATTCCATTTCTATCATTTCTTTTATATTTCCTTCTAATAGCACTTCATCTGGCAGTGATGCAGGGGCGTCTGAATAATGTGCGTGCTCTACTCACCGAGTCCAACATAGATGCAGAGGCCTATAATCTCAGGTTTGGCTCAGAATATCTTACTCCACAAATGTATAAAAAATGTGTAGGATTCATTGACTTTAATAGTTTTGCCCTCTCTAGAGGTCAATCTCCCATGCATGTCCTTGGCCAGTATGGGAAGGAGAACGCAGCAGCCATCTTTGAGCTGTTTTTGGAATGCATGCCTGAGTATCCCCTGGATAAACCCGACAATGAAGGGAACACAGGTTGGTGAAGTACTACCAATTATACTGAATGTGCATTTTCACATAGATCATTTTCCTTAATAATAGCAATCATGCCATTTTTTTTTTTTTTTTAGTGATAGTTGATGTTTTTCTCCTTGCAGTGCTTCTGTTGGCATACATGAAAGGAAACGCTAACCTGTGTCGCGCCATTGTGAGGGCTGGAGCTCGACTTGGCGTCACAAACAACCAGGGCATCAACATCTTCAACTATCAAGTTGCCACTAAGCAGCTTCTGTTCCGTCTGCTAGGTAAGGGATTCAGGTTTAGTGTTTCTAAGACATTTACGATGCTGGTAGTAGTTATATATAACTAGTCATATGTTTCATGTTTTGAACGGTTCAGATATGCTATCCAAAGAGCCCCCGTGGTGTGATGGTTCAAACTGCTTTGAATGTATGACCAAATTTGGAGTCACCACCAGGAAACATCACTGGTATGTAGGCAGTGTCTGTTTACCGAGCTTTGTGATTCATCTTTCATTGTGAATACACCATTCTTTCTCTCCATTTATGATGATGTTCTCTTTTTGTCATCTCCCCTTGTACGGTAACCTAATAACTCGTTCTTTTATTGTCTTTTTCTTTCTCTCTTAGCCGCCATTGTGGGCGTCTGCTCTGCCATAAGTGCTCTATAAAAGAGATCCCCATCATCAAATTTGACCTGAACAAACCTGTGCGTGTATGCGACATCTGCTTTGATGTGCTGACATTGGGTGGGGTGTCCTAACACACTGGAGGAGCATGAAGGACGGGCACCAGCCGAGCTGACCGTGGATCTACGGGCTGGGCCTGGGAGGATGAAGAAGTGGAGTAAGAAACAAAGAGAGGAAGAGCCCTTGAACAAAACCATTCCATTCTGGTCAAAGGAAAAAATACAACCATAACATTGTGTTTGTTCTAGCAGTACATTTTAGATCCAAACTATTACGTGTCGAGGATCCAGACTAAAACTTGTGGAATGCAGATGCAAATGAAAAGTGTAGTTCTGAGTTCCGCTTTTGGCAAAAACCAAGTGTGATATGAGAAGGGCAACTGTTATTTACTACTAAAAAATAACCATTGGGGTTTTTGACAGGGCTAATGTGCTATACGGACAATATATGGTTATTATTAGTACTTCATTTTCCATGAGTATGACAAGTCTAGTGCATGACTGAACATGCAATCATGCCATCAGTAGGCCTACTCGAATTGACTCTCTTTTTTACAGATAGGTCGAAGCCAGTTTGAGGTAGATGCAGCGTCTTGTGAACATTTCAAGGAAGTTTGTTTGGTGCGAAATGCTGCTGGATATGAAGGGATCTGTGAAAGATAGCCATGTTTAAGTAGTGTGAAGCCTTAATCATACTGTGCAGGGTCTTTCAGTGTTTGTATTGAGGTTTTGAACACATTTTAACCTCCGTGGAAGGACATTTCTCTTTCTCTGGAGTTCAAATCAAAAGAAAGAGCTGGAGAAATATACCTTGTTTGGTTAATGTTGTGTTATTAGTAATATTAGTAAACTTAATCATGTATTAATCTGCATACTCGGTGGACTTTATTTTAACCGATCCATTAGTTTACATCATATTAAAATTTGAGAAACACTTCAGATGTGGAAGTGTTCTGATGTGGATTTCAAATCATTTTCTTGTGATTCTATTAAGCTAGACAGGTGCAGAAATACAAGTTCAGAATTCTGATATGCTTACTATGCATATGCATGACATCATTTGTAGTCTATTGTTAGTCATCATTGCATCATAATCACACTTTATTCATTTCTGTTCACCAAAGGATACATTCCAGTTAACATTTGCCCTGCAAGCTAGCGCTGGGGGAGCTGCTCGCTTGATCGTTGTTTTCGAAAGTCTTTTTGGTGGCATAACGCGTCGCATTATGTTGACCTATCATTTTTAAATGCTTTTTCATGTCCATGCTTAACGGGTGCACTTTATCAACGTTTTTTTACATTTCTGATCATATTTCAAAGGAGATTGAGTTTTTGATTTGTTTGTGAAGGATGGTCAAGTCCACAGTCTGTTATTGGTATTGTTAAATTGTACAGATAAATGTATGATATTTTTGACCACTACAACTGTTTTGTACTTAATGCAGGTTGTGCTTTTTTGTCTATGTGACAAACCTACGATTTGGCCTCTGTTTAATCTTTCTGCACATTGTATGGTATCTGTATGCTCAGATATTTAGCCTGTCGCCGCCTCTAGTATCCTTTTCAAGAAAGGGAGGACAACTTTACATAAAGGACAGTTGATTGCAAAAA
Organism: Cyprinus carpio; assembly: GCF_018340385.1. Lineage (NCBI taxonomy): Eukaryota > Metazoa > Chordata > Actinopteri > Cypriniformes > Cyprinidae > Cyprinus > Cyprinus carpio. The sequence goes on from NC_056576.1 coordinate 17,790,336, forward strand.
ATCTATAAAATTGTCTTTTATTTAATTAACAATCTTGATTTTATGGCATAAGTAATATACTTGGATACAAACTGCAATGAAATTAGAAGTGAAAACTAAATCAGAAAAGCAGTTAAATTAGAAACATAGCTATATAAATAACAAGCAGCATCATTCACTTAGAATGTGACTGCTACAATAAATTTAAACCCATCAAAAAAAACATCTCTGAACATTGTCTCACTGAAGAAAGTGAAGAAGAGTGTCAAAACCTAATGAAATACAGTGAATCTTGTAGTGTCACGAAGACATGTAGCTCAGTCTTTAGTGGTAAGGCAGGACTCTGCTTGAGGAGGACAGTCTTTGTACTCTCTGAGGTTTCGGTTCTCAGCATGAACAGGATCTGACAGTCGGATACACACACATCTGGAGTGGCCAGACCCAGGGGAGAAAAGCATTCTGGGTACTCCAACCCAGTCTCAGTGAATGCCACCACTACAAAAAAAAAAAATTAATTTGTGTTACATTTCTCCAGGAAATACAGCAAATGTTGTCCAATGCATTAATAGCTTAAAAAGTCAAAAAATGACCTCATTGTAGAGCACCATACCCGTCCCCCACTGGCTTCGCTCCACTCCGAGTTACAGGCTGGGTACAGCTGCATCTCACTCTGAGCTTGGGCCTTCTTCTTCAACCCCTCAGTCAAGAAAGCCTCAACATGCAGCAAAGCGTCAGTGGGCTGCCCGCTTTCTGTGTAGAATCGGCCAATCAGTTTACCTGCAGCACATGGGCCATGGAGAGGAGACAGAGACCTTAGTAAAGGCCACTGATCTATAATATAGAATATATAGATCAGTGGTAAAGGCACAGTTCACCCTCAAATTAAAAAACAATCTACTCACCTGTTCATGACAGTTTTTATTTTTGGTTAAAATAATATTATAAATGATTATTTTTTAATAATGGGACTTAAAAGCATAAAGACATTCATGAATGAACTAAAGTTAATTAAATTATTACACCATAAAAGAGTCTTAACAGCATTTTAAGTTCTTTCAATAAACTTTCAAGTGTGTTTATGAATGCAGAATTCTGCAAGAAATAGTTAGAAACTCGCTATGAAAATGGTCACGGAACGTCATTTGGTACCCACCCACTGGCGTGTAGTCCCTCTGATAAAATGACAGCCAGTCATACAGAGCCACAATCTGGGAGTCAGTGAAGTCCGAGACATCGCTAGTTAAGCCAGCCTCCGTGAAATCACCTGTAATAAACGCTCTTGATGCGTCTTTCCCTAAACAAACGTCACACAGATTTCAGCAATCTCTATGCGCTACCGTCACCTGTGAAATGCACAGTGAACTAACCTGTAAAGAAATGATAACCGCCGCCAGGCCCGTAATGTTTCCTCCCCTTTTCAACGTCAAACACCTGTCCTAAGATCGCCAGGTACAATCCTTTACTGTTCTCTCCTCCGCTGTATAAAGACAGCTCATCTTCCGTCAGCATGCGCACCGGTGCAGGCGCTCGCTCGTTACTGACCTGCTGCCGCAGCCACGACTCCAGCACATTCACAACATTGCCGTAGATCGGGAATGTGAGCCACTCGGGCACCGTCCATACGGCCAGGAATATTGAAATAAGAGCTACTAAATATTTCAGCATTGTGCGTACAATGTACACAGACGATGACAAACTGTCAGGCAGTCAGCTTTTACAATAAACAGCAATGGCATTCCGTAACGAACAACACATCGTTATCAACATCACATTTGTCAACATGTTTCCGGTTGTTGGACAGCGCATGCGCAAATGTATTAGAAAAATACAAGCTGAAATGTGATTTTTTTTTTTTTTCTTATTTTTTTATTCATTGAACAACAACCTTAATCAGCACAATATATACCAACCGAGAGTGACAAATTTCAAAATAAAATAATGCACACAGAATTCAAATAAATAGGCTATGATTTGGCTCGTGATGGCCTTTGAAAGCACGTAAAACTGTCAAAGTATTGTATGGTTACTCTCAGAATAAGACTATTTGTAAATGTATGAGATTTTGCCAAAATTATGATAAATCTTAAAATCATTTAATTTTTATTTGCCAACGGAAATTTTAAGTGTTTGAAATAATGAGTCTTTTTTTAATCAGGGCCACAAGAACAAGAGGTATTACATATTCACATCATTAACAAAAGAAGTTGCTAGAAAACAAGAGTTGCATACATTTCAGTGCTTTTTAAAACATTAAATGGTTACAGATTTATTTGTATTTTTTTCAGTTTTTTCCAAAAGGTTTGTGTATCATTTAAAGTTATTTATAAAAGGTAACAAATTTGTTTTTTTCAAGGAGACCATTCTTTTTATGTATGTGGTATTTTCCTAACAAAATAAGAAATGGCAATATATTGTCATTGTATTATTCTTCATATTCCAAATTGTCATTCTGAGAAAAAAAAAGAAAAGAAAAAAATCACATCAAATACACAACTTTCTATCACACATCCCAGTATTCTTTTAATGTAGGTGTCTAAATCCTTCCTAAAAATCTTAAATACATATACTATTATAAAACAAATGCAATAAAAAAATGCTATTTAGTCTACAGAATTCACATGCATATGAAATGTTCAGCTTTCCAATAACTTTATTAAAACAAAATTTGTTTAGCATTCCAATGACCTACAAACTGACATCATGAATGAACATCAACTTCAAATACGAGCACATTTTTTTATTTATTTATCTATACATTATTTATGTTAAAAAAAAGTTATTTTTTTTAAAAATGATTTGTGTTTAATGGTGGTGTTTTTTTAGGGGGAGTTTATGTTATAAAGTGTTGTAATTTGTTTTCTTGTTACGAGCATGACGTCAGCTGGGGGAGCAGTCAATGCGGTAGTGACAGCGGATGAACGCGCTGACTGGAAAAGCACTCGGGACTAATCAACCCTGACAGTAAAACTTAGCTTGAAACCTGGGTTGAAGGCAATCGGAAGAGAGCCCGAAGCCGCAGAACACCATGGGGAACGCGGAGGGAGGCTGTGGCGTTGGGAGCGGCGACGAGGAGGACGTAGAAACGGAGAGTCCCGTGTTCGCTGAGGGCAGCCCGGCCTCTGCGGCCACAGGCAACAGGGCCGCCGGCGGCGGAGGTGGAGGAGGAGGAGCAGCGGCAGGCTCCGGTCCGGGGAGAAGCGGAAGAGGTTCTGCGAACCCGCCGGCCCCGAGCTATGGACTCCCCACTGCTGAAGCTCTGCTGGAGCAGGTGAAGCTGCGAGAGGCAGCGGCCCGTATGAGCGACTCATGGGTAGCCATTTCGGAGTCGGTGCTGGCGCGCAACGAGAGCGCTCTGGTGCGCTGGCTGGAGGAGCGTCAGAGCCGCGGAGAGGAGTCCGTCACACTGGAGCAGTTCTGTGAGACGCTGGAGAGCAGAGACGCGCCCAGAGAAGAGTGCGAGGAGGTGATCAGACATGTCACTCAGATAAACAATGAGCTGCTGTAGCCAAGTCACGGCTGGTAACTCAGAGTTTGTAGGTTCAAGACCAAAGAAGGGTGATGGAAGAACTCTCACTAGAGTGCACTTCAGCGACACGTCCCTGTCACCTAAATGAATAATTAGTAAATAAGTATTATTTAGCTGTGACAAACAACTCAAAGTTGTGGAATTAACCACATAGCTTGCTCTCTACTCTGAGCTGTTATATTGTGTAATCACTATCTATCACACATTTGATAAAGGCTGTTTGTTGGCTGTCCCCACCTAGTTCACATCCAATCTCGACAGCATTTCAGCTCATCATAGCTCATCTGTCTTATTAGATTTGCCTTGTCTTTCTTTTTGATGGGTAGCTACAGGCTTTGAGTACATACTGCTGTATCGACTGGTGAGTAGTCAGACTCATCTAGTGCCAGTATAGAAGAGGTCTTGCCGTGTTGTACTTCTTGTCAATAAAAAGATTATAAGAAATGCTTTAGCAAATTCAGTTTGGCAATAAAAAAAAATCTATCCCTTGACAGATTTCTACAGTTGACATTCTGACAAATTTGTATAAGTAAACTAAACGTTTTCCTATTTATTTTACATATACAAATTGGCAGTAAAGAGTCAGAAACTCAGCTGTAGAAATCTATTTAAAAAGTTAGATTTGTGATTGACATAAAATGTTTGCCATATATAATACAGTATATAAACCATAGAGATTGTTAGTGGGCATCCATAATCACAGGGCCCGGGATAGTGTCCCCACTTCCCCAACCCTGATTAAATTTAAAGCCTATATCCAGAGCAAGTGATATTTTGCAAACCTTCAGAACCCAGACAAAAGTATAGTTCAGTCTGTTAATAGTGTGGTGCTTTGATATATATCTTGGTGCTGAATAATTTCTTTATTCATGTACTATGTTATTTATGTGGAATTCTAGACGTGTTCAAAAATGTTGTTGTACTATGGTACATTTTGTTATAGCTTTCTGTAAGTGGCTATACTGATTTAAACATGAGTCGCATTCATTTGCTTTACAAATGATTCACATGCTGGCTCGAGTGTGTTTATATAAGTGAAATGGACAACTGATTTGAGTGAGCTAGGGAGACTAGTTGTTGTCTTCATTTTGTTTTCTGTTGGTCTTCTTCTTTGTGTGATACCTCAAACTAATATTTTTGTCACAGAATTTACAGACAAAAAAAAAGATCTCTTCCATTTGTGCACTATAGGCCTTTGGTCAGTTTGATGCTGAGGGTGATGGGATTGTTAATGTGGAGAACATGCTCATGGCACTGAAAAACTCCAATGGAGCCAACCTGCAGGGAGAACTCAGTCATGTGATCAGGCAGCTTCAAGCATGCTCTTTGACACCAGGTGGGGAAGCAGACATGAATGAACATGCTTATTTATTTGAATGCAGGTGCTCAGATATCCAAAGTTGACCATGCCAGGTGACTATGCAAATGATTCTCAATGTTTGACCCAGTTGTTGGCCTCTTTTACCCTTCATGCTCATCCAGGATTTGTGGATATCTTCTCCAAGTCCAAGGACCGTCTCAAAGCACATGCCTCCAAAATCCTGAAATTCTTGCACCGGAATCGCATCCCCAGCAGCGCCATCCCATTCCCTGTGCTGGAAGGCTTCAATAGCATCTGCACCATGAGGTCATCTGTAGTGCAGGACTTCCTGGATTACCTGTTACAGAAGGAGAAAGGTAAATGGCAGATGGAGGGTGGAGTGGTAAAAACAATTATTGTATAGTGCTGCAGGGATGACATATTTTTGTAGGCCAACTCAGAAGTGAGCATCCCCCTGGTTCCATCTAATAGGGATTTTCATTGGCTTTTGAATTATTGCAGAAAATTAGCTCTGTGACCAACAAAAGTTGAAGATTCTTACGTATTTTGTTCATCAAGATAATCTTCACAAATGAACACAGCTTTCATTAATTTTTAAAGTGACAGTGACGTGACGTGTGGCCAAGTATGGTGTCCCATACTCAGAAATTTGTGCTCTGCATCTATCCCATGTAATGTCCTCAGTGACCTCTATTGTCCCATTTAGCCACTTATTAGCAACTCAAAATGCATAAAGGATTAAAAAAATCAGGTATACTGATGTTTTTTAATCGGTACAGTAAAACTTGAAAATATATTAAGGTTATGTTAATCACAGACCTTATTTCTGACATTTAATCAAAACCCCATTCAAAACACTCATTGACTTTGGGATGAAAGAACCAGAAGTTTTTTGCTAGTTATAGGGCTCATTATTCCTGCAGCACTCAATTGGAAAGAACAATTAAATAAAAATCATTTTCCATTTTGTGCTGCTAGAGGTGCAGTTTTACTGTGGATAATATATGAGACAATGTCCTCCATCTCCTTTGTTCTTCATATTCATATTCTGCTGACTGTCCCCTCAGATCTAGACATCCAGTACAGAGTGGATCTCAGTCATGACCCAGATGTGGATAAAGTTAAGGTGGTCACCCAGTGCTACAGCTTCATCGAGGCTTCATCCAATAGTGCAGATATCAACAAGATGACCAATGGTGAGACCGTGTCTTTCTGGCAGTCAGACGGTAGCGCTCGCTCACACTGGATAAGGCAAGCTGTCCATTTCATTGGTGCATCTACATGGAATTAAATTATAGTTGATGATTCAACACATTCCATTACCTTTGCTAAGTAATTAGTTAAATATCACCACTTCCTCTGACTCACCACTTTCACAGGTTAAAACTGAAGCCAGACATAGTTTTGAGACGGCTGGCCATTGCGGTAGCATCTAATGACCACAGCTACATGCCCCAGCTGGTGTCTATAGCTGTAGGTAAGAGCCGACGCTCCCTGCAGGAGATCAGAGATGTGAGGATCCCCAGTAACGTCACGGGTTACGTACCGCTACTGGATAATGCCAACATCAGCCATCCTTGTGAGCACACACTTTGAACACTACTTTCACTATTTTCTGTTTATTCCAAGTATATACTAGTCAGAAAGCTCTTTTAAACTTGCACTGGTCTTTCTTTTTATCTCTCAGATATTCAGATAAACATTAAGCGCTGCCTCAGTGATGGCTGTGACACACGTATTCATGGTCTGAAAACAATGGGCTACCAGATCACCAAGAGTAAAGAGGTTTCAGTATCTGACGCCTCGGCTATATGGTATCTGTCTCTCCTCACGTCTCTCGTCACCGCTTCCATGGAAACCAATCCTGTGCTTGCACAGACCGTCCTACAGAGCACACAGTAAGTCAGGAGAAATGACTAATGAATATTGCTTCTCAAAAAGCATGGCAGTAATAGCACTTAATTTGAGTGTTATAGTCACGTGCTGCACACTTATTTAGATTATATAGTGTCCTGGATGGTAGCTGTATGTTTCTTTCTCTATTGTGCCTAGTGCATTTTCATTTTAAAATCTGATTTGAATTTGTTGAGACGTGCATTGCCATGCAAAATTTTGTGGTCGGTAAGATATTTAAAAAAAATGAATTGATGCTTTTGTTTGTCAGTGATGCATTAAATCGATCAAAAGTGACAGTAAAGACTTTTATAATGTTACAATTGATTTCTATTTCAAATAAATTTTCTTTTTTTTTTCAACTTTCAGTTCATCTAAGAAACCTGAAAAAATGTATCATGGTTTCCACAAGTGTTTTCAGTATATTATAGAATGGTTTCTAAAGGGTCATGTACAGGGCTCGCAAAATTTCAAAATCCCTGGTAGCCCTTCGGGCAGGCATTCTTCAGGTTTTGGTAGCCTAAAATGAATTTAACTAGCCCGAATAAAAAAAAAAAAAAGACATCAGCTGAAATTTACTGCGGACAAATCAGCATGATCAGCAAAAACTAGTAGCATATAGGGATGTAACGATTCAATAAATTTACAATGCAATAAAATTCACAATACAATTGATATATATATATATATATATATATATATATATATATATAGGGCTGCACAATTAATCGAATTTCTAATCGCAATTATGATGCCACAAATTACGTAATCGTTCAAAGCGGCAATATAGTACTTATGTTATCTGCATACTTAAGATGCGTTTTTTTTTTCTTTATACATATTTTTTTGATTTTAGTTTTAGAATAACATTATAATACCATTCATATTTTTATATATTATCAATCCGATGTATAGTTATTTGAGGCTTAATTTAAAGCACTTAGTATTATTTATATAAAAATATGACATGCAGCTTACAATGATTAAACAAAATGAGATTTAAGACGCAATTACAATTTCAAAAATATGACAAAGATTTTTGTCATAATCGTGCAGCCCTAATATATATTATTATATATATATTTTTTTTTCTCAGACAAAATGCTGCATATTTCTTTGTGAAATTGAAATGTTAAATAATAAATCTAACTTGAAATTTTAAAACATCCCAAATCAAATAAAAAAATTATACAACTAAAAGAAATCTCTTCATATAAACAAAGGCTTTGTCTGTGCTCTATTTAAAATCAGAGGCAACCATTTGAATTACGATCCAAAAAAAGATGGTAAATACATTTTATTTAGATTGTATAATTTCAAAATTTGAAGCAAAAACAGAATGGTCTGATTTTAGCTTTGTGGATGAGATGCAAATGTCACTATCTGACAGCAGGTGGCACTTTTGGAACACCAGGTATTAGGCTAGGCTGCTGCCCCTTTAAGACGGATCCAATATAATAATGCACAGGGGATTTCTTTCTCCACTGTATAGGTTCACTTAAGAAATAACCGACTGTGTTTATGAGAAAACTTGCAGAGGCAATTATTTAGAGATAATTTTGTGTGTATGTGTTCATTCAGAAGCAAGGATACGCAAAAGTGGAATTAATTCTGTGTACACGCATTGTCTGAAACGCGGCTCTCTATGCGCGCTTTGAATGAGTGCGCATAAGTTCCGAATGCGCGCAAATGGTTTAAAACGCTTGAATGTTTAAATTGATTCTTTAAATTGTTGAGTTTTAGAAGCTTTGTTGTTTAAATTGGCACACTATTCTAGATAGGACGGCGATACATTTGGTGACACTAAACACTGGTCAGACTAGCGATGAGCTTGAATGTTTAAATTGGCAAGAATTAGAAACAATGTGAGCCCTGATGTGACACTAAACACTGGAGCAGTTAGATTAAATTGTAATAGTATTTCACAATATTTATGTTTTTTTGCTGTATTTTTGATCAAATAAATGCAGCCTTGGTTAGCACAGGAGAACGGTTGTGTGTGTGTGTGTGTGTGTGTGTGTGTGTGTATAAATATATATATTAATGTTTTTATTTTGATAAATGCCTTCATTTGTTCAGAGCAGTTTATTTTACTGTTTTTTTATGCTTTTTTTCTCTAGGAAAGCCTTACAGCACATGCCGCCCCTGTCCTTAACGACATCTTCAATGGAGTTTCCCAAATTCCTCTCTCCAAACATTCTGGAAGAGGTGGATGGCTTTTTACTGCGCATAGCAGAGTAAGAATCAAGCTCTACTAGCACAAGCTCAGCTCAGCACATTTAAATCTGTTATTAATAGGTCAAAACAATGCTGACATGGAGGACAACAGCGGCAAACCCCTTTTGGTTTTAATTATACAATACATGTCAGCCTGCTAATAATGGAAAACAGTTTTCTATCAGTGAATAATTACAGCTGTTTCATCTGATGGTAATTGGTCAATCTGCCCTTCTCTGCTGAGAAAGCTTATCAGAAGTGCTTTGCTTTTAACCATCCTGTCTCTCTCTAGCTGCTGTGTGTCTCCTGAGGCTGAGCTGACTCTGTTAGCGTTTGCTCTGGCTCGAGGCAGTGTGGCTAAAGTCCTCATCTCTCTGTCTTGTATCTGTGAGCATCTGGACTCAGAGTATAGAGCTTCCTCACTGTTGGCATCTATGGCGACGGTCCGGTTAAGACTACTCTACCGTAATGGTAATGCACATTAGTTTTTCAGTATTTTTGATGAAATCAACCCCCATATGATGATCCTAATGACTGTTTGTGAAAGTGAACTGCAGGAAAAGATGTACTGTATTTAGATCAGTTTTATTTTAACCTTATTTATAAACTATTATAGTATGTATTAGGGCTGGACCAGAATATTCAAATATTGGAGGAAACATTTGCGCTTACTGATATTATACCCGTTGTCGCCTTCTGTTTATTTTATTTTTCACGTCAAGAGTTTTCTGTTATTGAAAAAACTTCTGAATGAGTTCTGTAAGTAGTACACCTATGGTATATTGTTGGTGTAAAAAAAAAACTTACTGCTTTTATCTGCTATGTTAATCAGTAATTTTACATAGGATAAAAACGTGCACTTATTTTGCTTGGAAAATACTTGCGAATACGGCATTCATAAAAAAGGTACAGCAGCCCAGCCTAATAATAATTTGTCTATATTAAAAGAATTTCTCTCAACAGACATTTTTTGTTTTGTATCACTAGTTCAGTGTCCATTCTCGGAGCATAAGCCCTGCCCGCATGAGGCGTGCCGCTTCTGGCTTGTGCTGTTCTGTAGTTTATTAAAAGTTTACTAATTCTGAATGTCCATATTGCACCAAAATGCGACACTGCACTCCCTTGGATCCGCAGCAATACACCTGCCGTCGTGAAGTCGATTGGATGAACGGTTCTCGACATAATAAAATTGCAAACAGACAGACAGACACACAGAGATCCCTGCTTATATTAGAGAGAAGAATATGTTCAGCCCCCTCCCTCCGAAGCTTTGAATATTAGGTGTTGATTACTACTGAAGCTTCGAAGCTCAAAAAATGGTATTCAGACCAGCCCTAGTATGTATTAATATTTGGAAATGAGCTTTTAATTTTATATTTTCAGGTTTCAGTATAATTTTAGTGTAAAGTTTTTTGTTATTTTTGCTTTGTGCTTGTTTCATATTTATTAGTTTTTTTTTTTTTTTTTTTTTTTTTTAATATTCCTTTTTCACTTTATTTTTTATAAAAGGTGGTTATTAAACCAACTGCTCGAAGCCAGCACGAAAGACCCTCAGGACAGTTGACAGGCCACTGCTGCGCATCATCACGAAATAATCATTTGCACATGATTTTTAATCCTTGCCAGTTTAAACAATCAAGAGATTTTAAAGCATTCAAGCAAAAGAAGATGCAAAAGAACTTAACTGTGTACTCGCGTGCAGTGAGCCATGTCACAGACAGCACGCAAACATCAAATTGAGTTCTCTTTTGCATCTTCTTGTGATTGAACGAACAAATACACCATGTCAATTTAAACATTTAAATGCAAAAAAGATGCACAAGAACTTAATTCAGCACCCATGTTCTGTGTTCTGCACTGCGTCTTAAAGTGACCACCCCTAATTTACTAACTGCTGTCGGTGTGTCCTTAATGTTAATCCAATGAAAAAAAGAGAGAAATTCACTGCTCTTGACTGAATTATTTTTGTAGTTTTAACAAAAATTAATCTATATTTAATTTATGCAGTGAAGACAATGCTATGCTATTTTACATGTAATTATTCTGTTTCTGTGCCTGAACACCTACAAACTAGAAAAAACTTAAATCATTGTGTAATTTGTATCCTTGTTTTTCCTGTTTTTGTGCAATTTACACTTTACAAGATTTTATGGGTCAAAATCTTTTTGTTACAAAAAACAAAATTCTATATACTTATTTAGGAGAGGTGTACATTTTCATTTGTTTAGAAATATAGGGGTTAGCTGCATTTGCGATTTGTGCTATGGCTGTGCAATTAATCACATGCGATTGCCATGGGCATCTCGTCAGTAAAGCTGATTAGTAGTAAATCGAATGCGATTCATCTGGGATTATGAACGCGATATTGCTTAATTGTAAAGCAGAGTTCAGACTGCACGATTTTAGCCCAGTTTTTGGCTCGCTGACAGGTTTTGAGAAATTGCTGACAAATGCCCGAAATCACAGGCAAATCGGTGCTCGTTCACGCGAGTGACAGTCACGTAGTGTGAATGAGCAAAGACGCAATCTGAGAGAATCGTCGACGAGTCACCGACACCCGTGAGATATTTGGCATGCTAAATATCTGAACCTGTCGGTGATTCAAAATCCTGCTGTGTGAAAAATGTTCTGACTGAAAACTACATCAGCGATGACCGACAGCCAATGAGAGAGCAAGATACAGAGCAGCGGGGAGTTGGGGGGTTATTTATAGAAATATATGCAAGCATTGCTTCGTTTCAGAAAAAGGCTTCTTCTCTGTCTATTTGGACCCAAGAAATGGAAGAGAAATTTGTAGAAATTTGCATTTTTTTTTTTTTTCAATTTGTATTGGAGGATTATTGTTTTGTACCATTTTTAATAATAATCCCAGTCTCAAGTGAGAACTCCGGTCTTGCATGTGTGATATATCTCGCGAGTGTTTGATTGTGAAACGTAGTTTGCGTGCCAGACAGAGTTGTCAGCGATTCTTCCTATTATATAAAGTCATGCAGTGTGAAACCTTCTGTCGCTGATCCATCGTGTAGTGTGAACACAGCAGCGACTGAATGCTGGCCAAGATAGTCATGCAGTGTGAAAAGAACAGTGACCTGACTACTTTGAAAATCGTGCAGTCTGAACTCAGCTTAAGTGAACTATGGCTCTGTGTAGTGAATGCTGTTCAATCTGAAAGCAGGTGATGTAGATTTACTACTAATCACGGGACTGGCTTTACTGACGAGATGCGCATGGATATACGATGTGATTATTTGAATAGCATTAGTTTGTTTTAAAGGTTTGTAATCGTTGTAAACCTTTTGTGTGTGTGTTTGTATAGGTAAACCCATCCAGCTCCATCTGCAGGCATGTGATGTGAAGAGTAAAGAAGAGAAGTCTGGCCCAGAAAACATGCTGACGGAGCCAAATACTGGAGATGGTACACAAATCATGCATTACATTCCACCCAGTCCTGGTTTTATTTAGAGTAGAGATGGGTATTTTGGTTGAGTGCTTCACAGATAAATCACAGAAGTGCTGGGGTGAACAGCTTTGTGCTCATGCAAAGTTGACACTCTCAAAGAGATGCTTCATTTGTACCTGCAGGTTTTCTGACAGAGAATGGAAGAAGGGGGAAGGCAGTTTTGTTTTTTTCAATTGAAAACAGGGGTTGTTCCAGGTCACACAAATCAAGTTAAAAGTGAGAGAAGCTTTAGTACACACTTGAGCATTTTTGCTTCATACTTCTTAAAGGGGTCATATGATGCTTTTTTTAAAGATTATTTTGTGTATTTGGTGTAACAGAATATGTTGACAATACTGTACAGGTTGTAGGTCCTCTATGCCCCGTCTCTATCAAACGCGTCGTTTTCTACATAGTCCCTCTCTTCCGACAAGCGCAGTCTGCTCTGATTGGCCAACTGACCCAGTGCATTGTGATTGGCCGAACACCGCAAACACTTGTCAGAAATGTAACGCCCCTTTCCATAATTGCGAGCTTCATCTTTCAAAATAAATGTTAATAATTAATAATGTTAATAATGTCCTTAGTTTTACCTTCAGTTCAAACCCGAAAGGGGAACAGAGTCGGGTGACAGACACAGTGATGAAGCTCGTACACAAGCCACAGACGGTTAAGACCGCTGACTCTGTGATGTGACCCTGTCTCTCTCTCTCTTTCTTACACGCACACACACACAATGCACAAAACTCCGCATTTGAACATTCAATAGCAAATGCTTAAATTAATAAGAAAACATACTTACCGTAGCTGATTTTGAGTCAGAATTACCTCCTCTCCTAGGTTCACGAAATGTTCGTCCATAAAATGCGTTGCTGTTCTACTGTAAGTAATCTTAAAGATTCCTAAATGCATCTTTCGGAAGGCCAAATAAAGTGATTTTACTTTCGCCTAGAAACACACAGCATCTCCCTGACATGGCTGCATCAACACTTACTGCTGTTACTGAAACCACACCTTCTTTCTTTGTGTGAACATTTGGGCGGCATTACGCAAATATTTCCACATAGTGACGTAGAGATGGGGGGCATGTTAGAATGAGCCGTTTTAAGGGGGCGTGGCAGTCTCTTAACTTTGATAAAGAATATCTCTTTGGTTTTGAGACTTTAGTCTTTGCAACTTCAGGGATCTTATCTATGCACAATCAGCTTGTAACACTCCAAAGAGAAAGGAATACTTGGAATCGTATCATATGATCCCTTTAAATAAGAAATTAGAGTATGTTCTGTCAATATGGTAATCAAATAAATGTCAGTTGGAAGCATACCAACTGATTTGATCTACACATCCTAGTTTTAAAGCACTGCTTTGTTCCTATGCTTCAGGTGCGTAAAGGAGCTATTGGTGCTAAATGTGGCTTGATGTTTGCCTACAATGACAGCGAGGCTTTTGATGCAGATAAACACTTCAAAAGATTCAAAAAGTACGACAGCTGGGACTACAAAGACTATAAAGAATTTGTCCAAGACAGGTATGTCACATTCTTAGTCTGTAACATGATTAGTTGATTTATTTATCTGGAGTTAATTTAACATTGTTGCTCATAAGAGACAGCCAGTATTGATCACATGAACTTTAAATGGTGCTTGTTTAGGAATGCATGAGAGAGTGCAGCCTGTGTGAGTGTGATGTATAGTGTGAAAATGCATTGTCTTGCCAGTTGCATGTGAGAGTGTTTTTTGGTCTTTGCACATGTGCACAAGGCCTAGATGGCTGTAAATTCAGTGAGAATTTTTCTGAGTCAGTTGACCTCTCTCTGTTATCTGCCTCTGTACCCCACACACTGTCGTCATGTGTATCACATTCACACACAAACACACCCACTCCAGCACAAGGATGCCAGAGACCAGTGAGGATGAGCCCATTGGCTGGTTTGAGGTGGAAGAGGACTGGAACGACGTGGAGATCAAGCTGCAACAATGCAGAGTGTCAAAAGTATGGATTCTTTCTTCTCTTTCTTTCTTTCTTTCTTTCTTTCTTTCTTTCTTTCTTTCTTTCTCTTTCTTTCTTTCTTTCTTTCTTTCTTTCTTTCTTTGATAGTTTGCTCTTAACACTGCCACAAAAAAATTTCTTTCAAAAAGCAAAAATCATGGTTAGTAACCCATTGGAAGTAACAGTAAAATGCAGACTCTTAAACACTGACGTGAGGCAATCTTTTAACTTTTTTTTCATGAGAAAATAACTTTCCCACAGTAAGTGCAAAGATACCTGTGTAAATGTGCAAAAGGGTTTTCTTTCTTTCTTTCTTTGATAGTTTGCTCTTATCTGTGTGTAGAATTTTTGATGTTGAAGTTAATGTTTGATTGGCATGAAATATTTGTGTGTTTGTGTGTTCAGCAGATGAGTTTCAGTGGTTATTTATGTCCAGACTCAGAGCGGATGGAGGATGTGGAGGATCTGAGTGCTCAGGCCGAGGGGAGTGTTTCAGGCCTGGTTACGGGTCTCACACTCATGAAGAAAACCCTTTATTTCGTCCAGCAGCTCACAAGAGATATGGTACACCCACCAAATGTCCTCTTGCAAGTGACCTAATTTATTTTTAACACAACTCTGAAATTCATAATGCAGTTTTTCAGTGAACTTTGCATGCATCTCTAAAGAGAGCTGCATAAACCCTGAGCCTGTGTTACAGGATGTGTCTCTGTCCAAGCAGAAGTCTCTGCTGGACTTCAGCGACCTCAGCCTGCAGCTGTTCTGGGACTTGTACCGCAAACTCAGATCTATGTGAGTAAAGCTGTAATGTGAATTGATGTTTATATGTGCATGGATTTTATTTTAAATGGTTTATAAATGGGATGTAATTTTTAATTCTCATACAGTGGGGTTACTAAGAGTATATGTTGAAAATCAGTAATTCATTTTACATTAATGCACTCATTCAGTACACTAACTAATGCAGTAATGACGACAAAAAGTGTTTAAAAATTATTTTTCTAATATCTGCTGTGTATGTGCACATACACTTTCAGTGAGGGAGAGGAGGCCGTAAAGACAAGAGTTCTCCTGCTTCAGCTGTTCCAGAACTGCTTCCCAATGCTGCCCACCCTGACAGAGTCCCAGTCATCAGACATCACAGCCTCAGCTTCAGCATCAGCATCACCCTCAGCCAGCACAGGCGTGGACCCTGCAGAAACTGTCGGAGAGCTCTACAGTCACTTGTGTCAAGGTAAGACTCACATGCTGCTCTGTATGACTGTGACGAGACATATTGCAGTGGTTTGTTTGTAATGGCTTACAGTTGTGTAGATGCATGTGCAGTTTGATTTGTGGTCATGGAACACTACTGGAAACCAGCTGCGAGAACAAGCAGTACAGTACAGAACATTAAACATAAATTATGATCTTATGGGACAGTGCTGAAGTAGAAGTTTTTAGCTGTTCTCACTTGGCTTCCGTTGTAGCAAACATTACTGATCAAAAGTTTGGAGTCTGTTAGTTTTAAAGTTTCTTATGTTCACAAAGGTTGCATTTATTTAATGAAAATACAGTAAAAGCTGTAATATTGTGAAATATGACTACAATTATATATATATATATATATAAATTGTGTATATATATATATATATATATATATATATATATATATATATATATATATATATATATATATATATATATATATATATATATATATATATATATATATATATATTCCTTCAGAAATCATTCCAATATTCTTTGTTGGTGCTCAAGACACATTTATTATTTTATTAATGTTGAAAACATTTGTGTTGCTTGAAAATTGATGAAATTATGATCTTGAAATTGTTTTTTTCAGGACTCATTGTTGAATAGAAAGTTTATGTTATATATTTATTATATATTTACAAGTATAAATCTTTTTCTGTGAATTCCGGATTCACTAGTGGATAATCGCTGCACCAGCTAGAATACCAAGTCACGTCATGACGTAGACCGAGATTCGAAGATATAAACCACAGCAGCTCAACGCCCAGCCTCGGAATGCTTTCTCGCGCATTGCAAATGATGAGGAACTGTGGCGGTCATCCGGAATTGCTAAGCACTAGTGAATGACACATATTAACAAAGTCATGAAAAATACCACCCACCTGCAAACATCAAATATGCTCCAGAAGGACTGCAGAACAAACATCATGGAAAGCAGCCACATTGAACTTGTAGAATCATGCAAAGGTACATGGAGAGAGGACCTTGCAGCAGCTGCACAGTCCTCCGCCAAGGAAACTCCCCATAAAGTGGCCCAAGATGAAGAGACAGCCCTGGTAGAGTGGCAAGTAACACCCACTGGTAAAGGTGGGTTAGAGTTATTATACACTAGCTTTATCACCTCGAAAATCCAAAGTGATAGTCTTTGCTTAGACAAATGAGCACCCTTGCGTACCTCACCATAACAGACAAATAACTGATCTGTCTGTCTGAAAGAAGCAGTAGACTTAACTTAGCACCTTAAAGCTCTTACAGGACACAGAAGATGAGACCTCTCCCCACCTGCACCGGAGAGAGAAATAGGAGGTTGAAAAGCAGTCTGATGAATAGTGAATGAGGTAGTTGACTCCACTTTAGAAATAGGAGGTTGGAAAGCAGTCTGATGAATAGGCTGATTCACAAATTGTGGTGACAAGACCTTAAGAAGACCGGATTAGGCCGAAGAATAACCCCAGAATCCTCTGGTAACCAGTGTAAGCATGACTCACTCACTGACAATAGTGAGTGAGTCACAATCAAGTAGATGCTGCAAAAAAACTCAGTACTTTTGGTACAGTACAATGAACTCGGTCCCCAAGTCCTTGATCCCCACACCAAGACGAGAAAATGCTCCTTAGAGCAGCATAAAGCTGTTGTGTTGAAGGAGCCCTAGCGTTACCAATAGTGTTCACTACTGCTAGCTCAGTTATTAGTTAACTGAGAAGCTGACCCACTGGCCAAACCCAAAGCCCTGTGTTTGGACAGGCATATTTAGTGTAGGGTCTCCCATAGAAGTGGTAAAGGAGGGAGCATGTACAATAGGCAGTTTGGCCACTTGTGAGCTAACGCATTCTGTCCCAACAGACTGGAAGCCTTGTTCTGGCAAACCACCAACGGCTATGTGTAGCTTTGAGGCAAATAGATTGAACTCTGCCTTGCAGAAACTTTGCCAAATCAGCTGTACCACATCCGGGTACAAGAATTAGGGTATTAGGAACTTCCTGTGGTGGGGAGCAATGGGAACATGGAAGTAAGCGTCCCTCAAGTCT
This sequence comes from Cyprinus carpio, assembly GCF_018340385.1. Lineage (NCBI taxonomy): Eukaryota > Metazoa > Chordata > Actinopteri > Cypriniformes > Cyprinidae > Cyprinus > Cyprinus carpio. The sequence goes on from NC_056576.1 coordinate 17,807,984, forward strand.
ACACCCACAAACCAGTCTCCTTTCATTACAGATCGAAGAACGTTGACTGTGCGAAACATCAGAAAGGGAAGACACTTTAGGAACACATCGAGGCATCACAGATCCAGAATTGGATGAAAACTGCCATCCTTATTTTGGAATAAGGAAATATGTTAAGTAAAAACCGTCCCTCTGTGTAAGAGGGGGAACTGTCTTTATGGCTCCTTTAACAACAGTGAACGAATTTCCATGAAAAGGGCCATTGAACTGGTTGCATCTTTGACTACTGTCGGTGGCATTCCTGAAAACTTTGGAAGCCGGCGTCGGAACTGCAAGCTGTATACCCTGTTCAGAGTCAACAGAACCCATGGGTCGGATGTTGATTTTTCCCAGTAATGTAGGTGTTTTGCAGAGAAACGACTGACTGCCAGCTCAGAAACTTCAGGGTTTTGGGTTTCTGCCCTTTGAACCTGTGTGGGGTGCGCTGACTTGGCCCCCCTTGATGGTGGCAGGGGAAAGGTGGCGTGATTGAGTCACTTCGGCCACTCTGTGTTGCTGTGGCATTTGTAGTTGAGGACTTCTGTGGTGACACAACCGCTGTTCTTTAGCTTGATTAGCGTGGGTGAGCCAGTGTCAATGGCATCCTAAAAGAAGGAGCCCGTGGGGCCTGAGTTAACTGTCGTGTTGCCTCTGATATATTCTTTCTTTTTTCTAACAGTTCAGAAATGCCGGGGCCAAAAAGATGTCCAGGTACAATTGGTAGTTCCCTCAATGTCTTTTACAATCTTCAGGCAACCCTGCCTGAGCAAGCCATACCTGGCATCGTGCAGTTAGAAGGGACGCCGAAAGTGGCCCAAGTTCACGAGTCACATGACCTATAGTCATCAGTGCGGTCTGTAAGAACTGAGGTACAGAGGGGTCAACATTCATTGTAGGGGTGGGAAGGTTTGCGAAAAAAAAATCAAACCACACACGGTTTGGCATGCGCTAGGACCGCGGTATAACTTAAATCTGACAACGCATCTGTAATATGGTTTCTTATAAATAACAGTTAAAAAACAGGGTTTGGCTAATGTATGTTTCTGTTGATGGAAGCGCATTCTGGCTTCCCAGTACAACAACAGCAATGAGAAAAGAAACAAAAAAACGTGGACAAACCATTCACTCTTGTTCAATGCGAATGCTGTATGCTGGAACTAAACTCATTTAAGTTTTGCCAGTTTAAGCATTTAAGAGCCATAGGACGTGCGCAGTGAGAAGATTTGTGCATGCGCTCATCCTAAGCACGCAAACCTGCGTCCCGGAACATGCGTGCAAATATTAAGCTCTCTCTGAAGTATTGTGTTTGAATGGACAAATTCACAAAAAAAATTGTCAAAATGTCTGTCTTGGTAAGTATCCTATAGCAGACATAGCCGGCTGAACGTACTGTATCAGAGCACTGGATCAGTGCATCCTATTAAAGTGACAGTCTTAATATTAATCGAACAGCAACATAAAATAAATCATTTACTGCTTTTGATTGGATAGCATTTGTGACTTGAATAAAGATAATTGAATAAATCTTTAATTTATACAGTCAAATATGCAATGCTGTATAACATTTGATTACTTTATTCAATTTCTGTACCTAAAAACTAATGCTCGACTTACCTAAAAAAAAACTTAAAATCACTGTTTATTTTATTTTATTTGTATCTTTACTCTTTTGTAATTATTTGTGCTGTTGCTTGTAGTTAGATAGAATATTCTTATTTTCTTTATTTTTATTTGAAAGTATAGTTTTTCCATAAACACAGCACATACCGAACCATACCGAAGCCGTGACTCTAAAACCGTGATACAAACCAAACCGTGAAAAAGTTGAACCGTTCCACCCCTAATTCATTGACTAATGTGGTGTTACAGGCGAGCAGCAGCTGGCAAATAGTATTCTCAGCTCGGGTTATGTAGGCTACAGATATGCTTTTCTTCAGTAATATGTCAGTACGACCACATTGTGCACTCGGGCAGCATACATTTTCTCTAAGTGCTTCATCTGGTGATACCACCAATGCTGCTACCGGCTGTTCAATTTCAGGTGCCCGACCTACCCTAATAGATTCAGCCTCAGCCATTGAGGCAAGAGTGCGGGTTGTCTTCCACCTCCTCTTAGGCACATTGGAGCCTGTTAATGCACTAGAGAATTCAGCCACAAAGTCCTTGCATGGTAAATGTACTATCTGCATTTTGCCTGAAGAACACATTAGTCTGAACAGGCTGAACAGATTTATCAAGACCCGAACGAGCCACTGCCATCTGCCGAATTGAAAGGATTTCATCAGGAGAAGATTGGCCTGCACTAGATGAATGTACAGACCCACAGCTTGAACCACCAGCAGCCGGCAGGCTGGAGAGAGCATCCTGTGGGGGACCAGGCTGCATTTCAGGTTCCACCAACTCTTCATCAAGGAAATGTGAATTAGACGCACTCATGGAGAGAGCTTCTAAATCAGTCGTATTTGTGGGATGGAAATCACTCTCGTTCATTGAAGTATTTTCAGTAGGCACGGCTGGAACTGGGGATTGTAGACTGAAGAAGACGTTTCATTTCTGCCATCTCTGAAGAGAGAGTAGCCACAGTCTTCGATAGCGAATTTTCTGTCCTCGGTAGAGATTTCTTCTTGGTCGGTGGAGCACCAGCAGCCGCTGATGTGTGACGTTTTTGAGCATGTCATGGCGCTAAATATGGTTGTGCGAGGCTAGCAGACAAGTTAGGATCTAATTCTGCAAGACGAAGCTGTTTTTCTGATCAGTCAATGCTTCTTTAAGATGCTGAATCCCTAAACACGACGGGCAGCGATCGTGTCCGTCATCAGGAAGAAGTGTGTTCGGGCACAGTTTGCAGCTCAGTGGAGAAACAGAGATATGAGAGATGTGAGGCATGACTCCGTCAAAAACACATCCTCAGTAGCACCGTAGGAATGCAAAAAACTGATGATAACGTTTTAGGCATTTATTAAATCTTCGGGTAGGACCGAAAGATTTATAAAGTGAGAAGAATCACACATGGATTATCAAAACTGCCTTCAGATAGTACCGTGGGGCATGTGATAGATTGCACGACAGTCAATAAGCGAAAAGATCAAGAATAAATAGGTTAGCGGGGAGACACTACCTAAGTGTGGTCGAAACCAGCCACCGAATCGTACCGTGAAGCACAGGGTATCGCCCGACATAACAATCAAATATAACAATGTGTACTCATGTTATAATGAAAGAGAATCCAAAACAGCGATTATCCACTAGTGCTTAGCACTGCCTCTGGTGGTCAGGAGGAATGAAACCTTTAAAACATTAACTTGAAATTGTTAAAACTATAGCCATGTAATAATGCTATTATATTTTGATGGTGGTTGAGAGAATAACCCACTGTTTTGTGCTGTCCAGTGGTGGACGGCCCTAAAGGAGAGACTGCAGTGGAGAAAGCTCTGACAAAAGAAGCTGTAAAAGCCATCCTCAATGGAGCCGCCATTTTCTTCCCTGACAAACAGAGCCGGAGGGACAAACTCTTCCACATGATGGTAAGACTGTGAGGGTCAACTTGCCTTTGCTGAATATTATTATTGAGTTGCTTTTTATGAACTTTTTGTTGTTGTTGTTGTTGTTGCTGCTTTTCTCAGAAAAACATAACTGAAGAAAATCAGCCAGAATCTGTGAAACTGACATTCGAGTCTCTCTGCAGTTACTTCAGGTATCAAACTTCTCCTTTTAAACTAGTACTCTCTTCTGTCCCTGTCATGTCCTGTAAAACTATACAGCCTACTTTCTGCTCTCACACATTGTCTCTCACTAATCTCTGTTTGCAGTGATCAGGACCCGAAAGGTCTCCTCTTGCTGCCTCCTAAAGGAGCCCCATCTGACTTTGACATATCACCTGTCCTGACCGTCATGGACACGCTGCTCATTGTGGCCACTAGAGAGGTATGTCTGCCCCGTGCTGACAGCCTGCTGAACTCATCTAGTCACCCCTGCACACATATATAAGCTCCTGCAAATATCTGACACATGCTTTAGATGTTTACATTGTGCATTAACATCTGTTAGCTGACACCTCATATTGTAATGCATTCCACTAATAGTTTTCCCTTGTCTAGCTTTATAAAGAGCGATGTGATGGTGATCCATGTAAAATGCCCTTCTGTCTTTCTTCAGTGTGAGATGTTGATGTTGGATTCCAAAGGAGGGTCCATTTGGAGAGTCCTGCTGTCTCTGTTCTGGGCTTTACAGGGCAGCCTGCTGTCCTGGTGCTTCCTGCAGCTCAAAGGAGGAACGGCCACCTCTGCTGATCTGGCCAGGGAAATCTTGATTAAATGTTAGTGTGCTTTTCTTGGATTTCCAATCTGCTTTTATAGAGACCTTCAAAATACAGTAGGGTTGAAAAATCCGAGACCACTTGTGAAAATGTTGATACTGTGGTAAATGTATATATTAAATATTTATATTTTAATGCCATTTTCATTCCAAATTATATTATGAGCATAACAGTTAGAAAGCTGAATAGAAGAATTAACATTCAGTACTCAAGTGGCATGTGTTTGTGTAAAATCTGGTAATGAGAATATTTGAAAGTGCGTCATAGATGAGTTAAGTTTAAATTTTGATTTCTAGGTTTTCAGTGGTCTCTGTCCTTTTGCAGTCTCCATAAAGATGTTGTCCAGTTAAATGTTTTTACCCTCAGATATTGAAGTTCTATAAAACAACAAATAATAGTTTTAGTCTAGCAGTAAAGATTGTTCTGTCAGCTCTATTTGACTGTCAGACAGTGGGGTGTTCTTCAGAGTGAATAGTAGTTACACATGACGGAACATGACATATGCACACTTTCTTTTAATGAAATACTTTTATTCATCAAGGACTCATTAAAAATGACTAAAACATTTTTTTTTTCATTTTTAAAACAAACAAGAGATCTTCTAAACGCTGTTCTTTGGAGCTTTCTATTCATTAGAGAATCCTGAATGCGATATCCACAAAAAATATTAAGCAGCACAACTCTTTTCAACAATGATAATAATCAGAAATGTTACATGAGCACCAAAGCAGCATATTAGAATGGTTTCTGAAGGATCATGTGACACTGAAAATAGCGGCTGAAAATTCAGCTTTGCCATCACAGGAGTAAATTTTAAAATATATTAAAATAAAAATAAAACAATTTAATTAGTAATCTTTGACAATATTACTATTTTTACTGTTTATCAAATAAACGCAGCCTTACCTTGAAAAGAAATTACAAACCCCAAACTTTTGAACGGTAGTGATTAATTGCAGTAGTCTGACACAAGTGTGAATACATCTGTGTTGTTTCTCTTGGATATTAGATGTGGAACAGTTCCTGTCAGGTACCAGAGACATACTGAGTCTTCTTATCAGTCGCTTCTCTGGGGCTGACATCATGGAGAAACTCAGTGGATCCATCCTCGCCATGGCAACAAGACAGCTGGTAGCAGACCGCTTTATCCCACTTTATTTTATTATTTATTCATGCTTCTGTTTGTACATTACATATGTATGTGCATACTTAGTGTGGATTGTGTACTGTTGTAGACAATCTTCCTTCTGGAGCTGTGCGCTCTGGATATTCCTCACTGTGTGCTGCTCAAGAGATTCTACCCTCTGGCAGACCTCCTCAAGAAGCTGTCTAGTGACACAGAGGACATCTTCTCTAAGGTAAGTTCACTCTGTGTCTTAACACATTCAAGTTAAAATAAATAGAATTAAAATGACTGAAAATTTATGTAAAAGAGTATTTCACTTTGGTTTTTCCACTTGCCATTTAAAAAGCAAGATAACCAAGCAGCTAATAAATAAATGACCATTGGTGTGAATAATGCATTTTTCAGAGCTTTTATCCCTGTGTGTTTATAGGTTGATATGGAGGGCTGTCAGCAGACTCAGCAGCCTGTTGTATTAAGGACATGGCAAATGGAGTCGCCTCATAACTATGAGAACAGCAGACACGAGACCACCGTCTTTGTCTGTCCTGGTGCCTCGTCCTTTGAGGTGGAGTTTGATGAACGTTGTGAAACAGAGAAAAGGTGTGAAGGGCTTATGCCACCTTCTGGTGAAAACGGGAATCAAACTTTACCTGTTACAGATACAAAGCGGCTTGTTCAAGTATGCATTATATTTACACTAATTGAGTGTTTTTTTTTTTTTTTTTTGTAGGTACGACTATCTGGAATTCACTGATGCTAGGGGAGGAAAAGTGCGATATGATATGAAGGTCGGCACAGAGAAATGGCCAAAGGTACAAAAACGGTTTTATTGGAGTATTTTAACTATATATAAATAATTTGTTAAAATTAATGCAATTAATTATACCCCTTGCTTGAACGTAATTCCAATTTTTTATTTACTCTGCAATCTTAAAAAAGAACAAAAACATTTTTATTTCATTTTTTATTAGACGTGTTTTTTTTTTTTTTTTTTTTTTTTCAGAAAGTGACGTTTAAAGCGGGTCCCCAGCTGCAGTTTCTGTTTCACTCAGACAGCAGTAATAATGAATGGGGTTACAAGTTTACAGTGACAGCATATGGCCTGCCAGACATCACCGTGTCCTGGACCTCAGACCTGCAGCTCCTCGTGTCCAGGCTAATGGGCCGTCTGGCCTCCCGCACCATGGCTTTGAAATCACCTTATGGTGTGATAATTGATTACTTTTGATTATTTCTCTGTTAAATTATTTTAAAAAGGCTCATTTTATTCCTTGTTTAATAAAAAAAAAAATATTCAACATAAACGTATATACATTGCAGATAGTTGTGGCTTACGGTGATGGTTTTGTTATGTCTTCCTTCCCCTTGAGAGATCCGTGGTGTAAAAGAGTTACCTCCAGGCTTGATGAACCATGTCCTGTCTTGTCCTCTGTGGAAGCCTGTGTTTAGACATGGTTTGAGTGGACTTCCTGAAGAAAAAAAGTTAGCCCTGGACAGCTCAGACACCAACCAGGTGAGAGTACTTGGATTATGACTTTATGTGTGTGTTTCAGTCTAAAAAAAGTTTAAGCATGTTTGTCTTTTGTTCTGCAGGAAGAGCCAGCTCCTTTGGGGGATGAATTGGTGGAATTCCTTAAGGACTTTGCTTGCTGGGATCCTTCGCAGGATTCTTCTGATGACAGGACAGAGCTCATGAGGGCCCTTTATTTGACCTGCAAGAAGCAGCCAGTCAGGAACGAGATTGCTGCAGGTTCAAAAGTGGACCAGGCTGTGAACGCCACCTGGGCGGCCATGGTGTATCACACACCAGCACTTCACCACAGTCTTAAGAGCTTTGGTAATTAAAGACATATTAAGAATTTCATACAAGTTCAAGAGAACAAACACTAAAGAGAAATGTATTTGTGTATATATATATATATATATATATATATATATATGTGTGTGTATATGTGTATATATATATATGTGTATATGTATATATGTGTATGATGAGTGGGGCGGGGCCGAGAGCCGTGGGAACGGAGCGAGGCCGGTGGAGTAATTGGGAAATGAGCGACACCTGCTCCACTCACCGGTCTCGAGTCCCACGGAGGAGATTAGGAGGATACAAAAGAGGAGCGACGACAGTGAAGGACGAGAGAGGACCAGGCCTGGGTTTTATTTTGTGGTTTGGTTTTTGTTTGTGCGCGGCAGTCGCCCGTGAGGGGCTGTCGCGCTGTTTTATCCTTATTTGGTTATTAAAGTTTTATTTGAGTGTAATAATAAAAACTCCATAATTATGGGAAGAAGGAGGCGGGAACCCGGCGAACATTCAAATAAAACTTTAATAACCAAAATAACCATAAAACAGCGCGGACAGCCCCTCACGGGCGACTGCCGCGCACAAAAACAAAAACCAAACCACAAATATAAAGCCCAGGCCTGGTCCTCTCTCGTCCTTCACTGTCGTCGCTCCTCTTTTGTATATGGCCTCGATCCTCCGTGGGACTCGAGACCGGTGAGTGGAGCAGGTGTCGCTCATTTCCCAATCACTCCACCGGCCTCGCTTCCGTTCCCACGGCTCTCGGCCCCGCCCCACTCATCACAATGTGTATATGTGTATATGTATATATATGTATATGTATATATAGTATATGTGTATATGTATGTATATAGATATGTGTATATGTATATATATATATATATATGTGTATATGTATATACATATATATATTTGTATGTGTATATATATATGTGTATATGTATATATATGTATATATATGAATATGTGTATATGTATATTATGTGTGTGTGTGTGTGTATATATATATATATATATAAAAAAAAAGTGAAAAAAAAATGTGTGTATGTATGTATGTATGTATATAGACTAATAAAAACAGAACAGAAATGCCACAAATTTGATCAATGACTTGGAAACAGTGCAGAATCTTATATTTCTTGTTGATTCTACTTCATAATGTTTCATAATGTCAAAATCCTAAAACTCCGGGGTCATGTTAAACCATCAAAGACTTGATTCCTTGGTACAGACAGTATTTGATCTCTTTCTGTAAGATGTTTGTATGAACAGAACAATTTGGTGGTCATACATGTCAATCCCAGTCCCAGTGTCCTTTGATCATGTTTCCTTTTTTCCCCTCTGCATTAGTTGCTAAAAATGGCCAGAGCAGTCTTAGTGAGGACCTTCTGCAGATCTACGCCCTCGCCGATGGCACCAGAACATGGATGGTTAGTATTAGCTTATGATTTTTGGTTTTAAAATAACATATTATTATTATTATTATTATTATTATTATTATATTATTATTTCTCCCTTTTGATCTGTTTTGGTAGTTGGAAATGAAACAGCGCTACCTTATGGGTAAAATGAATGGAGTAGACGAAAAAGAGGATGGGCCGAATGAGGTCACAGTGGAGTCACTTGGTAAATATTGATGCTATAAATACGCCTATGATGCTCAGTTTCTTAAACTAATGCTGCTGCGTTCTCACTGTCTCTTTTTCACACTCTTTTAACAGCCAAAATTTGCATCAGTAGAAGTTTGTTCCTCTTCCGATTCAGCCCGAGTGGAGGAACCTTTGCACTTCCAGAACAAGAGCCTTCCAGACCAGAAGATGGCGCATGTGCTGCTCCTCTTCTTCGGTCTGTTTCCACCTCAGAGGGAGACTTCCAGCCCAGCCCCTCTGCTCCCTCCATCTCCCAGACTCCTGAGGGAGCAGAAGCAGCGGCGACCCCAGGGGCCAGTCAGCGTGACCAGACGTTCTCTGCACCAGTGGATGCTGGACCTTCTAGCAGCATCAGTTCTCAGGGTGCCACAGGCTCCTCAGAAAGTCTTCAGTCCCAAACAGGAGAGCCTCTGTCCCCGTTAGTCTTCCCACGTAAAGCACCTTTCAGTCGGGGACGCCTGAGGCTCCTTTCCTTACGATCTATGGAGGAGCCTCGCATGGCACCACCTGTTAAAGAGCGCTTCCCAATCCTCAAACACATCCACAGCTTTATGAAGGACATGGTCATTAATGAGAGCAGGTATTTTCACCTCATTATGTAAATGGCTAGATGTGTATGATGCTATGATTCAACAGATTTTGATGCATGAACTAAAAGGGATAGTTCACCCTCATGTTGTTCCAGACCTGTATGAATTTTTGTCTTTTACTGACTCAAAAGAAGATAGTTTGAAGAATACTGGTAACCAAACCATTGCTGGTCCCCCTTGACTTCCATACTGCCCCCCCCCCCTTACTATGGAAGTCAGTGGGGACCAGCAGCCGTTTGGGTACCAGCAATATCTTCTTTTATGTTCCACAGAAGAAAGAAACTCATACATTTGGAATAACATGAGGGTAAGTAAATAATGACAGAATTTTCATTTTTGGGTGGACTATCCCTTTAAAGTGATAGTTCAGTTTACTCACTCTTGTCATACTAAACCTTTATGACTTTCTGTTACGCTGTAACACAAAATTAAATACTGTACTGTTCTGGTGTCCTGTTGGCTCTTCTACACAATATTCACAAAATAAAGGTGAATAGTGACCAGGGGCTTCAAAAATAATGACCAGTAAAGTATTATATTATATTACATTAAAGGAGCCCTTACAACTTGTTCGCTTATGAAACAGTAAAATAGCTTTGTGACTGAAATTACAGCCATTAGTTGGTGAAATATTATGTATATTTTAATATGCACGTTTGATCCATGCATCAAAATCTGTTGCATTTTTGTAGCACTGGGGTTTTTTTGTACACTTTACTGTACTTTTTGCATTATATTTTAATGCATTTTATAAATATTATTTAATTTAATATACATTTTTCTATTTGAATATATTTTAAAATGTAATTTCCTAGGATGGTGAATCTGAATTTTCAGCAGCCATTAAGTCAGTCTTCACTGTCACATGATCCTTAAGAAAATCCTTAATTCTGATTAATTTGGTGCTTTAAAAACATTTTTATTATTATCAATATTGAAGGCAGTTGTGCTGCTTAATATTTAAAAGTATTAATTTCTTTAAAAAATGTGTATATGTTTTTACATTTTATATATAATAATTTATATAAATTGAGTCAAAAGTTGTTGTTTTTTTTAAGAAATTCAGAATATTATTGTTTTGTTAAAAAATAAAATAAACAAAAACTCAAAACCTTCAGTTTATTTTCAGGTTTATTTGTTTATTTCTAGATTATCAGTGTGTACTTATGGTGACTTCTCTGTGTGTGTTCAGTGTTCTTCATACTCTGGCTCTGAAGAAGGCCCAGGCTCTGAGTGTGTGTGAGGTGCTGGAGCTCGTGCAGCAGTGTGTACTCACCCTGGGGAAACCACACCTCTTCCAGACACCCTGTATTTTGTTTCTCCAGGAACTCTTGGCATGTCAGAAAGATTTCACCAAGTATGTTACTTAAAAAAACATTGTCATTTCTAATGGTACTAATATTTAACTACTGTCCTAATATCATTATTTTAACTTGATCTGTCTGTCTTTCTCAGTTACTTTTCTCAGTTGGTGGGCAGTGGGCAGGAGATGAGGGAGCTGGTCAGGCACTCGTATCATCGGCTTGTTCTCATGCTAGTAGAGGCCGTGCAGGGCTTCAATGCACTGAACGAGAAGTGGGTTTTTAAATATTGAATTAGAATTTTGAAATCATTGTGTTTTTGGAAGTTACTAAGTATGCTACGCAAGGATTGCCATTACATTCTTGATGAATCAAGACAACCGCTGTAGTCCCTGGACAACAATTTTTTTTCTTTATGTCCTTTATGTCTTATGTCCGCTATGTCTTCTTTATGTCCTTAGGGTCCTGCTGCCCGCCCTGTCATGCGTGCAAACATGTCTGCTGCATTTGCTGGATATGAGCTGGGAAGCAGAAGATTTGTCACTGTTTCTGGACATCAAACTGCCTGATCTTCTGCTCACCATGTCCCAAGAAAACATCAGTGTGCATGATATTGCCATCAGGTATGAGACCGGGATCAGAACACACATGCTGTGCTAGGGATGTAGAGACTTGGGCCTTTATGTGGCCATTCAGCCAAAAAAAAAATAAAAAATTCAAACCCCCAGTTGAGAAACACTGTTTTAGAGTTCACATTATTATTAAAATGGGATATTCTTAAAAAAAGACACATGAAGTGTGCCAGTCACTAGTGTGCCTCTTGAGATCAGGGGATATATAGATATTACATATACATATATTACATATACATACGTATGTGTGTGTGTGTGTGTGTGTGTGTGTGTGTGTGTGTGTGTGTGTGTGTGTTAGGGCTGCTTAATTCTGGCAAAAATCATAATCAAAATTATTTTGGTCAATATTGTAATCACGATTATTTATCACGATTATGAGTGGGGCATGTGACCAAAACTTTGAGTAATTTATTTAAAGAGCGCAATATATATCAAATATATATTTACTTTTATGTAAATAAGGTTGCTATGACGTCTACATTTTAGAGTCATTTAGAGAAATTCTGTTCTGTTACGTCTTTGAGCACATGCACAGAAAGCGCGCTTGACGAACAGCTCAAGTTCTCTTTTGCGCTTTTAAAACATGAATAAATCTAATAAACTTTGATAAACCAGTCACGTCCCATTTTGCAAGTCACGTTACACGTTATATATTTCTAGATTTTACTGATTTGCACGTGAAATTTGGCTTTTATGGAGGAACAAAAGCGCACCCCTGGAAAGGAGGTTGAATGGGGTGCAATGATCGTTTTATCTCAATTATTGTATTTTTATAATCGTTGGAGGTCGAAATTGTATTGTAAAGTTGTTGAATACATCTCGAGGGCACACTTGGTGAGCTTCGTTGTTGCGATGCTTGTGTTTTTGACACTGTCTGTCTCACAATCTAGGCTTAAATGTATCCTGTGTTTTATTTGGCTTCTCGTTTGTCCTTTTCTCCATGTGACATGATGGTGTAGTCAGTGGACGGAGGAGGATGAGATCGTTGACTACGAGAGGAACTGTGAATGGATGGATGAGTGTTTGGATGGCATGTTTGAGAAATGGTTTGACAAGATCAGCCAGGCCTCAGCGGAGGACAAGAGAAAGGTACAGATATCAAATCAAATAAATGTTTTCCTGTGCAATAAAACTGTAGCACACAAAAGACTACTTACATTTTTTATTAATAATGGAGACAATTAAATAAGACAGCTGAATCAACACAAAAACTAACCTTTGGGTGGAGGTATAGCATTTTTTATGCATATGTTTATTGAATGTATTCATGCAAACCTTTTAACGTCATGACTCAACATTTAATCTCTGCAAACACAAGCAAATGTCAGCACCCATCAATGCCTAATCATATGACAGTCACCTTATTCAAGCAGAACAAATATTTGGATCAAGTTTAGTTTGCTTAGTCTTTTCAGTCTAATTTAACTGTGAAGTGTCTTTTGCTCTTTGCAAACGTACAGACTGATTTGACATATTTAAACACAAATTAAGTTAAGTGCCCTAAAAATAATATCAATTACAAAGAACCTCATATGAAATTATACATATTGTGCATTTTTGGTGCTCTTTCACTGACTTTTGACCTTTGCAGATGCACATGTTCATTGCACGCTACTGTGACCTGCTGAATGTGGAGATTTCATGTGACGGCTGCGAGCGGATCGCACCATGGCATCGCTACCGGTGCCTGCAGTGCACAGACATGGACCTGTGCAAGACCTGCTTTCTCAGTGAGTCATACATCACAGTCAGTCAGGCACAGGCTTACACTGTAGTGAAGGAAAAACTTGTGTTAACGAAACATTATTTCCATTTATTTATTGCATTCACATTAAGTTAGACACTACACAAATAATTTATTGCAGCAGTATATTTCTTGATCAGTTGGAGTGCGGGTATTGAAGAACTCTGTTCTCCTTGTTAAGGTGGTGCTAAACCAGAAGGCCATGAGGATGACCATGAGATGGTAAACATGGAGTATGCTTGTGACCACTGTCAGGGCCTTATCGTGGGCAGCAGGATTAACTGTAATGTCTGTGAGGACTTCGATCTCTGCTTTGGCTGTTACAATGCCAAAAAATACCCGGACAGGTAATACACATCCCACATAAGTGAGAAGACCACTAAAGGTTACCTAACAATGAACTTGAAAATATAAAATATCCACATCAAGTCAGATACAAAACTTAAATCAATTTATGGCAAGAAGAATAGGATGATGAATGAATGAATTTCACATCTGGTTATTTAGAGATGCAAATCCTCTTTGCATACCTTTGTTGTTTTATATATTTATTTAGCATTTTAAAGTTTTTATTTTTTTTCAATATATTTTAATTTCATAATTTGGCAGTTTTTTTATAGTTTTATATTGTATGTTTCATATATTTTCTTTTTGTTTCTTCTTCTTTTTTTTACATATATACTTATTTGGAGTGACTTAAGGTTCAGTGGGAAACATGTTGTTGTTGTTGTTATTATAATGATATTTAAATGTTTTTATTATATTTGTTATTATCATTATTGTTCCCCCTTTCTCTCTCCAGCCATCTGCCCACCCACCGTATCACAGTGTACCCTATGGTCACCATCCGCATAAGTGACCGCCACAGACTCATTCAGCCCTACATACATAACTACTCCTGGCTTCTTTTTGCGGCACTCGCCTTGTTTACATCCGAGCTGGTCAGTGAGAGATCCCAGGATGGAGATCCTCTGGATGATGTCACCCTCGGTTATGCCAGGGCTCTGCAGAACCACTGCTCTGACATCATCAATGAGTGTCTGCTGAAGGGACAGACTGGGAAAGGTAATCAATATATCTGAATGTTCATGGTCTATTAAGAATGAAGTTGTGTGTGTTAATTAGAAATGGAAGTCTTGGTTGATGTGGATGTATAGTCAGGGTTGCTGTTGTTTTCTGTAGGTTTGCGAGCCTCTGCCCTGCTGTCCCTGCTTTCTTCAAATGAATCGGCCACAGAGAGTGAACTGTGTCCTGCGACGGCTGGCTCTTTTCAGGACATCAGCAGCACAGACACCTCCTCACTTCCCAGCAGCACTACAGCTATCTGCTCCCCACCGCTACCTAGAGACAAAGTCAGTCACTGCACATACTACATTCCTGAAGCTTACTTTTTTTTATTTTTTAAGTCTGTGACTAAAACCGCCAGGATATTGCTAACAACTGTGTGATTGACCTTAAATGCTCAAACATACTGTTTAACTTTTCCTCACAAGTCCCCATAAGCTTCTTGTTTTTATTCCTCTTTACAAAAACCACAAAAGCAGGGTCTGGATACAGAAGGGGATGAGAGGAGGAGGAAGCTTGTCTCTCAGGATACATCAGACTCATCCAGTGCAAGTCAGACACCCTCTGTGTCTAGTGAAGACACTCTGTCACCTGTAGTCAGAGGTGAGCCTTTGGGGGGTGGGTTTGTTCTGCCGTGCAAAGGCAAAAGGCCGTAACTTCGATTTTGTCGAAAATTAGTTATTGATAATTTTGGGACATCCTTTATCATGTGTATAAGTATCTTGAGTCAATTTTGTTTTTCTTCTGAGAAAATAATGGGTCCTCTCAACCGTAATTTCGAAAAGCCCCGGAGAAACCAAGGCAGAACACCGATTAACACCAGTTACAGTTCTTTCACTTTATTTGGAACACTCAAACTGAGTTATGGCGTTCCGCCTTTCTTTAGACGCGCGTCGATATGATGTTACAGTGCCGGTTAGGCAGAACACCGATTAACACCAGTTACGAGGGGTTCTGCCTTTGTTTTACTGTCCATTAAAGTCTGTTGCATATTAATTATGGTGTAGACAAACAAATTAGATAGATCGTGATCTACCAATAAGAATGCATTTTAAAGGCTATTTACCTTGGCAGCAATACGTAATTGTGAATAACCTTTAAAGAATTTTTTTTTTTTCCTTTTGTAATGCAGATTATTCATCAGGCTGTCACTTCTAGTTGGATGCGTGTGGACTCGAGTGCCGTAGCTAGCATGATCAATCATAAAATCAGTAGCCTACTAACAGTTTGCAATTAAATCCATATCCTACCTTTTCTTTTAACCCGATAAAATCAATCCATGGCGATGAACGTCATCGGAGATGTTTAATCCATAAGCATTCTGAGCATTATTCCTGCTTGCTGGCGTTCACATCTATCCACAAGTCGTTCTTTTAGGTTAGGCTATCTCATACAAGCAATTATGCTATGTCTAGCATTCTTTTTACATTACTGTGCATAGCAAATAAATTGGTATCCACGGTATCCACTTTTAGTCTGCTTGTTAGGATAAAAAAAACCCTTAATACATTCACATTACTATAATCAATATCCTATATGAGACAGCCAATGATCACTAGATTTTATTCAGGTGTTACTATAATGATTTTGTAAATGGTAATCAGCAACCAAATATTGATAATTTGGAAGTTACTGCCTTTTGCCTTGGTGTGACTTCTAGCGTTTTGCATACAATGCAAAGGCAGAGTACATTAACTTCAAAATAGGGGTAAAAAAATCAAGTTTGTGCTCATAATTTTTTAATGGAGATAATTTTCATTACTAAAACATCTAATTGTTAAATTTCCAGTGTTCTACCTAGAATTAATTTGGCTGGACAAGTAAAAAACTTTAACCTCCTAAGACCCGAACATTGGTTTGGCTTGCATTTTAGATTTCTTCTAGATATTATCTTTGAGCATGAAGCTCTTTTTGAAAAAAAATTATGTCCACATAAGTAGACACTTGGTCTGTATCCACAGAAAAAAATCAAGACACCATTGTGTAACAAAGTGCAAATCTCTTTTATTTAAAGCCTGAGTACTGTGCCTGAACAGTTTTTATTGTTACTGTTGCATATATACATGTTTCAACTTCTAAACATGGATATAGAAAAACACCATTTATAAGAAACAAGCGGTCGTATCACATAACAGCTCAAAATTTCAACTACTCCAAACTAGGAATGTCCTAGTAAGAACGGCTTGCGTCAGGGGTTTGGGGCGGGGTTACTGTGACCAACAAGATGAACAGAAACTTTTGACCGCCATTTTTTAAATAGCAGCTAAACACGAGCACATTGATTTTGCAGTTTTTGGATGCCGATGTAGATTCGCAAAGCAATGAACTTCAATAGCAATGCAACATCCACCACTGTTGATTATGTGTTTAGGGTTGTTGGGGCTGCATCGGCATTGTGCGGACCAGTCAGTGTGCCGCGGGAGCGATTGGAAAGCAGACAACTCTCTTCCTGCTTTTGGATCGCTTTCGCGGTGCTTTGGTGTTGTGCGCCGATCGGTCTGCATGGTGGCGATGCATCTCGAACAAACCTGTTGTGTTTGGCACAACAGTGCTAATGTTACTGGGAAAGATAAGGCGTATTCGGTGATGTAAGACCCGGTTCTCTGGTGGCTCTCTACCCCGTGGAAAGGCACAGTGGTTTAGTGGTTTAGAAGACTCACCAGTTGAACCAACTGCAAACCGGCAATTACATTGGCTCTGAACTAGAACCCAGTTCATGCTGGTGGAAAAGGGGTATGCGTATATTATAGAATATTGTTTAGTCAAAGTTTGGTTTCTATGTAAATTTATATGTGTTTAAATCTGGTATTTCCTGCCAACTGACCACTGACAAGGCTTTTGACATAATGAGATAAAAATAATTTACAATAATTTACTTATCTGAATTCTACCTTTACACTGGATAATTGAAAATTTGTAAAAAAAAAAAAAAAAGGTGCTTGGCCTTAAATGCTGAAACATACGTTTTTATATATGTATATGTATGTATATGTATGTATGTATATGTGTATATGTGTATATGTGTATATATATATATATATATGTGGTATATATGTGTATATGTGTATATATATATATATATATATATGTGTGTATATATGTGTGTATATATATGTGTATATATATATATATATATATGTATATGTGTGTATATATATGTGTGTATATATATGTGTATATATATGTATGTATATATATGTATGTATATATATGTATGTATATATATATGTATATATATGTATGTATATATATATGTATATATATGTATGTATATATATATGTATATATATATGTATATATATGTATATGTATAATTAGATTAGATATATAGATCTCCTTATTTCTTTTTTTTTTTTTTTTTTTTTTCTCAGAGTCAAGTGGAGACACTGTCACATCTGCTACCTCAGAGAACATGGACGCATATAAAGACCAGGAGGAAAAGACAGCCCGGGGGCCAATACAGGAACATGTGTTTGCCGAATGCTCCAGAGAGAGAATTCTGGGATTGTTGGCAGCCATGTTGCCTGCAACCAAACAGGTAACAACAAAGAATCCAGTTTAATTTGTCATTGTAGGCTTTGGGTTCAGAAATTACTTGGAAGTTGTTTAATTTGTAACCTGAAAAGAAGCCATCTCAAATACCTAATTTTTTTGTCTCACATGCACATCCAAGAAACACAGAATATGCCCATGTACACATTTTATCCTCTACAGGGCAGCTCGCTATCTTTGTCCAGCCTGAGTCCCATCCTGCCACTGCTGTTCAGAGTGGTCATCTCGAACGCCGGCTGTCTGAATGAAACGTACCACCTGACACTAGGCCTTCTGGGACAGCTTCTGTTAAGGATCTCTCCTGCAGAGGCTGATGCAGCTGTGGCAGAGGCACTGACAGACAAATTTGAGTTACTTACCCTCGGAGATGGACCAGCACTTGATGTTCCTGGCTGGAAGACCACTCAATTGCTCTTCAGTCTGGGAGCAGTGTGTCTGGACAGGTAGTGTGATTGAATGTGTAACATATGGTTAAATATAATGTGTGTTAGAGGCCATTTAAATAATCATTATTGATGCACAAAGTCATATACACTACCGTTCAAAGGTTTGGTATACATATTTCTCTCTCTCACACACTCTCTCTCTCTCTCTTTCTCTCTCTATACAGTATATATATACATATAAGGTAATTTTTAAAAAGAAATTAATGCTTTTATTTGACAAGCATGCATTAAAATTTGTCAAAAGTGGCATTAAATACATTTTTAATGTTACAAATTTAACATGGCTTCCACAAAGAAATGTAAGCAGCGCAACTGTTTTCAACACTGATGATGTTTCTGGAGCACCAAATCATCATATAAGATTTTTTTTTTTTGTATGATCATGTGACACTGAAGAATCTTATATATTTTTAAATATCGAAAAAACTATACCAACCTTAAATCGTTGTACAGTAGTGTCATTGTACAATTGATTTAAATTTGAATATATTTTAATGTGGGAGGGGCAGTCAAACATTTAGCTGAACTTTACCTTCACAGCTTTAGCTTTGTTGGAAGTTTTTGTATTTTGTATTAACACATTTTCAGTTTTTGTCACAAGACATTGAGTCTGTGTCCATCACCTGTGTTTGCATTACAACAGTCGTATCGGTCTGGATTGGGCGTGCTCTGTGGCGGACATCTTGCGAAATCTGAACGTTTCTTCTCAGTGGTGTGCTGTTGTGGCAGCTTTCACTGATCACTGCATCCAACAGTTTCCACAGCAACTCAAGAGAACCAATCTCTTCACTTTACTGGTGCTTGTGGGATTTCCTGAGGTATGAACAAAGATGTCACATGTGCACGCTAAAACACATAATATAGGCCTGTATGAAGTTATGACATGCCATCTGTATACTCAATTGAAGATGCAAAAGCCCTTAGGACATTTTGAAAGAGCTGTTTAATGATAAATGTGTCTGTTTATATTAGGTGCTGTGTATGGGGACTCAGGCTGTCTTCATCGACATCGCCAACGAACAACACAACGTGATTCTGCTCAAACACTTCACAGAGAAGAACAGAGCTGCTGTGGTGGACGTCAAGACTCGTAAGAGGAGGGCAGGTGAGAGAAGTGCTGTCAATGGGTTCTTCCCATCTCTCAAATGTTCTCAGCTGTAAAACTACTACTGCTGACAGTTCAGAGCTGCATGAGCCTTTCAGCACAGTCTAAAGTCACAGACTGTCATTGTCATTTTAACCCACCTTCATTTGCAAAGGGTGTGTCAGCTTTACTTCCTTGTTGCCCAGGTTTAACAGACTGTTTTTGTGTGGAGGTACCTCTTGAGTAAACCTACTGGCTTCTAAAGCATTAATGATAACAGAGCAAATATTTGATGATCACTATGCTTATTTCTCAGCAGTAAAACAATCATATACTAAAAAAAAACTGGCTTTTAAATTTTAGTTCTTTCAGTCAACTATCAAAAATATGTAGGATTGAGATATGTAAGGATTGAAATATGTAAGATTATAATGGGTAGCCGCTTGCCTACTACCTTCAGAAATGAATCTGATGGAAGACATTTCAGTAAACAGGATGTTCAGTAAACATTCAGTTGGGACTTCATAGCCTCAGTTAATGGCTGCTTAGAGGAAACACCCCTGGACACTCAAATAGTAAAACAAAAAAGTGCATTAATGCATTTCTACTTTCTAAACTTCTACTTTTGCTTTCAGTGAAAGACTATCAGTTAGTCCAGGCACATGAGAGCAGCAGCAGGAATGATGCGGAGTCTCATGAGGGACGAGCTGTGTCCCCGACCTCCGCTCACCTGAGCCGCTACCTGAAGAACTTCACCTCCATTGTGAGTCATCTACTGCAGGTTGGGGTGGAGAGCAGTGCCCAGGATGCTGTGGAGGCCACCTGGGTGCTCTCTCTTGCTCTTAAAGGACTCTACAACACTCTCAAGGTATTCACCACACACCTGTTTCAAAGTTTCAAGCCACAGAAACAAATACAGTGACCACAAAAAGTGTAATTTTATTGTTTTGTATAACTGTATAAAAATACTTGTAGTGTGTGTATATGTATTCATGCATATATTCATCAAAGAATCCTAAAAAAAATGCATCACGGTTTCCACAAATATATTAAAACATTGATAATAATAAGATGGTTCTTGAGCACCAAATCAGCATATTAGAATGATTTATGAAGGATTTGACATCCTCGAGTAATATATAATAATTTATAAACATTATAATATATAATGCATATTTGTGTGTGTACATATATGTATTTTGTTTGTTCTTTACTTCTTTTTGTGGCATGTTTTCATATTATCTAATACATTGACATTTTTGTATCTTCAATTATGACATTAATTTCCAAAATGTTTTGGGGCCATCATATAAACACTCAACTTGAAGTCATGTGTGTATTGATTTTTCTCTATTTCTTGTAGAAGCATGGGGTGGATCAAGCCCAGGAGGCCATCCATGGCTCTGGCCTGATGCAGCTCCTGGTCCGAAAGTGCAGCAAGGGCACCGGCTTCAGCAAGATGTGGCTTTTGCGAGACCTAGAGATCCTCTCGATCATGCTTTATTCCTCCAAGCGAGAGATCCACTCCATGGCAGAGGATGCAGACACAGAGACCGATGGAGAGAAGGAAAGAGAGAAAGAGCATGACTCTGATCACTCCAGCTGCTGTGCTGAGGATACGGATCCAAACAGACCGGATCCACTCGAAGGACTGGATGAAGAGACAAAGATCTGCTTCCAGGTCAGGCTTCAGACACTCATTTTCTGTCAGTTGTGGACCTGTTCTTCTCAAATCTCTTCCAGCACTTTAATTTAGAGGAGTATGTAGAGGAACAGTTGTTAGAGCTGCGATATTTGTCTTGCTCTTAGATTACCCATGATGCTCTTAATGCACCACTGCACATCTTGAGAGCTATGTATGAGCTCCAGATGAAGAGGACAGATTCTTTCTTCCTTGAGGTGCAGAAAAGGTGAGTTACAATTTGAATTATCATTTCATTTACATAGACGAGGTTAAAATTTATTCTTAATTAATGTACTGTACATCATACCCCTTGCAGAATCAGAAATTATATAAGAAAAAATAAAGAGACATACATTTTTTTGATTTGGACTACATTGAGGAAGCTGCATACAAGATGTTTACATATATTCCAAAATTACTGAAATGATTCTCATGGTTTGGTTCATAAAATCATATGTTGCCTAATTCACCTGTTTATTATATATATAAAATTTTTTTTATTTTCTTTAATGATTTTGATACGACCCAATTCCGATTTTTTTGCCCCTGTGCGACCTGTATCTGATCTTTTCATGACAGTCTGAACGACACAGATCCGATCTTTTCAAATGTGACCCAGGCCACTTGGGTATGTGGTCCTGAATCCGATACGTATCCGATCTTTTGAAATGCGACCTCCGTCTGAACGGCCAGGCCACATGTATCCGACTCGTACGTCATTGATACGCTACAAACGTCATAATTCTGCATTGAAGTAGGCGGGAACGAGAAGAAAGAAGCCACTCACATCAGTATCTCACCACTCCTGGCTGCGACTCTGCACCCACACATTTCTCTGTACCGACGTTGCTAACACTGCTCCACAAAACGCCATGGCCAAAAACCTTGCTCTCCTCCTTCTTTTTAATTTTCTTCTTAAAACGAGAAGATTGTAATTGTGCTGGCTCCGTTGGGAAAATAACTTTAAATATTGCAAAAAGAGCTCCGCTGTTGCCTACACTGTTGTTGACATCCATGTTTAACGCTAGCTACTTCCGCAAACAACGAGTGACGTCGTTGGACGTTGAGTACTCTTCTGCGCATGCGGGTCACTTCTGGGTCATTTCACATTCACACAGGAGATCACAAAAGGTCGCATTTAATTGAAAATGTGAACGGCCTTGCAAAAAAATCGAATTTTTTCAAAAAATCGGAATTGAGCATTAAGCCCTGCAGTGTGAACGTAGCCTAATATTATTTAATAATGTAATATAATATCATATAATACACTATTAATATTAATTGCTCTGTGATTTATTCTTATGTTCCCCTTTCGTAAATTGCTTTGGATAAGAGCATGTGCTTAATGCATAAATGTTAATTGAAAATTATTATTATTCAGTTTCATAAAAAAAATACTACTAATAATTAATCGTTATTATTACACATTTAGTATTTTTGAAAATCTTAAGATGGCATCATCAATTTAAAGTTAACCCTCTTATTGTCTACAAAGTGGTAAAGAGCTTGCATATTCTGTGCAAACTTATGAGCAGAATTGTAAATAAATCTGGTGTACATCTCAGTTGTATAAAATGAATTCAGACTATTTCTCAAATAATCTTTTTTCTAACGTATCATATCTCAGGTTTGATGGTGATGCTATAAAAACCGATGAGACTATTCGTACACTGGCACAGAAGTGGCAACCATCTAAAAGACCTCATTCTGAGGAAAGAAGCACCAAGGCAGTAGATACTGATATTATCATTGTGCCCTGTGTGGTAAGACCAAGTTTAAGATGAACCATATTCCATTTTGTGTTAATTCATTATTTCTTAATGCTAATTCATTTAATTCTTTTTTTGACCCTCAGTCTAAACCCACCCGGTGTGATCGAGTCACAGAAGAAACAAATGTTGTCACGCAGAAACTCATCACCAACACAGAGAGTGACCTCCAGCTGAGTTATGCCAAACAGCGGCGCACCAAAAGCTCAGCTCTGTTGCATAAAGAGCTGGATGCTCGCAGTAACAAAGCAGTGCGACAGTACCTTTTCAAAGTGAACGAGGCCATTGCGATTCTGTACGCACGTCACGTGTTGGCCACACTGCTGGCCGACTGGCCCTCTGACACTCCCATCAGAGAGGAAGACCTGGAGCTGAGTGGAGCCTCTCACATGGCCTACATACTGGACATGCTCATGCAACTAGAGGAGAGACCTCTATGGGAGAAGGTGAGAAGTGGAAGATGAGACCAGATGAGAAAATGTACAAGCCAGAAGTATTTCATTCTGGCCATTAAAACTGTACTTTGCATTTTATATATATATATATATATAATATTGCATTTTTATGTACTGTATTATAAATATTTATGAGTATATAATTTAAGTAATAAGCCATTAAATTACATAACATCAGATTGTTGGTATGCATATAATTCTTCATCATGCTGGATCTCAGATCTTGCAGAAGGTTCTGAGGGGCTGCAGCCAGAGCATGCTGGGTAATCTGTCGCTGACAGCATGTCAGTTTATGGAGGAGCCAGGGATGGCCGTGCAGGTCCGAGAATCCAAACACCCCTACGACAACAACACTAACTTTGAGGTATAAATTCCATTTCCTTTTTCTCCAAATCGCTGGATCACGGTTGAGTTTCCCTTGTCCACTTAATGTCATAATTTGTGTTGTCTCAGGATAAGGTGCACATCCCTGGAGCGATCTTCCTGTCTGTGAAGTTCGACTCTCGCTGTCACACAGAGGAAGGATGTGATGAGCTCCTTATGGCCAGCAGTAGTGACTTCCTGCAGGACCTGCACACTTTCAGTGGTTCTCACCAGAAATGGACCGACTTTGAGATTCCAGGTGAGGTTTTGAGAAAGTGGCACGTCTAAATGCCATATGTTTATAAATAAATCATAACAGACTTACATTTGCTTAGTTTAGACTTATAGAATTTATCTGAATTTCTGCATTAATTGGTCATTAAATTCTTTACATTTTTAACCAAGTCACAACAAAAGGCAAGAAGAATCTTCAGGTCCTATATCCACAGTTGCAGGAAATGATGGAGGAAGATCAGTTATTATAGCCAGTACTTCCAAAATTAATTAATTGACTTTTTTTGTATGATTAATATATTGTCTTTAAAATACTGACTTTGTGTTAAGATTGAAAGCATATTGTTTATTATTATAACTATTATTATAAATCTGAAGAGGAAGATTTTCAGGTAGATTCAAATGTTCTTATTTTCTTAAACACTTAATCTTTGACAGCCGTAAATACATTTTGTAAAACATTTTTCTTTTCTCTCAAATTTTCACTCCTTTTGTGGCTATTCCCATTAGGGGTCCTTAGACCCCAGTGTGAAAACCTCTGATTTAAAGCATCTGTTTGTCTGTTGTTGTGACAGATCAGATCTAATTTCATGGCCAGATTATACAGAAATCCAGGTCAATCTAAAAGCTTCGCAAATTTTTCTACACATTTGTATATCTGCTCATGTACATAGATTTTCACTTTGGGTAAAATGATAAATGTACAGAATGTAAGGGTTGTTTTTTCTCTTTCTCCTCTAGGGGACACTCTCTACTACAGGTTTATATCAGATATGAGTAACACAGAATGGGGCTACAAGTTCACTGTGACTGGTGGCCATCGAGGGCGCTTCCAGACTGGTACGCAATTTGTGCTCATTTAATTATTGCCCCTTGATGGCTCTTTTGATGTCTATCACTAACGTCCTCTAGCCACTGTTAGTCTTCAGTCTGTACTGTCATCATCTTCCTGTCTGGTTACTGTCCTCTAGAATCATGCCCTCTAATGAGCCATGAAACAGAAATGTCCATCTCATTTAGAGTCCATCACAGCAGTACCATCATTTCATGTGAGACTCACATTCCTACAGTCTTTTAGGGATGTAATGTT